>NC_061898.1:1918250-2553500 GCF_905147765.1 Vanessa atalanta | reverse complement strand
GGCGTATCTGTCAATGACATTCAGATGGTAGGGCCTCAAATTCAAGACTCTCTGTTTTCCATATTAGTTCGGGCTCGCCTGTACAAGTACATCCTGACCGCGGATATAGAAAAGATGTACCGGCAAGTTGTGATAGATGAGTCTGATCGCAATTTACAACTTATCTTATGGAGAGAAGATGAGCGTGAGCCTCTCAAAACACTGAGACTTAATACTATTACTTACGGTTTCGCAAGTGCTAGCTATTTGAGCACGAGGTGTCTTTGGCAGCTGGGGGAGGAGTGCGAGGATCCACTCACGAAAACTATTCTACAACATGACCTATACGTGGATGATCTAATTACTGGTTGCAATGACGAAAATGAATTGAAATGCATTCAACAATCTGTCTCGGAGGCCTTAAAGGCAGGATGTTTTAATTTACGCAAATATAAATCGAACTCTCCTTTAGTTCTGCAGTCCTGTTCTTCAAGTTCTACTGATAAACTGGTTTAAGTGAGTCTGCCAGCGCTCTCGGTTTAGGGTGGGACTCAGCAATAGATCGCTTATTTTATTATTTTGACATGCCTCCTAGTACTCAGAAAATAACTAAGCGATTTATATTATCGACATCTTTTAAAATCTTTGACCCACTAGGTTTTGTGTCCCCCTGTATAATTATCCCTAAATTAATTATGCAGCAGTTATGGCTAGATAAATTTGATTGGGATGACGAAATTTCAAATGATATGCAAAGGGCTTGGCTTAAATTTTATAATACTCTAAATATTTTATTTGCATTCTCTATACCTAGGCAGGTTTTATGCGACTTACCAGTTATAATAGAATTACATTCCTTCAGGACGCCTCGCAGAGAGCGTACGGCGCGTGCGTCTTTATTAAGTCTGTAGATGCAGCAAACAACGTAAGTGTTAATCTTTTAGGTTCCAAATCGAAAGTAGCACCTGTGAAGGCCTGCACTATACCTCGCCTAGAACTATGCGCCGCTGTGCTAGCGGCTCGTCTATGTAAGGTAGTCATTGACTCGTTGAGGTTTCCTATAGAACGCAGGATCCACTGGTGTGACTCTAGCGTCGTCCTTGCTTGGCTGCGCACTAGCTCTAGAAAACTTAAAACATTTGTGGCCAACAGAGTCGCAGAGGTGCTGGAGTTAACCGATGCTGGGTGTTGGCGCTATGTTCCTACTTTTCAGAATCCGGCTGATCTCATTTCCCGCGGGGCGTATCCTGAAGAGCTTAGGAATAATAATTTGTGGTGGTCTGGTCCGGAGTTTTTTATTGCAAGACGAATCATCTTGGCCTACCTTGTCCAAAAATCTTCAACAAGACTTAAATGGTCTAGAGTTAAAGGCAAATGTTGCCAATCTAGATAATAGCATTTCATCGGTAATTCAATTCCATAACTTTTCTAAATTAAATCGACTAAAGCGAGTGTATGCATACGTGTTGCGATTTCTTTACAATTTAAGAAATCCTAAGTCTAAGCGTCTAGAAGCATTAAGTGTGCAAGAATTGCAAGGCTCGTTTCATTTGCTTTGTCGCGTAGCACAACAGGAATCATTTCCTGTCGAATATGGCTTATTGGCTAAAAATAGGACAATCAGCTCTCGGTCTAGCATTATAGCTCTTACACCTTTCATGGATGCTAGTGGATTGATACGTGTAGGAGGTCGCTTAGACCAATCGTCACTTCCATTTGAGAGCAAGCATTCAATTTTATTACATTCATCACACTACCTAACTAAACTTATCTTTGAGCGGGAGCATTTGCATAAGTTACACGCTGGTCCACAGTTGCTTCTCGCTAGTGTGCGGAACTATGTGTGGCCCATTAATGGCCGGCGCCTCGCGAGAAGTACTGTGCACAATTGTTTACAGTGTAGGAAGGTGCAAGGCAAAACTTTGACTCCGTTGATGGGAAACTTGCCCTCACAGCGTATTACGGTGGACTTCCCGTTTCGTAGTGTTGGTGTGGATATGGCTGGTCCTTTCCTTATCCTAAATCGAAAGGGACGCGGAGCAAGAACAACAAAATGTTATTTATGTATCTTTGTTTGTTTGAGGTTTAAATGCTTGCACTTGGAAGCTGTCGGCGACCTTTCAAGAGAAGCTTTCATTTTAACTTTACGTAGATTTGTGGCCCGTCGCGGAAGGCCTACAGAGATTTTTTGTGATAACGGCCGAAATTTTGTAGCCGCCTCGAAAGAAATAGGCAATTTTTTAAAATCTAATAAGAATTCCATACATTCCTTTTGTAGTGAGGAAGAAATTAAATTTGTATTTTCTCCTACCTATGCTCCCCATTTTGGTGGCATCTGAGAGGCTGGAGTGAAATCCGCAAAGTTTCACATCAGGCGTGTTATGGGCAATTCGCATTTAACATACGAGGAGATAGGCACCCTGTTTGCGCAAGTTGAAGCCATACTAAATAGCCGTCCCATCTGTCCTATGTCTTCGTCTCCAAATGACCTTCAATTCCTCACCCCGGGGCACTTTCTGCTTGGTCGGCCGCTAACCGCATTGCCATCACCGAATCTCGTCGACTGCAAGGCTTCTAGTCTCCGACGTTACCAACGGCTCGAACAAATTCGACAACATTTTTGGAGAAGATGGCAACACGAGTACTTGGCAGAGCTACAACAGAGAACAAAGTGGCGTGTTCCTGACATCCCTTTGAGGCTTGGAGACCTGGTGCTATTGCAAGAGGAAAATATGCCACCACTGTGTTGGCGTGTAGGGCGCATCATTAAGCTGTTCCCTGGCGCTGACGTCTGTATGTCGCGTGGCGGACGTTCAAACGACTCGAGGGACCTTTCGAAGACCTTTCACACGACTAAGCCCTCTACCAGTAACAGAGAATCAAACTGAGGGTTAAAATCTGGTGATTTTAACGGCGGGGATGATGTTCGCGCCTACGACAACTAATTTATCTGTATTTATAATACAGATCATTGATTTAATTTTAAATAGCTTTATTTTCTATATAATCAACCTTTTTTTACAACATTTTTATAAAAAAGAATGTGTCATCGCGAGTGTGTTGTTTTCCTTCTTTTGTTTTTTTTCACTTACTTATAAGCCATCTTATTAACTAACGATACAAGCTGTACTAGATTACAAGAAGATATTATACTAGTTTTTGAAGCAATTTTGTTTTATTGAGTTCGGTATCGGACTCCAGTGTCTAAGTAATAGACAACCTGGAAAATTTCCGAAAACTAAGTCTAGAGTTCTATTATTGCTATTTTTAACATTATTGTATTGTAAAAAATTATTTAATGCCATGAAATCTTCTAAAATATATCCTAAATTTTTGGTATTATTGTCAGGTAAATAATCTCGTCTAGGACCAGGTTTCCAGTCTATGAAACCCAAATTAAAATCACCGATAATTATAGTGTCACATAAGTTGCTTTCCATAACACCATTTATGTTATTGAAGATATTATCCAGTACGTTAGACGCTACTGGTGGAGATAAGTACACTACACAAAACAAAATATTTTTGGTTATACCACTTTCACTTAAACGAACAGAAATCCATAAATCTTCATTGTCACTCTCAAGATGTTTTACTCGTTTTGAGTGCAGACTATTGGACACTGCAAATAAGACGCCGCCACCCTTTCTTTCTTTTAATGAAGTCGTGCATCGATCTCTCCTGTAAATCTAATAATTATTATTCAATATTTCATTGTCATCTATTGAGTCATCCAGCTAAGTTTCAGTTGCAGCTATAATATCGTGATTGTTATTCAAAGATGCAAGTCTTAATTCCTGTAATTTGGTTTTTAAACCGCGGACATTTTAATAGTATATGTCGGAGAAGTAGTCGGGTTTACAGCTTCCATCGCAGTGAAACGCAATCAATATAAATAATCTTTATTAGTTCTGTTAACAATTTATTGTCTTTTTTTAAAAATGTGTCAATGCAATATGGCGTTGCTATAACAATGCCCGTTTCTAAGGCGTCCTTTTCAAATGAATCAAACGGATATTCACAACTACAACTTTTTATAATAAATTAATGCAATTACTGCAAATTCATTCTTAAAATATAGTTTAATATTAAAGATGAATATCTATTTGGTTATTATTATTAATTATAGCTCTTAATTAATTACAATTGAATTACTTAAAAAATAATATAATATTTTTATTACATAGTCCGTTATGACACATTACAGGTGGCGCTACAAGACGAATCCAAATGAAGTTTTACTTACATAATAAAATATAAACATTAAAATGATAATTGACAATATACTTATAATTATTATTTTATATTATTAATATTTTAAACCATTGCCGATAAATGGCGACTTGCGCCCATATATACATTGAATTTACATATAATGATATACGGACTTATATTCCATATTGGAAAATTTAAATTTTTCCTAATGCTTCAATGTGACGTATCTGTTTGGCTGGAGATGTATCATTTTTACGAATAAATATGCGTCCGTTTCTAATCCACACGTATGCAATGCCCTTTTCACGAGCTGTTTGTCTTGTTCGGGCGTATAAATATTTACTGTGAGGAGATAGATGTTCAGAAACGTAGATAGGTGTTTTCTTTGTGCCGAAACCAAGATGACCGCTATGTAATTTATTTTCCTTGTTTGATTTATTAAAATAAGAAACAGCGGTTAGTACCTCGTCTCTGGCTCTGGTGGAAGTAAGCTTTACGATTATGGACCGAGGCTTGTTACTTGTTTCATCCATTTTTTTCACTCTTACACAGTGTACTAAATCCGTCAATATGCCAAGCTTTGGTCTGAACTCTCACAACGACGATATTATTTGTGGTCAGTTCTGGTATTGGATGACATCGAGCTGGTAGTCAAAGACGACAATGGCCGCCTTCACTACTTCTCTTTCATGCACAAAATTCTGAAAGACCCGAATTCCGCGTTAGTTTTTCCATACGCCAGTGTTTCCAGAGTATGGTTCCTGTACCAGAGCAGTTTTTCGGCTTCTAATTTTGTTAAGTTTGTTTGTGGCTAACTTGCTTCTTTGGAGGTTTGTTTGAAACATTTTATATTATATTTGGACTGGGAGTTGTTCTTTGTGGTAACCTTAGCAATACGCTTCCGAAGCTCGCGCCAACTTGTCCCATTTCCTTCTGACACTCGTTGCTAAATGTATTGTGGGCAATGATCGAATTTGGCCCTGGTGCAGTTTTTACATTCTGGTGGGGCTCCTGAAATTCTTTCCGGGCACTTCGCGCTTAAGTGCAAGCCGTCACAGGGACTACATAAATCAGCCTTTTCTTTGCAGAACTTCTGCTATGGCCATATCCTAGGCACCTTGTGCACTGCACTAAAGGCGACTGGTCCTCCACCCAAATTTGTTGGAGGTCAATACGCACTTTTCTTGCTTCCAATAGCCTGTTCCACAATTGAGGGGACTCTTAGAATAATATGACCATTTAGTGGATTTCGTGTCCTTTTACGGTATTTTACAGTTATTCGGTCCTCTTCTGTGTCCAGGCCGTTAAATGCAGAACGGTTTTGTTTTCGTAGGGCTTCCAAAATGAGAGTTCGACAAGAGGATCTTTGCTTTGTTATTTTGCTCTCGTGCTAACTCAACTCTACTCTAGATTTTGGAAGCATTTTTCTTTGGTGAAGCTTTTAACGCACTATTAGGGCTTATCAAAGTCCTCTTGAAAGATATCGAGCTCCCTCTGACAACGAATTTCTTGAACTTAGTATCGGCTGGGATCGAGTCACCGGTATCTTAGTGTTTTCCTGGCTAATCTCCCAATCCCCTACGCTCTTTCTCACAGAGGTAAATGTCGAGTTCATTAGGGAAGTAACTGCTTTCCCTGTCAAGTTTGTATTATTCCTTTGGGAAATAGAATCACCACTTTCATCACTCTGAGATTTTGCTGGAGTGCGCAACATTTGATATTTCAAAATACGTCTAGAATATACAGAAGTTACACTTTTGTGTTTGAGTCAAAGACAAGATCACAATAATTGCACGGAAATACGATAAAAATACTATCAAACTACTATCTAATTACTACGGCACTATCAAATTAATTATTAAAGCTAAATTTCTGTGGTACTGTATAGCGGTACCAAGGTAAAAATGCCAGTAAGGTAGATCAGTAATTAAAATATTAAAATTATAATTAATTAATATGATTATAGGTCAGTAGTATTATTTCGTCGGTGATATTCTGAAACCGCGGAACTAACAGTGTTTAAAACAGCGTAAGGTAGGAGCTGTGAATTTTACAGGCACGAGGAAAAACATGATATTTACTAAACCACATGACTTTCCATTGTTTAAACTTTTAAATTGTCAAATTATAATATTCTTCTTGGTATTGTAGGCATGTATGGCATGTATTCGTTATGTTAAATATGTATTAATTAATTAGTAAATCGACTTTCGCGGTTTTATTATCACAAATAAAATCAAAATGAGTTTTTTTATGTCACTTACGCGGAATTGTCCGCCGAAATAAAACAAAAGAATATAATCAACATCTTATAATTATTAATTCAGACAACTTCAGAGTTTAATTTTTGGCACATATTTATCACCGGTACATTAGGTAATCAACAATACACAGGAAATTAACACCATAAATCCCCATAAAGTTAAAAAAAAATAGCTCTTTATAGCTAAGTATGTTAAACATTGACCAACACCTTGTTGAGAGGGTACTTTTTAAAACGTATAAAAATATTACTTTTGAGTTGAATAATAATTGCGCATTGAGATCTTTGTTAAAAATGAGATCAATAAAACATTACTTTTTCTTAAATGGCAAATTATCGTAAAATAAGTGACAATCTGCAGGTATCACACTCTTTAATTGCTGTAAGTGTTGATACTTACTGTCTAATATAGGCAGTCTAGATGAATACAGGGGGGGTACATTATCAACTACAGCTGAAATAGGTTTTGGTCTCCGAGGAAGTGGGCTGAAATCATCTTTAAAGTGTTTTTAAAACTCTATTGTGCCGTTAGGATTATACTTTAAAACCCTCAGATCCACTACGCAATCAACTCCAGCAGAACGCCCAGGACGAATGGAATCATAAATTTGGTATTCTTTTAGACTGTAGTCTTTAAAAAAGGTGTAATCTGGTTGAATAACCTGGTATGGTATGGAGAAGGATGCTTCCTGGCTTCTTTTGTAATTGAGGCATACTGAGAAGGAAGAAAAATTTCAAAATTTTTCAGCTTTCTTTCCACTACGGAGTGTACGGAGTCAACCTCCATTTGAGTGTGACCTTTTTCCAGATACTTTTGTGTAATTGTTATATTTTTGTCTACTGCTAATCTTAAGGCTAAGTTCATATGGCCGCGCGGTACCGCGCGGAACTACGAACCGCGCGGCACAAGATCAATATAAACGATAATTATCGTCTACATTACCGCGCGGTACCGCACGCCAACGCGCGGCGCGCTCTGACCCGCGCGCAAGATCTAGAACCGCGCGCTGCCGCGCGGCACAAGTATTTCAAACCTGTATCGACCTGTTCAGTTGATCCGCGCGCCTTGAGACGGAAAGACACATAGATCGATGCAATGAGTACCGAAGATGACATTGTGCCTATCGATTTGCTTATCGACGAAATCGAAAAAAGAGATGCGATTTGGAATCTTAACTCTAAGGATTATTCAAATAAAATATTAAAAAGAAGGTCTTGGGAAGAACTAGTTTTAATTTTTTGCAAAAATGATGATTCCGAAGAAAAAAAGAAAAATTTGGATAAGTATTTTTTTTAATTAGTTTTATTTATTTAAAATAAGTTTTATAAAATTATAGGTAGGTACCTATTACACCATTTTATCTTGCCAATCTAATTTACCTTCAGTAACAAAATAATTTGTGAATTTAGTTCGAATATTATCTACTTCATGGATTGCTCGTCCACTGTTAGTTGGATTCACATTAGGTAATGGCGCTGGATTGATCATATCATCCTGATTTATACCATCTCTCATCCTTACCAAGTTATGTAAAACACAAATAGCTTTGACGATATCAACAGCAAAATCTATCTTCACGTCTATTGGCCGGTGTAAGATACGCCACTTGTTACACATTATGCCAAATGTACATTCGACATACCTTCGTGCTAAAGAAAGGCGGTAGTTAAATATTTTTTTTTCTTTTGACAACATTTTACCACCATAGGGTCTCATCAAATTTTTAGTCATAGCGAAAGCCTCGTCAGCTACAATTACGTATGGTAGTTTAAATGCATCGCTCTCATTATTTGTGATAGATCTAGGCTCTGGTAAGTTCAACGAATTTTCTGAGAGTTTTTTGAATAATGACGTTTCCTTGAAAACACCCGAATCACTGTCTTTTCCGTAAGCTCCAACGTCTATCCATATGAAGCAATAGTTAGCATCACATAAAGCCATTAAAACTAATGAGAAAAAGTGTTTGTAATTGTAATACATTGATCCTGATTCTGGTGGCTGTATTAAACGAACGTGTTTGCCGTCCAACGCTCCAACACAATTTGGAAAATATGCTTTATTTTCAAATTGTATAGATATTTGTGTCCAGATTTCTTTTGTTGGTGGACTCATGACCAAAGTTTTTAAATTTCTCCATAAAACTTGGCACACTTGCTTAATTATACCCGATATCGTAGACTTGCCAATTTTATAACCATATTTGAACTCTGCAAATGAAGAACCAGTTGCTAGGTACCTGTAACATAATAGTTATTTAAGATACACGTGCATAAAGTAGATCTTTACCGAATAAGTGCTACAGTGAAAACACAAGCATAGCGAGTGTTTACAGTGTGGCACGCGAGCATAAAGTGCATATGCTCACGTGCCACGATAAATATTCCATTTCTATTCCTACTCCTATTCCTCGTCAAATTCCTATTCCCATACCTATTCCTACCCCTACTTACTCCTATTCCTATTCCTAATTCTATGTCTATGTCTATTTCTTTTAAGTAAATCTTTACTGAATAAGTGCTACAAAGAAAACACATTCATAGCGAGTGTTTACAGTGTGGCACGTGAGCATAAAGTGCACAAAGTACAATTTGCATAAAGTAGATCATAAGGACTCTTTATGCACCCGTATTGTACAACATTTTTCAATAGTTTTGCAATGAAAACTAATAATTAATTATTTACTTTCTAGGATCGATTTTGCAAAAAAAATGGAAAAATTTACGAGATGCCTATGTAAAAGAACTTAAGAAAACAAAACATTTGAAGTCCGGTTCCTCAGCATCAACACCATCTTCATTTGCGTATTTCCAAAGATTGTCATTTCTTGAACAAGTTGTCCAGAAACGAAAAACTGACAACAGCCTTGATGTTGCGGAAGTTACAGAGAATCCTGATTTGGATAGTGCAGTTAACAGCAGCGGCGTTCAAGCTTCAACAGAAAATGTGCCCCGGAAAAAATTCAAACTTCACCCTGCCGATGAACATTTTGCAAATCTTTTACAACAAAGCATAAATACTCGAAATAATAATACAGCAGAAAAGAAAGATGACGATGAAGATAAATTATTTTGTCTTTCATTGGTTAGGGAAATAAAAAAAGTTCCTGAAAACCGGCGTTTAAAACTGAAAATTGAAATTTATAATTTATTAGAACGATACCAAGCTACACGAGCACAGCCACTTGAAGATTTTAACTACCCGTCTACTTCATATAGCTCACAACGACCACCCAGAAACTATCATGCTTCATTTCAAAGTTCTCAATATAGCAACCCAATGCAGTACTCTGATAGAGAATCAACACAATATGGCTATACAACTAATTCATACACTTCACCTCCCACAAGTTCATCGCAAGCAACATCACCCCCGGGTGATGTTACTTGTGACCCGTCATACGAAGATTCTCAAGAATTAGATCTGTTCAATTAAACTTTAATTTGCCAAGAAGCCTCGCTCATAATTTCTTATTTTTTATAATTTTTACTGTGATTATGATTAATAAACAGTTAACTTACCGCAATGTTACAATGAGTTTTTCTTTTGGTGATATGCAATATCTTACAGCATTTTCACTGGATTTTAAATCATTTTCAATGAAATCGTATAAAAAATCAAAGGTTGCAACTGACATACGGAAATAATTAAAAAATTTTTCTTCATGTAACCTCAACTCAGGGTATAAGGTGACAAACAGGCTTGAAGAAAGTCTGTCACTTAATATTGGATGCACCCAGTATCGCCTTTGTCGTCTTCTGCGACGTCTCAGTCTTCTATATAAAATCCACAAGCAAATTGCCTCCTCCACGTCCATTGTATATCAATGTTAATGCCAGACTGGCGCTCGTATATAGCCTGTCATGTGAACTCTCACATCGCGCGGCGGCGCGCGGTGCCGCGCGGCCATATGAACTTAGCCTTATTATAACATTACACAGGGGATACAGAAATGGACGTTGAACTGGGTATTCATACAGAAACTATGTGTGATGGGATGACTTTTTATATTACTAAAAAAAAAAAATTAAACACAGTTTCAAAGTCAAATTTGAAAATTAATTATTTAAAATTGAATTGAATGACAAAAACTATTGTTTTAGATGAAAGAGTATATGATTGTAATGTTATGGATGCTGTTCCATCAACTTCACAAGTAAATGGTAATTGACTATTATTTTTATTTATGTTAATGGATGTACTTAAGATGAAATCCTAATATACGTATAAATTAGTTTCTTAGATAACAATATAACACAGCAAAAGACTGTAATAAATAGCCAAGCACAAGATAAAGAGGAGGTTAACAATGGTAAATATTGAAACAAATACCGTGGTTGTTCTATTTTTATTTCACAAATATAAACCTTAAATAGCTTATGGATGTTAATAATTTTAAAATTATCAATATAACATAGCATATATTTATAATTCCAGAAAAAACAGGACAAAAAACAATAAAAAAGAAATACATAGCCCGTGGGTCCATTAAAGAACAATATTTTAAAACTAAACGACAAACTGCCAGAATTGAAAAAAAAATAAACAGAAAAAAAGAGAATAACAGATATAAAATGGAACACAACAATGGAAATACTTCATTTGAGGAAGAAAAAATTACAGGGTCGACCATAGTCGTTTTGTACTTTTTTTTTTTTTTTTTTCGACTGTTGTTGGTGACCTTTACATCGCCAATAATGCGAACCGCACGTCGCTGCAACCGATCCAAGGCCTCCAGTAGGTACTTAGCGGAGCCATCCCAGAGGTGCGAGCAATATTCAACGCAGGACCGTACCTGTGTTTTATACAGCAGGAGCAGTTGAGCAGGCGTGAAAAAACGCCGCACCTTGTTCAGGACTCCGAGTTTACGTGAGGCTGTTTATATAACAGCCTCGATGTGATCCTTTGGATTGAGGTCGCACCAAACGTCGATTCCCAGTATGGCGACTTTGCTATGTATCTCCAGCGTAGTGCCACAGAGGGAAGGAGGAGGGGAAAATGGTGACTTTTTCGCTGTGAGAGCGCACACCTGTGTTTTCTTGGCGTTAAACTCAACAAGATTGTCAGAGCCCCATTTGGCGATGAGTCCTAACGTCCTATCGAGTTCAACAACAAGATCTCTCCTCAGTTTCCGCCCGTCCAGCCGCTGCGCGTCCGTGGTATCCCCCGTGCACTGTACTGTCATCTGCATAGCAATGTATGTTCCCGAGAGAGAGCATATCATTGATATGCAGAAGAAAGAGTGTGGGGGATATCACAGACCCCTGGGGGACTCCAGCATTCACTACATGGGATTTTGAAGCGCAACCATCAACTAGAACGCGAAGGCTGCGCTTGTGTAGGAAGCTAGCAATCCAGGTGCAGAGCTGAACCGGCAGACCGTATGCCGGCAGCTTGGAGAGAAGACTTCTGTGCCAGACTCTGTCGAAAGCCTTGGAGATATCGAGGCTGATGGCCAACGACTCTCCACGCTTATCGATAGCTTCACCCCAGAGGTGTGTTACGTACGCTAGAAGATCACCTGTGGACCGTTTTGGTCGAAACCCGTACTGACGATCATTAATTAGACAGTGATCTTCTAGGTAATGGATCAGTTGGTTGTTTAAGATCCGTTCCATCACCTTACAAAGAACTGAGGTGATAGCTATTGGCCGATAATTTGCCGGGTCAGATCGATCCCCTTTTTTGGGAACCGCTTGCACATTAGCTTCTCTCCAAGAATCCGGCACACATCCTGTAGAAAGAGACAGCTGAAACAGGCGCGTTAACACAGGAGACAGCTCCGCTGCACACTTCATCAGCACTATGGCTGGTATTCCATCGGGACCGCTAGCTTTCCGCACATCAAGTGATTGTAGCTCTGCACGTACATCACGTTGCCTGATTTTGATGTCAGGCATCGTGTAGCCACATGAAGGAATTGTTGGTGGCAGCGCACTACAATCATTGATTACGGAATTATCCGCAAAGAGTTTTGCCAGAAGATCAGCTTTCTCCTGCGGACTGTGAGCTAGCGATCCGTCCGGATACCTGAGCGGTGGCAGCGAAGGTTGGCAGAAATTGCTTTGCACAGATTTGGTCAGACGCCAGAAGCTACGGGAGCCTCTAGGATGTGAAATAAGGTCATGGCCAAACCGCGCAATGCGCTGTGCATCCGCTCTTGTGTATGCCTTCCTACAAGACTTGGAAGTTTTATTGTAGGTTGCTTTCAGTGAGTCAATGTTAGATGCCCCACTAACGCAGTCATTGATCCACGCGCGATATGCCGCCTGCTTAGAAGACACAGCATCGGCACATTCGCGAGTGAACCAACGGTTACGCGTACCCTTACTGGCGAGGTCTGAGTTAGGAATGTAGTATTCCATCCCCAACAGGATCTCACCAGTAATAGCAGCGGCGCTAGCTGTCGGGTCATTCTTACTGAAGCAACGCTCCTTCCAAGGGACTGACGCATAGTAATCGCGCAAACCGTCCCAATCTGCCGACTTATAGTGCCAAATGCGACGTTTGCTTACCGTTGGTGGCGGCAGCTTGGCCTGTGGCACTTTGGTAGATATCAGGCAGTGATCCGAAGAACCAAGTGGAGCCCGAACCTCAACCTGATATTCCACCGGGTGGCTAGTCAGCAGAAGGTCCAGTAGGGAAGGCGCTTGCCCGTCAATGTCTGGGATCCTGGTGGGCTGATCAACCAACTGGGTCAAGTCATGCGTGAGAGCGAAAGCATGGGCAGTCCTTCCCGCATGGTCAGTTTTGGAGGACTTCAACCATGATTCATGGTGAGCGTTAAAGTCCCCCAAAAACACCAGTTCCGCGTTAGGAAACTGCTCTTGCGCAGCATCTGCCACCCGACTAAGATGGTCAAATAGTCGGCTTGTCTCCAAGTCACCATTGTGGGATCTGTAGAGGCACACGTAGACCCGACTCTGACGAACCAAGTCCACACGTACCACTAACAGGGAGAAGGAAGGGTCCTCCAAGCAGCGCAGACGGTGACAACAAACATCCGTCCTGACGAACAAGCATACTCCGGCTTTCGCTTTGAAGGATTCTTCAAGCATGTAGCCGGGATAATTAAGGTAGCTGGTATCGACAGGACGGAGTATTTGAGTCTCCGTCAGAAACAACATTGCTGGCCGTGCTGTCTCGAGATGGTGGTGGACAGCATTGAGGTTAGCGTGGAGTCCACGGATGTTAACGAACTCAACCTCAAACAGCGTGGGAATGGTGGGGGTGTGCACCGCTGTACGACCGTCATTTCTTTTATATTTTTTATAAATATACTTGTAATTATAATGTACTTCATTTCTCATCTATATTTTTGTATAAATTTTTATTTTCTAATATTTATTGAAAAGAAAATGCTGAAAGAACCAAGAAGAACTATAAAAAAATTACCGAATTACCAGATAATGTACAAAAAGAAAAACGAAAACAATGGCGAGAGAAACAAAAAAGAAGACAGAGAAAGATACATCTGTCTTTGAAGTTTCCGAAACTGACAAAAGGATTCAAAAAGAAAAATGAAAGGTTCGATACATTTTGCCCAAAGAGAATTTAATACTTAAAGAAAGAGTACAAAATATGTCTAAAATTATAAAAAGGCAAAGAAAAGCTATATATCGCTACAAAATAAAGATGAAAAGCTTACAACAATAATTAAAAAAGGTGGAAAAGGAATTTGAACAAATCCGAAAATCGAATGCAAATATTACCATAGAAAATAAAGAAGCAATGCCATACTCAAAAACAGAAAGATTATTACAAGAAACCGTTCCAAATATTCTTAGTCCTGACAAAAAAAGAGTCAATAAGGCGATATTTGAAGGCTACGTCTCAAAAGAATAATTTTCAAATCAATATTCTAAGGCAAAATCAAAATTTGATAAAATTGTTATTAAGAATCTGGTAAATAGTGACGTAGTGAAAAAATATAAATTAAAGACTGAATTTGGGTATTCTTGCTTGGTAAGTGATTTTTATTTCATCTTTAAATAAGGACACACAACTATAGACATTTAGTGCTAA
Source organism: Vanessa atalanta (assembly GCF_905147765.1). Lineage (NCBI taxonomy): Eukaryota > Metazoa > Arthropoda > Insecta > Lepidoptera > Nymphalidae > Vanessa > Vanessa atalanta. The sequence goes on along the minus strand of NC_061898.1, from coordinate 2,539,020 downwards.
CGTCCTAAAAGAGCATATCTTGGAAAATTCCGAGTAACGGCAAAGAATTAGGTTTAGTATTTGAATGTTTACAAGGTGAAACTAGATATTGAGCGAGTTTATATTCTACTCAATGGAAATCTCTAGATGACTTTAAAATTTACTTTCTTCACACTTATTGGAGAGTCAGAATAAAATAAAATAATAGAAAATATGGTATAGGTATACGCAGGAGGAAAAGAAACTCCTGGTGGACCAGGGATACGGAAAAGTGGAAGGGTCAAGCGTCAACACTTTTCACGAATCTCAGGACAGACCTACGGCGACGTTATCACAGTCCAGTCGAAGAATGGGAGGCTCCGTATAGACGAAAGTGTACCTCACGCAGTTGTGGCAATTAGTAGACACAGTAACACCTGTGTCTATTACACGGACGATGGCAACGACGCTATCGGCAGATTCATCGGCCGAGCGGCGGGTGGTTCAGAAAGGACCATCCTAGAGCACAGCCTCAAGACATCTATACATAAACGCGACATCAGAGTCGCCGAGGCTGTACTCTCTCTGATCGAGCACGGAGCAGGGCCCACTGATTGCAGTAAATAGGTTCAAAAAACCTACTATACATATTCTACGTATTATATATTATTTTCAAATGAAAAAAAAAGTCAGTGTGGGCCACGTCTTCTAAGAAGACGGTAAATTCGAAGTCAGTCGAAGTAAGTCCAGCGAAGATCTGCTGATGTTTATATAAAATATAAAAACGCCAAAATTTATAAAAGTAAAATGTAAAAAAGGCACGGGCAACTGTGTGGACGTTGTAAATAAAAAAAAAAACGAAATATGGTATGGAGCAAAACGTGTTATGTTGATTTCTACGTTTAACCAGCCAAGTTCGAATGTTGTCTTTCACGATACCAGAAAAACAGTTAATTTCAGATATGGTTAGTTATTATCCGAGGCATACGAGTATACAACAGATGTAGGCAATGAAAACTAGATACAGTTATCGAATTTACTATTTTTTTCCGAAATCATCACGTGTTACGATGGAATAACACTACAACTTTAAAACCAAAATCTGCTAGACACCATTAATAACAGAGAACGTTATGTTACTAGAAATGATATACAGCATCTGTATAAAAATTTGCAAAAACAAGATTACAATAAAAAATACCAGCAACAAAACCATCAAACAATTGTAATTTACTGATACTGGCTATGAACAAGTTTGCAATTATTATTATGATCGCCATTGCTATCGATAATTAATATGGGTGAACAAAATGACCCCGTTTAAAAAGAGGGTGAAGCTTTAAAAAGTTAAATCCGAATGTATATCCATATGTGATAGATCGGTCAGAGCGCGATAATTGTTGACGTCACCATCCCTCATGACGAGAATCTCGTGAAGGCTGAGAAGGATAAGCATAAATAATAAAATATCTTGACTTAGCTCACGAGGTTGTCGACATGTGGGATGTGGATACAGCAGTTATTGTGCCAATAGTCGTTTCAGCGAATGGCCTAATGGCTAAGAGCCTCGACCAAAATCTTAAGAAGCTCTCGTTAGGCAGCTGGGTCAAGGGCCTGATGCAGGAGGCAGTACTCCTCGGCACGGCGCGTATTGTGAAGAAGTTCCTCTCTCTGGGGCCCTGACCACTGGTGGCTTGGACCATATTCCTGCAACTGGTTGGCCTCTGTATTTTTATATTTTTAAATATATTTTATATATTTTGTATTTTATATTTAAAAATGTATTATACATGAGTGAGAATAAATAAAGACAATTATAATAATAGTTATAATTATACTTTTGCCACGTGAGGGACGGACATTGGTAACTTTTAAGTACACAAACCAATGGCTAACGGAGCTCTAGTAACCCAAGAAGGAGATATGGAAGCACATTCAAGAAATACACGTTTAGGGTCGCTTCCCGGAGACGATCGCCGAGCAACGTCTGTAGCGGGCGTCAGACGTGACAGAATGCGAGTCAGTGACTCCCGGCTTGCCGGTTGGACGGGAGTCGGGGATAGTCAGCCGATGAACAAAGCGATACGGATGATACTTTGCAGAGCAGGGAGTTTCTCCCGCAAGCGCGGCCGGTACATCTGAAACGACCACAGAATCACAATATGAAGATGCAAGAAAGAAGTGGTCACTAGTAGAGTTAGAAGAACTTATGTTTTGTTATTTTAAAGCCAGAGCCGGAGGGCCTGGTTACCTAAAACGATTACAGACTCTTTTCAAGGAAAGAAATCCAGACAATCCTAAAATTAGTAAATTCACTGGTAACGGGTTATCAAATCAGGCACACAGAATCATAAAACAAATTGCACTACCTAAAGATAAATTAGAAACAATACAAAGAAATGCAGAAAATATAACACAACACGAACTAAACTTTATACCTACTCTGACGTACAATCACCAATCACTACAATACCTTCTCTAACAACTTCACCATTTAATGAATTAGAACAAAATAGTAGTACAGTATCTCAGATTGCCTTGGCCAACTGCAATAACGATAGAAGAAAGAAATGGACACATCAGGAATAAGAAGAGCTTACATTTTGTTACTTTGTAAAAATAATTTTTAAAAACCGAAACCCAGATAATCCTAAAATTCATAGATTCAACGGAAACACACTATCTAATCAAGGACGCAGAATTTTGAAACAAAATATCATTTCTCACGAACTATTGAACCGAATCAAACAGCGAGCTGATAGCCAGATACTACATTCTCACCAAACCGATTCAAACACTCAACCGAATGCAACAACGGCGTTAATTTTAGACAATATCGCGGAAGATAGTTTTGAACAAGACACGGTGAATTTTAATACTAGAAACGACGAAGAATCTCCAACAGGCCATTTTCAAATCCCATCATACTTCAATTCAAGTATGATGGGATTTTCATCTTTTGCCCAATATTCTGGCAAGTAATTGTACTCTCCGAAATACGAATGATTTAATATATGCAGCAGCAAAAAGACTGGTAATTAGTACAAACAATCTCCTTATCTCTATCTCTGGGGGATCTCCCCCATGGAAGAAGAGAATAAAAATTAAAATTGAACGCTTAAAGAAAGAATTAGGACAAATAGTAGATTTTCGAGAGGAGTTACATCACGAAAAATGATAGTAAAAGAAAATATTTACACGTAATATAAAATACAGAATGAAACAGACCACAAAGTACAGAAGAAATATTGATGAGTGATGCTTGTGCTTCTCGAGTTGCACCGCAATCAGTCAATGTGAGGTCTTGCAGTTACATCAAATTCGGAGTCGGTTCCAAGTCCCTATGATCACAGTTCAAGTTCATGGGCCGTTCCTAGCCCTGTTTCTCAACAGTTTCCGGAACCTACTAATGCACCTAATCAAGAAAATAGTCCTACCGCCACAATCAACTCCAACATTTCAAACAGCTAGTACACCGCAGCCGCAGTTGACTGGAAACCTCACAGAATATTACGAACATTTGTCGTAATCGTTAGATAATTCGATTAACAAATGAACCTTACGTATATTTTGTTATTATTTCTAAATACTCTTATGTATTTTCTTATCCCTAATAAATAAATACATACCTTAAAAATATAACCAGCGTTTCTTTTGATGAAACACACTTCCTCCAGTTAGTATTTTGTTTTTCGATATCAGATTTTATGATGTTATACAATTCATTAAAACTATTAATCGACATTCGAAAATAAATATAGAATCGTTGTTCATCTTTAAGTAAATCATAAAAAATATCACTGAATTCGCCTTGTTCTTCTCGCGATGTGTTAATTGGGTGCACCCAATACTTCCTTGTCTTTTTAGAAGCTGCTGAGCTCCACAATAGCAATAATTCTTCATCGGATGACGAACTTTCTAGTGACATGTTGCATGTGCAAAGACTCAAACGAAACTAGAACGCGTGAATTTGCACGCAGCTTGCTTGCGTTGGAACTCTTGGGCGGTCAGCGGTCACTAGAACGCAGAACTCTGACCGCTCTCTGTGTGCGCGGGCTATTATGTTAAATCCGAATGTATGCCTGGTTAACTAACCACTTGGAAGAAAATTTAATAGTAGAGGCAATCTTCGACCTATATATTGAGACTTAGATTGAAGAAACGATAAGCAGTAATAAGGAAAAGAATTATTAGCATTATTAGCACTATTAAGGTAGGTAGAGGAACTATTGAGTTTCTTGCCGGTTCTTCTCGGTAAAATCTACATTCCGAACCGGTGGTAGCTTTACTTAAAAAAGTTTGTTAAATGATGATTCAAATGGGCTTATAAAAGCCTACTAAGTATAGAATAAAGTAAATTTTGATTTTGATAATTAAATTAAGTATTTTAATTATAATTCTACAGGAAGTGTAGTGTTTGTGTACCTATACAAAAAAGGTACTGACGCTGTCTCACACACACAAGTAGTGGAGGGGCGGGATCAGCCGTCAGTCATGCGATGAGCGCCGGCGCAACCGGACGCGATAGTGTATAACTACTTGGTGTGTCCGTGAGCCAGTGTACGACTACATACTACTAACTAGGATAGGTAGAAGCACTACAGGAAGGATCTCTGAATAGTCAGCCAATGGCTTCTGCATGATGTTTGGGCTCATATAATTTCTTTGCTAAAAATAAAATTGAAAATAATCCCTTTATCGATGGTTTGCATTTTCCTATGGCCTATTTAATACCATTTTTAGTCACAACAAAAAAATCTATAACATTACAATTACATTAATTTATTTTGTTTAATTACAGGATAACATGGATACCCCAAATAGCAATGAATCAGGATTATCGAATAGCAATGAACCAGGACCATCGTTGGTTCCACGCTCTGAAAATGGGTTAGAAAATGAGTCTGCAGAAGAGACACCTCGATTTACCCCACCCACAAAACCTAAGCGGAGCAAGTTATCACAGATATCTAACATGATAAATGACTTAAGGGAAATTAACGACAACACACGCTGCGAAGAAACAGATCTTGACCTATTTGGAAAAAGCGTCTCGGCACAATTAAAAAAATTTACACAGGAACAGGCAGTCATTGCTAAGGAAAAAATACAGAGTATATTGACTCAATGCATGCTCACAGATATACGAGCCAAGAATGCGTATCAAGTGCAACAATCGGTTCAGCAATCGCAAAATACGCTACCTACTAATTGGAATTCTACACAAGTTCTTCCGTCGTACATAGTACCCCAATACTCTCTGACAACACCTACAATCTGCCCTCCTCCAGAGTCCAGTCCATCGACATGTTCTTCTTCGTGTTCCCAGTTTACTACTAATGTCATATCCCCAGAAACTCAATATAATTATGACATTTACGGCGAAAGCGTAGACAACAGTGATGCCAACAAGCCTTCAATAACGCTTAATATTAATATATATGTTTGTTGTATTTTGTAATAATATGTGACTTATTATTTCAATTTTAAGTAAATAAATAAACACTTACCTTAATAAACTGTTTTAATACTCGACAAACTTCTATATAAAATTAATTACCTACATTAACTTCATTAAATATAATTATGTACATACTTTGATTAATTAATTAAATTATAAATACTTACCGTTATTCGAGACGACAATTTACCGGCGAATGTGCACTGGAAACACGCAAAAAGGTAACGGTATCGCACCTCAGCTATTGCTCGTGCGCACCGCGCCCCGGAGGCAGTCGAAATCACGCTCCGAAACCGAACGCACGTCGCTCGATGCTAGCTTTTGCATGCGTACCGCGCTTTATCATTTCACTGTATAATTTCTTTCATCCGCTTTCTTCTGTAGCTTCTCCTTACTTCTTTCATTGTGCCTATAAACTATACTTGCTTGTGTTTGTGAACTCTTAACTGTGCTTGTGCCTAAACTTGTGATCTTTCGTGTGTAATAAACTCATTGTTTTACCGTAAGTGATTTTTATTTCACCTTTAAATAAGGACACACAACTATAGACATTTAGTGCAAACGTCCTAAAGTGGTGACCCCGGTTTAAGAACGTTTAAATTTATCGATAAATTCAAAATGAGTTTTAACAACGAAACTGCCGGTGATTCGAAAAATCAAGTGCGCGTTTCCACTGATCCGTCAAGAGAATCATGTCGTGTCGGAGTACGGATTCCGCCGTTTTGGCCTCAAGAGCCGGCGTTATGGTTCGCTCAAGTGGAAGGTCAATTCGCGTTGGCTAATATAACTGCAGATGCTACCAAATTCAATTACGTCACTGCACAATTGGATCATGTTTATGCCGCAGAAGTGAAAGATATAATTATCGCTCCACCTGAAACGAATAAATACGAGAAATTAAAAACAGAACTAACAAAGAGATTGTCGGCCTCGCGTGAAAAAGAAGTACAACAATTGCTTATGCATGAAGAGCTAGGTGACCGCAAACCATCACAATTCTTGCGACACCTGCAACACCTGGCAGGACCTAACATTCCTGAAGATTTTCTGAAGACCATATGGACCAGTCGCTTACCCAATAGCATTCAAGCAGTCTTAGTAGCGCAACCAACTACACCTTTAGCGACACTAGCTGAAGTAGCAGACAGAGTGAATGATGTTGTTCCCCGCACTCCAGTAGTTGCCAGTACTTCTACATCGACTCAAAACGCCCTGGATCACATGGCGAAGATGATTTCGGAATTGACTAAGCAAGTACAAGCTTTAACGACCCATGCTTCGAGAAAACCACGACCAATATCTAGAGGAAGAGACGAGCGCAAGGGTAGTTCAGCAGATCGCATTCTTCATACAGAAAATACCCAACCTGCTGGTATCATGCGAAATTCGGGACAACGGCTAAGAAATGCGTCAAGCCTTGCGATTACAGCGCGGGAAACGCTCCGGGCAGTCGCTAATGGCGACTGACGATTATCCGAGTTCTAGTCGCCTGTTCGTCACTGACCGCAACACTAAAACACAGTTCCTCATTGATACTGGCAGTGACATCTGTGTTTATCCTCGAGTGGCAATTAAAGAACGCAGGCCAAGAACTAATTACCAACTCTTCGCTGCGAACGGGACAGTTATTAATACGTACTACAAACACCTGGAATTAGACATCGGTCTTCGTCGCAATTTTACATGGCGATTCGTGGTAGCGGACGTTACCAAGGCCATCATCGGAGTCGACTTCCTTAGTTTCTATAACTTAGCTGTTGACTGCCGACACAAACGACTGATCGACAATGTGACCACGCTCCAAGCATCAGCTACATCAGCCAGGTCAGATACCATATCGTCGATCCGTACGATTTGGGGCGAGTCAAAGTACCTCGACATATTACGATCATATCCAGAAATTAAAAAAAAAAATTGTAAAATTTGCGCCAATGATAATGGCCATCGAACACTCAGGAATGTCAATTACAACCGACGCCATAAAATCAAAGTTGCTTGATATGGAACCAGAAAATAAAATAGATGGCGCCTTTGTAGCATATCATAAATACCAACGTAAGAAAAATAGCAAGTCTGTGGTCAGAGGAAATCATGATGGCGGACAGATGTCAAAGTCAATGCGGGAAACTAATGCATTTAGTGCAGTTTTTTTGAATGGTAGTTATAGCAAAACTGACTGGTACGTTGATTCCGGAGCAAGTGTTCATTTGACAACAAACAAACATTGGATCGAAAATGTGTCGTATGATTGCGTTCCGAAGGAAATTATTGTCGCTAACAATAATAAAGTCCCTGTTATGTGTTCAGGTGATGTGCAAATCAGAACATGTACGGACGAATGCGATTTTGACGTAACAATAGAAGGAGAGTTATGTGTTCCGAGTCTTACGACTGAAGGGGGGTTTACACGGGTGACTAAGGCCGCACGATTTTTGCCGCGCGGCGTAAATCGACCATCTAAATGGCAATTCGGCTAAATTGCAAGTGACTAAAGCCGCAAGCCCCAAAGTTGGGTAGCATCCGACTTTGGCCGCGCGGCAACCGGCCGCATGCGACTGGTGACTAAAATCGACCGTGTAAACGATCAGTTGCAGGCGATCGCCCGCCGCATGAAGGTGTTTCGCGCACGCACGTGTATTTATTTACTACAGCGTTTCTGTGTACATGTATCGTAACAACCATGAATAAAAATAACACCATACAGTTTTTGGAATGCTATGAAATGCATCCATGCTTATGGAACCCAAGAGAACAAAATTACAGGAACAATAATGTACGTTTAGCGGCTCTTAAATCTATTATTCAAGAAATGCGTTTGTCCATAACAGTTGAAGAGCTTAAATTGAAGATAAAAAATATACGAACCACGTATAATAGAGAGGCCAGTAAGGTAGCAAAGTCAAAGAAGAGTGGCGCAGGAAAGGATGATATACACAGACCTCAATTAATTTGGTTTTCTGTAGCTGACCGCTTTTTAAAGCCAGTGATAGAAGGAAGAAACAGTAAAGATAACATAGTAAGTTTTATTATTATTTATTAAATAGTTATTCTTGTTCGCATATTATAAATTATAATAGGTAAATCGTGAACAGAGCCATTTTTATAATATTAATATTACTTAAATAAAAATACAATATTTACGCAATCATTCTATCTTGTCATGAAACTCTTCCTGGTCCGACAAAATAGTCAGCATATCTATCGCGTAGATCTTTTGCATTTCGTGAATAGTTGTTAGAAGATAGCGGTGTCATTAATTCGTCTACTCCTGTCGTAGGAATGCTTCTCCAACTTCCGTTTCTGATTGTCCCTGAACTGAAGTCTTCTCCGTCTACTAATTCGGGAATATTCATGTATATGAGATTAGTCCGAAGCCAGTTATGCAGCCCGCAGGTCGCTTTAATAATAGAATCAGTTTTATCCAATGAAACAAATATTGGTTTTCTGTATACTCTGAATCGTGAAGCCATAATGCCAAAGGCATTCTCTACGATTCGGCGTGCTCTTGATAGTCTGTAATTAAAGATTTTTTGTTTGTGTTCCAAACCTTCATGTCTTGAATACGGTTTCATTAAATAGGTTGCCAAAGGGAAAGCATCATCACCAACGAAAACTGCCTTATTAGGTAGTTTTAAATTATTTCTTTCAAGAGCACTAAAGAACTTTGTTTTTTTCCAAATATGCAAATCATTCATGCGTCCATTAGTTCCGAAATCTATATATATGAAACGGTAATGTGCATCCACTATAGCAGGGCTGTCCAAACAACGGCCCGCGGGCCGCTTGCGGCCCGCGTCTTGTATTCTTGCGGCCTGCGGAATATTGTAATCAGCCAATAGTTTTGGACATAAATAGTTTGGATGATAGAATTATTTGTCAAAACAAATAATCAATATTTAGTATTATTTATTTATTCATTCTTGTAACATTCATTAACTATTTCGGGGAATTCCCGGAAAGTATTTTGTTTCTGTAGAGTGAGTATTTGTTGGTGTCCGTATTAGTTAGGCTTTCGCTTTCACTAAGTTCGTATCGCCACTTAATAGCAAAATAAAGTTGACATTATGTCTACGAAAAAGCGAAAATTAACTGATGAACATCGTGTATTTAATGAGAAGTGGGAACTTGATTATTTTATTTGCAACAATAGTAATAAAATTCAGTGTATGATTTGTATGCAAGTTTTGTCTGTGTGTAAAGAATATAATGTTAAGCGTCATTACACTACTTTGCACGAAGAAAAATATAAAATACACGTCAGTGAAGCAAGAAAAATTGTTGTGACTGAGCATAAGAAAAAACTAACGCAACAGACAAGTTTTTTTTCAAAAGTAAATACAGACAATTACAGTTTGGCTGCTTCTTATGAAGTTTGTTTACAATTAGCCAAAGCTAAAAAACCCTTCAGCGATGGAGTTTTTATAAAACAATGCGCAGTTGCCATGGCTCATCGCTTCATGCAGCCGAAATTAGCAGAAAAATTTGAATCTGTAGCATTATCTCACCAAACAGTTGCGCGACGAATAGATGATATGGGCGAATATGTTTCGAAAAAAATATGTGATTACATTGTAAAATGTGAATATTATTCATTATGTTTGGATGAAAGTACCGACCAAACAGATATCGGTCAATTAATAATTTTTATTCGCTGTATTTCAAAAGATTTTTGATCACGGAGGAAATGTTAAACTTAGTGCCACTATATGTCTCAACTAAAGGCAGCGATATCTTTCAAGCAGTTAACAAAACTGTTATGGAATACGGTGGGTTTCAAAAATGTTCTTGTATTGTGACCGATGGAGCAAAAGCTATGATAGGAAACGTTACAGGACTTAAGGGACTTCTAAAACAAAATGGCATTGATTGCCCATTAATCCATTGCATCATACACCAAGAAGCTTTATGCGGAAAATCTTTGCGCCAAATGAATGCCATGAAAATAGTTGTTAAAATAACTAATCTTATTAGAGGCGGAAACAAAGCTTTGAGTCATCGTAAATTTCGTAATTTTTTAACTGAAATTGACGCAAGCTATGGGGATCTGCTATTGCACTCAGAAATCCGATGGTTGAGTGCTGGTCAGTGCTTGCAGCGCTTTTTCGCTTTACGGAAAGACATTCCCATATTTCTTAAAAATGAAATAAAATCTGATACAAGTGATATGGAAACTAAAATGCAAGATCCTGAATTTCTTGCTGATCTAGCATTTTTAACTGATATGACACAACATTTGAATGAATTAAATTTGAAATTACAAGGCAAACAACACAATATAGCCAACTTGTATGGGTATGTGAATGGGTTCAAAAGTAAACTGAGATTGTTCAAAACGTCACTGGAAAAAAAAGATTTTTCTTTTTTTCCGAGTTGCCAAGAATATTACACCGAAATGGGAAATTTTGAAGGATGCAACTTTTCTGACCACCTGAAGTACATCGATGAGGTAATTTTAGAATTTGAGCAGCGTTTCGCTGATTTCAAAGAATTAGAGCGCGATTTGGCTCTATTTATGCGTCCATTAACAATTCAAATCGAAAGCGTAAAGACTGAATACCAGTTGGAATTATGTGACGTACAGTCAGATCCATTTTACAAGGGGAGAACAGGAACTGGAATGGATTTTTTTAAGATCCTTGGCGATCGTTTCATATTAACAAATTTTGGCTTGAAAATGGGATCGATGATGGGCAGCACTTATTTATGTGAAAGTGCATCATCGTCAAGATGAATTTGATACATTCGGAGTACATGTGGCAAGCCAATTACGTAGTTTGCCATTAAGAAATGCTATTGTTTGTCAAAATTTCATCAATAATTATTTGTCACAAGAAAGACTGAAAACCTTAAATACACAACATTTTCCAATTGCTAGACCTACGAGTTCACTCTCAGAGTATACACGCTATACTTCGACTCCAGAGGCCGAAGCTACTACTTCCCGAAACCAAAACACAATGGAAAACTTATAAATAAGTCGTTTATAATTAATTACTAGTTTCACTTACCATAATGAACTCCTGTAAAACATTGTATATAGCATCCAAAACATCCTTCAAAAACAAGGAAATTGTGCATTCTGAAACTCTAAATGACTCTGCAAGACTTGAATAGTTATCACCGGTAGCCAAGAACTTCAGGGTTATTTCTAATTTAATTTTCGGAGAAAGTGCTACTCGCATATTGGTATCGCATTTTTGTATAAGCGGAGTAACCTTATGTAGTAAAGTATTAAACTGATCAGTAGTCATTCTTAATCGTTTTTTAAAATAATCAGGATCTTCTAAACTCCACTCAACCAATAAAGTATCCGAAGCACCCAAGTCCTTACGTCGAGAAATCCATCCACGTACCCAAGCATTACGTTTTCTTCTTTCCTTTTGTTTTTTCTTCACTCTTTGTTCTTTAAGCAATTGTTTAATAATTGATTAATTAATTATTTCAATTCCGGCAGAAACGGCTATAAATTCTGCTCAACATTTTCGATGGAAATGACAGAGCCGCATGCGATTTTAGTAAGCAGTGTAAGTGGGCTAGCGTAAGGGAATTAGTGAAGCGACTCGCCGCACGGCGAAAATCGACCCGTGTCAACCCCCCATTAGAGGAAACGCCGCATCACCAAGGATCACATACGGAGCTATGATATTAGAACCCGGTAATACTTGATCTTTAGGTATTTTTAGTCTTGTTCTATTGCTCTTCGAAAGGGGCATTCCTCAAAAACACCGGCATCGTTTTCTTTTCCATAGGAACCCATATTTATCATTACAAACTTATAATTCGTCAGTGACTGCTAACAATCCAATCGAAAAAAAGGATTTGTAATTATAATACATGGAACCACTCTTTTTTGGTTTTATTATGCGTATGTGCTTTCCGTCAATACATTCAATGCAATTAGGAAACTGCCATCTGTCCCAAAAACATTGCGCTATGTTATTAAAGCTATCTTCTGAAGGTTCGGGCATGTGTTTCTTAACTAATTGAGTCCATATAGTTTTGCAAACTTGTGGTACGATTGTAGAAATAGCAGATTTTGAAATTCTGAACGAGAAAGCGAGTTGCCGGAATTATATACCTGTGGCCAAATACCTGAAATAATGCAAAAAATTAAATATAATTGTTTTTCTTTTTTCAGGTGAAATGACTAAGAAAAAATGGAAAAATTTGAGAGACACGTTTAGTAAAGAATTAAAAAAAAACCTAAGCCACGTTCTGGGACTGACGCCGATAATGAGCCGAAGTATACAGGCACATGGCCACATTTTGAGGCCATGTCTTTTTTAAGAGTAGTTCTGAAACCCCGACAAACAGAAGGGAATATTATATCACAAGACATGAACGCATCTGACAATGACAACACCCAGCTCCCGGAATCTGCGTCTATTTTAGAAGAAATACCACAGAAAATGTCTATAGATAACAACCTACAACAAGATCCTCCACCTTCACCTTCGTTGCCAGGTCCTTCGCCTTTATTCTCGTTGCCAGTACCTTCCTCTTCGTCCTCGTTGCCAGCTATCACAAGGCAAACACGCAAAAGAAAAGGTATAAGTCTCGAAGCATTTCTCGATATTGAGAGAGAAAAAATGAAAATTCTTCGCGAAGATCAACCAGATAATACTGACGACGACCTTCTTTGGTTCAAATCAATATTACCTTACATGAAACAGTTGCCATCACTCAACAAATTACATTTTAGAACGCAGATGCAAGAGTTTCTTCTAAGAGAGCTGTCAAAGTTAAACCCACCACATTCCAGTGCTCAACAAAATGGCTATTACACATCTTTGTGAAAGTATTGCAATTATGTACCTACTTACCTAATGAAACTTAATATTAAATGTATCCTCTAACATTTATTTCATAGTTTATTATTTCATAGTTTTCTTACCTCAAAGTAACTTATGGTATAAGTCGATCTTCTACAGAAATAGGTTGCTGAAAATTTGTTGTAGAAAATTGCAGAACAGGTTTGATGGCTTGTACAATATAGTCAAACGTTGTAGGTAACATTCGACAATATTCCTTGAACAAGGGTTGAGTACGTAAATCCTGGTATAAATTATGAAATTCCCCATGAATATGCCTTTCTAAGTACACAGTATTAGTTCTACTTCTCTGCTGTACACACTTCTTCAATATCTCATATTTAACCCTTTTTAAGGCAGAGGCGATATATTTACCACCAACAAAAAATTTGCTTATCTTTCTATGTGAGCCATCAAAGGAGTCCTAATTTGTTGCACTGGCAACTAAGGAGGTATGCCTTATTATTATTAAGAAAAAAAAAATGACGTTTGTGTGAAATATTTTTTCTTGGCGCCACTAGCTGTCAATTCGGCATTCCCGATGATGGCTCAGAAGACAGATTTGAGTCTGATGAGGCAGAAGAGTTCAACGTGAATACAATACAACGGTTGCTTGAATCAGATGATGTTTCAAGTAACCTTTTACAAAATTCTCCTGCTCATTTGATTTCTACCCCTAATAATAGTTCAGAGTCAGGTACATCTACAATAGCACTATGTTCACAATTAGATAACTTGCAGCCAGAAGAGCCTTTGATAGTGCAATCATCATCACCCTTAGAACAAGAATTGACTGATGAATCAGATTGTGAAGATGAGTCATGGGGGAAGGATTTCTGGACATCCAGGCCAGATCTCGATGAATTTGATAAGGTGACAATAAAACCTCGGTATTTATTGAATAGGAGAGCACGGCCAGTAGCGCATTTCAGAAAGTTTTTTAGTGATGAAGTCTTCGATTTGATTGTTACTCAGACAAACTTGTATGCAGAGCAGCAAAATATAAAAAATTGGCAGCCTGTTGACAAACAGGAAATTAGTGCTTTTTTGGCCATTCTCATTATAATGGGTTATCATATTCTTCCACAAATCGATTTATATTGGTCATCGGATCCTGGATTTCGTGTGAATAAAATAGCTGAAGTTATGCCAGTAAAACGCTTCAAAAAAAATTTTAGAGACTTTGCATTTGAACGATAATACTCAACAACCAAGTAGAGAAGATGTAAATTTTGATAAATTATATAAAATTCGTCCTCTTATATCCTTACTTAGTCAATCATTTCAAAACAATGCCGCTAATTCCTCTTCCCAAAGTATCGATGAGAGCATGATACTATTCAAAGGAAGGTCCAGTTTGAAGCAGTACATGCCGCTAAAGCCCATAAAAAGGGGCTATAAAGTGTGGTGCTGTTGTGATAGTAGCACAGGGTACTTATATAACTATAAAATTTATACAGGCAAAACAGTACAAGGAACAGAAGAGGGTCTAGGGGCTAATGTCGTAAAGAAATTGTCAAGTAAATTAGCACAAGAAGATTTCAAGACTCATGTTACATTCGTTAATTTTTTTTGCGACTTTTCTCTCATGCAGTACTTGTATGAAAAAAATATTTATGCCACTGGAACAGTGAGAAGAAATAGAGCAATTTTACCTAACATAATAAAAAATAACACAAACAGAAACGGCCGAAACCAAAGCCTAAAGTTGAAAAAAGGTGAGTTCAAGTGGAGAACTAAACAAGACGTGGCATTTACTGTGTGGCAAGATACTAAAGAGGTTTTATTGTTGACAACTGCATTTCATCCTAAAGTAGAAGTAACTTCTGTACAAGTTGAGTTGAGTTCTGTACAAGTGAGTTTTGTTTTTTCCTCAAGTAAAAATGTTGGCTCATTCGCTTGTTTCAAAGGATCATGCCGAGGAAAGAAAGTTGAATGTTGAAAGAATGCGCAAGAAACAGTGTTTGAAAATATTAAAATGTTTCATTGTCTATTGGCCACATCATGATGTAGTTTGGGCAGATCAATGATAAGAAATCGTTTCTCGATATGGGCAACTAAACGCGCGGCTTCTTCATGAAATGGCCAAGATTATTTGATCATACCGTAAAGTAGTTACATTAATTACCGGTAGAGGCGCTGCAAACGCTTTGTTTATGTGTGAAGATGGCGGCCGCTGTCGATAATGTTGTTTCTCGCAGTGAAAAAGTGAATAATTCGTTAATAAATGACGAAGAAAGTGATAATAAAAGAGTTTACGACGAAAAGGTTCTCGAGTACTATGCAAGTCACGCAAAAACTGAGCAAAATTTAAAAAAATCGTGGAGTTTGGATCGCATTTCACAGGTTAGTATTTTACTCTTAAATTACATAAATATTCACTTATTTTATTAAAATACTCTATGCCAGCTAACGTATTGTGTTTTTAATTAATTGATATTATGTAAGTTTGTGAATTATGACCTATTAAAGTTAATGTTTTTTTTTTCTTTTTTAGGTTATGAAACAAATTAAGGAGAGTAGGATGACTACGCAAAAGAAGTCCATGGACTATTACTGGTTATCAAAGTATGATTGTACGAATATATAGTTCCATAGGATGATAACAGATGGCGTTACTAGTAGATTAAATCACGCTAACGTTTTGTCGACTGAAATAATTGTATCTTCGGTAATAAAATTTAATAAACCAATCCTTTCGAAAAACAAGTGCTGTGTTTTACTCGTGTCTAATAGTGCCCTAGTAAGAAGTATAAGTGAGTGTAAAATTCTACATGGTCCTTCGAGTTGGATAATCAGTGAGTAAGTCATGTTCTACCAGTGAACTACATGTCAGTGTGTTCGCGGTAGTATTTTTGAATATCACAACTTGCGGACAGTGGATCGCTGTTGCAAACGCAAGTCGCAGGAGCCGATCGAAGCAGTGAAGAGCTTCGAGTCAGCTTCAGACGGTGTCTTCTAGTGAAGGCGCAGTCAGGACACGGTGGGCGGTGGACGCCCGCGGCACTGGTCGAGGCTTCGAGGAGCATCAGACCAGCTTCGGACATAGTCTACGTGGGAAGGCGCAGTCAGGACACGCAGCGAACTCCTCAGGACTGGCCGAGGCTACGAGGAGCATCAGGTCAGCTTCAGACAGGGTCTTCGACGGAAGGCGCAGTCAGGGTGACAAGGAGTGCTGGAAAACTCCCAGTCGTGAAAGCTGGGAATCTACGGTACTGTTTGATTCAGTGAAATTTTCGTGAGTGCATTTTAAAGAAATTTTTCTATTTGTAATATTACATTACGCTTATAAAACTTATATTATAAAGTAGTAATTATTATAATTAGTATAAATGGATTCTATAATTAGTTATCAGGATGATTTGCATTCGCGTATACGTAGGGCTAAGATAAACTTTAAGAAGTCGCCAAAAGAGCGCATAACCAAAGAATATGTACAAAATAAATTAGAGATTATTGATGAATTATGGCACGAATTTCTATCAGGCCACAAAGAGTTGATGCGTAATTACAAACAAAAAGAATTAAACGAATCTAGCTATATAATTAATGAAATGTACGACAAAACAGAAGATATATATATAGATTATAAAAGTGAATTAAAATTAACTTTAAATAAATTTTCAAGCTCAGAAATTTCCAATATCGAAACCGTTGTTAAGAGTGTTGATAACAACATGAAATATCCCAAAATTAACATACCTAAATTTTCAGGCAATTACAGTGAATGGACCACGTTTAAGCAGATGTTCACGTCACTTGTAATCAATAATAATTCATTTGACGATATACAAAAAAATCATTATTTGAAAAGTTATCTTGTGGGAGACGCTGAACAATTGCTTAGACACGTTCCAATAGAACAGGGTAATTTTGATCGTTGTTGGCAATTATTACAAGAAAGGTATAATAACAAAAGATTTGTTTGTTATCAAACATTAAAATTGCTTTTTAGTCAAAAAAATCTTAATGTCGAGTCAGCCGACGGGTTACGTAATTTAGTTGATACTACGAATACATGTCTAGCAACGCTTCAAAGCATTGGTGTAAATACACAAACATGGGATGTAATATTGATCCACGTTTTGACTTTGAAATTGGACCCAGAGACAAAGCGTCAATGGGAATTCCATACTACTAATCATATTTCCATGAACGAACTCCCAACTTATCAACAATTTACTGACTTTTTATCTAAAACGTTTAGAGCTGTAGAATATCTTGGTCCAAAGTCAATGTCAACAAAATCTCAATATAATAATAAAATTAAAACTTTACCTGTTGGAAATGTCAATATATCTTGTTTATTTTGTTCGGATAGTCACAAATTATATCAATGTACAAAATTTCATAAAACTACGATTGATGATCGTCGCAAATTTGTTAAAGATAATAATATATGTTTCAATTGTTTAGGTAGTAATCACTCTGCCAACGATTGCCGTAGTAATTTAAAATGTCATATTTGCAAACGAAAACATCATTCTCTTCTTCATCCTACGAGTAAAATTGTTGATAACGAAAATAAAGATTTAAAACAGGAGGATTCTCTTGAAAAATCCACATCGATGGTATCGTGTTTTTCATCAAGTAAGATTTATAAGCAGGTATTACTCGCTACAGCAATAGTAAAACCCACATCCAGAAACGGAAATGATTACAAGATAAGAGCATTACTCGACCTAGGATCGCAGTCGTCTTTCATAACAGAATCTGCTGTTCAATTTTTAGATTTGAATAAAAGGTCGACCACTAGCCTTACAATGGGACTAGGTGGAGGAAAAACAATGCTTTCCAAAGCAACGGTAAGTTTAAAAATAAAATATATGATCCTTCTGTAGAAATTGCAGTGAATGCACATGTTATAAAAAGCATTACTACGCCTTTGCCAACTAACCGTATTGTGGCATTGGACTGGGTGGATCTATCAGGAATATCGCTAGCCGATCCTGAATATTATATACCAAACAAAATAGATGTTCTTCTAGGTGCAGAAGTATACGGCGAAATACTTCGCGATGGTATCAAAAGAGGGCCAATAAACGCCGTCATAGCACAATCAACAAGTCTTGGTTGGATTTTGTCAGGTACAGTTAGCTCAAATATGAAGCCCCCTGAAGATATAAAGGTAATGCATTGTCCTTGTACAAATGATTTAAAAAGGTTTTGGGAGCTTGAAGGGGACATTCAACTGCCAAAAGAAAAATTATATACTGATGAAGAAAAATATTGTGAGCAATACTACCATGAAACTACACGCAGAGATGCCAATGGTAGGTACATCGTTCGTCTCCCGCTCAAGTCCGACGATCCTCAAGTTACTTCTTCACGAGAAATTGCTGAAATACGACTTAAATCATTAAAACAAAGATTAAATAAAGACGAAACATTAAATCTTAAATATCAGGAAGTAATTGATGAATACTTACAGCTAAACCATATGGAAATTGTACCTGAAGAAGAAATTGATAATCCAAAAGCAATTTACTTACCACACCATGCGGTTATCCGAAACGACAAAGACACCACAAAGGTCAGAATTGTTTTCGATGCGTCCTGCAAAGGAAAAAACAACTTATCACCAAATGATCAACTAGCAGTAGGACCTATCTTACAGCTTGAACTCCGGCACATTATAATGCGTTGGCGATCAGGACCTATTTGTTTATCTGCTGATATTATAAAGATGTATCGTCAAGTGAAAACTAGCGAACAGGATAATGACTATCAAAGACTCTTGTGGAGTAAGGACAAGTCGAAAATTGAACATTACAGACTTACCAGGGTAACGTTTGGGACAGCATCTGCTCCATATATGGCAATCAAAACATTGCAACAAGTTGCACACGATCATGGTGATGAATACCCATTGGCCGCTGAAAGAACACTTAAAGATTTTTACGTCGACGATTTTATGAGTTGTTGTCAAACTATAGAAGAAGGATTCGAAATATTTAACCATATGAATAAACTACTTAGCAAAGGAGGTTTCGAACTACAAAAATGGAATACTAATAACAATGAGCTTTTAAAATTGATGAAGGAAAGGGATAAGGATAAGGATGTAAGGACAGGACTGGAAATAAAAGGAGATGAATTAATAAAAATTATGGGACTTACCTGGAACAGAAGTGATGACACCTTTCGTTATGTAGTAAATTATCCGCCGCTGCAGCACCCTGTAACAAAAAGAAAAATTATTTCTGATATTTCACGTTTGTATGACCCATTGGGATGGGTAGGACCTACTATAATACAAGCGAAAATAATTATACAAAAGCTATGGCTATTAGGAATTGAATGGGATGAAATCGTACCCAATGATTTATTAAATGAATGGATAACTTACCGTGATGAACAAACTTATTTATGTAACATTCGCATACCGAGATGGATTGGTATTCGAACAGACGATCAAGAAATTGAATTACACGGTTTCTGTGACGCATCTAAATCAGCATATGCTGCCGTCGTTTATGTTCGTCCTATTGATTGTCAAGGAAATGTAAAGGTCTCGTTAATTACAGCGAAGACGAAAGTAGCTCCTGTTAAGCAGGTTTCAATTCCGAGACTGGAACTATGTGGTGCCGTATTGCTGAGTAGATTGCTCCTGGAAGTCTCAAATATTATGAATATCAAGAAACATAACTTACACGCATGGACAGACTCAACTGTTGTTCTTGCCTGGTTGAACAGTCACCCAAGCAAATGGAATGTATTTGTAGCAAATCGTGTTGCAGAAATACATACAAATTTGGATCCAAACAGTTGGTCACATATTTTTTCAAAGCAGAATCCAGCAGATTGTGCCTCTCGAGGCCTACGTCCCTCTGAATTAGTAAACAATAAATTATGGTTCAATGGACCAGAAATAATTTCTTCTAAAACAATTTTGTATAAAAAACTTAAAGATACTTCAACAGATATAGAAGCAGTTAGAGTTCATTCAGCTATAATAGAAGATGATAATTTATTTAATAAGTTTTCCTCATTAACGAAATTAGTAAGAGTAGTTGCATATTGTAAAAGATTTATAAATAACTGTAAAAAACAAAATAAAATTATTATAAAATACTTAACTACTATTGAATTACAGGAAGCTTTAAGACTATGTATAATAAAATGTCAAGAAATTCATTTTCAAGAAGAATTTAAAACAATATCACAGAAAAAATACTTACCAAAAAACAACAAACTTCAGCCGTTGAATCCATTTATTGACGACTATAACTTATTAAGAGTTGGAGGCAGGTTAAGCGAATCCAATTTAACCTACAACCGCAAACATCCTATTTTAATGCCGAAGCAGTCGCATCTAACGAATCTTATAATAAAAGACGCTCACAAGCATACATTACACGGAGGTCCGCAACTTATGTTGAATTATATCCGTTCAAAATATTGGATTATCGGGGCAAAACAATTGGTTAGATCAATGTATCGTACTTGTGTGATTTGTGTAAAAAATTCAGCACATTCAAAGAATCCATTGATGGGGCAATTACCAGCTGCCAGAACAATACCAACACGCCCTTTCAGTCATAGCGGAGTCGATTACGCTGGTCCTATCCTATTAAGAACAACAAAGGGTAGAGGACATAAATCCTACAAGAGTTATATAGCATTGTTTGTGTGCATGGCTACTAGAGCTTTGCATCTTGAAGTGGTGAGTGATTTGACAACAGAAGGATTTTTGCAAGCATTTCGACGTTTTGTCGCTAGACGTGGATATTGTTCTCATTTATGGAGCGACAACGCAACTAATTTCATTGGAGCAGCTAAAGAACTAAAGCAGTGTAAAAATGCAGAATACGAAAACCTGTCTAAAGACATTGCAGAAGTATTATCAACATATAATTGCGAATGGCATTTTATACCACCCCATTCAACCAATTTTGGAGGTTTATGGGAGGCCGGTGTTAAATCGGTGAAGTATCATCTGAAACGTGTCATCGGCAATTCAACTTTGACATACGAAGAGATGGCGACCGTTCTTAACCAAATATAAGCTTGTTTAAACTCCCGTCCTCTTTCAGTAATAACAAATGATCCTGATGATGCTACAATTTTGACTCCAGGACATTTTTTAATAGGGGAACCATTGGTGACGCTACCAGATCAGAACGTAGAGTTGGTAAATGTGAGTTCTTTGAGAAGATGGCAACACACTCAACGCATGGTTCAATAATTCTGGCGACAATGGTCAAAGGAATATCTTACGAAATTTTTACTGAGATACAAATGGTCTCAAAATAATACTCAGATTAAACTGAATGATGTTGTAGTAATTAAAGAGGATAATTTACCACCATCTCGTTGGCTTTATGGCAAAGTGATTGCTACTCACCCAGGCTTAGACGATATTGTACGAGTAGTAACATTAAAAACCAAAAATGGCCTTATAAAACGACCTGTGTCAAAATTATGTTTGTTACCTGTAGCTGAATAGATAAGCTATTTGATCTAATTGTAATAGATCTAGCAATTTAGTGTTATAAGTTTGTATAAAATTCATTATATATAAAAAAGGAAAGGATTATATAAAATAAAAAATAAAGCTACAAATATTGTTAGATTAATCTAATTTCTATAAATTAATGTAAAACTCTTAAAATAAATATTATATGGATTTTTGTTTGCAACATGTCTTTACAAATTAAAAAAATAAATAAATAAAACATTTACAGTAAATTTAACTATACCTATAAGGCCAAAGTTTCAACTTTGCCCTTGGTGGGCGGTATGTACGAATATATAGTTCCATAGGATGATAACAGATGGCGTTACTAGTAGATTAAATCACGCTAACGTTTTGTCGACTGAAATAATTGTATCTTCGGTAATAAAATTTAATAAACCAATCCTTTCGAAAAACAAGTGCTGTGTTTTACTCGTGTCTAATAGTGCCCTAGTAAGAAGTATAAGTGAGTGTAAAATTCTACAATGATATTTTGGAAACTGCGGATGAGGAATATCTTATATTCAAGAAAAAATGCGTCGACGATCATACGGTTCGCATAATTCCGATGGAGAAGTATTTTGAAATATTAAAGGAAGTTCATAAAATTGTTGGACATGGTGGACGATTAAAAATGATTCAACACATTAAAATAGGCTTTATATACCAAAGAAACCCATCGAGCTATTTGTTGATCTGTGCTCTGTTTGTCAGAAGAAACGTGCAGTGCCAAAGAAAGGTATAGTAACTCAGTCGATAATTTCTAAAGATTTTAACACACGAGGGCAGGTGGATTTAATAGATTTACAGTCTGCCGCGGATGGAGAATTTAAATGGCTTATGAATTACCAAGATCATGCCACAAAATTTTTATACCTACGACCTCTAAAGTCGAAAAGAGCTGCAGAAGTAGCCTTAGAACTTTTAAAAATATTTTTGGAATTTGGCGCTCCGTTTATATTACAGAGTGATAATGGAAGAGAGTTCACCGCGCATATTATAGAAGAATTGGTGTCGATGTGGCCTGAATGCAAAATTATTTACGGTAGTCCTCGACGTCCTCAAACACAGGGCAGCATGGAAAGATCCAACCAAGACGTAGAAAATATGTTGCGGTGTTGGATGCAAGATAATAAGTCTACTAAATGGTCCATTTGTTGTTTTTTTGTTCAATTCTATAAAAACTCTTCTTACCACCGCATAATTGGCAGATCCCCTTACCGTGCATTGTTTGGCTCTGAGCCGAAAACTATATTGAAAGGTTGTAATATTCCTGATAGTATTATGACATCAATCAGGACGGAGGAAGAATTGGACCAAATAAATCAGAATGATTTTACAGCAGAAAACATTAATGTCATGCCGTCAGATGACGCAATAGTAAATGGATCAGTTGCTGATGAGGTTTTGTTTAACATTGAAGTAATGGAGACAGATAATATGGAATTAGAGTCAGCTGATGGTCTAGTGTGTCTCGTCTGTGGCAAGGACACATCAGGAGCTCATTTCTGTAGTTTGTGTTCCAAACCTGTGCATGCTATTTGTGGTGTTGCTGGTGGAGAAGAAGGTTTTGGATCTCAAGTTCAATGTTTTCTTTGCCAAAAGGAACAGTTGATAGTTAATGAAAGAGACAAAGAGACCAAGCTCATAGCGGTGTTAAACGTGCTGCAGAGAAAATGGTCGATAACACCGCCAAAAAACTTCCTTTGTTAGAAATTGGAAATTCTGTGTTTTTGAATGTACCGAAAATTGACCGTGGACCTCTTGACACCAAAAATATTGCTGGAAAGGTAGTTGATTTTAAGAACGGAGTATACAAAATCGGAACGGGTTCCGGAACAATTAAAAATTGGTTTTCTCGGCAGGACCTACAGGTGTCGTCTAAAGATTATTGCGAAGTTATATTAGAATTGCCAATATCATTGAGGGAAGCTGTAAATTTCCAATCTTTATTTGGAGGTCAAGGCTTTAAAAAATGCTTTTGCAAGCCAGCAAAAAACCAATGCCGTACAAAGAGATGCGCATGTTTCAAGAACAAAACACTTTGTACTTCAAAGTGTCACCAAAGTTTGTCATGCGCCAACAAATGACTCAAAGGTTGTAACACTGACTTTTTAATTTTTATTCATTTATTGTGCATTCCATGTGAATTTTTATATTACTTTTCGTAACTATGTACCAAAGTAACTACTTATTTCTAATTATTTGTTTGTTGTACAAAAGTACTAAAGTGCCTACTTATTTCTAAATATTTGTTTGTTGTACAAAAGTACTAAAGTGCCTACTTATTTCAAAATATTTGTTTGTTGTACAAAAGTACCAAAGTACCTACTTATTTCTAAATATTTGTTTGTTGTACAAAAGTACCAAAGTGCCCACTTATTTCTAAATATTTGTTTGTTTTCTAAAAATAATTGTGTAACTTGACGTGTTTGATGTTTAATTTTGTTACAAAAATTTAATTCATTTATATATATTATTAAGAGTATCTAATGTTGCACTATTTATACCTGCTACATAACACTATCTCTTACAGCTGTGGGTTGGCTGGAAGAAATTTCTTTTAGAAATAAGCCCGCCATTGTGAACAATAATTTCATGAGTAAAATTACTATGTAAAATTTCTCAGTGCAATAAAGAGAATTATATTTGTTTGTATCAGTCGGACTTAAATAACAATAAAGAAATCTTAACATATTCTGGATTTTTATTAAATATTTTATGGACACCCTATTTATACGATCCGGCCAAATGTGGATGAAAAAATCGTGAAATGTTGACGATTTAATGGTCTGGTCAATTTAAGTTGCCCACATCATGAAATGCGACCATTTCATGAAATTCTCGAGCATTTCATGAAGTGAGCAAATCTACGAGATACGTAAACCATCCTCGTAATCTAGCATCAGCACTCCTCGTAGAAAGTTTATGTACTCCTTTAACCTTCCGTATACGAGGTGGGGTGTGACATACCCCAGCGGTAAAAAAATCGTTGCAATTTTTAAACGAAAACAACGCGTAAGTTGGTTTTCTCAGTAGCTGTAAATGCGACGTTGCCGCTCCGATCCGTGCAAAGCATTTAGTCCGGCGTCGTGTGACACGTACGTAAAGTGCGCTTGGGTATCACACACCCCACCTTGTATGGCGCGTCAACCAAAAGGTAAGCGTAACTACTTTTGTTTTTTAATCATTTATATGTTTATTTCGGTGTTTAACGTGATGAAATATTTTTTTCAGGTAATAGTTTGACTAAAACATGTCTGGGTTATCAGATGTAGATATATTACGAGCACTAACAGGAGAAGACGATGATGACATTGAGTCAGAACAAGAATCGGATGGTTATGCAGATCATATCAGTGCTCAAAGCAATACAGATAGTGAAGTGGATGCTGACATACCGTCTTCGGATTCAGACAGTGATAACTTACCACTCTCGAGGTTGCAACAAGCTAGTCATACCGAATATTATAAAGGTAAAGATGGGGTAAAATGGCAAAAAAATCCATAAAGGCTTACAGTTCGCACCAGAGCTGAAAATATTATTTATCATCTACCTGGCCTCTCTTCTACTAACGACCCTCAAAAATCTGAAACAACACTGACAGAAATGAAGGCACTGTTTGGTTTGCTTTTTCTATCTGGTTTAGCGCGTTCTAGTCGTCAAAATACAATCGACTTATGGGCCACAGACGGTACTGGAATGGATGTGTTTCGAGACACATTATGTAGAAACAGATTTGTTTTCTTACTGAAAAATTTGAGATTTGATAGCGCTGCTACACGAAGTGAGAGAATAATGATAGATCGATTAGCCCCGATCAGAAGTATATTTGAACAATTTGTAAAAAATTCTCAAGATGTTTACATTCCGTATGAAAACCTTACTTTGGATGAAGAACTAGTAGCTTTCAGAGGACGTTGCGGTTTCCGCCAATATATACCATCCAAACCAGCAAAATACGGTCTCAAAATTTATGCTTTGGTGGACAATAACACCTATTACACCCTAAATATGGAAATATATTGCGGCAAGCAACCTGAGGGTCCTTATGCTATTAGCAATAAAATCTACGACGTAGTTGATCGACTGATACAATGTGTTTCACAAACTTCACGAAAAGTTACTATGGATAATTTTTTCACAAGTTACGAGAGCACTAATCATTTACTGAAAGATCATAAACTAACTGTAACCGGAACCTTACGTGCTAATAAAACTTGTATACCCCCTGTATTCAAAACAAATCGTGAATTAAATACTATCAAATTTGGATTCCAAAAAGATATTACAATCTTATCCTATGTACCAAAGCCAGGTAAAATAGTGTATATGTTGTCGTCTTTGCATCATGATAAAGAAATCGATGTTGAAACATGAAACAGGAAGTCAGCAAAAACCAGCTATTATTACATTCTACAATCAGACTAAAAGTGGCGTTGATGTTGTTGATAAATTATCGAGAACTTACGATGTTTCACGTAATTCTAAGCGTTGGCCTCTGACGATATTTTTCGCTTTACTCAATCATGCTGGTATAAATAGTATGATTATACACATGTTCATCAATGGCATTGAGAAAAATAAAACTAACTTGAGAGGTAAATTCATTCGGGAATTAGGTTTGTCTTTAATAAGATCCCACCTAGAAACAAGAAGGCAGAACCAAAGACTTCCTAGGGAACTGCGCCAAAGAATTGAAAAGTATTTTTAAAAACCCCTTGAAAACATACAAGAACCGCCGGCAAAAAGGTCTAATACAATGCAAAGATGCTCACTTTGTCCTAGACATAAAGATAGGAAAACTAGGTACATTTATAAAAAATGTAATAAGCCTATATGTATGGAACATGCAGATTTTTACTGTCAAGACTGTGGAAACTTAAGTGATTAAGATTTGATTAATTATTGTTTGTTTTTACTAAATTGTTAATGTTTAAAACTAGTTATATTGTAGTCTTATAAATTAAGAAGACTGATTCTAATATTATGTGCCATTTGATTTTAGTCCTCAAGAAAAGATTTAATAGATTATACATAGTTAGAAGAAAAAGTTAAGTTTTTGTACTTTTATTAATAAAAGTCTATTGTAATGTAAAAATAACAATGGGTTTTACTTAATTCAATTCATTATTAGATACAAAAACATATGTATTATTATTTAACAATCTTAAATATCAATAATGTTAATTTTACTACCTTTCATGTTTGGGGTATATCAAACCCCACCTAGTATAGCATGATGAGATTAGTCACCTCGTATACGGAACCTCGGAAGGTTAACGGTATTTGCATTAGAATGTACATGACTTCTATATTTATTTTAATTATATGTTAAAACAATCTATAACAGTTTGTAAATATTGAAATTAAAATGACATTCAAGTACAGACTATACAGCACAAAACAGACTTATGATACAGATAATAAAGATTTTGTTTTTTAAATGCTAATAATCAATCGATGTTCAGTGTTGCTAATTTATGCTTTTATAGTGACAGATATGACCAATATATTTTTAAAAGCTTATTTATTTTTATGTATGATACTATATATTTTCGATCGCTTGAGCTATAAGTCACACCAGTAAAAGTGCTTTGTCAATGTTTTTTACCATTCACCGTCAAAAAAGTTTACGAATACTTTACTCATAGTAGCAAACTTTTTTAAGTCTGAAAATTATGAAATTCTCAAGCATTATGATATACGATATCATTCGATATATGCATCAACAAAATTATTGAACAGCGGAATCACTGAAGCTGTAATTCGTTTCGTTTTACTTCTTTACTTTCTGGAAAAATATCTCGCCTGAATTTTAGCCCAAAATTTAGAAGTTGAAAATAAATTTTAGTTCCTAGATTATACCATACAGTACCCATACCAATTTATATGAATGTTATATGACAAGAATAATACTTCACGATACAAAGATTCAGAAGATGTGCTTCTTATATGTTGTTAGGTACATATAAGATATTTGAGACACAAATATTTCGGATTTAAATCCGACGTTATATTAAATTTATATAGATGCCACATACAATTAGAAATGATTATTTGTTAATAAATATTAAAATATTTAAGTTACGTTTTTCTTTAATAGTTTCGTAAAAATTATGACCTCGTTCATTAGCAATATTTTAGCATTTATAACAAAATAATAATAATAATACAATAATAGCAGAATTTAGCCAACACTGGTCACACTGGTCCAAGTAACTCGCGAGTCGCGAAATAGATAACATCACGATCGATCAATCACGGCATTTCTTATTTTATATTTTATAATGTGTTTTATTACATATTAAATTGTGTATGTTTAAACTTATGAGTGAGTCTTATAGTAATGGTTAGACACATTTATAAAAATAATAATAATTATATTTTTAAAGCATCAGATTATTATAATTTATTTCAAGCTCTCACATGCGTACATATAGTATTTACTTCTTTAATCAGGTGAGTCGAAAACATATAAATCTTTTGCATAAACATATAAAATTGCTAAATTGACATAGACACCCTGTTGGATACCTATATCGATGCTAAAACTACTGAGTTTCTTGCCGGTTCTTCACGGCAAAATTTACATTCCGAGCGGGTGATAGATTTACGTTAAATACAGTTCTGTGAAATGACGATTCAAAAGTGCTTGTAAAAGTCAATTTAAATATATGCATCAATAAATGCTATGTATTTCATTCTTTGTAATTAGTTTTATTCAAAAATTAAGAAATGATATTAATTTATAAATGACTGCAGTTAAAATCATATTGAATATAAATTACATTAAAATGACCAAACATATTCCAAGTTTGGTCATTTTAATGTTCAGCTTAAACATTTTAGTCAACAACTATGACTAGTGGAATAACACAAATATATATAATTACTTACAGCCATTGAATGGTCCAATATATGTGAAGCCACAATGATTTTACTTCTCATGACATTGATAATATATATAAAGTCATAATAGCAATAGTTTTAGGAAAATGTTAACCTCTTTGTTTAATTGGTGTCAAGTTAAATTTTTGTTTCTCTTTTATGGTATTTTTCTTTTTAATTCGTACTGATTTATATTCTTTCATATAGTTTTTCATAGTTTAGTTTTTATTTTAAAGATATATTAATGTAGTATTGTTTAGTTTGAGTTTGAGTTTGATCAATTTTACACTGTACAGGAATTTGTTTCCTACTTTTATTCAATAATTTGTGAATATGCCGAGGGTGTTTCGAAAATCGATAAATAAATAAAAAAAAAACGAAATATCAGTTGTCTGTAGTCGGTTTACTGAATGTGACAACGTTATTAGAAAATACTGATGGAATGTTTGCATTTTTCAAAGGAAAATTTTAATATTATTTCTTTAATAGATATTTAGATATAGAGAAGGAGGTAAATGGAAATCACAATTGAATCGATTAAGTTACATTTATTTGTATGCATAAATACAATTATGTCAATTTTTATTTATTTATTTTTACAATGTACATAGTTTTTACAAGTATGAATGTGCTTTGAGCAATTGTTTTACAACTTTTAAACATGTGTGATATTTAACTTCTTACAATTTGTTTTATTCCATTGTGAATAGGACGATGAGAGGAAAAGTACGAAATGAAATGGAGTGTTTCGAGTGTAATGTGTCTTGAAAAAGTCACATCAATGGTGGTGCCTCTGAGTGTTGTTGACT
The DNA here is from genome assembly GCF_905147765.1 of Vanessa atalanta. Lineage (NCBI taxonomy): Eukaryota > Metazoa > Arthropoda > Insecta > Lepidoptera > Nymphalidae > Vanessa > Vanessa atalanta. The sequence continues at coordinate 2,509,631 of NC_061898.1, read as the reverse complement.
TATTAACGTCTGATGCACAACACACGAGTTACACATTCAATTACAACAAATTCATTAGTAATTATTTGAAGTGTATGTCCACGAATGTATTTGTTACGGATATCTCTTGTTGTCTGTGAATCGTTTCCCGTACTGAATGTAGCATCTTTTTCACCTGACTTTTTGTTGCCCGACTCAGCGCCACGTACACTAACAGTTGCGGTTGCTTGGATTAATATTTATAAATTTTCTCCAGGTATTTGTAAACACAGGTACCAATTTCGTTGACACCTCTATTGGCGTTAGAGACTCATCCCATACGTAACCCTCAACTGAATTATTTTGTAACTTATAGATAGTCAAATTAAGTACATTTAGTTTGGACTTGTAGTAAAATACTGAGACGTCTCCTTTGGGGCATTGGAACACTGCTTGAAGATCATAGGCAGCTATTAACATATTTTTTTTGTTCTTATCTTTTTCTTTTTCAATATGTGACAAATTCTTTTCTTTAATATGTAATTCATAATCATGTTTTTTAGATTCTTTCTCTTCATCTGGGCTGTTTTTATAGGCTTCGCATACATCGCATAAATCCTTTTTAGGAATGAAAAACGAAATGTTATAATCTTGTGTGAAAATACGATAAAATGTTATGTAGGTTCCTTAGGGGACGTTTGGAGATTTGCATTTTTCCACATAATCTCTATGAAGATCTGTGACAGCTTTGCTACTATTATAGTCCGGTCAAAAGAGACATTCAAGGCTACATTAATTCGCACCCAGCTAAAAATTGGCATGAATGTTGGGAACCCACACCAACGTGTGGTTTATTTTTTATCAAGGTCAAATTTTGCAAAAATCGGTTTCTTGAGTTTTCCATACAAAAATTATTCATCATGCAATTATCATTAAAAATTGCTCATACACCTTTTTTCCTAAGAACCAGATATAGCGATGCAAAATGTTGTGTTACTCATAATATGCACACGCTTCCTCGCAACCCGTGAGGTAGTGTACATGGCGCGTTATTTTTACGTGTTTTCTCCGGTAGGCCTATTCCACGATCTATTGTGGTTCTGTTCAGTTAAATAGCTATTGTATCAAATTGATAATGGTACTACATATTGTAATGATAAGAGCGGCGTAAGTAATAAGTAATTTGAGAAAATTATTCGTCTGATTGATACTCTTCTAATGGAACTTAATCCATATTGTCTTGTTCTTCTTCTCCTTCTTCTTCCTGCTGGGAACAAATAAATTATTCAAAGAGCCACTCATCAGATGTCTCTTCTCATATATCGTAAAAATCCTCTTCTACTGGCGATTGAACATTGGAGCACGATAGGCCTTGACAACTGATACATGCTAATGAACAAAACAACCCAACTTTTTTACAGCCTTATTTAGTCCGTTTTTCGATTTTCACCCCGTTTTGCAATCGCAAAAAAATTAATTGAGGAGTTTTTCAGGGGCAGGAGGTTGTAAAGTTTTAACTGGTTCCAATATATTGTCAATTACTTTCCAACCCCCAGTCTTCTGGGTTTAATCTATTACCGAGCCATACTTGAACTTGATAATATACCCGAAATAGATGTTGCTGAGCAGAAGCAGAGCTTGTAGGAAGATAAGCTAATTGTACTTGTTTTTTTATGCGTGTTTTTTGCAAAAGTTAAGTATCGAAACTTATCTAAGCACGTAATTTTTTTGGAGCTCCGTGAACGGAAAGAAGAAAGCGGGTGATTACAGCTTGTGGAGTAGAGGTACTTTCTTTGCAAACGTCAGCACAATCAACTAAATCTTGTCTCTCAATCAATTTCAAAACTGTTCTTTTACCTCTCCTGAAAAATGCTGATGTCGTGTCGCAACCAGTTACTGCATGTGGAAATAAGATATGATTTTGGCGTTTTGAAAAAAGCAGATAAACTCTCGGATGAATGTATTTTTGATTGTTTTTGAGCCTTCCTAGGTTTTAAAAAATAAATATTTTTTTCGGTTGGCGTTCGAGCAGTAATACAAACAAATCAACATCTTCACCAACAACAATAGTTGGATTTGTCGAGTTAAATTGTTCTGTTGCTGTTTCAACTATCAGGACATCAGCATCATTATCAGCTTGCTTTTCTGAGATATTTTCAGACGTAAATTTTTCTTTCAACATTGAAATGAACCGAGACTTGTGTGTGTTTGCGAGAAATTTCTGTTGGCTTGTGGGTAACTGTCATATATTCATCAAAAAAGACGTCCGAAGACGAAGATGTTGTTGTAGCTCGACGACGTTGTTCTGCAGCTTTAATATTTTTTGTACAATCAGTATAGCCATCAAACACTACAGTCACTCTATGGTCAAAATGTCTATGTACATATAGCACGTATTTATCTTAAATATGGTTAAATGTCTCTTCGTGATCCCACACTACACAGTGTAATAGATATCCTCCGTTCGTCCGTTTCAAAACAATCGTAAATGGCTGACTTTTGTGATTTACGCCTTTCAGCATCATCAAAATTATGTAGTAATTCAAAAACCGTCTTGAAATAAAAGAACAACAATTAGTATGAGTTGATAATTTTATTAAATTAAATCTTTTAAAGTAATAATGTTCAAAATTCCTGCCTCTAACCATTATGCAAAAAACTGCACCGCCTAATAAAATTAGTACGTATTCTCCGGAAAGCACGTCTGCTATTTGTAATTTGTACTTTAGCAGACTCGAGCTGTTGTCGTAATTCTTGTTCAGTGTTGTTCTTTCTCTGATATACCACTTCTTTGAAATAGCCCCAAATAAAAAGTCTAATGGATTAGGGTCGGGCGACCGGGGTGGCTGGAAAAAAAGGCTCAAATCTTCAAGAAAGGCTTCAAGAAAGACTTGCATGATTTACCTCTAAATTTTTATTTTCTTGTGTTTGTGTGTGTTTAAAATAATCAAATGCTTGAACTTTAATTGGATCAGTTTCGTCAAAGATCGTTATTTTTCCATCTATAATTCTATTTACATTTTTACAACAACTGTGAATTATTATATTTATTGCTAGATTACTAATATAATCAATTATTGAGTCTTTACGCTTTTCACAAGATCAGTGGCGGCTGGTGGGTTATCGAACTGGTAGTGCACTTTAAAAACTTTAAAATATTGAAATTAGAAAATGCATCAAAACAACAATTGACATAAAATATATTTATTTTTTATACATTAAATCAATGCGACGACATTTGTCTGAAGCGAAATGTTCAATCACCTTTTTATTAAAATCGGGTATTGTTTGTATAAATTTTTTTTCAATACTAAGGACAGAAAGCCGATCCTGAGACATGGTATTTCGGAGAAAAGTTTTGATTCTTTTCAGTGCCGAAAAACATCGCTCGCTCACTACTGATGTCATTGGTATAGTGCACAGAATTCGCAATAGTTTCATTGACTCTGAAAATGATTCAGTCAGGTCATTATTGACGACCTCCGTGGTCGAGTAGTGTGTACACCGGTTTTCATGGGTACGCCACTCTGAGGTCCCGGGTTCGATTCCCGGCCGAGTCGATGTAGAAAAAGTTCATTAGTTTTCTATGTTGTCTTGGGTCTGAGTGTCTGTGGTACCATCGTTACTTCTGATTTCCATAACAAGTGCTTTAGCTACTTACATTGGGATCAGAGTAATGTATGTGATGTTGTCCAATATTTATTTATTTATATTATTTATTATTATAGAACAACTGTAAAATTGCAATTGCACTATTTGCATTGGTGAAATCGTCGCGACAGTATATTGCGGAAAGTTCGTTTTTAAATTTGTACTTGTCCAAAGCGGCGTATGTGGAAACTGTGATCGTGAAATCTTTGTCGGGAAAAGTAGAACGGTATGTGGTAAAGTTCTCGCAGTAAAATAATTTGGCTGCTATCAAATGATCACAAAAATTGAATCAGATTGAGCTAGACGATTTAAACCTTTTTTGAGGTGGTTCTTCAAGTTGATCTATGTTGTTACGTGCATTTTGTATACGGATTTCAAAATCATTAATACAGTTTTTTATATGAACTAAATTGTACGCGCGAGAGAAAAGTGGACTGTATTTTTGGTATAAAAGGGGTTGTTACCTCAAAACTCTGGGCTCGGACTTGTGAAGACACGTTCTTCTTGGGAGCGCTCCCTTGGTCTTCATACACTCGAAGAACACAGCCAAAGGGATGGGTGATATTATAGGAGAAAGATAAGTCCGTTACACGAGCTAATTTCAAAAGCGTGGCGCACTCACATAACACACGTTACCGCGGCTCACACCAGAAGGGAAGAGAAAAAGGAAGTACGTCATACGTCAAATCATTCCATAGACAAAACATAGACGTTTCAACGTACGCATACACCTAAATACGCTACATACCGCCCGCCTTAGAGTCACTTACTCTAATATAAGCACTCGGACGGCTTCTACACTACACTATAACTAAACTATACTATTATTGACTAAAATACAAAAATATATAGTGAAAAAAACTTTGGAAAAGCTTGAAGGTTAGCAAAAAATTTCTGTACGGTTTTGTTTTGACTTACACTTGTTTCTATTATTAAATTTAGTTGGTGGGCGTAACAATGAACGAATGAAGCATTTGGATAGACGGTTTTTACTTTAGCTTGTACTCCATCAACATTCCCGCTCATTACAGCAGCGCCATCGTAACATTGTGCTATTAGTCGTTGCGGAGTTATAACAGAACTAAGTCCTTCAGCGATATGGGAATGCGGCGTAAGATATTTCCAAAACCGTTCGTGGACCTGTCCGTTTTCTTCGTATCTTAAAATCATTACCATCAGCATAGTCGTCGATACATCGGTAGTTTCATCAGCTTTAATTGCTACGTATTCACATTTTTTTATAATATTCGACAATTATTTGTGGTAAACACATAATATGGAGTCCAAAATATCGTTCTGAATAGTTTTTGACGTGCCTTTGCATACTACCCCTGTACGCGCGAGAGAAAAGTGGACTGTAGTTAAGGAAAAAGGGGAGTTGTTACCTCAAAACTGGGCTCTGACTTATGACGACACGTTCTTCTTGGGAGCGCTCCCTTGGTCTTCATACACTCGAGGAACACAGCCAAAGGGATGGTTGATATTACAGGAGAAGGATAAGTCCGTTACACAAGCTAATTTAAAAAACGCGGCGCACTCACACAACACACGTTACTGCGGCTCACACGAGAAAGGAAGAGAAAAAGGGAAGTAAGTCATACGTCAAATCATTCCATAGTCAAAAATTTAAATTACAATGTACGCATACACCTAAATACGCTGCAACCCCCTACCATTCATCTTCCTGCCAACCACGGCCAGGCGCGACGCGGGCCCGGTATTCATATTTGAAATGTGTCAGTCGGCTCCCGGCCACCTGTATAAATAGTGAAATGTAAAATTATCTTGGAAGACTAATCAAGTGAGACACCATCATGGTATACTGTACTAGTAATACTAAATTGGTTAATACTTCTGTAATACTCAAGGTAAACTTATTAATACTTTAGTCCAAGTTTATTAATAAGTCGGCCAAATAATTATATTATCTTATACAAAAAATACAACATAAAAACATACCAATGAAACGTTGGAACTGCATTAGCTGTGAGTCTTCTTCAAAGTGGCGATTGCATATTCGAATTTGGTTGTAAATGTAAATGTCTCCTTTTTCTTGAATATCTTCAGCGAGGACAGATTTCCATGCATTAAATTTTTCTAGATTTGGTTTAGGAAATCGATGCAATGGACCTACAATAGATATACAGGGTGACTGGTGAATTACTATCGATATTTGAGGACGTGATATTTGACGATCATATATGACAAAATAAAAATTAATATAACATAAATATTAATGAACTTCTAAGTAAAGTTAACCAAAAGTTATGTAATTAATTACGCATCGTGTGAACACCCTAGCTGCGTTATCGACACAAAACAGTTATGTAGGTAGGTACATTTAGTTATCGCGCGGTAGTTTACCTACATCCAAACGCCGCGCGCCGCCGCGTGTTAACAGGGTAGCAGGCTACCTTAGATAAACAAAAATGATCCAATTCCCTTCATACTTTAATCCTGGCTTAGGACAGGCAAAAATACCAAGATATTTCATTCGTTTAAGCAACCAATTTATTGACTAGGTAAATGGTGTGAACTTGACACAAAAAATAATATGAACTGTTTACCTATCTTGGTATTTCCGGCGTATTTAAAAATGGAATCACACTTAATCACTATCAAATTCAATTTCCGATTCGCTTTCGTCAGAATCGTTCCCTAAGTTAATTATGAACTCAAAATCCAGGTCGACGTATTTTAAGTATTCTTTTTCAATTTTTCCACATGAGCACAGGTTTTTTGCCATGTTTCACTGGTTACTCTATCCAAGCTTTCAAAGATCAGTCTTTCCATGTTCGTCATGTTTTGTTCGATATTCTTTGATGCGATATAATTTTTTACAATACCCCAATCATCATATTTTCAATAGCATTTAATTCTGGGTGATAGGGGGGAAGACGTATGACATCAAAACCCTTGCTCTTAATAAAATCATCAATTTTATACGTTATGTGTTTATCTTTGTGTTTTTTTATAATATCGTACATTTCCAATTTAAGGAGAGATTGCTCAAATGCTATACCCTTATCCCTGAGCCATTGCTGCATGTCTGCTTTCTTTGTAGCCGACGTCGGTAGTTTTTCAGTCCGTGTGTTGTGATATGAAGCATTGTCGAAGACAATGACAGAGCGTGGGGATAAATTGGGTAAAAGTTTTTCGTTTAGCCATTTAACATAATTATCGTAGCTTATATTAGAATGGTAATCGCCAGCTGTTGAGTTGGCTTTATAAATCAATGAAGCATTTTCAATAAATCCATCCTTTGTACCCGCATGCACTAATATAAAGCGAGTGCCTGTGCTAAATTTTTTTAAGAATGCTGTACTCTCTTTCTTTTGTGCCCAGGTGTTGTTTCGCACGTGTGTTGAAAGGACATAACTTTCATCGGTGTACACAATTGCGCGACCTTGACTGCGATATTCTGACATCTTCTTCAAAAATTTTAAACGCCACATTTGTATATCATGACGCTCCGTCAAAACTTTACGGTTATTCTCTGTTTTACGCCACTTGTAACCTAACTTCAGTAACAATTGACGAACAGTTTCGATACAACCATCAAAACCAATTTTTTCATTTAATACAGTTTTTAACTTAGCCAACGTTGGAATTTCTTTATGGATGACATGGAAATTTTGTATAGTACTGCGAACAACATCGGCTGTAAAATTATCTATTTCTATCTTACTATCCCGGTTTCTTCTTTTCTTCATAGGAGAAGTGAAATTTGATGAGCAGGATGGCAATTCTTTCTCTTCTTTTATTATCCGTTGAATAGTTTTCATAGAAACACCTGTAGCCTCAGCTGTACGCCTTGTAATATCTCCTAAATGAGACAAATCACAGTTAGGTTCCGCAACTGATTTTGTGAATTCATACTCTTCTCGCAGGAAATGATAAGCGCTAGCTATCATGCTTCGACCCTAGAACAAAACCAAATCGAAATACCTATTTAAGTAATACAAATTTCATAATATTAGATAAATAAACTCTTAATAGCACACAAAAAATAGTAACAATAGTTAAAAAAAAATGTTACCTCACTGTGGACAACTTTTCTGCGTTTACTTGCCATGCTGACGTTACTCTTTGATTTTTTTTAGCGCGGTAACAAAACACTAGTGACTCTGACCGCGTCGCGATCGTAACTGAGCGCTCCCGAGGTTACGCACACTAAAACAGTGTGCACGTACAGACCTTACAACATTCATAGTGAAACGGACTTCGTGAAATAGAATAACTATACCTATAATAATATTGATTATTGTATCCATTACAAAATTTTGTACATCTTTTTTATGAGTTACACAGGAGAATGGTGACAAATCACAAAATACATTTGCAATTTCCTTTATTGTACCTTTTAAACATTTCTGCTGTGGTTCTTCATTTAGTCGTGTTTGGATTATAATGCAAACATCATCTACAAACTGGCACAATGCCTCCGACGGATAATTTAGTGATCTTTTTGTTATATCTTTTTCTAGAATGTAATCTTTATTACTTGGAGGCACTGTGCTTACTAAATGCATTAGGCAAGTATGGCATTTTTTACAAATTTTATGAATGGTTTTTTTTATTATATAGCCAGTAACATATTTTTTTGCCTCTTTACTGGTAGTGTTATTATTAATTAATTCCGTTTCAGATGTTTGCATGAAATAATTTATTACGGAATCCACATTAACAATATCAGTCGGTTGTTGGCTTCCTCTTTTTTCTTTATAATTTAGCAATGTTTTTAAAGGTTTAAACAATGCCTTATTGTCATCTTGCTCGCAGTTTGCTCCAACTGAATGTGGTGAAGTTAAATTATTAATGAGCAATGTTTTAAACGAACCTATAAACTGCGAGCAAGTTGGAGACGTGTTACGCACACCATTGCTCCTTATATTGCAGAAAAAAAATTCTAATGGATCCTGATTTATATTTCTTGTCAACAGACTACTTACTCCATGTGTTTCATTTAAATATTTAAACATTTCTTTATACACATTAATGTTCGAAATCCAATTTTTAAGAGATGGGACTTGTTCATATTTTGTTGAAGTAGTCCCATCTCTTAACTTTTTCTCAATTTTAAACTGCATTGACCTTAATATGGGCAGTGAGTCATTCCACAGTTTAAAATGAGGTGAGTTCTTTTTTAGCGCACTCTTGTATATTTTTTCGGAGTTCTGGTAGCTGTGACCGTTGAATGAGTCAAAAAGTTTGTCCATCAGAAGTAAAAAGTCTGCTGTATCGAGGCACTCTTTAGGAAGAATATCATGATCTGAAAAGATACACAACAATGATAGTAATTGTGATTGTGGTTGTAAACTAAGTAAAATTTGCTCTCTGTTAGATCTGATCTGTCTGTACACGATTTTCTTCTTTTCTGAACAAATTTTATTCAGGGTTTAAGTATATCGTTTATGATAATTTTGCAAATAGATTGGTGCAAACCCAGAGGGGGTGGCATAGTATTTGTATAAATACAATAGTTCAAATTATAATATTGATAACTGACTAAACATTTTTTATTTTTTTCAAAGTGGTCCCACCCACTCATATAAAAGTTAGACACACCAAGTAGTGGAAAAATAATATGATGTAATTTGAAGATTCTTAATATAATGATTACTGCTAAAATTAAAGCTATTAATACTTACTGGCTAAATATCTCATTGTTGCAGACACTCATTGTAATGAGATTATTCCTTAAACCTTTAAAGAGGTGCGGAGGGTCAAATATAGGGAATATTTTATTTTCATTATATTCAAATCCTAAACTTTTGTATTCCTTCACTATTTCTTAACTTTTGTATTCCTAAACTATATTCTACCATTCATATTTTGCAACTTTTTTACCGAATGGCAATATTATGTACAATAACGGCATTAGAGTTATTGGAGGATTATCGAACGATTATGAATAAAGATTTTTATCGAACGTTTGATAGGCTTATATATAGGATAGCTGTGATTTATAGAAAGGAGTTTTAATTGGATTGTAGAAGGTTTGTATGTTTCAACAGGAAGAGAAGTGAGGTACATTTACACTTATTATATTACCTTAATGTTATTAAAACAGTTTTCTGTCCTATTCAGTCGTCTGATTTTGATAACTTCACCACATCTAGAGGGAAGTTCGAGTAACGTTGCGAGTTAGTTAACAAGTTTGATTGCTTATTTTGCTTGACGGGGACGCCAAAATGTATTGGCGGTCCTTTTCTTGGATGTTTTTCCCCTCAACTTCCAGCTTGACAGTCTTTACGAACTTTTTCACGATTCCGTCCAGCTCAAAGTTAAGTCAGCTCTGCACCTCTCTTATAGAGCTTTGTGACTCCCTGAGGGTTTTTGTGATTTCCCTCATGCGCTTGTTTTGGTTATTTTTGAGCTCTAAGAGAGCTTTCGAGTGTGCTGTCTCCACACGGACTCTCTGATGGCCTCCTGTCACCAAGTTCCTCATGAATCAGTGATTGCTTAACTTTATTTTCATTAGAAGCAGATAATAAACGTATTACGAGAAATTCGCTTTCTATTTTGTCATAGCGATGTCTAGCCGGAGGGTTAAATATATCCTACACGGCTTTTGCGTGTTGGATGTCTAAATTGGTTTCGACGTTGATAAATTTTATCGCGTCATTAGTAATATATCACCTTCCAAACAAATCCAGCGCAAACCAAATCTCTCGATCCTCAGGTGAGAAAGGAGGTAGTTTCAATTGCGTCTAGTGTGATCCAGAATGGTCAGTAGAAACGCTACTCATTTTTTTCGTCGGGTAACGCACGAAGCGAGAAAAATTGTGTCGTGAATCGCGTCAACAAACGACCATTTTTAGCCCCTGAGACGATCTTGTGAGTTGTATTTACTTATTTCAAGAAGGTCGTTCATAGAAAAAATACGGCCAGAAAATTATTTTCGTTTCATACTTTATTTGTCGAGTTCAGGGAGCCAGGTTATGTACGATTGAAATATCAGCCTAAAGATCTTAACATCATCCTCATAAATGTCTCATTTGTACTGTAGTTTAAGCTAAGGGTTCAAATTATGGTGGGAAGATTGTAGGTTTCAATGGAAAGGGATGTATGGAAGGAATATATTTTACTGGAAAGAATTTGACCTTTAAAAGTTATTACAACTGACTGAGTTGGAATCCAAGTCACAACTCGCTGATAGCCTTAGGATTAAAATTTCTCATTTTGGCACCTCACATCCATGAGGAAGCTCAATCGACTCCATGAGATCTTCCATGGACCAGTCCACAGGAATGCCTTTCACTAGACCTATTCTAGTAATATTGGAAGTTGATAAACAAGTTTTATATTTACAGAGCTATAATATACGATTTAAAAAAAAAAAAAATAGTCGCTTGAGCTGCAGAGAAGTGAATTTCGATTTTGTTTCGATCAACATTTTTAAACCTATCATTTACAGTTGAGGCAATCCTGTGTTTATGTAGGGATTGACCGAATTTAATTGCTCAAATTGAATTACCCGCAGCTGGGTACCTAGGTACCCTAGGTCCTTAAGACAAAGTCCTTTCACAACTTAACACACCGCATATGCAAAATGCGTTGTAATGGTTGTCTATCTAAGCACATTTAAAGCACTTGCACGTTTCCGAATTGAAAGATTATGCCGTTTCTGCCGAATCTTCTACGCGCTATAGTCGCTGATACAAATATAATCGCTTAAATATCAGAAATATTATCAAAATTTCTCTGTAGACAATTGTTTCAAGATATGCCTATGTTCGTCCTTCACGGCCTTGTCGAATGCTTGGCTTCGAGATGTTACCAATCCTAGCCGACCAGTTCCTAATAGTTGCCGCTTCCCAAAGCTGAAAGTAAAGATAGTAATTTTGTCATTACTGTACAAATAATTTACTAAAACTTTAAATAAGGTTTTAGAAGAATAACTACTGAGACATTTCTTGACAGAAGCGTATATTTTTCATTTATGACTCATTTATAAAAGATTCGAATAATCTCATATGTCGAATATTCGTAACTAGCCCTGGCACAATATAAGAAGATATTTTTGGTACTTTCCTCTATTATTTTTCTTTATTTATTTTAATTTTAATTCCATATTTCGGATAACAACGCCATTTTTTCGCTGTCAGGATCAGGATCTTTGAAAACGAGAGGATGCTTCAATATGTGTCATATTGCCCTGAGATATTACAGTTTTGATAGAATTCTGATTTGAAAACTCATGATATTCCTTGTCTGTCGTATAATGAAAACCAGAACAATGTAAGCAAGTGGCGTTATCGTTACTAACATTACAAGACTCACCTGTTTGAAATTTGGAGCACTTAAAAAACTTAGGTCGTGATCGATACAGTATTACTGTGACGTTTATGGTGTTTGGTTATGAGAATTTTGTATACTTCAACTGGAAAGGATGTGTGGTAGAATACACTTTTGTGTTCGCAAAAAATTGTCTTGGAACTCGTGTAATAACACCATAATTAATAGTTTTCCTAGTCAGTCATCTTATTTTCTTAACTCCACCAAATCCAGAGGGAAGCTCGAGTGACGTTGCGGGTTCTTTCAGTTTCCAGTGCATGGGTATACACTTCATCAATCCCATTCTATTAACTTTGAAAGTCGGTACAGTAATTTTTTATTTGCACATTTCAACAATAGGGTTTGCTAGAAAACAGTTTGCTGCTTGGGATTTTGAATCGTGATATTGTAAATTTCTTAAATATAAAATTAAACTAGCTGACCCAGCCACGCGTTGCTGTGGCTGGTGTTTTACTAATTCTTTGGTACAATCAAATTAAGTTTTTCTAAAAAAAATTAAAATAGATTCATTCATATGAGATTAAAAATAAAACGTTTCGTAGGAAGAGGTTGGTGTCTCTCTAATCAAAAACCAACAGTAGTCTGTAAGTGTTGCAGTGGTCCATTTTCCCTGATAACGCTTTTCTATTGAAGCGATATGTTAATATCTAGTTTAATATGTAAAGGTGGCAAAAGTAATGTTTTTGGCTCTAATGGGTAATTTTTTACATTTTTTTGACCTAGATCATAAGAAGTTCTCAGTTGCCAAGTTTTTCTGACATAATGTTCAGCTCTTTTAGGACTATCCCACTCACATAAAAAACAACTGTATTTCGTGAACCCGGTTTACAATCCTAGAAGTAAAGCAACCACTTTCAAGTCTGCACATATTGCCCATTCATGTTCACTATATTCTATTTTATTCAATAACAGCATTAAGACGTAGTAAGTTTCTTTAAAATTTGATGGTTGGAAGTGGATGGAATGGTTTCCTACACGTGAGGAACGTGGCAACATATAGTTGTCCATGTAAGAAACATATGTTTTCCAAATCCAAACCGCCAATAGACATTGTTTTTATGGTCATCGCAAGCCTTTCAAACGGCCTTGGAGTTTCAGAAGCTATCAGTTGAATACGTGGCATCAGGACGATATCTCCTTTAAATTTTACCATCAAAATTGTTGCTTCGAGAATATTTTCGTTCATTTTTTTGATGATCGATAATTGAGGTGGGCTAAAATTATGTAGAAGAATAATTGGTGAACCAATTTTCAATTGAAGATTGTGTGCTGGCATTCCTCTTATATCCAGAGAATTCAAAAATTCAGTTGGAAAGTTTACGGCTTCGTTTTCATCAATAACTGTGTCGATTGATTTAAAAGTCATCAAATCACCGGGCAACAAGTTAATTTCGTTCACATCAACGTTTCTCGCTGCCAAAATAGCACGATTACAGAGTAAAAAAGTCAAAACCTACAAAATCCTGATTATGTATTTTATAAACAAGCTTAAAGAATTTCGATAATTGTTCGTCGATAGTCTAAAGGTTGAGCCTGAGATGCTTTTTTTTATCGAAATGACAGTGACTTTTCCTAAGCCTGTTTTTTAGAGTCCGACCGAAATTGGTTTTCCGGCCGAAACCGAATATTCGGCCGTGGCTTCAGTTTCGGCCGAAACCGAAACTCAAGTTACCCATTATTCTGCATTAATTAGGGTATGAAATAGAAACACAGTATATTAAATTTGTTGGAATCATTTTTTTAATATAATATAAAAATATGATAGTGGGCGGAATTAGACGGATCGTCAGTAGGTCGGGTTCCCATTTTAAGAAACAACAATTAAGGTTTTAAATAACAATAGATTTTTATTTACAATAATAATAGTCTTAAAATAATTTACACACAATCTAAACAATCTAAAACAACAAGCAAACAGCCAAGCTAGTGATATACAGCCAAATCAATATGCCGAAAGGCAGCGTAACCGCGTACAAGCGGGCAAGTACAGCTAACTAAATAGCGTAGCAAAGGCAGTCCAGCCTGAGGGGTAAACCGACAGTTTTGTCGGGAGCTAGACTTCTTGCTTGAGTCGATCCTCGGAATCGACTGAAGACTAGCCAGTGAACACGGTATTTATACCCTAGCCCCTACTCCCAACAACTCTGTCCGTGGCGCGAAACGCCAGCCACGTGTTTACCAAAATGTAAATACAAAGCAATTAAATCTGCTAGCAAGGTAAAAGTCACAAAATATTCCAATATGAATTATCGTTAATCAAGAATAGTCAATTTGAAGTTATTTCTAGGTGACACGAATTAAACAATCGACCTATAAGATTGAATATCGAATTCATTTCTGCTTTCACGTTCGGAATCTTTGATTGACGGTGATAAGTAACGATCAAAAATTAAATGTATTTCTGTTGCGTTTGTTGAACATATTTTTATGAGTATTGACTCGGCAATTTTATCAAATGTTTGAGCTTCAGAAGATCCGATTAGATGCAAGAAATAAAAACCATCAATCATTTCGTTGATATGTGTTGGCTCAACCATTTCAGTTTTGGATTTCAAAGCCTTTGATAACGGTGATTTTGGAGTTTTTAACATCTGTCCAGTACATGAGAAAAGAGCAGGGGGCAATGGTGCTAGTGGAAAAGTCAGGCAAAATTCGAGATTAATTTTTTTCTTGAGACTTATTGCCAAAAGTCGCCCAAATACGTCTCGCTCCATTTTCAACAATACTTTCTTGTTCTTGTCTTTGGTACTCGAGACTTTAGTCGTACATTGAGAAGCAAAATTGCAGATTTCGTTTCGTTTTATTGGTTTATCGAATCTTCCGGGTGTTGAACAGCATTCCGAGATAAATTTTTTTTTTTTGTTGATAGCCTGCTGTTTTAACGTTCAACAGGAAATCTGCAACTTTTTTAGATGCAGCTTTACCAGTTGAAATGTTGAATAATGTATCTTTGTCAATTGTGCCATCAAATGGATTTATAGGAGATGGTAATAGGCGAGTAAAACTATTAATATTTAAACGGCGATAGATAGTCTTTAATACCACATATACAGTTCACACACAGAAGGGGAAAGAGTAAGCGTACGGAAGATGGAAGTGAAGATACAAAAGTTTATAGAAAGCACAGTACGAAGGAATAACACAAAACTATTAACTAAGTATAAGTATGTATAGCGTAAGTGTATACGAGGTTTGTTCAAAAGGAAAGGTGAATTTTGATTTTTTTTGAAAAGTATTTATTTATTCATCATTATCCATTTTGTCACCTTCAAAGTAATCCCCCTCAGATATACAGCATTTATGCCAGCGCTTCTTCCAATCCTCGAAGCACTTCTGAAATGCGTTTTTCGGTATGGCCATTAGCTCGTTCTTCGATTCCGACTTTGTCTCATCAATAGTAGCAAAACGCTTTCATTTAATTGTTCTCTTCAGTTTTGGGAATAGAAAAAAGTTGCAGGGAGCCAAATCTGGGGTATAAGGTGGTTGAGGCATGATTATGGTATTGTTTTTGGCCAAATAATCACGAACAAGCAATGAAGTGTGAGCTGGTGCATTATCGTGATGCAGAATCCATGATTTCTTTTTCCATAATTCCGATCGTTTGAGCCGAATTGCTTCACGTAAACGTTGCATAACTTCCTTGTAGTACTCCTTATTAACCGTACAACCTGTTTCCAAAACCTGAATGAATTCTGTATTTGCGTTTGCAGCAGTTCATCCATCGCCTCAGGTGTTACATTAGTTGTGGATAAATACTGTTCAAAATGTAATATTTGTAATGCGGCAGCGGTCAGCGGATGCAAGCGCTTGCAACGATTGAAATGCTTGCTGTCCAAAAAGCTATTCATGGAGCCACCGGCTAATATTTATTGGGTTTGTACATCCGAAAAGGTAAATCAAAGACATCATGTTATTGACAACCAACATTATTCTTTTCTAACCAGCCAGGTATAACCTTAACCACAACATCTTCCCCTAAAATTAAACTTGAACAAATCATGTTATAATACACAATACACAAATTAAAACTTAAGTACTGAAGCGATAAATATAACTAAATACATAAATAAATAGATGCAAAAACAAATCAACACATTTCTTAATATAAAACAAATGACTTATAAATATATCCTGAGCTTTACGTTGCCTAGCACTTTCTTTGGCTCTACGAAAAGACCTCGGAGATGAAGATTTTGGAATGTTTACATCATATCATATGAAATATTTAAATCTTTAGGTACAGGCAAATCTCCTGTTGAACTTCTGATCCTCATTGGCGTCACTAAACACTTCAAAATTGTTGTCGTTATCATTAGACTTTTTTTTTACGTAATGCTAACTAAGAAGGTTTTTACGAGTATAGCTCTTTGTAAATTGTTGGTAGAAATAGAATGATGGGCAGACTTGTCCTTTGTAATGAAGAGTCTGTTTTCTTCCTAGCTACCCGTACTCTTAATATGAATCACATTGAGGCACGCCAGATGCTTTCGTTTTCTAAGTCCCCGGCCAATTTCTTAGATTTAAGTCTTTGTTTAAGAGCGCAATCCTAATTGTGCGGACCTAACTTGTTGTTGATCGGTTTTTTATTCAGAGGATATTTTGTTTTTGCAACGAGTAATTGACTAACTTAAAATACTTTACTTTTCATTTAACGTTATATTATGTGCAACGTATGTTTATGGTAAAAATACGAATTTACAAAATTTTATTTGAATAAGAACAATAAGGTAAAATATTCAATCTACTACAACGTAGAAGCCGTGCCAGAGATACTATGACCCATTTTTTAAAATAATGTTTAAATATCACATTAAGGTATATTTATTTTACAATCCAATGAATTCTAAAGAATTAGATTTACTAGAAGACGAAATTAGTCCAGTTTTCAGGCGTCACAGTAGCACACACATTTTTTAATAGATCTAGCATTTTCTTCGTGGTGAAAAGTTTGTGTTAGTAGCGGCGTTTTTCGTTTTCACTCGCAAACAAACCACTTTTTCTAAGAGGTTCTACTAGTTTATATTAGCTTGGAATATCTTTGGGAATATGAATAACGTCAGCGTCAAAACAGTTACTGTCAACAGGACGTATGAAAAAATAACAAAATATTGACATGAAATCAACATTTTTTTGGTACTAATTAAGTAGCATGCTTAACTACTTGATAATTGATTTATATATATATATAAATCTCGAAGGACTTCTTGCGTCTTTACAATCTGCCACCCTGCGGCGTCACACTGAATATCTACGTATACGTTTGAAACACTGCATGCACATTCCCACATCCAAGTGTATGTTTAAATCAATTCCGTATAACGCTCTGCATATATCACAATGATTATAATAACTAAATGACGTCCTTCTACTATCGAATTCAGATTGGTTCCGAATACTGTTTTTGAATTATCCAGCATACCAGCCAAGAGGCTTCCACCTATATAAGGGCTTATAATAATTCCAGGCACAGATAATAAATAATTAATAGTTAGCATACAAAAGTGACAATACCTATGTATAGCGTAGGTATTTTCACTTTGGTGGTCTACAAAACCTTAAAGAGCAATATATGACGAGTGACAGGTACGTTTGTATGTATAAACATATAAGCTCAGAGGCACAGGCTGGTGTGGACAGATAAGTCTGGAGTTGGACAAGTAAGTATGTATAAACAGGTAAGCTCGGAAGCAGAGAATACATCTACCAAGTTGCCCTATTTGTGCACACCAATTTAGATGTGTTCGAGCGCAGGGGGAGAAATATAAATCATAATTTACGCAGTAACGCGAACGCATTCCAACTTGCCACCCATCAATGCAACTTAACAGTGACATAATAATAAACATAAATTTGGTATGCCTTGCCTAGTAACAAAATAAACTGAATTATGAACATTAATCAGTCTTCATTGCAATGGAACATGTATTTTTAAAATATTATAATTAAAACAAATCAGAAGGGTTTTTATCAACCCAATATTGTCATTCTTGTTTTAGATATCTACTTAAAAGAAATGTAAGCTCCATCTACAACTCAAACTCAATCTGCAGCTTCTCTATCAATTTAAAATTTTGTAAAAAAAAATTTGGTATCTAAACATATAAATCAAAACATTTTAACAATTTTAGTTATACTAAATAATTAAACATAAATGTGCTCTCTGCCTTTGCATAATAACAAAATAAACTTAATTATGAATTTCAGTCAGTCTTCACTACAATGGAACATGTATTTTTAATTGTAAATTAAAATAAATCAGTGGCTACAACTAAAAGTCTCATGCCCGGTTTCTGAGGTTCTGTTAGATATCTCTTCATTAATTATTAATTCGATAAAAAGACAACCTTTTTAATTCTTTATGTAGTCCTTTGTTTAAAAATGCTTTTAAAGGCATTTTCATATGTAATGGCAGTTATGCCAGTAAAATCGTTTTTAAACAAAGTTTAATGACAGCTAAACATCTGATAAAGTTTTGGAATAAATAAACAGGTGATACGGACCTCAGAAACCGGATATTAATCATTAATTTAAACATAATTTTAAGTATCTTAATCATTGGTACGTATTCACAAAGTGAAAATATTTGAAACAAAACATACTAAGTATTTTAAAACATAAATTTTCTTGTCTTATTTCTTAGCCTTAGAGTAAATATTTTGGACGAATACCTTTATTTTTAACCAGTCTTTATTCTGAAGTAAATCTACATGTTGTTCTTTTAGTTTCTCACATTCATTTCTTTTAGGCGGTTGGTGATTTTTTATGTGAAATTTAAAGTATTTTGTAACTACGTCCTTTTGTTCCTTTGTCCAAGGTGTCAAGGTCCTTTTTTTTCCTTTTCGTATTT
The DNA here is from genome assembly GCF_905147765.1 of Vanessa atalanta. Classification (NCBI taxonomy): domain Eukaryota; kingdom Metazoa; phylum Arthropoda; class Insecta; order Lepidoptera; family Nymphalidae; genus Vanessa; species Vanessa atalanta. Next base: position 2,490,874 of record NC_061898.1, on the reverse strand, counting down.
TGTTTTCGTTACCTAATTGAGACACGGGTTCTTTAATAAGTTGTTTAGAAACATTTTGCTTACCAGATAGTCCAGCCTGAGATAAGTCATTTAAATTACAATATGTTTGTACGTAATCAGAATTCGCATCTAAAGTAGGTTCAGGTTCAGGATCATAGTCTATAATTTCGTTGTTGTCCACGGGCTCTGCAATTAGCTCCTCATTCAAATCTAAATCAATCTCTTCAAGAGATTTTCCTTTGAAAGCATCTGCTTTTCCATCTTCCTTAAGAATGAGAAGCTTTGATATCTTAGCAGTTTGGTATACGTCATCTGGCAATCTGTAAGACTTTTTATGTACTTCATTAGTATGGCCCATGAATGTAGCCAGCTGCTCTTTGTCATTTTCAGACATGCTATAAATTTGTGATAAGGTGGCTAAATGTTTTCTTAGCCTTGTCGAGGATATTGCTTTAGGCTGTTTCGCCCCTGATAATTTGGCATGCTTTTCCAAAACTTTGTAGCCATAAATCGTATTGTTATAACCGGGATTACCAAACAAAAATTGATTTGGTGTCGAAACAAAAAAAATATGCCTAATCGATAATAATAATTTAATATCATCTTGAACTTCTTTATTAAATAGAACTGGTACTCCGCGGCCGCGTTTACCTCTAATGACAACACGTTTAAATTTTCTTATCAGAATCCTTTCTGAGGCAGTAAGCGCACGATCAAACTCTTCATACTTATTATTATCATTATTGTCGCTTTCTAAATAATCATGCACTGTAATTCTTTGAAGTTCTCCAGGCCTGCGCCTATTTAATAATAAAACCCTACAATACACAGTCTCTAAAAGTTGTGTATATGTTTCAGTAGTTTGTAAGCCTTCTTTAATTTTTATAGCAGCATCCAGAGATTTTTTATTTAGGTATTCTTTAAGAATTTTTAAATCATTTGCTAAAGGCACTATAGTTATCTTATTCCACTTTTTCTTGTTTAAGTCTGTTGCAGCTTGTGTAGACACATCATATTTCCAATTTGATTCAATAAGTTGAATCAAAGTTCTTAAGTCGGCTTCTATTTTACCAGTATCTACTTCCATGTAAGGCCCTTGCTTTTTTAATGCACACATTATTGCAATATTACAGTATTGTTTCAAGGTGGTGGACAGATTCATCGCGAACGTAGGTGTCTCATATCTATCTTTTTCTATGTCATAATTTCCCAATATTTTGGTAGCTTGTACAATGATATCATAATGAATTGGTCTTAAGGCAGAAAAGAAGTCATTAATGGATGGATCAATCTTTTTTAATTCTAGTAATAATTTTGCAAGCTCTCTCATTTTTCTAGACACTACGTTAACGAAATGTTTTTCACGGTGAGTTTTTAAATATTGAGATCCGAAAGCACATATAAGGTTATCTTTTTTTGCAATAAGTGATATTTTGTCTGCCCGCATTCGGGGAAATACAGTTTCCTTAAGTTTTTCGTCGATCTTAAGATGACGTATCAGTAGATTTTGAGCCTCAGATTGAATGTTTTTACTTCCTGATTTACCACTACATTTTTGTTTATGTTTCCACAATAGTTTTTAAGAATAGAATCCGAGACAATCTGTACACGGCAAATAATCAGTAAATTTGCATTTTCGCATCGGTTTAGTGACCTCTTTTGATTTTACAAGGTAATTTCCTTTTTTACGTAGAGCTGCAATTAATTGTTTTCTATCAAGACTTTTTTTAGGTTTTGACACAATTTTTTGGACTTCAGTTTCATAAATATGGTGTCGGAGTAAATGACGAGCAAAATTTAAAACAAATGACTCACAGTAAAAGCAATAATCTTTATCTCGAACCTTTGAACTTTTGGGTTTTTGCCTTTGGATAATTGTTGTACTATCATTAGAATTATCTTCTATTTGAGATTCACTATTAATATTGTAAATAATTTCTTCATTTGGTTCTGATTCATTATAAGGCTTCGTTCACACGGCATTGTCCTGCACGTTTTTTTCGTATTCGTTTTTTTAACGTACAATCATCCGGGTCTTCACACGGTAAATTATCATTCGTGTAAAAGACGAATAGCCGCAGTCTTCACACAGTTGTCACAGCGAGTAGACGTCACTGATGGATCCACGCGTGGGTGTACTTTTATATTGGTATCGTAGGCGCCAACGGTCTCGCCGCCGACAAAACAGAAGGTTTTGGGTACATCCTATTAATCAAGAATCTGTGCGAACGATCACATTTGAAAAATTATTCGAAAATCTTAGAAACGACGAAAAAAAGTTTTTTAATTACTTTCGAATGTCTGTTGAATGATTTGAAAAGTTATTAACTCGACTGGAAAATTCAAGCCTACCAAAATCAAATACGAATATGCGGAAATGCATTAGTACTAAAATGAAATTAGCCATCTGTTTAAGGTAAGTACACAAATAAAAATACACAGGTTGTGATTATTTAAGTTTTATTAATGATAATTATAATTAAAAAAATATAAAAATTTGATCAATTTTACTATGGTATATTCGTGTTTCGTATTAAAAGACATTGTTATCAATATCCGTGTAGTTAGAATAGCAGGATTCGACAGAAGACGGACTTTGAAGAGAAGCTGCTGTAGTTAATTCTACAGAGGCTGGACTTTGAAGAGAAGTCGTTGTAGTCATATTTGTACTAATAGAATTTGTAGCTTCTTGTATATTACTATTTTGGTATTGTTGTGTAAAATATCCTCTGTGAACTGATGACAGATTGAAAGACGACGATTCACGAATTTGGCGACTGTTTTTAATTTTTTTCATTAACTGTAACACACCCATTTGGAATTCAAGGACTTCATCATCGTCATACTTATCTAAGGATGGTAATGTCCCATAAAAAAATGAAAGATGCCGATTCATTGTTTTAGGTTCGTTATTCGAATAAGAATCCATAAATTTCATCATCTTCGCATCTACAGGACTAATCATATTCTTTAGAGATCTTTTAGGTACACGATTAGGTATTGGGCTCTTTGCCGCCATTGTGTCATGTGTCTCTATAGAGTTTGTTTCCAATGTTTCATTTCCGTCCTCAGATTTTTTTTTTCTGGTTTTCGGATTCTGTTTTATTATTGGATTCCGTGTTGTTATTTTCGGTAGTAGCATTATTTACTGTCTTTTTAGGTTCTATTACTTTCTGCAGAAAAGATAACTGTTTACTATATACATAAGGCTTTGCTGTTTTGGTGCCACTTCCTGAGCTTTTCTGATCTTTTATCTTTTTATACGATCGATTATAATTATCTCTTATATGAGTCCACCGTTGAATAATCATTTTAGCTGTAAAAGACAAACAAAAACGGTAATCAAAAAAGTAATACGGTACAGACAATAGCACGTCCCTCTTTACACCTCCATTATAAACTGATCTTGTCAAACCAGTCTGTGTAATGATGCCGCGTGTCAGTTTATATTGGATCTGTATAGAGGGACGTGCTGTTGACTGTACATATATATTTTTTTTCAGGTTTTTAGCATCGGGGTGCTCCATGAAAGATTTACACTATTCATACAAAGTTGGTGTATCGACTATAAGTGGTATCATCTGGGATGTTTGCTGGACTCTATGGCATGTCCTTCAGGGAGAATATCTTCAAAGGCCTTCTACAGAAAGTGAATGGATAAAAATAGTGGAAGGTTTTGAAAGAAAGACTAATTTCCCTCATTGTTTAGGTGCAATTGACGGAAAACACATAAAAATCTTAAAGCCTCCTCATAGTGGATCCATGTACTTCAATTATAAAGATTATTTTTCAATTGTGCTACTTGCGGTGGTTGATTCGGAATACAGATTTATATATGTAGACATAGGATCATACGGAAAAGATTGTGACTCATCCATTTTGAAAAATTCCGTCTTGTGGAAAAAACTTAATGATGGTTCGTTGAATATACCCAAACCAAATCCATTATTTGAAGGTGGAGAAAGTACACCTTACGTATTTATTGGTGTTGAGGGATTTGCTCTACATAATAATTTACTACGCCTTTTTGGAGGAACACATTTAGATTTACGTAAAAAAATCTTCAATTACCGCCTGAGCAGAGCAAGGAGGTACGTGGAGTGTGCTTTTGGTATCTTAGCGGGAAAATGGAGAATTCTACATAGGGCTATTGATGTTTCACCAAGTTTATTGACAGAAATCATAAAAGCATGCATTGTATTACACAATTATGTTCGTGAAAATGATGGACACAATTTTGAAGATGTGGCAAATCCTTCATTATTTGAAAATATTCAAAGTACGGCAGTTCGAAATGTTCAAGCAAACAGCGTAAGGTCCATTTTTAGTCACTATTTTTTATCAAACGAAGGAGCAGTCCCATGGCAAAACGAATACATTTAGAACTAAGCAGAGCAAGTTAAAATATGTTGTAACTCAATTTTTATTATTAGTAATAAAATATACATACCTAAGGCTTGTCTTGTTTTTTCTTCCTTTGTCTCAAAATTAGGATCAATTATTACCATGATTCCCTTCCAAGCCGCTTGAGTTGCGACGCGATTTTTATAAAGTTCCAAAGTTTTATCCCATAAAACGGGACATTGTTCCACTAAAGAAATTAATAGTTCGTTGTCTATAGAAGATTCCTCAACCATTTTGAATATCAAACCAAATCAAACATAAAATACGTGCCACCCGTCCAAAAGACGCTCAGGTAGTACTAAACGCTTCTTCGGTTGCTATTCGATAAAAAACGTGTGAACATCGTGCCGTGTGAACGAGACAGAGCTATATTATGTGCCACTGCGAACCGAATACGTCAAAGTTCATTCGATTTGCTTGACAAGTCCGTTGAGTATACGTTTAAACGTATAAGCGGTACACGTTTTTCTGCCGTACAATCGTCGTGTGAATGGATCTATGTGCGTTGTATGGTCACTATTTATACGTTAAGACGTATACTGCAAAAAAACGTGCAGGACAATGCCGTGTGAACGAAGCCTAAGGCTGTGGAAATTTCCTACTTACAATCACATTGCAAGGAGAACTGCTTTCACAGCTAACTTCACTTACACTTATGTTATTAGGTGGCTTCAAAGATATAGTAGACAAGGGATTATTAACATCGAGAGGTATTCTTTGATTTGGTACGAATTTATCTGCTTTATAAGGTTGAAGAAGTTTCTTTTCTACAAATACACTACATGGAGAACCGCTTATGTGACTAATTTCGCTATCATTAAGATTAATAGGCTCCTTGCCCGATGAATCGAAGTTCGAAACACATTCTAATGGCGTTAAATTGTTTGAAGTTCCAAATTAATTGTGAAAAGAATCATCAGAACTGGTCTGCAACAAAAAAAAAGCTTATTATATTTTATTGCACCTTACTATTGCTGCTTTGTAAGAGACGCAAGATTGTTGTCACAAAAACATGATAAAAACTTTACAAATTAAGTACGATATTCAATGGACACGATAAGATCGGTGAACTAAACACAAAGTATACGCGGTAAATTATACGCTAAACACTAGCGTCCTCCAAATTTCAATCGGACAATGGCGGAACTATATTATACGCTAAAAGGCATTGTAGTGATGGAATTACGTCCATGCCAATTTTTCGCTCTTGCATTCTAATGATCATAAGGGCATGGAAGTAATATATACTACGTATAACTGGAAGGTTCACTGCCAACCAAACGCGAGCCGTGAGAGAATGACTATTAAGGCGTTCTGTCTCTCTCTAAAACTGTACCCATGATTTCAGAGTTCCTGATACTTTTTGAGAATATTCACATCTCATGTGAGAGGTTCTGGGTTCGAAAGACCCTATAAGTAAATTACCTATCATTAATTTCATAGTAAAAATTGCCACTAGCTTTATGACGAAGAAAATGAAAAGCATCGAGAGGAAACCAGCAAATCCAAGAAACCATCAAGTTTGAGGACTTGTGATATCCAACAAGCAGAAGTGGGCTACAAGTTGATGTGTATTGTGTAGACAAAATAAAGCAAATAAAAACATGTTAAATACGTAACAATTTATTTACTACACTGAAAACTTAAATATTACTAAACAATATTGTTTTATGTAATTTCTGCCGTAATGTTGCGCGATTCCCCAATAAGTTCACGGTCTTATTTTTGCCATAAGTCGTCATTCTAACAGTTAAATATTTATTTGATAAACATTTTACAAGTGCAATATCGTGCCTATCTTCACAAGCAATTGAAATAGTTCCACAGGATCGAATAAAGATGCTAATTTATTATAAAAAATTTGCACGACCAGTACAGTAATTTTACTTTTAGTTGTTTTTAACATGGAATCCGACACCATTATTGTAAAATTTTTTTCAGTGTAACATATTACTTCAAACCCAAATTTTGATACAAATTTTAGGCCTCTTCTGTTAACAAATGAAGTAAATGAGGAGTTTGAATCTATATCAAGAACATAGTCGTGTTCTGTATTTTTTGGCCTGTCACTTAATAAAGCGGTTTCACAGTGTTTACATGTAATTTTTTCTAAAATTTTTTTAACTATATAACCTGCAATGTAATGCAGTATTCTTTTCTTATACTCTGTCAATACAGATGAGTCCACAAGCTTAAGTAGGTTTTGAATGTCTTCTGTATATTCTTTATTGACGGGGTTAGATAGCAGTGATTTTTGACCACTCCTAAAGTCTAACACAGGGGTAGTTTCATAATCCTCGCAAGTGCAATTGGCGTTGATGCTTGGAGTTACGCTATTACGAAATAATAATTTTCGCAATGCATATCGCACTTGCAGTGCACTTGGGTTATCATTTTGTCCACCAGCAGCACGTAAACAAGAGAAAAACATTTCAATGTGATCCTGTGAAGCTTTGTAGGTGAGAAAATAATTAACTTCACCACTTTGCAACAAATCCATGGCTAAATTTGCAAAACTCATAGTGTCTATTATGAGGCCAAGAGCAGGTGTTCGGCGTCTTGACCATTTATTTTCAGTTGGCTGATATATCTTCGGGTTTCCACTAAAATATTAAACCATATTTCTTTGTTCTGCAGCCTCATTGGTGATTTGAACCCCTTGTCAAAAGGATTTTTACAATTAAAAACATCAAAAATACGATCCAGTACTCTAATATATTCCACAGTTGCCTCACTTCCCTCAAATTCAATATTACCACTAGCTCTTAAGTAATCTATTGCATCAGCAACAGATAAGCTAAGCAGTTGAGCGGCCAATCGTACATTCATTTTTTTATTATAAAAAGTAACATATGTACTTGACAGTTTATTTCCAAATTTTAAACCCTCCTTTTCTTGTAATTTATGGAGCTGTTTTATGTACTTAAAATCTATATTTCCTGTCTCTGAGGCTAAATTACATTCTGCAAAGACATTTCTAAATAATTTCAGCATATGGGGTGGATCCATAATACAGTGAATTTGACTGTCTTTTCTTGGATGGGTGAAGTAGGTTTTTAAATTCGGAAATGTGAAATCACATCCTAATTGTTCAAAAGTTCTTATATTTGTAACAGTGCCATCGCAAGTTATAGATTTGACTGTGATATTGATTTCATGTAAAAATCGTATAGCTGCTAGTATTAAATGGGTTTGTAAGTCAGCTCCTAACTTATTAGTAAAAAAATATGCTATAGGACATTTGAATTTTGCAGTGTAGGAAACTATTTGAAATATTAGCACCTCTGTAGCTAAGGTTTCTGAATCATCAGTCAGGATACCACCATAATCAACATAGCCCCAATATTTGTCTGATTTTGAATCATACCGCAATTCTGACCGTATAGACATCGAATCAAAGATTAATGCCACATTCTTCAAACTGTCATTTTCAGAACGTATAACCTGTAAAAAATTCAAAACTTCTTTCATGAAGCCAACATTGCACTCATGGGTAGACAAAAGTCTTCTTAGTGTCGAAGGATGAGGAAGAGGCATATAATTTCTTAAAAATCTGTACGCTCTGGCAGAATAGAAATATATGGTAAGCGAAAATGACTTTACATCATCCGAATGCCTTACACCACGATTCGACTTCTCTACGTTTAGCGAAATTCATGCGAAATTCATTTTTATAACACTTGCAAGCTCCATATAATTGTTACTTTTTTTTTATAATATTCAATATGTCTTGCATATTTTTAATTTTCATGTCTCTTCTTTTCAATTTTTGTTTCAATATTTTAACTTCACGACGTAATTTAGCCTTTCTGGGCGATGGAAATTCTTGCGTTTGTGTACTAATTTCAGCTTGCAATTTAATTTTTTTTAAAGGTGGCTCTACAGAAAATCCACTCGTAGAAGGGGTTTTCGGCGTTTCCACCAGGATTGAACTCAAAACTGTTATTTTTTTCTCCTTAGGGATAATTTTCGGCAAAAGTGAAGGAACTGCTTCAGGTTTTAGTTGTTTTCTAGCTTCCGCTATATAATCTTCAGCCTTAAAATGTGAGCTGCATACTACTGCATATTTGGATAATTTTCCAGATATATTCAGTACCTCAATCCACCTTTTTTTAAAAACTTGATTACTAGGAAATCTGAAATCCACAGAATAAGACAGATATGAATAATGTCCTAAAATCTAATGGATACCCTATCTAGTATTTTAAAACAAAATGTCGTTACCTGTGAAAGGACAGCCCACAACCGGGATATGCCTCTTTTTTACATCCGTTCACAATGCAAGTTTGAACCATTTTATATTAGATTATTGGACTTACAAGAGATTTAGATTACAAGTGAATAAACAAATAAAATACTCAGCACTTTCCGGAATCACAAAAGATCCGCCATGTTTGTTTATATCGTAAACTAGAAGTGTTATCAGAAAATTGCCGCTAAATAATTATTATCTCTATTAAAATTATACACTGGCAACTGTGCGACAGACACCATGCCTTAAAAGTAGGTCTTTCTCTAGACCGTTCTTAAAGTTTAAAAGAAAGTAGACCTTAATCACGTGGAATAAGGTTTAGTTTATTTCTTCATTAAACCTGCAGTGAACCTTCCAGTTATACATAGTATATAATACTTCCAAGTATAAGGGACCCTTGGGCTAAAAATGAGTGCCGGTCAATGTTGCGTCCGTATTCCGGACGCACAAAGTCAGTGGGACGCAGCATCATCGGTAAATAACGCCATGTAGGACGCAACATGTCCTTCAAGATGTACCGTGAAATCTGGCAACTTTGCCACCTTACACTACTTTGATGAAGTCATAAGTTCATTTTTACCAGAACTTGTATGAAACCACTGAAGTATGTATGACGCGACAGGCAGTGTATTTTCAAACAGTGCATAAAAATAAATGTTTTTTAAATAAAACGGCGGATAGTAAAATAGTAGTCTAAAAACAAAACTGGCAAAGATACCTAAACCATGTGGCAGCTTTGCCAATCAGATTTTTCGTCGTAAGCAGTGGAATTTGTTTTTACAATGTCACTGAAGATTATTTAATAGATTTAATACAAAATTTTAGGAATTTGACACAAAAGAAATATTGGTTATGAAATAAACTACCGACAAAATGGCAAAGTTGTATACCCATTTAAGAAATTTTCATAGAAAGTCAATGAATGTGGTCAAAGTTGGCACAATCGAAAAAAAAAATATTTAATTTAATTGTTTATTTAGGTATTTGTTTGGTAATATGAATATTAGTATTCAGGTACATAAGTACTTAGATGAAACGTACAAAACACATGTACAAAAACTTATTATCAAAAACAAAACATAATGAAACTAAAACTAGGTACCTAACATTAATAAACAAATAAAAACCACGAGCACTGCAAATGGCTTGCAAGTGGGATACTTTTAGAGCTACTTGCAGGGCTCGTGGTTTTTTACAATCATATTTTCTTATACTTACAGAATTGCATTGTGAATGCAGAAAAATAAGTTATATTCTGAGGTAATATTATACCAAACTAAAAAAAAATATATTAATTATTAATATTAATATTAATTAAATTATATCAAAATAAAACATAACAATAGGATAATTATAAAGGAAATAGTAGGAACCTACAAGGCAGGTTGTACCTACGGTACACTCTAAAAAAAATTGTTGAATACGAGCCCAGCAAGAATTAATATCTTGCCACGCTCGTTTTCAATGAACATGCTTGATTACGAAGGACCTCTTAATATCTTGATAGTTGTAATCAACATAAGTATAAAATGATTAACAAAACAAATAAGGTTTTCCTTAAAAATAATGTTCATCGCATTCCTCAACTAAGTATTCACAATGTTCTTTCACTGAATATAATTTTACAGCTTTAACAATAGATGAGGATGGTACGACATCACGATCTCTTTTACAAGCAACAAATTTTAAAATGGGTTTTTTAACCGTTCTTAAAAAAATATGGTATAGTAGGTTTCCATTTCTTGCCTCTTAATCTCTTCTACAAATCCTACATAATATTTCCAATTATTGCGGATATAGTACCTAACTAAAACGCTTTGTTTTAGTGAAATATCATCTTCTTTATCAGATTCTTCTTTTACGCTTCCTCTTGTTTTGTCCATATCAAATTTTGTATCCTCTTCAATTATTTTATTTTCATTAGTTTCTATTTCGTTTTCTATGTAAACGTCCATATACTTACTTTTATTGTCTTTTGTTTCAGTATTTTTCTTTATATCTATTCTGCCAGTATCATAGTCCACACTTTGTTTTTTAAGTATATCAGTCTCTTCGTTCTCACTTCCTCTTATTTTGTCCACGTCCGAATTTGTATCCTCTTCAATTGTTTTGTTTTCATTAGTTTCCATTTCGTCTTCTATGTAAAAGTCCATATACAGGATGTCCCAAAAGTCGACGTCAAGCCGAAATTTCCTGACAGGTAATGCCACACCAGTTATCAGAAATGTATTTTTAAAGTTATGGAAATTTTTCTTTTATTCCAGAAAATGTACACCATGTGACCGTTTTTTCATTCCTGTTGTTACAAATATTTACTTTTTGCCAATTTTTTTTCTCTTACGTCATCCCGAATAGTGCTTTACGTAACCTATGATCCTAAACTCTGTGCCGATCACTCCAACTTGTAGGAAAATGTCATTTTATACCGTACCAAGTTTTCAAAATTAATTTTTCGCTCTACTTCAACTGATCGTCCTGAAAAAAAATGTACTACTGCAGTTTGGCAAGCAGCTTTAAAAGTTAGCGCTTTTAATAAGGATTCTAACGTGGTATAACACTTACTCCATTATTTCTTAGATCGGCCATAAAATTTTTTTTTGTTAAACAAAGTCTGTTTTCAACAATCTCTTTGAAATTACAAAAAACGATTCTAGTGCACTCAAAGCGTTCCTAATGACCACAGCGTGGTTTAAATAAGATGGAGAGAGGCATTCCATAAAGTGTGAGCGAGACAGATAGTGACGCTTATGACATACGGACGCAAATAACTAAACTAGCGTAAAATAGACAGTTTCTTTTTTATGATTTTTATTACTTTTTTTTATAAAAGATGTTCAAATTGCCGTCCTTGAGCAGCAATGCAAGCTCGACATCTCCTTAAAAAAGATCGTGAAATGAGGCGGGCAAATCTTCCATTATTTACAAATTCTACTACTTCCGCTGTTCTCTGTCTAAGCTCTTCTACATTTTCTATCGACTTGGAATAGACTTTTTCCTTTACTGCTCCCCAGTAAAAAAAATCTAGAGGATTTAAATCGGGTGAGCGGGCGGGCCATGAGATTGTACCAGCCCGCCCTATCCATCTGTCTGGATATTCCTCGTTAAGGTGGTCTCGAACTAAGCGGCTGTAATGCACAGGACAACCATCTTGCTGGAACCACATATCTCTTAAAATAGTAAGCGGCACGTCCTCCAGCAAATTAGGTAAATGATTTTGTAAGAAATCCAAATAAATTTTAGCATTTAAAACTTCTGGTAACTCAAAAGGCCCTATGACTTTTCCGTTCAAAATTCCAGTCCACATGTTAACTTTGAAACGGTACTGTGATCTATCTTGTCTCATCAATCGTGGATTTTCGACGTGCCGCTCGTGTAGATTGTGTAGGTTCATGTAGCCGTCTTTTTTAACACGTTGACGGACAGTACTCTCTCACATGTTATAGTTGCTGAGACAGTACTATTTTTCATACATTGCCCATAGGCGTAGCGTCACAGCGCAACTATTAGAATAACACATGATATGACAGAACGGATATAGACGTGAACGTCATAAGGCGTTCTGTCACATAGGTTATGTATTTTTGTAGATATATGACAGTACGTTCTGAGGCGTAAACGTCTATATCCGTAGTGTCATATTTTATATGCCCTAAGTATATGCTTTGTGCACTTTCGCCCTCAGGCGTCTATGTCTATGTGATAGTAAAAAATAAAAGAAAGCTTTCATCAGTCAAAATTAAGTTTTATTTATTACAAATATCAAAACAATCACAGTTATTGCAATGGCATACAATTTTTATAAACTAAATGTATATAAATCTTCTCAAAAATCAACATAATTATATTTAAATCAGTCTTACATTTTGTACGTAAGGAACGTGATATCACAATCAGTTTCATAATCTAAAAATCAGTGTAATTATTCATTATTGTCAATACTATTATGGTAAGATTCGAAACATGGTGGACACAATGGGGGTTTATCGGGGCATCCTTTACAGCGATAGCTCGTTTCCTTTCGAATATTTTTTTTAGTACAAACTTTGCACTTTAGGAAAGCAAACTTTTTTGCTGTACCAGGTCTAGATAAAATTTGTTCTGGCCAATGACCAGTTGTGATATTTTCAGTACCAGAAATATTGACTGCCTGTGGAGCAGATGATGTGCTTGGTCGGAATCGTCTGTTATCATAAATGCTGCTTTGATTGACCATGTCTTTTCCTTTGATATTTCGATCATGAATCCCAATCATCACCTTGATCAGTTCCTCTCGATAGTTAATATAATGATACGAAGAGGCGTTGTTTATCTTATATTTTTTATATAGAAAGTAAGCATTCCATACCGCAATATCTAGCAAGTGAAACAATACCTTTTTGTACCATCTTATAGTTTTTCGGGGGCACGAGTAATAAGATATCATTTGATCGGACCTATCAATGCCAGACATGTACCTGTTATAAAGTTCCACTTCTGCGGGTTTCTGTCTTGTCTTGCCAAATCTGTTACTCACTTCCACAATCGAAGGATGTTGGCCAGTGGTAATCATCATTACTGGACGTTTATCTTTCCACTTTGAAACGTAAACTTTATTCTTACGTGCCCATACGTGCTCACCTCTCTGCAGCTTTTTCTTTACAATATATACAGGATTTTCTCTACGATTTGCCCGCAAGGTTCCAGTGCAGTGGGTCTTCAAATCAATCAGTTTCTGTGATAAATTCACAGAATTATAGTAGTTATCCCTAAAAAGATGATGACCATGTAGCAAATACGGACGCATTAATCGCAATACGAGTTTTTCTGTCTTAGACCCATTTTCACCCAAGTTTTGCTCAGGTGCTTCTTTACCTGAATACATTTTCATATTTAGCACATAGCCATCAGACGTGGTGAGTTCATAAAATTTGATGCCATAGCGAGCCTTTTTCGACTTGATGTATTGACGAAAGTGCAAACGACCTCGAAACAGTAGAAGCGACTCATCCAATGATAGTTCTTTTCCAGCATTGTAAATTTTACGAAAGTTTAGAGTCATCATATCAATAAATTTTACAACCTTATTTTCTCCTTTGGCTTCCAATTCCGATGCATAAAGGCAGCGTAGGATTTGCTCATATCTTCGTCCTGACATTATGTAACTAAATATGGGGTGATAATATAGTGGATCGGATAATGAAAAAAGGTTTCTTTGTTTAGGACATTTTATATGACCTTTGAGTAGGCTAAGTCCAAGAAATTTCATAATCTCTTCAGAAGTGACTTCACGGTATGCCATTTTGCGGCTATGTCTGATGTGAGGTCTATTACTATTGCATAAAGCATTCCCATAACTATTAGTACAGTTTACCAGGTATTCTATATAATTTTGCGGAAATGCAAGGTAGAAAAAATCAAGAACTCCGTTCATGTCATCAACATTTACGGTTATACCACATTGAGAGCTATCAAAATTGAAATCTGGTATTTCGGCAATTGTGTGAGACCATGATTCATTTGCAAGAGGTATGTCTGATACCCTAGGACTCGTATTGTTAGGGTTCGGTTGATCAGAGGTGACTTGATCCACATTAGTGTTCTCTTCGTCATTTACAAACACACCAGGTAACAATGGAGCAGGTTCTTGGTTTACAGAGATCTCAGAACTTTGTATAATGTGATTACTAAGTTCATCAGGGTCATCTGTATCACTAGATGAATAGGATGTAGACTCACCAGAGGATACTGCAGCTGTTCTGTGTTGTTTGTGTCTCATTTGTGATGCCTGAGCTTCACCCTCGGAACTCGAAGATACTTCACCAGATGGTTGAAAATCGGCATCGGATCCGAATTCTCCATCATCTTCAAAGGGGTCATGACTAGATTCAGAAGTCAAAGCAGCGTCAAATAGGTCCTGAATCCGCTTTTGTTCTTTTTCATATGAATCGCGGGAAGCCATCTGCAAAAATATTAGTTTACAATGTATTACAACTAAATGGTATTGAAAACATACATTAGCAACATAAATAAGTTATTTGCATATACAAATATACTAGTTTTAGTATTTTATATTCATAAAACAATAACATTACGTTAAAAACAAACAATGCTTACGTTCGGAAAAAATAATTGCGCGCGAAATCACGTAACGACCTGTCGGCGCACCGCCGTGGCGCAGTACTAAACAAAATGTATGAAAACACGACGGCTATGGGCGTAGTGTGTGTGAGGGCGGTGCCGAAAAAATGTGGAAGTGTGTGTGCAGGTACTTTCTTTGAACAAATTTTTAAACATTGTGTGGTGACAGTACAAACTCTAAAATATATCTTCGGTGACAGTACAACATGCCCTTCCTTATGAATGCCTGTAAAATTTCACGTCTTATGACGTACTGTGTTTAAACTAGTCAAAAGATCGACGTCGAAGGGCGTACTGTCGTATTACTTCTGACTGGCTTGACGCCTACAGGCAGTACTGTCCGTCAACGTGTTAAAGATGACCAATACTCTTCGATAACTTTAATTCTTGCTTCGACGTAACCCTTTGTTAAGCGTGATTTCGGACATTTTTTCAAGTTAATTTGAGTTTTCTTTAATTTTGTTGCAATATCTTCTAATATATTTAATAATTTCGCAGTAGTACTCATCGTTATCGCTCGGGTCTCGGTTCCTTTTGTTCTCGACGGGCGATCGTAGCTCAGGTAATTAGTTCACGATTCGGCTCGAATTCGACCATATGTTTTGGTGTTAAGGTTGATATTAGCTTGCAGGACGATTATGTTTTTAAAGAAAACCACGATATGTGTTCACTTAATACGTTGTTTATTTGCGACTGACTCAAGATTTAAACAGATCAAGTACTACACTAGGTTCGAAGTAATAATTTGTTTATATATCAAAGAAATACTTAACACTACTTTTAAAATGATAATCTGTGGCAACCCGTATTCCTTGAGTGAACACCCAACTAATAAAAGAATGTCTTCCTCAAGAATGTGAAGGCATTTATTGTATACCTGGCTGCTAAAGTTATCAACATCCTCTAATACACTTCTTTGGATCTGATGTTTAAATTCTTCCGTTAATATGTACTTAAATGTATCCCAAAGTCCTAACGCATCTGTAGATTACAAAACACCAAAATTATTACAAACAAATCCCGAATTCTGGAGGGAGAATCAGAAAGTGCAGCTTGTAAGATGGTATACCAATGCTGGTCGTCTTCAAGCAAACCCAAAACCTTGCAAGCGGATTGAAAAGTAGAATGCACTTCACTATTTCTTAGAGCCACAAATGAAGTTGCCCTTTTACTTTATAAAGCAGCATACGCAAATAAAAACACTCCACGTTGTTAAGATGCACCGTATAACTCTGCCCAATGCGTTTTCTTTTATATGCCTGGCCAGCCCTCAACGTCGGCCCCTCTTTTTCTTCTTTCAAAGTGAAACAAGTCTAAGTAACCAAATATTTTTTATATTTATGTATCTCGGAAAACATCATTCTTGTTGACATCGTCGTCAATGGTTACGGGCTTTGTAGGCGTCATTAGGGTAAAGAACAAGTACAAAACACAGCTATCACGTAATTACAGTATTTTAATTAATATAAAGTCAACAAATTAACACTTTAACAAGTAACAACACCGAGCTGCGGGTTCAGGGCACCGATCTGTCCCTATTTCTAATCAAACAAAATACGTCAACAGTATCCGTCAAAACTGTCTCAACCTCTGTCAACCAGATGGCGTCTCGACCCCGCTCGAGGCAAATGCTTCGCTCTGATTGGTCGTTACAAGAAATACAATATTCATAACTTTTATAAAATTAATATGGTTTATAACTTCTTAAAACAATGTAACAAATCAAATATAATTAACCCAAGAATATTAAAATATATTAAAATGTAAACAAATAATATTGTGTGTTATACATGCAAACATCAATTAACCCGACTCATATCTGCCTCCGACATGTATATATGTATGTATTTTGAATATGTATATTTAAAATACCGCCTGTCAGGTTTAGTTATTCCTAGAAATTAATGTCTATCTTTATTTTTAAGCATTCACATCAAGTAAATAATAAATTCACAAAAGTTTATAAATTGACCGTTTGTTTAACTCATACAATGGGACATTGAAACTGTTAGTACATGAAAAAGTAATTCGATAGTAATGTAGTTAAACGAAGACCAAAATAAGAGCAAGTAATAGTGCAGAAAAACACGGAAATATAAAATAATGATTGCACGCGAAGCGATGCGGGGCGTAAGCAGGCGGCGTGGATTCTACGTCGAAGCGAGAGACCGACTAGCGCAAAGAGTAGAATAATACATAGAGGGAAAGAGAGCCCGCTTCACGATTTCGATGTAGTATCAATTGACAATTTTGAAGCGCCATCTTTTGACGTTTCCCTTTAACTAATTGCGTTTAAAGCGCCATCTCTTGACAACATTTTGTACTTACCTTTATGGATATGTACGTAGGTCTTATATTATCCATTTCATAATACCGAATTGCATAATATCAAACCATTTTAATTTCCACATTTCTTTGAAGATACGGAAACAATTTTATTTTAATCTTTTTAAATCTTTTAATAGGCATAACTTTTGATATTTCAGGATTGTTGTAGAATGGATCATTTGACCAATATAGCTCCATATCCGGCAAGGGGTTAAGGCCCATCATAATCAATATTCCTAAGTACGCCTTCATTTCCTCTGCCGATACTGGTGTATAATTTTGACTATTTTTTTGTGCTGCATATTTATTGGTTTGTTCTACTATAACTTGTACTAAATACTCAGGGAAAAACTTTTGTTCTCTGTCTTCAATAATTTGTTGTGTGATTTCGAGACGAGTTTCGATAATATTTTCTTCAGGCAAACTGCAGTAATCTGCTGGGCTAGTTACATGTGCTGTATTATAATAGGCATCATCGTCGGAGTCTATATCGGATAAATCTGAAAGATTGTTGACAATAAATTCCAACTCTCGCTCATTTCTTACACTAATTTTATTCTTTTTCTTGTTCATTGTTGCCAAACACTACAAGAAAAAAAAAGAAAACTTGAAATGAGGAAAAGACACAAAAACAAGTGGCAATTACTTCTGCTAACTTGAAGTTATAAAATCAAACATAAACTATCTGTTACAATCCGCGCCACGAAAGAGCAGACTTGACGGATCACGTGGTTCGACCTGCGCGGTAGCGATTTCTTATAGGAAAATTAAGAAATCGGCTACTACGCAAGTCAAATCAGTGTAGTCCCAGGTCTCATCTTTTTTTATTATTTTTTTTTTAATCTACAACGGGGTAGTGTCATGTGGGTATATTATATATATATCCACATGACAGGTTTATATATATAAACCTGTCCGTATCCATACAGACAAGTTTATATATATACATATAATCCACCATGCTGCAATAAGGCAAAGGGAATTATTTTCCCACTTTATAAATTGAACATTTTGCATAGAAACATAACTTCAAAGCGAATAAAAATACCATACAGTTACGCTAAAATAATCGTTTTATAAGATACAGAAAATAAACTCTACTCACAGAAATTTTTGTGGAACAAAATTATTTTTTTCAAAAAAAAGTCCGACAATTTGCACTTTTCACCCACTGAAACTTCGTTACGTCAACATGAAATTGACATATCAGCTCTAGTTGACATTAATGGTGTCAGTGCTGCCAGTAAATAAAAAATAAAATAACCATAGAAGTGTGTTTTATGATTACATTTAGTGTATTGACCAGCTGTTAGGTAAAAAAAAAATTTTTAAATTCCCTCCTACGTGGGAAATTATTTCCCCTTGCCTTATTAAGGGCTAATGGCAGCTGCCGCTGATGGGGTCGCGGTTGCATGCCCTTGGCGATCCCGTGGCCTCACCACTCGGCGGCATGGTGGAAACCCGAGGAATGATATAGTGGGTAGGATTAGCGTTAGCGTAGAGTAGCATTAGCGTGCCCTGTCACGGGGCATTAGATCCAGGTTGAGTCCCACATACCCGTCCCGGACACCCGCCCGAGCGGCATGAGTAAATGCATTTCCTCCTCTTAAAAAAAAGGTTAATAACATGATATCTACTACCGTTAGGTTAGTTTGGTTAGATTGGGTGGTTGGTTACGGTTGGTTGCCTCTCTACTACACAGGGATGAAATATCGATTTTTTCATATCGACATTTTCAGCATAGCAACAACCGTTTATAAGCATGGCAACAATGTAAATAGACCTAACAACATACCTACCTACATGACCCTGGGGGCCGTCGAACAAGTATTATGTGTCGTAGACACATAGGCGGGACATCGAAAACCGCCGTGGTCGATGTCGGAGCTAGTTTAAATGATTTGTATTATCTTTTTTCATTCTCCTGTACCAATGGTAATTGCATTTCCATGTTGCGTAAGCGACGCAACGACGACGACGGCTTTACAGCTGTTTTGTTGCGATATGACAAGCTAGGACGAGATGGTGTTTGTGTGCGGTGGTGTTGTCGTGATTGATGTCGATGTTTTGAGCGACCGCATATATTTCAAGCGACAGCTTTTCTAATTGTTTCGATAAGATTGAAAATTGAGTAGACACGGCATCGTTTGTCGGTGTTGACGTTGAGGTTGCAGCTATTGTCTTAGGGTCGGTATATTCAACCATCTTGTCACCCGGGCGTGTGTCTAATGAAGATTCCATGTCGACAGACAACACGACGCGTACCTGAGTGGGTAAGTGATTGAGCCACTCGATTCGGAGACCTACGATGGTGACCATTCCGGAGCTGAGCTCTCTCATTTTACGCAGTAGCTGAGAAGGTTTTTGGTATTCTAGATGTAGGCCACTGATGAGTTTCTGGAAGTTTTTTACGTTTGACTTTTCATATTACACGAGTAAACGGTTTCTCAAATAAAAAAAAATATGATACATTTTTCGGTAGCAGAGTTTCATATAATATGCCAGTGGCGTGTTGTAGGTCTGTGGTTTGTAGCTGTTTGCTATGTATCGAAACATCATTAGATGCCTGCAGGGGGTCGACGAGTACTTTGAATTGTATGAACCAGGCTCGTGGCCGGTCTCTCCAGAAGGGTAGAATCAGTGACTGGACTGAGGTAGCAGCAAGGTCCACTTCAGCAGATTCTGCAGTCTCGAGCAGCATTTTCTCGGAATCGGCAGCTCACCAGTGTAAGGGTACTAGTCCCTAGCTTACTTGAGATTACTTCTTGATAGTAAAACAACACTTGCTTGCTTGTTGGATCGGAATGAATTTTATTTAAAATGTTTCGGTATATATATATACAAAAACTTATTGCCAGCCCCATATATACCTGCCCGTTCTTGCATGATATACACGATTTGCAGTATTTAGTTTTACTTAGTCGGAGCGCGTCTCTGGATGTCGACGGTCGTATGATATTATAATGTAAATCCTACAAGTTCAACCTCGTCCTCGGAGTTTGAAGATGGCACTGCATCACCCTTACCAAATAAACGATCTCGTACCGCAACACGTAGTACAGGTCGAAACAGGTTTGTTTGGATGTTTTAAATTCACAAATGGCTTACATTTTTTAATCACTTCAGCCAATGAAGCCCCATATTTTATTATTCAATAGATCAACAGAATTATAATAAAGCTATTCTTAGTACGAGTAATAATAACAATTTCCTAATAGTAATACAGAACAATTTCTTACATTACATAGCCAACCCGGATCAATGTCGCTCAATGTCAAATCAATTGGGGTTCCCTAACCATAAATGTTGATAGAAAGAAGATTATCCCAATTAGGCATTAGGTACAAGCAAGTTTTATAGCGTTGTTTATCAACACCAGGATTCACTGGACTTCAAGTTTCACTTTAATAAGAGCAAAGACTATCTTGCTTCAACTGAGTTAGTTTTATCTGGTCTATCCAGGCAGGTTTTGAGCGGAAATCATTAAAAGCAGGTTTATAAACTATCGGTGACTGTCCTTGAGCTAATTTTCAGAACTTAAATCCAAATAACTTATTTGATATTATATTTGATCTTTATGTCATAAAAATTCAGAGACCACTATGCAAATTATATGTGGAAAGAAACACCTGTGTAATGACAACCTTAGAAATACTCTCAAGGAATGTCCCACCTAACTCTGAGTTCTTATTCAGTAGAGAGGCTCTGCAGCCTATAATACTCGAAGGGTCTCAAGTCTGGTTAAATACTTCAGCCTATTTAAAGAAGAGGAACCCAGAGAGGGGAGAGCATACATTCCAAAATAGAAAAGTTAGCACTAATGATAAGAACTATGATAGAAAATTTAAACTTGAGTTTCTTTTAAAGTCATCATATGTGGCAACGAGATATTTCCATTTAATAGCACGGTAGGTGTATGCGATGTGATAGAATTCCTTCAGGGAGACGACTGGTTAGCCAAGATCGATATCCATCAGTCGTATTTTCATCTGTGTATCGCGGACTCACAGAAGATTTTTGCGTATCGGTTACAAGGACGAAATTCTTCAGTTGTCGGCATGACCTTTCGGCCTGGCCTCAACGCCCCTTACGTTTGCAGTTGTCTCAAACTGGATGCCAGATGTCCTCAGAAATCGAGATATACGTCTCCTAGTGTATCTGGACGACTTTTTACTGGCCTGTCAGGATATAAACAGTGGCTATCATGGAGTCCTTGGGATGGTGGATAAATTACGAAAATTCATTACCAATCCCACACAAAGGCTGAAATACTTAGGTCTGGTCTGGGGAACTCAAAATCAGACAATAGCCCGACCAACTCAAAAGGCTCTAGGTAGAAGAGACTGCCTGAGCAGCATATTGCGATGAGACAGCTGCTCATTAAGAGAGCTTCAGCGGAAATTGGGCATGCTAAACTTTGCCAACCACGTGAACCTTCAGGGCCGGCTTCACTGTCGGCGGTTACAGCTCTTTCTAAAGAAGTTTATCCGGAAAGGCCCAAAAAGAGTACTGACGCCCAGTGTGCGAGAGGAATGTTGTAAAGAGCAGTTCAACTCCACTACAAAAAAGCGAAGTAACGCTAACGTTAACCACAGACACCACGGATGCGGGCTGTGGAGCGAGCCTAAACGACCAGAATCTGTCAGGGAGATGGGCTCGATGCCAAAGGAACTGGCACTCCAATATGAAGGAGATGTAGGTATACCGTTTTTGCAGTGATCAAGTCTCTAGTTACACTGAAAGACCAGATTGGGACACGTTAAAGACAAGTCAACACAAATGGGATTCTGAGAGGAAGGAGTTCTTCTAGTAGGCGAGCCGTCTTTTAATAAACAAAGGTTATTATTATGGAACAAATGAATAAGGTGAGCAGGAGGGTACTCACACTGGAGGGAACCCCACATAGTATGATGGCAGTTGAAGTCACCTACAACAACTAAAGGGATAGGAAGAGTTAAGAGTATAGAGTTTAATTCGACAATAATGAAAGAATTAGGAGAAGGAATATAGATGGACACAAAGGTTGTATTTATAGCCCTGACGGCTACAATATTGAAAGAGGGAGAGTGGGGAGGGAGAGGAATCAACCGTGTATCCGAGATGGCCAAAATATAAGGATGCTAGGAGATAATTAGAGAGATAATTTCATGTTTTTTATGCCTAATGCTCTTGCAATTCCATTGGAGAATTGTCACCATTTTTATTAAAAGAAGTAGTAGTGAACTGATTAAGATTTTCAGTGACAGTGTACGGTAAACTGATATTATGCTTGGTAATAATATCGATTAAAGTAAGCAAAAGTTGGATGATATCGGATAATTCAGAATTTTGTCTAGAATGATTATCTGAAGTTATAAGAGCACAGCAGTTGTTAGTCTGGGAAGATTTTGGAGAACTAACTTTTTTTTTTAATTTACAACATCCACGGGCTCACAGTTGCCCGTGCCTTTTTTTACATTTTACTTTTATAAAGATGTTCCAAGTTTGTATGGAGCTCTGGACATGTCCATGAGCACATAATTAAAGGTTACAAAAAAATTGTATATAGCAATTTTATTAGTATGTCAATAAATGGCGTTTATTATATTGTCAAAATATCTAATTGACAAGTTTAATTAATTATGTAGTATTATTATTTTGAAGTCATTAACCTAAAAATGTAAATGTTTATTGTTTGTTGATCCAAAACGGACTACCTATAGTTATTTACTAGTAAAATCAAAGAATTTAAAATAGATGAATGTATTAACAATATTAAAGAAACTGCAACTACACCTCAGTGCCTTCCATTTATTAAAGTATCGCAGCATCATAGTCAACATGTACCACATTAACATAGAAAGTAAAATAAACTATCCATTTTATAAAACACATTCTCAGAAAGATAAGTAAGATGAAATACATTTTATGGGACTCATGAATAAAAAAACTGTTGATTTTTTAAAGTTTTATTCCATTTCATTTTCTACATCATCTCTTATTAAAATCCCATCCAGAAATGCTGCAGGGACTTCGATATTGTCTTGATACCGAGCCCATCCAAAATACCACACCATCGTCATCACATGTGCACAGCAGCCAACTGTGCGTTGCCCACAAATGCAACTGCAATAATATGCAGCAATCATTTCCTCCCAATTATTACTTGCCCTAAAAGTATATATGTATAATAAATTCTGCGATTTTGGTGTCTTGACCGAATACGGCCCCTTACTAAAACACTATCATGTGTTAATGATAGGTGTGGTATATTAGGAATATCCATCTCTTCATTAGATATTTCCACCACAAATGAACCATGCTGCCTTTTGTGTTCTCCAAAGTATGATCTGGCCTGTTTAATTTGGTATATTCCTAAAGAAAATAATATTAGGTCAGACATGTTCATTTGTGGAAAAATATCTATGTGTGAATGAGCTTCATCTATATTCACAAAATGTTTTATTATTATATATTATAATTATTTTCTATTATATAATTCCCTAAGTGATTTGGCAAGTTTAGCCTTGCTAATGCTCGATTTAAAATTAATTCTGCATCAGACCTGTCAACAATTTCTGGATGGTATGCATTAATTAATGCAGCACATATTCTAAAATCATCCATAAGATGAGTGGTGGCTAAATTAAAAAAATCATTTCTAAACAATTTATAATCTCTTTTAAATCGACCGTTGACCACCTCCACCACCCATCTACATTTCATGATCTCTGCATCTGATGTAGTGGCTGGATAAGGCCCAAAAACATCCAAGATGTACCCATTGGTGGTGACAAGCAAAAATGGTTTGACCAAATTGTGGTACTTATGAAGACTGTATGTCTTTTTTTGAAAGTAATAATTAAATGATTTTTGTAAATATATGTCGGATTTGAGGCTTACATCAGAAGTAAAAGAACAAATTGTCTATACAGTTTCTTTATTATAATCAAGAGTTCAGTATTAATTATTAATTAATACTGAACTCAATATTTAATTGAATTAAATATCTCAAATCTTAATCAATTATTATATTGAGATATAACATAATATAATTAATCACTATACTGATAATTATAATATCACTTAAATTTAAACTATAATAATGGCGTGGAATGCCAAAATGGCAGTCAGGGCAGGCTACTGGGAAAGTGTCCGTGCGCCAAGACGCATCCAAAAGAAATGCGTGCCGGATTTACATTACGATGGTTTTTATACTAAACAGATGACGTCAGGTGCACGTGCCACTAGCGCATTGTTATCGCTGTCCGTTGATTTTGTCGAACATCTGTTGCCGCCGTCATATACATAAGTACCATCACATATTACTATCAAGTTTATATTTTGGCAGTCACCAAATAAACCCTTGGGAATTATTTGGGTTTTATTTATGCAATCATTTCTATCTAAATGATTTATTCCCAGATGTCGAGGAACATATTGAGATTTTAATGCATCTCTTGCTTTCTCTATCAAACGAAACACTGAGCTTTTACTCATTTGAACAAGTGAAGCTATACAGTCATAAGAGTCACCTGTGCGTGATTTCAATAAATACAATCCTAAAGCAGTTTTTGCATGTTTAGTAAGTTCTAACAAAATCGGAACTTCATTTAATATTGTCAAAAATAGTAATTTTGACACACCTGTCCAGTATTTAAAAATTTATATTTTTACTGAACATCAGCAGATCAGCAGCCATTAGGCTGGAAAGATTTTGGAGAACTAACTAGGGCAGAGTGAGCTTCTTTGTCGAATAACTTACTAAGGGGAGGGCGAGGTCGTTGGTTGAGAGGTACAGTTTTCCATTGGGATGAAACAGGAGGGTTTAAAGGGCTGGAGATTTCATAAATTGGGGAGAGAGGGCTCATTGGGGGCGAGTGGGAGTGGGCATAGAGTTGGGAGAACGAGTGGGGTTAGACAAATGAGAAGTGCGTGTGGAATCAGCAAAAAGCGACGGGTAGGGCGAAAACGGAGAGAGGCTTCAGAGTATGAGATATTTTCCTCTGACATTACAATTTTTATTTGTTTCTGCCTCATATGTTTAGGGCAATTGGTGTCAATAACCAGATGTGGACCTGTAGCCTCATTACGGGGTACTTGACAGGAACGTCCAGGATGAGGTTGAGCACACATAAAGCACCTTGGTTTGGACCTAAATTTATCTTGAGTGTTCCCAAAGCGACAGCAATTGTTGCATTATTAGATAGTGGGAAGGATGTAAAGTGCTACTGGAAGCGAAGTGTAGCAAGAAAAGACTCTCTCAGCAAGTTTTGACCTAAAACTGTCACAACAACTGTCTGAGTAGGTAACCACTCAGTTTTACCGGCAGTGACAGATTTACGGTTCAGCCTTCTTGCTTTTAAAGCATAGCACCCGGGGTACCCCAACTCAGGAACTCTTCCATATACCAGTCGATGAGGATTTGCTCCACAATACCCATTCGGGTAATGTGAAATGCTAGGATAATGTTTTTATAATTAAGCTCGTGAAACAATGGACTGTCGATGAAATGATTGGCAGAAGAAGCATTCTCAAATTCAACAACAACACGGTTGCGTCCTGCTGATTTAATTCCCCCCTTAAGAACACCAGAGACCTTGCTTCTGTAAATAATGTATAGCCAGCTGATGGGTCGGGCTCCACTCGTGAGACGTGGACAAGGGCCTTTATCCGAGTCATTGTACTTCAGTTTAATACCACTAAATTCAGGGGGTGTATATGTATGCTGAATTGAAGCGATAGGAGAAGAGGAAGCATCCTGTTTGCTTACAATACTCTTTGCAGCGGCTGGAGAGCGTTTGGCAGCCTTCAGGACTTTTTTGGTGTCTTCTCTAATGATGGCATCAATAGACATCTCAATATCATGACATATGGAGTCACCTCCGCCCCATCTCGGATTATCTCGCCTCATCTCGGTTAGAGTTGGTAAGTCTCTAGTGTAGTTTCTCGTTGAATTAATGAATTTCCTTTTTCTTATCGTTTCTATATGTAAAGTGCAGCGAATTATTCTATGATCCGTGCAAAAATTTAGATTTTGGATAATATAAAAATTTTGTACCTTTAAATCGTTACCTGTAGGATATAATCAATTTCATTGCGGTATAAACCGTTCGGGGACTGCCACGTCCATTTTCTGCTTGTTCTATTCTTATACCTGCTATTTGTAAATTTTAAGTTCTTTTCTATGACAAGCTCTACCAGTCTTAGACCATGCTTTGACCTCTTCCCGGTTGAGTACATTCCAAATGCTCTTTTCTTTGTTCTTCTCCTTTTAGTGATTTTCCTCTCTGAGCGTTAAAATCCCCCTAATTATAAATTTATTTGTGTTTGCTGTTTCTATAGCTGTTTCTAGTGTACTGTAAAATAGGTCTAGTCCGTCCTTATATTTTTCGGTAGGTGCGTAGTGCATGAAGGTTAACACGTTGTTACTTGATAATCCTCTTTTCTTTTTTTTCTGTGTTCTGTTCTGTTTAGTTTCGTTTCCTTTCACAGTTACTATTTTGTATCGAGCTGCAATAAACGATCTCCAATTCCACATACTAAACAATCGACAGCCCGTTTCCAGAAAATTTCACAACAATTCAACAGAATAATTTTTCGTAATAATACATTTCCAAGGATTCATTATACTTGACTCGTTTTGATAGCATATCAGTTAATAACTCAGTATAATCATCACTACTAGGAAAGGGTTTTATTAATTTATTAAGCAAAGCAAAACTTGATCCCATGCGCCATAATGAATTATGTCATCATCAGCTCAATGACAGCTTCGCTTCATTTTCTGTCATTTTCTGATAGTATTGTATCGCCTTTACCTTCGTACAAGAAAAAATCTAGAGGTGTACCGCCTGGAGTAGTGCAAACGAAGTTTTTAAGATCACAAGGATTTGGTTTCCCTCTGATAAACTGTCGCATCGATAAATAAATAAATAAAAAGCCTTTATTTGACCCTACTACTTTACAACTTAATTTACATTTTAATAATATACTATGTTAATTAATAGCGAGATCCCCAGATTGGGTAAAGGCCTCCTCCAACGATGTCCACTTCTCTCTATCTTGTGCTATTTGCCACCACTTTGGACCAGCGACTTTTTTTATTTCGTCCTCCCAGCGTGTCGAGGGACTTCCTCTCTTTCTTTTCCCTTGGGGGCCTCTCCATATGGTGATGCTGTGAGTCCATCTTTTGTCTCTAAGCCTCGCTATGTGGCCAGCTCATTTCCATTTTAACTTTTGTGCGTAGTTTAAGGCATTAGTGGCTTTGGTTATTCCTCTTATCTTTTCGTGTCTTATCTTATCCAGTTTTTTTATTTTGAGCATACTTCTCTCTATTCCGCGCTGACAGGATGTTATTTTTTGCTTAACTTTTGACGTAAATTTCCAAGTTTGGCAACCATATGTCAAGCATGGCAGGAGACTAGAGTTCAATGTCCTAGTTTTCAGTTTTATTGGCATGTTGCTTTTGAAGATTTCTTTAAGGCTCCAGAATTTATTCCATGTTCGCTGTACTCTTCTTTCATTCACTAGTTCGTTGTTTTCTTTTTCAAAGCTGATTGTTTTTCCTAAGTAAGTATAATTGTCTGTGTAGTCTATAGGGCAAAACGGATACCTATCCGTTTTGCCCAAAATGCCTCTATTTGAATCTGGTCTAGAATATAAAACTTTCGCAGTAGGTATTCTTTTCATCACAAATAAAACTGCTGATCACATGCATTTCAACAAACACATGTTAAAAGTCAACGATATACATTTAGTATACAAACCTAACCGAAAAATCGTAACAAAAACAGTCACTATCTAGACAAGTTTACGGGAGCAAGACAGACTTTTTTAAAAAGATATAATATTTGAGTTTTAAAATATTAAATTATAATTAAAATTGACACGACCGAACAGAGGTTTATGCTCTAGTCGAATCTTGTTCCCTTTTTACAAAATCGTTTCCCAAGACATATCCCAGAGCATAGAATGACACAATGACTTACATTCTGCTGATTGAGCATTCACTTCTATTGTCTTCATGCTTTGAGCTAACATAACTCCTCCCCCCTTAAGTTCAAAACCGTCAGAGGCATCTGGATTCTGGAGGTTTCGACTCTGACTTAAGAATTTATCTTTTAACTTTTTTGAAATTAAAATTAAGCACATAACAAGTAATATTAAGTATATAATTAGGGTCCCTAAACTGACACTATTCACTTTTATTACAGATTCTATTTCACTTTCACTTAAACTATTTATCTTGAAAACCGCAGAAAGATATTTTATATCATCCAAATTGATTAATTTAATATCGATCGGCTCGGTAGAAATAGATATATTTTTATTCTTTGTCTCAGGTAGATTAATAATGGGTGTCATCATGTATTCAAATTTTTCCAATATATGTTGAAAATAAAATAACTGGAGATCGCTTAGGATGACCTCACAGCCAGGATCGATTTGTACTAGATAAGTTCCAATCATATATGTTTTTGTTACATCGTTTCCACACTTGTAGGACATTACTTCTTTATCTCTTGAATATATTATCCAACGAGCAGCAGAAAGACGTTGTGTTTTAATTTTTTTTATAAGAACAACGCGTTGATGACATTGTGTTATATTACTGTGAAACTGCATCAACTGTTCCATACACGTTATCGCTGAGTAGGTTACGATATTATGTTCAGTGCATATGTACTGGTTATCGCTGAGAATTTCTTTACACGGAGACGCGACCGGCAAGTACTTTGAACCTTTCACCATAAGGAAGGGATATTCGGGAATAATAATAAAAGTTTCGTTTTTAACTTGATCCAAAATAGGTAATGAATACATTTTATAATAATGAAATATACTATTATCTGTAAGAGGGACTTCCATAATAAATGTAATCTGGTTTCCTTTTACATACGCTTTAACAGACATTGTTCGTTCTATCTTAATCATATTACTTTCAGTTACAGGATACATTAAACTATGATATTTTTCTATAGAAGTAAATATGTAAAACAATTCTGTTGTATTAATTATAGATTGATGTAGCACAGAAACTTTACTAAAAGCTAAGGCTGTTTCCATCTCATCGAGCGTTATATATATTGAACGGAAGTTATTAATGAACATGCTATACATACTCAAAATATAAGTGGAATATATTGCATTTTCTTCTTTGGTTGCTATGTCCTTCAACATTAGTTCTACGCGTTTTAAACGTTCGTTAATGATTAAAGAATTGTTATATAAATTTTCTGTACTATTAATAGAATACTCCAACATTTTGGAAACCAGTGTAATTTTGTTATCAAGTAAATTTTGTTTGCCATTAAATTTATTAATAAAATGATCATAGCGAAGCGCATCTTCGTGATCTAAGTTACCAGTTATTGATTTTATAATAGAACCCAATGGGTTAAGCAAACCTCTACGAAATCTTTTAGTTGGTATAATTTGTTTTACCTTTTCTATAGTTATATCTTTTAAGTATTCTACTTGTATTTTCGTGTTACTAAATTCCTGCATATACGGCGTGTCTGTATTGATTAACTTATTAAAATCACTATATCTATTTATATAAAACTCTAAATCGGCAAATATGGAACTTAAATCTATTATTTTAATAATAACCCATTTATTTTCCTGTTTATAGGCCTGCCCCTGTTTGACGGGTAATAGGCCCGGATTACCTTCAATCTTTTGAAGTCGAAGGGATTGGGGCACCTCCTGTGGAGGTCGTTTTATATTTTTAAGCGGGACTTTAGTTTGTCGCTCTCTAATAGTTACGGGTACTACAGTACATGAAGTTTCTCCTCTAACAATTGCCTTTTGATAAGGGGGCTTATCCTTACTTTTTCTCGTGTTAACTACTTTCGCAAATATAGTTTTATCAACGCTTAAATCTATTTCTTGCTCACCACCTCTCCTTTTTCTTTCTTTATCTTTATTTTCGTATATTTTATTATATATTGATATAGGTATTTTGTGCGTTTTATATGATCTTTAAGTAATTGTTGTATATAAAACTTTTGGAAATCGACATCAAATACATTACTAGAACCGGTATGACCAAATACTACTTCGAAGGGCGTTAAACCATTGTCGCTATAAATAGTGTGGTTGTATGCCATGATAGATTAAGTCATGACGAAAGCAGCGTCCGTGAACTTATGTTCGTATTTGGCTAATCTATATATCTCTATTAACGTATAGTGAAACCTTTCTACAATACCTGTAGAATTTGGGTTATTAGGAGTAGTGATATGTAGTTCAATCTTGTACATTTCTGCTAATTCTTTCATTAACTCATTATTAAACTCTGTACCTGGATCAGAAGTTTTTTAGGTACACCGTAATAAGAAAAGTATTCAATTAACGCGCGAACTACTTCTGGGGTGGATCTGCTACTGACTTCTATTGCTTGACCAAGTTTACTAAAGGCGTCTACTAATGTTAAATAATACTTTCCTTCAATGTTAAATAAATCTATAAATATTTCCTGAAACGGGGCATCTTGTGTTTGGGTTAATTGAAGTACGGGGTTAATAGATCTCCTATCATATTTTATTTTACGACAGAGTTCACATGCGTTTATTAATGCCGTAATGGTTTCCTGCATATTATGCCAAAAATAATTTCGTTTAATACCGCGGTGACAAGTTTTTCCCTAATGGTATTTGTGGTCCTTTAGCAATTCCGAATCTATATGGAGATAAATTTTGTCTAAAGCCTGTAGGCATATGCATAGGTTGTCTTTGGTTTACATGCGGTATTCCGAAATTAAATTGGTGTTGTTGGTTAGAAGGGTAATTCGGCATAGATAAATTCGGTTTATTAGAAAAATTAAAATTATTATTAGGCTTAAAATATGTTGGTTGATTAAAAGAGTTATTGACCTTTGAATTTGACACTTTACTTCGTTGATTGTATTGTTCGCGAAAGTTCACCTCCTCCAACAACTTAACGCACTCACTAATGTTGTCGGCGATTTTAATCTAACTATTCTGACAATATTCTCTAGTAAGTTGTATAAAAATACATTTAGTGACGTTTTATTATAAATAATTATTTTACTCTGCTTAATATCTTCGTTTAATATTTGATTGACTTTTGATAAAAGAATTGAACGTACCGACTGAATTCTATTGAAAAAATCGAGGTAACTTTCTCCCGAATTTATTTTTAAATTTTCTAATTCTATGGCAATACACTCTTCACTTCGCGGGTCTCCAAAGTGTTGAATTAACAAATCTTTAAATTCATCCCATAATATAATATCCTCGCGCTCGCTGATAAGCGAAGCGGCCTTATCTACTAAGCGACTAGTGATGTTATGCATAATGTATATATTTTGTGCATCACTGCCTTGAAACTTACTTATTACATATTCGCATTTTCTTATGAATAAGTTTAATTGGCGTTTATCGCCACCAAAAAGTGGAATTAATTTTAAAATTTCGTTAGGGATCAGAGTTATATGATCCATTTCAATTTAAAAAAAAAAAATTAAAATTATTACACACTAACTTAAACTAGCAATATATTTATTTATTTTTAAACAATATAACTATATGATTTTTTTACTTATTATATATATTTCATTAAACTTTCGTTAAGACAAATTCACTCACAATACAAAGTCAAATTATTAAATAAAATTATATAAGAAAACCAGAAAACGTTATATTAGGAGAAGTCTTATCCCAAAATAACAAAAGGCAAAGGAAGGTGAAAAGTTTTACTCACCAACCGGTCGCCAGCATCGTCTTCGCCTGAACTCCTCACTCGCTGTCTTATTTCTTTGGTTCTGGATTGTTTCTTACAGACCTTCAAAATCCTAACTATTCACGGATTTTGACGAAAATTAATTAAGAATGAAGGCTTGAATTTATATGAAACAATCCTACCGGCTGCGCCAGATAAGTTTACGGGAGCAAGACAGGCTTTTTTAAAAAGATATAATATTTGAGTTTTAAAATATTAAATTATAATTAAAATTGACACAACGGAACAGAGGTTTATGCTCTAGTCGAATCTTGTTCCCTTTTTACAAAAAGTTTTGTCCCAAGACATATGATCCCAAAGCATAGAATGACACAATGACTTACATTCTGCTGATTAAGCATTCACTTCTATTGTCTTTGGGCTAACATAACTATCTTTTTTATTTTCTCCACAACAAACCGGCACCTGTATTGTTTTGGTTGAACTGTCATGGCGTCGCCGGTCGCATTGCCGATCACGTGACCGAACACCGTAATGCCATCTATCATAGATTTTTTTTAAACAATTAATATTCTTCTTGCCCGCGTTATGCGTTTTGCCCGGGCTTCCCCTACTTATATCTATTACTAACTAGATATCTAATTGTAATATTTATATTTTGTTTATTTGAACGGCAATTTAATAAATAAAGACTATAATAATGTATAGATATATCTATACAATAAAACAACAATTTGCATATAATTTTTTATTGTTTCATTTCCATCCCAAACATTTTTCCTCCCCCATTGAAATTTGGACCATTTTGTGTAGAAATTTTATAATCCGCAGAGCAGATTAGTAGGGCTAAAATTTATTATGCTTTAAAAAATTTGGTGTTCCTGTGTCAGATGCTGTTCCTCTATTTTCACATTTTTTCAGCCATGCTGGTATGCTGTGAGCATCATAGGTATCCCTAAAATAAATAAGATAGAATTGAAAATAATATTAACCTTATTATAAAAACAAGCTGAAATATAACATACATATCGCTGGTTCGGATGGATAGTGTAACAATTCAAAACGGCAATATTTTTCTTTTGTTTTGGTTTTGGTGAAATTTAAATAAAAAAACATTCAACATTTATTTATCAAGCACGTCTTAGGACTTCAAGTTACTTATTTATTTATTTAATACTTGGTGGTAGGGCTTTGTGCAAGCTCGTCTGGGTAGGTACTGTGCCGTGTGCACATAGGTATTTAATTTTGTAACACTATATTTTTGTAATAAGATAGTCGTGCTCGATGTTGTAACTTCTCTGTACAGCCAGTCATACTGTAGAACGCGCAATAAAGAGACGTAAAAATTGGATTCGTAGTTTGTTCTGCACCTCTTATAATATTTAATTAAATTATAAAAAATACCTACAGTAAAGGTATATTTGGTGTTATTCTGCGTATTTCTTGTTCTTCCTATCTTGTCCACAACCACTGTCTTAAAATTTTGTTGTTCATAGGAAGTTTTGTATACGAATGTGTAATTTTGCCTGTGATCCATTTCTACTTTTAAAACTTTCATATCAGTTATTTTCAATGCTTCTTTATCAGAATTTTTTGAATAATTTCTTCCAATAGCTGTTATAGTAGCTAAGCTTTTAACATCATAAAAGTCCGAATGAGACATTTCATGCACTTTGTAGGGGTTACCAGTCGGAAGTACATTTTTTAAAAAATATTCTCGTAAACATTCGATTTAAATTCTGTTAAAAATTACGTCTCGTCACTCTAGACCTCATATTTTTTACCTTTTTCCGTTGTTCGGCGCGATTGTGGGGCCCTTTATCCTGCATCCTTCGACACCCATAAGGCGTGCTCAATCCCTAGCAACATTCAAACGGCTATTAAAAGCAAACCTCTTCCCCCCGTAAATTTTGTCTACCTGTTTCCTTAATATTTATTATTTTTATTTTTCTATTTATTCTAAACTCCTACTCTGCGATATATTTGGCTTATATTTTAAATTTATTATTTCATGTTACTTATAGTCATATTTAAACTGTAGTATAAATTATACATATAGATTATTATATATTGAATGTATGTATATATATAATTTCGTATAAGTATATTTTCTCTCATATATGTACACCTGAAACGTTTAATTACTGTTTACTATGTCCTACGTAACATGGTTGCCTGGTAGAGATCGCTGCTTAGCGATAAGGCCGCCAATTGTACATATAGATCTAGTTTTGCAATTACTGTATAATTTATTTATTCTTTGGTGTACAATAAAGAATACTTACTTACACCCCAAACTCCCGGATCGGCCACTCCGTTCGGGAGATATTCGGCCAAAACCGAAAATTATGTATATATAGTACCAGGGAGGGACAAAATTGTACGAAAAAGTTTTGTCTTAACCGAAAGCCCAGGTGATCTGAGGATCGCGAGTGATGCCTTAGAGCCACCCTCAGCCACGTACATCCCGAGGGGAGTTGCTTTTTTGAGTTGAGTTCGACGACGACGTCGAATCCGACTTGGGCTCAAGAAAAAGATCAAGAGAAATGGGCTCAGTCGCGTAAGGGCTGAGCTGAAGGAGAAAGAGGAAGAGGCGAGGGAGCTCGCCTTCGAGATGCCGCTCCGCAGCCGGACGTTTAAAATGGTTCCGGCTGCGGCGTCGGTTCCGGTTCCGGTGGTCGAAGAGCCGACCCCGGCTCCAATAGACCCAGCACATCTCAATGCTGAGGAGCTCCGCGCGGAGGCGGGCCGGTGTGCGACAAAGATTAGGGAGGTCGCCTTGAAGTCCTCTAATTTAAAGGGGGGCTTCATAAAGAGACTGAAGGAGTCGGCGGCCTCACTAGAGGGCGTGGTCGAGGCTCTGGCGTCTCGAACGGAGGCCGATTAGGCCCGAAAACCTCGGGCTGACAACGGCCGCCTGCACAGGGAGTTCGACTCCCTCAAGGCGGAGCTGAAGGTCCACCGCCGTGAGTACGCGGACCACGGTGGCAGCGGCTACCGAGGCGGCCAACACCCCGCTAGGCGCTCTTTCGATGGAGGAGCTCAAGGACTCCATCGTTACGTCGATTGGCCCGGCGATGAAGGACCAACTGGCGGGCTTAGAGGAGCGCCTCCCTACCGCGAGGGTGCAGCGACCTCCTCTTGCGCAGAGTCCCAGGGACCGCCACCTACTACCACGGCGGCCCGACAGGCCGAGAGGGCAAAAAACCAGGCCAGCCCACCCCTGGCCCGTCGAGCGCCCTGGTCGTACCGGCGACGACACTACCACCACTGAATCAGGAGACGACCTGTTCCACGGTGGTGAAGAAGGGCAAGAAGGGGAATAATACCGCCGGGGCAAGAAGGGGAATAATAGGGGAGCCGACGCTTCGGCCACAAAGGTGCTGCCGAAAACGCTTCAGGTGGCCAAGCCAAAACTGGCCACCCCTTGCACGGTACGCAATTGTGGTCACCTTGCAGCCGGAGGCCGAAGGGAAGGGCGTTAGTTACGCCCAGGTCCTGGAGAAAGCGGAGCAAGGCATCAAGCTTTTTGCGAATTATCATCAGGAAAAAAACAACATAGTCTTTGTCGTATTCAGTTTCGGTTGTTAATCCAATGTAGTTTTATATCTGAAAGCAGTGTAACAGATTTATTTGGATGAACATTACTTGAAGAAACCTTTATGTTTGGTTTTCCAATAACATCCAAGCTACTTGAAGGCTTTTGCTGTTGAGCCTGGTCTGTTATGTGACATACCCTTACCGTGCCCCGTTTCTAAATAATTCCAAGTAATAGATTTGAGTTCTGGGAAATCTTGGTGTTGTTGACCCATAACATAAAACATATACCGATTTCTATATTGGCTTGATGGACTCCGATATAAAATATGTCGTATGAGTAAGTGGCGCTATTTCTTGAATATATCCAAGCAGTGGTAGCCCATGTCCCCCTTGCACCGTGTTTAATACATGCACTAATACGACATACATTATGTGGCTTCAAAACACCGGTTTTTTGATCAATTATATGCACCACAGCAGTATGTAACGTTATTTGTTTCCGACTTCCACCGAATGAAAACTTTGAATTTCTTCGTTAAATTAAAGTGAATAATTTTCAGATAAATCTATGTGTACTACAGTCTCCATGGTAGATACCGTCGCCTTTAAAGATGTTTATACTGTACAACAAAGTTAACACAATGTTTGAAATATGGATTCAATGATTTTTGCAGCTTTTCTATAATATTTTAGGATAATTGGTACTTTTCTCTTTGTGTGTACGATCATAACTTTTTCCTATTCTTTTTATTATTTTATTAACAGTATATTAAATAAAATTGTAGGTTCCGCAGCCCGACTTATAAATTCAAATGGAATATCCGAGAACTGGGATGGCATACGTAATTCGCTGATTCATAATTTTGCCGATCAGCGAGATGAAACATCTTTGTATAATAATTTCGCGTTACTGAACCAAGGGCCTTCCAATCTACAAGAATTTTATGACAAATGTCAAAATATATTTAGCAACTTAATGGCATATGTTAGTTTGCATGAAACGATTTCGAGTACTATTGAAGCTGAACGATCGTTGTATAAATAATTCTTCCAACCAAAACAAAAAAAAAAAACCCTCTGTATGATATGCTTTCAGATATGCTTTGTGGCTTTGCCCCTCCGATTAGACCGAAACCTTTTAATAAGCCAGGGCCATCGAGACCCATGGTCACTCATTAATAAATAATAATAATTCTATATTCGGAAGACCACAATTTCAGGGTTGTCTCATAATTCCTTGAGAGACAATCAAATTTTTGTAGCTACGCCACCCAATTATAAATCACAAAGCAATGTAATTAAATTACCTACACGTAGGGCACTCAGCTTAACCCCAGCCAGTAAGGGGTTTTAGCCACTTTGTAGCCAAGCCCAAACCAGCGCGTCAACCTCACGATTAGAAAAAAAATGGCAATCCACCCCCTTCAAATTGCTTTAACCCTTTTTAAGGCAGAGGCGATATACATATTTACCACCAACAAAAATGTTGTTTATCTTTCTATGTGAGTTATCAAAAGAGTCCTAATTTGTTGCACTGGCAACTAAGGAGGTATGCCTTATTATTATTAAGAAAAAAAAATTACGTTTGTGTGATATATTTTTTCTTCGATCGGCCGAAAATTTGTTACTCCGTGATCTTCATATTTTTTATTTGAATAGAGGTAAGAATATGTTTTTTTATTATGTATTTATGTTTATTCTTCAAGTTGTTTGCTATACCTTAGAAGTTACTATCGTATTTAGATGTGAGAGGACTTTTTACTTGGTGGGAAAAATATTACCGCTGCCTGTGCCGTGTTATGTACACTTGTTGAACTATATCCTTCTTTCCTCAGATTTTCCTATTAACTTAAGGATAACTATAATAACTGTAATATTTAACTTAAGGATAATACCAATAAAACGAAGATGTCATGCCAATTGAAGTACTTAATCTTTTACAATAGCCAGAAATAGTGTTAGATTAGGAATTATGTAACGAAATACATAAAACATCAATTTACAAAGTAAAATTATAATACAAAATGATTCCTGATAGTGTCTAATGTTAAACATTACATAATAACAATGTCTAATAATTTCAACCTGATAATGTTACTTCTGATTTCCATAACACAAGTGCTTTAGCTGCTTACATTGGGATCAGAGTAATGTATGTGATGTTGTCCAATATTTATTTATTTATAATATTTATTTATTTATTTATCCTCTAACTTTGTGAAATTGATCACTGTGCGACGCCGTGGCATCACCTGCTCTCGCTATTTTAAAATGTATTCCTTAATTATTATTTCGCATTTCAGAGATTTCAAGGAGTTAAATTTCAGCTAGTAAAATATCCTTCATTGATTTTAAATTTTATACCCAAATGTTCATCAGTTGCACCCTATTTTTGAAACTCCTCATATATAAAATCTTAAAGATACCCATTTGTTCACAGGGAAGCGGTTACCACATCCCACTTAACAAGTTTAACTCCATCATGAAAAAAAGAGACGATTCAAACTGTAAACGATGTGAGCGAGAAGAGGACCTCCTACACTTAATGTTAAATCAACGAACAATCTAGGTTGTCAATTTCTTAAATGAAACTCGATGCTCTAATGGTGAGTTTCCGAGTTTGCGAGTGAAAACGAAAAACGCCACCCGCTACAAACGCAAACCTTTCACCACGAAGAAAATGCTAGATCTATTAAAAAATGCGTGTGCTACTGTGCGTATTATATACAACACGTCGTTAATGACGTACAAAATTGGTAGCGTAAATTCCATCGCAAGTATGATACGATCTAAAGTGAGACTATGTTAACATATGGTAGACTCCGGGGCCTCTGGTATGGGAGCGCAGGATGAATTGTAAATGACCTATTTTCATGTCAATGAACCTTTGACTGACGTGTAGGAATATCTTATTATGCAAGTGTTCATTTTATGCCTGGTTAACCCATGGGCGCGGTTTAGGACATCCCAATTGATATTTTTATCACTATGTTATTGTTTTTATTGGGTATGATAGACAACTGGAGTGCATTATAAAAAGTTTTGCAGGCAGTCAGTAGCGAGACACTTAACAGTCAACGTTCACGAAGGAACATCACGTAAACGCAGAAGAGCCGTGACATCCAAAACTCAACATGTCGTCCAACGAAGATCAAGGCAGAGAATTGACTTTCCCGGTGGACAACTTCACGATCCGCGGGCCTGCTATACCTGATAGAGCCCCTTACGACTGTGCCGAGTTTATTCGTTTCGACACCGCATGTCTACAGTTTATGAAGTCGATCCGAAACCTGGACTTGACTTTTCTTAACAGAATTGTGTGCCCCGTCCGGTACAGCTTCGATGCAATGAGGCCGGAAGAAGATCGCCTGCTGATAAATTGGGACTGGCTCATGCCCATGCTCATGGCTATTTTGGGGGCCACCGCCAGGTGAGAGATTTTGTGAGGTCGTCAACGATATTAGAGTTTGTTCAGCAAAAGCTTCGCTTCGAAAAGTGCAAGGCGGTCGCCAATGACACCTGCTCCTGAAGTAAGAAGCCCAATAAATTGGTATCACCTGGAAGTGAGTGCAAAACGAACTGCACTATCATCTATTCTGTACCAAACGTCACTACATGGTTGACTGAGTATATGGTACCAGCGATTCGCCTAAAAGAATCTAAAGAGTTGTCCAATACGATCATCGTTAAATTGCAGAAAAACCATCCAGAAATGTTGAAACACTTTTCCGTGGAGAAACGATTTCATTTCACAATTTTTTAACGATTTTTGTACATCGAATGGTATCAAACACGTCTTTTCACACACACACACAGTTTTATTAAATAAATAAAGGATTGAAAGCTATAATATTAAGTAAAAAAATAAAAAAAACAGATGATCAGATTTTAAAATTTTATTTGATAGTACCACTATAGTAACACTGGTAAATCGCCGGTAGAATTATTGTACGGCAACCCATACGCTCGTGGTTAGATCTTTTAAAACCTATAGACATAAGTGAGTCTTCCTCATCCATAACTCAGACCTAACTGAAACTGTAGAAGGGCAGGAAAGAGTGCATGCAGGGTAAAACTACATAGGGAAGCAAAGAAAATGGAATAGTGGCCCACCCATTTTTGTTACAATAGGCCGAACGCCCGCCGGTATCAGGAGGCTTGTTCGAGCCGTCGGAGCGATCGGACCTCCTTAGTTTGAAATAAATCAGAGAAGAATATTTCTTGAGTTTAATTTAATTCCTTCGAGGATGGATAGTAATCCAAACCCTGACATTCGTGACGTCAGCAATGCTGACGTCATGTTTTTTCAAACAAGCTGATACATGCTACTCCGTCATACATTTTATTTTATATTTTCTATATATTTATTAATAGTAATTTTATTAGCACACA
This sequence comes from Vanessa atalanta, assembly GCF_905147765.1. Taxonomy (NCBI): domain Eukaryota; kingdom Metazoa; phylum Arthropoda; class Insecta; order Lepidoptera; family Nymphalidae; genus Vanessa; species Vanessa atalanta. The sequence continues at coordinate 2,451,153 of NC_061898.1, read as the reverse complement.
TTTACGTTATCATTTATTTGTACTACAACAAAAATATATACGTATTATAATTAACATAAATATAGCAGGACAGTGTCATGGAGGGATTGAGTAACAGGACCTTGGACAGAACGCATGCCCCCGCGCACTGGCCGCCTACGACTTGAGCGCTAGTCCCCGCTAGTCGGTCTCTCGCTTCAACGTAGAATCCACGCCGCCTGCTTATCCCCGCATCGCTTCGCGTGTGCAATAATTATTTTATCTTTCTGCGCTATTACTTGCTCTTATTTTCCTCTTTCGTTTAACTACATTACTATCGAATTACTTTTTCATATACTAACAATTTCAATATCCCATTGTATGAGTGAAATAAACGGTCAATTTATAAACTTTTGTGGACTTATTATTTACTTGTTGTGAATGCTTAAAAATAAAGATAGACATTAATTTCTAGGAATAACTAAACCTGACAGGTTTTATTTTAAATATACATATTCAAAATACTTACATATATACATAAATATAAAAAATATTTGGTTACTTAGACTTGTTTCGCTTAGCTTTCATTCTCACCGACACGTGTTTTGTACGAAATTATTGAAATACCCATTAATTGTAGACCTATTACTACGGTTAAGCGTATTCTGCACATGAAAGAATGTTTGTGCACACTAGAATTTCAGCAAACGGTGTATCTGCACTGAGTTTGTTGATTCATTCAGATCTCATTCTTATGCCAAAAGACTTTTGGCATATTACCATTTCAGGCGTCAATTGCGCCACCCGGCAATCTGCCACTTTTGTTTTTCATAGTTTCAAGTACAAGTGTGGGAACATATTTAGGATTCATTCTGATTGTAACAGTGCGTTACATTAGACACCTTTTGTATTAATTAGCTTATTTTAAATTAATAATTTTATAAGTAAATTTCAATAAAAGAAAAAGAGGGGCCGACGTTCAGGGCTGGCCAGGCATATAAAAGTAAACGCATTGGACAGAGTTTATACGGTGCATCCTAACAACGCGGAGTGTTTTTATTTGCTTATGCTGCTTCATGAAGTAAAAGGGCCAACTTCATTTGAGGCTCTAAGAATTAGTGAAGTACATCCTAATTTTCAATCCGCTTGCAAGGTTTTGGGTTTGCTTGAAGACGACCAGCATTGGTATACCATCTTACAAGCTGCACTTTCTGATTCTCCCTCCAGAATTTGGGATTTGTTTGTAATAATTTTGGTGTTTTGTAATGTACAGATGCGTTAGGACTTTGGGATACATTTAAGTACATATTAACGGAAGAATTTAAACATCAGATCCAAAGAAGTGTATTAGAGGATATTGATAACTTTAGCAGCCAGGTATACAATAAATGCCTTCACGTTCTTGAGGAAGACATTCTTTTATTAGGTGGGTGTTCACTCAAGGAATACGCGTTGCCACAGCCAAGAGGACTGCAGGACCTAGGGAATAATTTGTTGTAAAAAGAGACTAATTACAATACAGAAATTGTGGAGAAATTTGTCACGCATAATAAAAATACTTTAACAACAGAACATAAGGAAGCATTTGATAAAATTATAAATAGTGTAAATACAAATTCAGGACAACTTTTCTTTTTGGATGCGCTAAGTGGTACCGGAAAAATCTACCTTATCAACTTAATATTGGCTAAAATTAAATAAATGCAGATTCGTTGCACCGCCGTGATAGCTATATTCAGTAAAATGATAGAAAAGCCTAGTAAAATTTATAAAAGATCAGGTTATAGATTTAGAACTTAGAAAGTATTATGATATTATAAAACCAGAATATTGTTACTATAATAAACAGATAAGGGTGATTCCGTAGTTTCGTGCAAAAAGCATTTCCAGGCGTATATGCTTAGGAAACATAGAATTAATTTTGAATATTAGTAGCTCATCAATTTTGAACATTACATTATCGAACCTAGTGTAGTACTCGATCTGTTTAAATCTTGAGTCAGTCGCAAATAAACAACGTATAAGTGAACACATATCGTGGTTTTCTTTAAAAACATAATCGTCCTGCAAGCTAATATCAACCTAACAACAAAACCTTATGGTCGAATTCGAGCCGAATCGTGAACTAATTACCCGAGCTACGATCGCCCGTCGAGAACAAAAGGAACCGAGACCCGAGCGATAACGATGAGCACTACTGCGGAATTATTAAATATATTAGAAGATATTGCAACAAAATTAAAGAAAACTCAAATTAACTTGAAAAAATGTCCGAAATCACGCTTAATTGATTATTTTATTTACGAAGACTTATATTTGATATTGGTGGCAGATTTACGTGATATATTAACCTCATCTTCTGGATCATCTGTATCGCAAAATTCAAGTACGAGTTCGAACGCAAATAATTCAGACCAACTCATCAGATTGCCGAGAATCAAATTACCTAGGTTTAGCGGAAATTATGAAGAATGGACTTATTTGGCGTTCCAGGACTTATTTGTTTCATTAGTGCATGAAAATACTTCATTAAGTGATGTTCAAAAATTACATTATTTAAAGACTAGCATTACTGGAGAAGCCGAAACATTGTTAAAACACGTAAAAATAACACATAACAATTATGAACAAGCATGGAGTATTTTAAAGTCGAGGTATGGTAATAAAAGATTAATAATAAACTCAGTCTTGAAAAAATTATTTAATCAGAAGAAAATTAATTCTCAATCATCAGTTCAAATAAAAAATTTATTAGACGTCACGTCAGATTGTTTAAATAATTTACAAAATTTAAATATTTCCACGGATTCTTGGGATCCTTTTTTGGGGTTTTTTTTTTTGGGCGGTAGGCAAAGAAAACTACAACACTGTTCTGAGATTATAAGTTTCGATTTTATTATCTATTTTTAATCTAAGTCAACAATATTCATCAGTTTATTAAAGTTTAAGTTCTATTATATACTTACAAGTGTTATCTCAGCTTAATATATGCATATAGTGCTTATTTAAACATTTCACCTGCACTGTCCTGCCGGCACAACAAACTTCATCTTTATAAACACTGAGTTTGTACAATTTTCATCAAACATGGCAAACTATTATACTGTAATGGAAACACAAAAGGCACTAGAAGCTTCCTTGCTGGAGAAGATGTCGGAATTTGAGAAGCAGCTCAAGGCAAGTACCCCAGGGAGTAACATCAATCTCGCTGCTCTGGCTGATGAATTTAATTGCTTTAAAGATCATGTCTGGTCAATTCTAAGCCTTCTCAGACAGCAGATAATGGAAATCAGCCGAGTTGTTGATAATGTGGAGATGAGACATCGCAGGAAGTATTTGCTTTTTAATGGTGTGCCTGAAGAAGCGAATGAGGATCTCACAAACACTATTTCTGGGATCTGTACAAACAAACTTGGTGTTCCTGTTGCAACTAAGGATAAAATTATTGCCTGTCATCGCCTCGGCAAACACTCTGAGGGTAAGCATCGTCCCGTGCTTGTAAGGTTTGTTGACCTCAACTTAAAAAGTGCCATCTGGAAGAAAAAGGCAAGTCTTAAGGGCTCCTCTTTTGTGCTATCAGAGTTCTTAACGCACCAACGCCAATCTCTATTTCTACTTGCTCGTACTAAACTGGGTATGAGGAATTGCTGGAGTTTAGATGGCAATATATTTGTCAAGATGCCTGATGGTTCCAGACATCGTATTGACTCAAAAGAAAGTCTTTCTGAACTGACTGGAAAAATCGATGTTGCTGGTGAGGGATCTTCATCAGGTACCCAGGATAAATCATCAACCGGTCTCAGTTCCAAGCTCAAACGTGCAGTGAGAGCTAAGAAATAGTGTTTATTATTTTATTTTTATTTATTTTTTTTATAATTGTTAACTTCAATCTTATTGCCTTCTTATTCTTATAGTATCATATTTTTGTCTTCTTGTTATAACATTCTCGAGCCATTGCATATCTTATAAATAAGGGTATTCTTTTGTCATTTTTGAGCGTATCACGTTATTTCTTTGTACTTTTGTTGCTTTCCGTGATAATATGTTGTAATTTAATTCAATTCAATTATTATTTGGTGACAAATTTTCAATTTGTAGTTTACAAATAAGAACTCCGGTATTTCAATAATTGAGTTGACGTTGACATTTGACACAACAACATGTTGACTTTGGTCATGTCGGAAAGCAAAGGTATTATACCGTACAGCCTAACAGCATAAACATTAAATATTTTTGCTTTTTTCACACGATGTTTTTGATAACAAAATAAGAATACCCTTGTACTTGTTGTTATTAATTAATGTTACTATGTCTTTGTTCCTATTGCCTTGGCCTTTTAAATTTTTCTAAATTTTTGTATTTTCTTATCCACATTGCTTGTTTTTTTTTTTTTTTTCCTGTTTTTATTTAGTGTTTATTATTTTGTTATTGTGTTAATGTAACCGTCAACCGGCGGGACGTGCAGAAATTATGATTAATAGATATAGTATTAATATTTATTGAAAGAGTATATACATATTTATCTTATTTTTATTAAATCATTCAGATTATTTTATTCATAATATAAATATATATTTTATATATTGTATTCAATTTATCGAAACGTACAATTAAAATTGTAAAATTATGTCCACTACAGATGATATATTTTTATCAGCATGTAGTAGTAGTTGTTCCTCTGACGTAGACGATGATTCTTTCCATGTTCCTGAAACGCTTGGGTCCTTGCTTAGTAGTTCTTTTCTCAATTCTCCTCACTTTTTTAATGTATGTCATATTAACGCTCAAAGCTTACCTTCTCATTTTCCTGATTTTCTTGAAGCCTTTTCCAATGCCCCTGCAGACGCCATTTTAATATCCGAAAGTTGGTTAAAACCTTCTCTTAGTTCTTGCTTATACAGTCTTCCTGGTTTTGTGCTAATTCGGAACGACCGTATAGGCAAAGGTGGCGGAGGTGTGGCTATTTACCTACGCTCTGAGATTCCCTATAATATTATTTTTTCATCTCCTTCTTCATTCTCGTTCTCTGCTGAATTTTTATTCATTGAAATCCGTCTCAGGGGTGTGAAAGTGGTCCTTGGAGTTATTTACTGCCCTCCTGCTGTTGACTATTTCTCTTCACTTGAACCTGTCCTTGAGTCCCTTTCATCGGATTACACACATCATGTAATCATGGGCGATCTGAATACAGATATGTTAAAAATGACTCCACGTTCTTTAAAACTTTCTAGCCTCTTAAATTCTATTAATTTCAACATTCTCCCTTCTGGAGCTACACATCATAACTTTGACTCGCCTGATACTTGGTTGGATGTTATTATTGTCTCCTCAACAAATAATGTCATTAAATATGGTCAATTATCAGCTCCCGGATTCTCTCGTCACGATCTTTTATATGTGTCCTACAAGCTTAAGCCTCCTAAAATTAAACCTCCTACAGTGTGGATGCGCAATCTTGCTAAAATTAACTTAGAAAACTTAAAAAATGATGCAGAATCGCTTGACATGTCTTTAGTGTATAATTCATCAACAATTAATGATAAAGTTTCTCACTTCAATACATCCATTTCATCACTTTTTGATAAACATGCACCAATGTGTCCTGTCAAGATAAGAAGACCGCCCGCTCCTTGGATTACTAAAGGGGTGCGTATGGCTATGTCTCGTCGTGATCGTGCTTTCCGCAAATATAAACATGACAGGTGCAAAGAAAATTGGGAATTATATAAGGCTGCTCGCAACCGGTGTAACTTGATGGTAAGAACAGCCAAACGCCACTATTGTCATATTAACGTAAGTAACTCGTCTGTGGCCTCAATATGGAAGTTTCTACAAACATTAGGCATAAATAAGCGTAACAATAAATTTTCTGTGCCTTCATTGTCTCCTGATAGTTTAAACTCACATTTTTCTTCTTCTACTCTATTATGTCCTAATATTAAATTACGTACTATTTCAGAAATTGAATCCATGGCCTCTCCTTCTTTTAACGACTTCGTTCTTTCTCCAGTGTCTGATGAAGAAATTCGTAAAATTATACTGTCAATCACATCGAATGCTACTGGTGTTGATGGCATTAATCGATATATGATAACATCTATTCTAGACTATTTACTGCCAGCTATAACTCACATTGTAAATTTTTCTATTTCATCAGGAGAGTTCCCTGTACTATGGCGTAGAGCTTATGTTATTCCTCTTCCTAAAGTTTCCAACCCCTCCCAGTTAAATCACTACAGACCCATTTCCATTCTTCCTTTCTTGTCAAAAGTCTTAGAATTAAGTATTTACCAACAAGTCTCTTCCTTTGTTTATAACAATAATATTCTCAGCTCATATCAGTCAGGTTTCCGACCAGGCCATAGTACAGCTACTGCTCTTCTCAAAGTAACTGAGGATATTCGGATTGGTATGGAGAATAGATTGATCACCATACTGGTCCTTATTGATTTTTCCAACGCGTTTAACTTGGTAGATCATGATATTGTTCTTGCCATTTTTAAGCATTTAAACTTTTCTTCATCAGCTCTGGAGTGGTTCTCCTCATATCTTCGCGGCCGCCAGCAAGCGGTCAGGCTGGATCAATGTCTTTCCGGGTGGCTTGACCTATCTGCTGGCGTGCCGCAGGGTGGCATCCTTTCTCCTATTATTTTTTCTATTTTTATAAATTTTCTTACTTATAACATCGACTGTTCTTACCATTTCTACGCCGATGATCTGCAACTCTATATTCATACTAAGTTGGAGGATATCGATTCAGCTGTAAATAAAATTAATCAAAACCTTACTTACATATATAACTGGTCTAATAAATATGGTATCATGGTAAATCCAGCTAAGTGTCAGGCGATCATTGTTGGTAGTTCGCGTATCATTTCCAAGTGCGATATTTCTTCTTTGCCAAATATCGTGTTTAATAACAATATCATACCTTACTCTCAAAATGTTAAAGATCTCGGACTGCACATTGATTCAACTTTGAGCTGGAAGGTGCATATTAATGAAGTTAGTCGCTCGGTTACCGCCACCTTAAGGTGTCTCAATAGATTAAGAAATTTTCTCCCTATTAAAACCAAAGTTTTGCTAGTGCAAGCCCTTATATATCCGATCATCGATTACGCTGATGTGTGTTATGTCGATCTCAATGAATTTTTTTTAAACAAACTCGATCGCCTCATAAATAATTCCCTGCGTTTCATCTTCTGCCTTCGAAAATTCGACCACATTTCCCACTGTCGAGCCGAACTCAAATGGCTCCCTATCCGCCAACGCAGAGATTTACGGCTACTGTGTTCTCTTTTTTCTATTCTTTTTGACCCGCTTTCCCCTGATTACTTAAAGGATAAATTCAAATTTCTTTCTGACAATCACGATCGACAGCTACGCTCTATTGATTCTCTCCTTCTCTCTTTTCCCAGTCACTTCTCTGGTTTCCTAACTAACGCTTTCTCCGTCCAAGCTGTCAGATTATGGAATAAACTTCCGGTAGAAATTAGAAAGGCTTCTACTAAGGCATTGTTCAAGCGTCGTTTACAGGATCATCTTATTAAAAACCTCTCTTAAGTTTCTCCTTCTTTCTCTCACTACGCTCTGTTTTTAAAATTTCTATTATGTCTCTGTTAATTATAAATGTGTATTCTCATGCATATATATAATATTTTATCTATGTTTCTGTTTCATTATTATTATTATTATTATAGTATTTATTGTAAAATTTATTGTTACCGCCTTCATGACTTTCTGTTTGGCCTAAAGGTTGACTGGTAGAGAATGCCTTCAGGCATTAAGTCCGCCTTTTGTTCCAACTTTTGTTGTTGGTCAATAAAGTTTTTAAATAAATAAATAAATAAAATCCTTTAATTATTTTTCTGGTGGTACAGAAGTTGGACCCAGAGTCACATAAAGACTGGGAACAAAATGCCTACATTACATTACTATATATTATTTTATACTTATATTATAATAAAAATGCGAATAATTCGCCTAAAAAATCATTCCTCTCTGTTTTCAACTAGGCACCCTAGACGGTGAAGAAACAGAAGCGGTACCTGACTGATAATTTAAAGAATTTCCATGAAAAGTTTTTGAAGATTTATAAATTTGAGAAAAATTTAGTTCCATTCCTTAAACACAATCTAAACAGTACGGTACAGTATGAGGTTATTAAACAATTAAAACAAAATTTAAAAGACAACGAGATACTTGAACATGTAGATTTCAGTGAGATGTACTGTTTAAAATAAAATAAAATAAGAGATATAAGAGATATAATCCTTCAAATTTGGAAGAAGTCGCGAACAAGTGCCCTTACATACAGGAGTTCTTTACTATAAAAACAGACAACTAGACAGGGCTAAATCATGACAAAATCGTTTTGTACAATAAGCGACTGCTTAAATCTTATAGTTATATAATTAGGGCTAGAATTAGCATTTATCGGGCCGGGTTTGATTTGACGTTTTTAATATTTAAATGTTTCGAAGCATTTTTAATTTTAAACAAATAATAATAGCTTAAAACATTAACGCGTTTATTTTAAAAATTCTGTTTCGTTCATTTCCGCTTAAATTCTTTCTAGTTATTTTTGTTATATTTTTTTGAATTTTGAATCAGTTGATGCTAGGCGCTAGCTAATGCGTGCGTATGCATTACTGCTGGTTTGCAAAAAATCTTACATGTTTCTTGCGTTTTTTCGTAAATACTGTAAAGTTTGTAAATATATATATCATAGTTTTGTAAATAAAACCTTAGTACTAGTTTAGTATTTGAACTTAGTGTTAGAGTGGTATTTTGTATTGTAAGTATTTATTTTTTGTATTATTGAAATAATTAATTAAAACCGTTATTAGTTTAATTTAGTATTTGAATTTTGTTTAATATTGTGTATTTCGTACGTATTTATTTTTAAATAATTAAATAAAACCGTTATTAGTTTAGTGTAGTATTTGAATTTTGTTTAATATTGTGTATTTCGTACGTATTTATTTTTAAATAATTAAATAAAACCGTTATTAGTTTAGTGTAGTATTTGAATTTTGTTTAATATTGTGTATTTCGTACGTATTTATTTTTAAATAATTAAATAAAACCGTTATTAGTTTAGTTTAGTATTTGAATTTTGTTTAATATTGTGTATTTCGTACATAAGTATTTATTTTTAAATAATTAAATAAAACCGTTATTATATTAGTATTTGAATTTTATGTTAGATAATTTGTGAATTAATTCAAAATGTCGCAAAGGAAAAATTTTAGCGAAGTATGGGATCATTTTGATAAAGTAGAAAATGTAGGAAAGGCTGTCTGCAAAGTGTGTAGGGAAAGCTACAGCTATAAATCCACGATAGCTAACTTAAAAAATCATTTAAAAAGAAAACATTTAAGCACATATCTTTCGCTTTCTTCCCAAGTGCAAAAGTGTGAGTCCGAATTGCATCATATTCCGATGACCTCTCAGCCGGCTTCGGGCAGTACGGAACCGATACCGTCAACGAGTGCTGCCGCAGCTTCAGCAATTAAACCTTTACCTGCACAACAGGTATTTCTTAACTCGGGAATAAAGCGAAAGAGGCAAAATGTGATTGACAGTTATGTTAAAAAAAATATATCTAAAGATCAAAAGCAGCTAATTGACCGCGATATATTAGAATTATGTATAGACAGACTCATTTCATACTTTTAGCATAGTAGAAGAACGATCATTCATCAAATTGATGCGATGGATACCTGGTTACACTTTGCCGTCCCGGAAAACATTATCGAATAGCCATTTAAATTTATTATACAATAGTACGAAACAAAAACTAAAGCCACAATTAGACGCAGATTGTGATACAATTTGTATCACATTAGATTTTTGGACTTCACGTAAAACTGAATAATACCTTGCTGTAACTGGTCATTACATAAATCGCGAATTCAAGTTAAAAACTATTCTTTTAGATTGCTGTAGTTTTCCTGGACACCACACAGCGGTTAACATAGCTGCCGAATTAAGGCTCATTTTAGACGACTATAATTTGGCACATAAGGTGAATTTTGCAGTTTCGGATAATGCTGCAAATGTCACTAATGCCGTTAAAGACCATTTAGGCTGGAAACATTACAGTTGTTACGCCCATTCTCTCAATTTGGTCCTTCAGGACTCTGTGGAAATTTTTAATGATTATTTAACGAAAGTTAAAAAAATCGTTGCCTTTTTCCATAAAAGTACTTCTGCTTCAGAAAAACTTAACCAACAACAGGTTATAAAAAATAAAACACCAAAACGGCTTATCCAATCAGTAGACACTCGATGGAATTCCACATATTTCATGATCAAAAGAATCATTGAATTAAAAGATGAAGTGAAAATTACCATGGCTCTTCTTAATAATAATTTACCGATAATATCTGAAGAAGAGTGGTCATTATTTTCTGATTTGAACTGCATTCTAAAGCCTTTTGATGAAATTACTGCCTGCATGAGTAGTGAAAAATATATTACTGCAAGCGACGTGATTGTGGTGACAAGAATTTTAAAACATTCTTTAGAAAATTTTTGTGGATCAATTAATTTTAATAACGAAAAAATACAACAATTTCTCCATACTCTGCAGCATAATTTTAATAGACGGCTAGGGAATGTGGAAAAAAGCGGTACTTTTTCTTTATGTACTTTTTTGGATCCGCGTTACAAGATGGCCGCTTTTTCGGACCAAACTAACGCGGAAAATACCAAGCGCCGCGTACTGACTTATGTCCAGGAGCTGATTGCACGAAAGTGGCAGCCACCAACAGCTGAGATTAACCCATCTTCCTCAAGTAGCAATAATGACGCTGCTTGGAATATATTTGATAAGTTTATGTCCAGTACAGTTACAAATCAACAAGGCACACCTCTCTCTAAAGCCATCAAAGAGGTTCAAATGTTTGTCGACGATGACATTTTACCACGCAAGGACCCTTCGGGTAAATTTAATAACCCTCAAGCCTGGTGGTATTGTCATCGTCACATTTACCCAAATTTAGCAGATATATATCGCACCAACTGCAATATGGTCGCAACATCTGTCTCCTGTGAGCGTATCTTTAGTAAAACTGGACAAATAATTTCAGATAGGAGAGCTAGTTTAAAAACGGATAAAGTGAGGCAGCTTATGTTTCTGAACGTTAATTTAGACCAAAACCGTTTTAACGTGTAAAAAATATTTTTCGTAATTTGTAGTATATAGAGTAAATTTTAATTAAAATTTAGGAGGAGAATGGAGGAGAGAGAGAGCCCTGAGTCTCGTTCGACGTTCGTTACGTTCGAGCCCCGCGTAGAGGTAGAAGTTTGTGAATAGTACGTCGCTAGCGAGTAGTGTTGTAAGTATCTATAATTTAAAGAAATTACGAGTATTTTTTAGAAAACAGTTCTTTTCAGAGCTAATATCATGTTTCAAATTACACCGCATGCGACCATGTTTCAAATAAAACAGTTCTTTTAAGAACTAATCAATGTTTCAAACGATAACGTCATATAGTGGCATGTCCTTGTTGTTGTTAGTGGTATAACGATGTATTGCTACAACAACATGTACATAGATAAACTTTTAAATACGCCTGAAACATAAGTATTTCAGCCAGTCCTAAGCCTGGAAAAAGTATGAAGGGAAGTTTATTATAATATTTTATTTTATAAAAAAATATAGTATGTATGTTGTTAGTTAACGAGTTCATTAGTTAGCATAGTTCAGTTAACCTGTGAAAAAAAACCGGTTTTTTTTTATTACCGTTTCAAAGAACGGTTCTGTGAATGGAAAAAACTGGTTCGTTTCGTTTTACGAAAAATATGAAATGACCCAGCACTACTAAGCTGTCGCACGGCCGAGTGTGCGCTCGAGACGACACAATGCTTCCCTCTCTTTCACACACATACACTACATCTCTTCCTTGTTTTAAAAATAAAACAATTAGGACTTTTATTGATTTATTTAGTATACCAATCACTTTTTACAAAACTGAAAATCAAAATTATTATTTATACATTATTATTTATTTATTTATTTATTTATTTATTTTTTGTCTTTTTTAATTGTCATATTTGTCTTCATTCTCCTCTTCAGGACTCTCTTCTAATGTCCTTTCTAAATTTTGTTCTTCGGTTCCGTTGTTTATAGTTCTCCACTCCCCTTCTACTTTTTTTAAATGTACTACATTGCGTCTTAACTGCTGTCCTGTTTCGTCGTTCTGAACTTCAACATCCCCTCCATTTCCAGATTTAACAGTATGCATTGCTGTATCAAAATTAAGACCGAGTTTATTAGTTTTATTTGCATTCTTCACATACACTTTATCACCCACTTGTACGTCTGCTTCGCGTGCTCTTCTCCTTTTATCTGTGTACTCTCTCCCTTTTTCTTTTTTTTTTTTTGTCTTTATCTCTTACATCAATGTCTTCAAAACTTTGTTCTGCGATGTCTATCATAAGAATCTTATCTCTAAATTTTCTTCTAAAGAAGAGTTCAGCCGGTGTTTTCCCAGTCACGCTACGTGGGGGCCATTGTACATTGTCAAATATTCTGTCAGTGCTTCCTTCCAGTTTTTTCTCTCTACTTGGCATATTTTGAGCCGTTTAATAATATCCCTGTTTTGTCTTTCCACCTCTCCGTTTTGCTGTGGCCAATAGGGGATAGAATTAAACAGTTTTATATCATTCTCTTGGCAATACGCCTTGAATTCCCCACTTAAAAATTGTTTCCCATTATCGGAGGTTATTGTAACTGGGTGTCCTAGATGGCTAAAAATTTATTTTAAGAATCGAATCATTTCCTTGCTGCTTACGTCTCGACACGATTTTATTTCTTTGTACCTTGAGAAGTAATCAATCACAACTAAAAGGTAATCCCCACTTGGTAGCGGTCCTAAGAGGTCTATTGCAATGTCAATCCATGATTGGGTAGGTAATTCTCTTCTTTTAAGTGGGTTTGGTGGATTTGGTGCCGATACTAGAGTGCATCCTTTACAAGACCGAACCAAATTTTCCACGTCTTTGTCATATTTAGGCCACCAAACTTTCGCTCTAAGTCTTAACTTCATAGCCACTACTCCTGGATGGCCCTCGTGAGCAGCATATAAAACGAGCTGTCGTAATCGAGTCGGGATAACAATTCTATTGCCTCTTAATAATATATCGCCATAAAAGCATAACTCGTTTTCAAACAGTTTATAGCCTTTTACTGTCTCATCCCACTTTTTGTTGTATATTCCTTGTTTTACTTTTTGTATATCTGCATCAGACTTCGACTGTTCTTCAATATCTTTTAGCGGTACAGCTATAGGTCTAGCATGGTCAATGATGTCCTGAACATAATCTCTATATTGAGTGCTATCTTCTTTTAATGTGCACAACCTAGACAAGGGATCGGCTATATTATTTTTTCCTGGGCGGTAAATTATCCAGCGTTCAATCCGAGCACAGGGTCGGGATTTCGGACCGAAAATGATCTCAAGAGGTTTATGATCAGTAATTAAGTCGAACTCCTTGCCGTATAAAAACATATGAAAATGTTCTACTGCCCAAACCAGTGCCAAAGCCGCTTTCTCTGTTTGACAATACCGGCGTTCGCATTCACTGAGAATTTTGTTTCCGAACCCAATAATGCGTGGACTATTTTCATTTATCTGTACTAAGACTGCGCCCAGACCGACCGGACTAGCATCTGCAAACACCAAAGTTTTGTCGTTCACGTTGTAGTACCCCAAGTTCGGTATGTCACTCAAAGCAGCCTTTAGCGCATAAAAGGCTGTTTGTTGACTTGTCCCCCAAGAATCCTTAATGTCAGCATTTCTGGCTGATTTCTTGCGAAGCAATAGCTTCAATGGTTCTGTGAGGGTTGCCAAATTAGGAATCCATTTACCAATTTAATTAATAATTCCTAAAAAGCTCTGTAATTCCGAAATGTTGATTGGGGTTCTAAAATTTTGTATATCCGATAAATATTTATCTAGTGGTCGTATTCCTTGATCCGACAACTCATGTCCTAGGAATTGAACTTTAGCTGTTCTGTAAATACATTTTTCTTCTTTTAGTATGATATTATTCGCCCTTATTGTTTCTAATACTTTTTGTAATCTTGTGTCGTGTTCTTTTTTATCCCGTCCGTACGCTAAGATGTCGTCAATAAAATTGGCCACTCCTTCGCATTCAATCAACACCCTTTCGAGTGTTTTTTGAAACATTTCAGGCGCACAGGTGATCCCGAACATTAACCTCTTAAAACGATATAATCCTCTACCAGATATAAACGTCGTAATATGTCTTGAGTCGGGTACCAGCTCTAATTGATGGAAAGCGTCCTTTATGTCTAATTTACTAAACATTTTAGCATTTTGAATCTTTGGTAGTAGCTGTTCCATCGTTGGTAGCGGATGATTTTCTGGCTTGATAGCCAAATTGGCCCTTCGCATATCAATACAAAGGCGGATATCCACATCTGGTTTCAAAATTGGCACGACAGGTGATATCCATTCAGACGGTTCTTCTACCTTTTCTATTATGTCTTTTTGAAGCAGTTCATTTATCTTCTTATCTACTTTTTCTTCCAATGGAATCGGTATTCTTCTGTATGGCTGTGCAACCGGTTTTATGTTGCTATCGATCGGTATTTGTATCTGAATGTTTTTGAATTTAGGGAAGGGTGTCATCTCGACATGATTTACATCCAATCCGATTTTTAGTACGCCTAATGCTATTGCCGTCACCTTACCTAAAGTACGATTTTTAATTCGAGTCAGTAAAATGACAAGTGCAACTGTCACTGATACGAAAAAGGGTTACCCGCTACAATAGTGATGTCCGGCAATCAATAGACTTCGACATTTAGTCATGCTTTATTTTATTAGGTATCAAAGCGTTTTTTTTTATTGTAAATTAATACATACCGTATTAAATAATACGATTTTAGAAATATGGACCTTACCAGTGTATTAAAATTTCTCACTACAATATTATTACAAAGCTGGGAAAAAATGTATAAAGAGGTTCAGAGGAATTAACACTAAAAGGTCAGGAAAATACAAGTAATTTTATAAGTTTTTATTCATTACGGTTGTTATTGATTCCGACTCCGATTCTGAATCGGTATATTCAGAATCGGAATCGATATCAGTTACATTTATAACAAACGAATCTACATTTTTAAATAAGATTTGTAACGTGTGTGTGTACCCCGGGCCAAAGTGTGTTACGTCCCTGGGCCGCGTATTGCCCCTCTTTCCCCTTCGTACGATACCCCGTACCCCTGCGTCCGCCCGTAGGTGCCGCCATCTTATATATACCGGGATACCGGGAAGCTATTTAGTCTAATCGCCGCCGACGCAGGGGTTGCGTTACGCTCGCGAAGTTTTTCTTTCATCTTTCTGTAAAATTATTGTATAAGTGATAGTTTCACTAAAGTGGCGCCCAACGTGGGGCCGCGAATCGTAATTTGTTTGTTCAAGTATACCGACATTTAGTATACGTTTACGTTTTCGTTTTAGTTATACGTTAAAATTCGAATAAAACACGCGAGAACAATGCCACCGCGTAAAGTGCGTAATAACGATAAGGACAATGACTCCAGTTCTAGTGAAGACTCGGTGAGAATGGCGATGCCTACTTCCAACGCACCTGCACCTGTGCTTATGTCCGGAGACCAGCTTTCTTCGCTTTTGGCTGCCTTTACACGGGCTCAGGCCGAAGCGAATCAAAGGCTTGTGGAATCTCTCGCGGCTTCGCACTTAGGAGGGGCGCCGGGTGAATCTACCGCCGCCGCTATCACGTCTCCTAATGCTGGCAATTTTTCAAAGTGCACTACCCGCTTTGATGGTTCATCGCAGCACCCTGAATGCGTGGAAGCGTTTATAGACGCTGTGGAAATATACAAAGAGTGTGCATCAGTCAGCGACGACATGGCACTCCGTGGGCTTCCTATGCTATTAACCGGCGATGCAGCTGTATGGTGGCGCGGCGTAAAGAACGAAATAACGTCGTGGTCAGTCGCTCTTAAGCGCTTACGATCGATGTACGGAGTACCGCGCCCGGGATATAAAGTGTTCCGCGATATATTTTCCGTAGAACAAGGTACGGAACGCGCTGACGTATTTATCGTAAGGATTAGAGCCTTGTTCGCGAAATTGCCGTACCACTTGCCGGAGGAGGCCAAGGTAGACGTTATATACGGACTTTTACATAAAAGGGTTCGTAAGAGATTATCCAGAGACCAAGTAAGCGATATTGAATTCCTGATAGAAAGGGCTCGAGCCATCGAAGAGTCGCTGACGGAGAATTCGTCGTCGATAACTAGCAAATATACCACGTCGCTACAGTCGTCGAGTACATCGCTTCTCGCGCCGCCGCCGCCGCCGAGGCGCGGCGAGAACGCATCGGAACAAGGCGCGGCTGGCGCCACGCCGGGTACGAGTTCGGCGAAGGTGCGCGCCGTTGCCGGCGCCTACGCGCTGAGCCATCGCGCTCGCGCACCGTCTTCAACAAGTGATAGTGGTGGTGAATTTAAGAGTGCAGCTAGTGATATTGATAAGAAACTTTTTTGTGTTTATTGTAAAGTCCGCGGTCATGTCCGCGATTCATGTGATAAGTTAAGTAAGAAGTCCCCATCTGTAAGTACATTTTGTTATGGTTGTGGTGAAAAAGGTCATGTTAGGATGAATTGTCCGAAATGTAAACAAAATGTTAACCCTTTATCTGATAAGGAAAAAGTAGAAAATGTATTTTCATCTATTTTGATTCACGATGGGCAATCGCATTTGCAGTCTGTTAATAATAGTGAGCTGGGTCGACCAATCGTACGTGTGGGAATAAGGGGCTATACCGGTACCGCGTTGTTAGATACCGCCGCACGTCGTAGTATTGCAAGTACGGGTACTTTATATCCATTATTAAAACGTAGTGGTTGCACATTTCGTACTGAGAATATGTCGGTAAAACTCGCGGACATCACGGTTAGATTTACCAGAGTATTGTTAACCACTGTTGACGTTCAACTTACTTCCATAATAGACATGACGAATGATTTTCAAATTCTCTTTCATATTGTATGTACACACATATTTGATACGAAAAACACTATATTTCGGTAATTAAATAAGCCTTACGGCATTTTTTAATAATTTTCTTTAATCTTTGACATTGGAGTATGAAAACAGCTCGTAAGTGTCATGGCGACGTCGTGACGTCACGGGTATATAAACAAGCTTGTCGTTGTCATTTTTTGTATGTGCTGCAAAGAAAATTTAACTGAAAAAATGAATTCCAAGGTTTATAAGTCGTGTGCGGTCCCTTTATGTAAAAATACGTCTCTCGTAAACCCTAATAAGTTGTTTGTGTATGTTCCACACAAGAAAATAATACGAGATAAGTGGTTAAAGCTAGCTCGGCGAAACCCAAACAGTGTAGCGACGAATACACCACTTTATTTCTGTGAAGACCACTTTGATGTGAGTATGTTATATTATGATATTGATTTTAAAGTTGAAATCTTTGTTTACCGTAGAAAAATTTAAATATTGAGTGAGGCTTCACAATAACAATTGAGGTTATGTTTGTTTTGGTTTTTGTTGTCATTCATCTCATCAATTATTTTAATCTTGCAGTTGCCAAATGATATGGAGAACTATATGGAGTATCATATAATGGGATCGGTATCGCAAGTTCGTATGAAACCAGGATGCATGCCCAAAAAATTTATATGTCAGCCAGACAGGTTAACGAGAATGTCTGACTTAATAGAGAGACCCCATGTAGCAAAGAAACGGAGGATGATGATTGTAGAAGAATGCGAAAAGCAATTTGAAGAAAGCAGAATGGTTACAGAAAATTTACAATCTCTTGCAAATGCATCCAGTAGCTCAGGTATGTATTTTAATATTCATTAGGCCATCGCGCGTCTTTCCATTCTGTACAAGGCCAGAACGCAAGGGTATGAAACTAATCACGTATAGATTGGAAATGACTTTTTTACTAAACACAAATCATATAAAGATTTTTGTTATTTAGTAATCTCTTTAAATTAGTAATAATTATATATTTTCTTTTACAGTTCAGCAGACTATTGAAGAAGCTACACAACCACCAACACCTAGAATGCTAGATAAATCAGTACAAGTGTATATCAGTAAAACTTTTAGAAGCAAAGCTATCCAAACAAAAGCTAGTTTGGTAAATCAGATGACATCACCATTGAAGCCATCTCAGCACTCCGTCTCTACATCACCATTTAAAATAAAAAATATTATTAATAGTAACCCATCAAAACCAAGTGTAACTGTGTTGTCAAAAATAATAAGAAAAATAGAACAATCAGATAGTGATACTTCCTATACTCCCTCTTTAGCTCAGCCAGACTCATCACCATCTACAAAATCTCTTCAAATAGAGTCTATATCAGATTGTAGCGAAATGATAGATGATGACAAAAAGAGAGAAGATTTAAATAATTTAAATTGTACTTTGAGAAGAATTAATAATAATCCCCGTGCTTATATTGGCATTCCTTTAAACTGTTTTTATTTAGTGAATGTGATTCAAGAACAGACAGGTATACCATTTGAACATATTTTACTATGTCTTAAAAAAATTAAACTGAATAATTCTTTCCGTGAACTTGGTGATGATTTTGGCATGGATAAATCGTATCCAAGCAAAATATTTTTTAAAAATATACCTGTTATAGCAAGCGTATTGCGTCCTTTTATTGTAAAATTAGATAAAGACTTAATTAAAAAAAATTTACCTATGGCTTTCAGGCATAAATATAGTAAAGTTACTTGTTTATAAGACTGCTTGGAAATTCAAGTCCAAAAGCTATCAAAGGCCTTAAACCAAGCACTTTCTTGGTCAGAATATAAGAAAGCAAACACTATAAAATATCTTGTATCTTGTACTCCAAATGGGCTAATAAATTATATATCAAATGGTTATGGAGGCCGAATTACTGACACATGTATTGTCGAAACATCTGATTTTTCAAAATGTTTGCAACCAGGTATGTGGGTCATGGCAGACCGTGGTTTCAAACATATTGAAGTTTATTTGAGACAAATGGGTGTGCGGTTAGTAAGGCCTCCAAGTGTTGTCTCTGGAGCTAAGCTTACAAAAGCTGAAGCGAAGGAAACAAAACAAATTGCAAGTTTGCGGATCTATGTTGAAAGATTGATCCGACGAATACGAGAATTTAACATGTTAAAACCCCATGCATGTCTTAACTTAAGTTTAGTTAAAGTACTTGATGAAGTAATAACTATAGCTTGTGGTTTGATAAATGTACAAGATGCACTAATTAAATAAAACACATTTATGTAAGCAAATTACTTTTTTATTTTCTATTCTATACTTTTATTTCCTATTCTATACTTTTATATAAAAGTGGATACACATGGGATTTCCAAAAAGAAATAACACTAACAAGAAATTCTGATATATAACTTTCATCAAATTTTATAGATAAAATTTCTACTTCTTTATTGATGCAAAAATTTGGGTTTGCTACACAAAAGTAACAGTTTTTTATGCCACTCAGAAACATTTGCATCTGCATCTGTGCAAAGCATTTTTTACTCGGTTTACCATTTTTTACATAATTCAAATAAGTTTTATCACTTATGGGACACTTAATCTCAATAATACAGTCGTCACATATTCCATCAGGGGAACCTGCTAACATGGGATACATTTTTGATATGAACAGTCCACTATCTTTTATTTTTTTCCCAAGCTTCTTGCTAACTATATCTTTCACTTGAGCTTCTAAATACCTCCCACGTTTCATGGCTGGTGTGTCTATTATTTTCCCCCCATGATTGTTGCAATGAGTGTACCATCATCAGTCTTGCACCGACTTACTTCAAATGCTTTAGAAGCGGTTATCCTACCATATCTGAGTTCATGCCACAGATTATTTTTGTACTGGTCCCTTGTTTGATTTTCAATTTTATTTATAATTTCAACAGACAAGTTGACCTTACTTAAAAATACATCAGAACACTCTTCTTTGTATGTCAATACCAGATGGTGCATTGACGCACTCAGTAGGTCATCAAAAACATAATCATGTTGATATTTTAATATTTCACAGTTGGAAGTTTTTCTTTTCTTGCTTTCTTCTAAAAATCTATCTAAAACTTTTTGATTAGATGGCACTATAGGGCTTCCTTTGGCTAACTCTTTTGCTGAAATATACTTTAAAGTAGTGCCAACTCTTGAGAGCTTTGATTTTAGCCAATAGCACTGTACTTCAGTACATGAAGGTTCTTCGCTTCGCCGATGGACCCACATCAGCAAAGCTATGGCGTGTTTACAGCCACCCTGACCTGCAACACAATCATGACACTGAACTGATATGACTTTCTCATTATCTTCATCAACTATCAAAGTGACTGCATACAACTTTGCATGGACTTTATGTTCCGGGCAAATCTTGCACTTTACTGTGCAGACATTCTCTTCTCTTTTCAGTTGTACATAACTGATTGCATCATCGCCATAGGATGGTCTTGAAGACCTGGAATAAATAACAATAATCAGGACAACATCTACATACTGACTTGACATGGTGTTTACGTTAATCATAGTACATGTTAGAAATAAGTATGTACATAATATGTATTTACAGATAAAATTTTATAATGAGACATAGGTACTGTTTGTAGGTGTTAAAATATACTCTCTATATTGTTAAAGACATGTTTATGATCTTGTTACAACATAAAAAAGTGAAGTAGTTACATAACCTAAAAGATAATCTTATTTTTGTAAAAATGAAAATATTTCCTTGTCGAACAATGTCACGAAATGTTTGAACATCTTAGAATTACCGACACAGATAAATACAAACTTTATATACTTACAAGGAGGTTTTTACATTTCTAAACTCGGAGGAGCAAAAATCTTTATTTGATGCGAGGAATTCTCCTAACATCAGTATATCAATCCTCGGTAAATTAGAGCTTGTTGCCTTTATATAGCCTGGCTCCATCGTAATGATGTCGAGAAATGGCACTGATGGTAACAAATCGATACAAAACTCAATAAATATGCGTAAACACAACAAAATCTGGAGCTTCTCAGTGACATTTATATAGACGTGACGTAATGCGCTGTGATTGGTGTTTCATTCAAAATGGCCGATTGTAGTTTTTACAGTTTAATTTTTATTGAATATCTTATTAATCTCAATTTATTTATTATAATAAAATTCTTTAAAAAATATCTTTAAGTATAGATTATTCGCTAAAATCAAAACATCTTAAATTATTTAACACTGTCGACACGCCTATTATACCTGTAGAGTTTGTTATTTTGCCGGATGCTGTTAATAACGAAACATTGTTAGGAATTGATTTTATTGTTAAGGCGAAGTTGAATATCGATTTTTCTAACTTAACTTGGTGCATTGGTGACCGGCCTCAGACTTTACACCCCTTAACGTGGGAATCCTCGCGCGACCCTGTTGAGTGTGCCGCTGTGAACATCTTGCGTGATGATGAGGGTGTCACATTGTCGGAGACAGAAAGGTCCCGCTTGGATGATTTGCTAAGCGAATATTTGGATATTTTTAATTTAGTCGGGGAACCAACTCCATATGCCACGCACCATATTGACACCGGCGACCATCCCCCTATTGCCGTCCCTCCGTACCGTGTGACGCCTGCGAAGAAAGAAGTCATACGTGCCGAGTTGGATCGGATGTTAACCGAGGATGTTATTGAGGAATGCGAGTCCGCTTGGGCTGCGCCTTGTGTTCTGGTGCCTAAGTCCAATGGTACGTTCCGCTTTTGTGTCGATTATCGTAAACTAAATGCCGTCACTAGGACGGACGCATATCCCATGCCACGTATTGACGAGCTGATACAGTCAACAAAAAAGGGTTGTGTGATGAGTTCGATAGATTTACGGAGTGGGTATTGGCAAGTCAATACTGAGGATCGGGATAAAACCGCTTTCGTCACCCCTTTTGGGACTTTCCGCTTCAAGCGTATGCCGTTCGGGCTTAAAAACGCCCCCGCGACGTTCCAACGTCTAATCGACCGTTTCAGGTCGGGATCTTCGTTGGGTGACAAAACTATTTTAGGGTATTTGGATGATTTATTAGTTATTTCTGAAAATTTTGAAACTCATCTTTCAGACCTACGTGCGGTATTTGAACGTCTCCGCAAGTTCAAACTACGGGCGAACCGAGAGAAATGTGCTTTTGCTAGGGAGCGGCTTAAATACCTTGGACACGTCATCTCACGAGATGGGATATCCCCCGATGAAGAGAAGGTTCGTGCAGTTCTTGACATGAAAGAGCCAACCAATCTCCAACAGCTTCGTACCTTCCTCCAGACTTGCTCTTGGTTTCGAAAATTTATTCCAGAGTTCTCGAGAGTCGCTGAGCCCCTCACCCGTCTTACCAAGAAGTCGCAGGTCTGGAAGTGGAATGAAGAGCAAGCTAACGCTTTTCTACAGCTGAAGACTCTATTGGCTTCACCTCCTATTCTTGCTCAGCCAGATTATTCAAAACCGTTTATACTAAGGACTGATGCTAGCAATTTCGCTCTAGGTGCAGCTTTGCTCCAGGGGGAGTCCTCCCACGACGAACATCCACTTGAGTATGCCAGCCGTCTCCTCACACCTGCCGAGCGCAATTATTCTACCACGGAAAGAGAGGCGCTGGCCGTTGTTTGGGCAGTGGAGAGATTTCGCGGATATATAGATGGCCACCCGGTATGGGTTGGGAGCGATCATCAACCTCTTAAGTGGTTATTTTCCCTTAAGTCGCCTTGTGGTAGACTTACTCGTTGGGCCTTAAAGCTCCAGTCCTTCGATATTCAAATAGAATATACCCCTGGTAAAGCCAATGTATTAGCCGACGCGCTTAGCCGTCCCGTTACAGATAGCACCGTGTCTGAGTGTGCTGTTTGCCCTGTGAGCGTTGATGTTCCGCGTTGGGATGCTACGTCCGTCCGAGAAGCTCAGTTAGCCGACCCGGAAGTAGCCAAGATTCTTAACGACTTGGAGAGTTCCGACGAATTGGCAATTCATCGTTGGACTGAGAGAGGTTATTATTTAAATCAGGGAGTGCTGTATAAGTTTGTTGAAGATTCGGACTCCGAGGAGCCACAGTTGGTCGTACCGGAAAGTTTACGGGGCCAAGTTATGTATGAATGTCACGATTCTCCTACTGCCGCCCACGGTGGAATCCAGCGGACTATTCATCGTATATCTCAACAATTTTACTTCCCTGGTATGAGGCGCTATATTACAGAGTACCTGAAAACGTGTACTGAATGTCAGCGGTACAAGTCATCAAATACAAAGCCTCCAGGTTTACTTCAAACTCCGGTGCCAGCACAACGGTTTGAGGTTATTGCCGTCGATCTTTTTGGACCTTTGCCGAAGGGACCTCAAGGTGAGCGATGGGTATTAATTGTAGAGGATACCACTAGCAAGTGGGTTGAACTCTTTGCCCTTACCGAGGCTACTGCGGAGGTCTGTGCAAAAACCCTTGTTGGAGAAATCTTCATGAGATTTGGGCTTCCGCGGCGCATTATTTCTGATAACGGAGTTCAATTTGTAGCTGACGTCATGCAGAAAGCATTATTTGTTTTAGGTGTGAAGCAGAATCTGATACCACTTTACCATCCAGAAGCTAATCCCGTGGAACGCAAGAACCGTGACCTTAAAACTCATCTCGCTATTCTGTTAGAAGACGATCATAAACGATGGCCTGAAGTTTTACCATTCGTTCGATTCGCTTTCAACAGTTCTCTAACTATTCCTACCGGATGTACTCCAGCATTTCTAACATTTGGTCGAGAGCTTCGTTCTCCTCTATCTGCTCAGGCTGATTTACGGACCATCATCGAATCCGAAAATTTTGTTCCTCAGATAACCCCTTACCTTGTTAAGCTTGTTGAGTATCTTACCACCGCCAAGGAGACAATCGAGCAGCACCAAGATGGGCGCAAGGCCCAGGCCGATAAGAGTCGACGCGACGTAGCCCCGTTCGAAGAAGGTGATCTTGTGTTGATGAAAACCCATGTGCTTAGTAGCACCGACAAGGGAGTTTCCTCTAAGTTCGTCCCGAAGCAAGACGGCCCTTATGTGGTTACTAAAAGGGTCACTCCCACTACTTAATTCCAGTCAGTAAAATGACATTTCCAGTGTTGCAGGTTTTTAATCCCAAATAAATAGTGATGTGGTAGAATGAGTTTTTATTTAATTGATTTAAAAGTTAGTCCAGATTACATTTTTTTTATTCAATAAGCAAGCAAAAAGATTTCTAAACAGTGAGGTATCCCAAACCCAAATAATGTAAAAAAAATTAATAGTAGTTTTCAGTAGTCGGGTTCTTTTCCTTAGAAGATATAACTTTGTTAGAATAAGTGGCATACGACCACAGCTATTTTACGGGAGTTTCTTATTTCATACTTTTCAGTAGTCAGGTATTCGTTTTTGAACTTTTTTAGTCTTGCTGTAGTTTTCAAAAATTAAATACTTGTACTATCTTGCAGGTTCATCAGGCTGTCAATGATGACCCTGACCTACCAAATATGTCAAAAAGTACCATGCGAGCAGTTTTGAAACATTTAAAATTTAAATTTGCCAGTCGCGAAAGACGCAGCTGCTTGACTGACCGTCAAGACTTCATTCTGTGGCGTACAAGGTACTTGACGACAATCAAAGAATATCGGAGACAAAGAAAAATAATTTATTATCAAGACGAGACCTGGATCAATGAAGGTAATTGAATATTTTTATTTACAACTGTATTTAGTGAATAGTTTTTCAGTTTCAAAATTAATTTGTGTCAGTATTATATTATTTATAAGTATTTTGTATATTAACAGGTCATACAACTGGTAAAGTTTGGGTGGACACAACAATAGAATCTTCCAAACAAGCGTTTTCCAAAGGCTTGACTACAGGCCTAAAGGGCCCAACCGGCAAAGGTCGACGCCTAATAATTTCACATATAGGGAGTGATGAAGGTTTTGTAGAAGGCGGTTTATTAATTTTTGAATCCAAGAAAAATAGTATGGACTACCATGACGAAATGAACTCGGAGTGTTTTGAGGAATGGCTTAAAAGCATTTTGCCAATTTTAAAGCCTAATGCGGTGCTGGTAATAGATAACGCACCGTATCATTCAAGAAAGGTTGAGCGTATTCCGACTTCAAACTGGCGGAAGGCTGATATTATTCAGTGGTTGGTCAAAAACAAATTCAATATCAACCTTCAATGATAAAGGCTCAATTAATAGAAATAGTCAAATTACAAAAATCTAATTACGAACGCTATGCTGTGGAAGAGTTGGCCGCTGAATACGGTGTCACAATCCTGAGACTGCCCCCTTATCACTGTGAGCTCAACCCGATAGAGTTAATTTGGGCTCAAGCAAAGGGGTACGTCGCCAGGAACAATAAAACTTTTAAAATAAATGACGTGAAAAAATTATTTGAAGAAGGCCTGAAGGAAGTGACACCTGAAAATTGGAGACAGTGCATCAACCATGCCATAAAAGTCGAAGACAAAATGTGTCAACTCGACCACATCATAGACGAATATGTGGATTCATTTGTTATAAATGTAACTGATTCCGATTCCAATTCTGAGTATACCGATTCAGAATCGGAGTCGGAATCAATAACAACCGTAATGAATAAAAACGTATAAAATTACTTGTATTTTCCTGACCTTTTAGTGTTAATTCCTCTGAACCTCTTTATACATTTTTTCCCAGCTTTGTAATAATATTGTAGTGAGAAATTTTAATACACTGGTAAGGTCCATATTTCTAAAATCGTATTATTTAATACGGTATGTATTAAATTACAATAAAAAAAAACGCTTTGATACCTAATAAAATAAAGCATGACTAAATGTCGAAGTCTATTGATTGCCGAACAGTATCAGTGACAGTTGCACTTGTTATTTTACTGACTGGAATTAGTAATAGTGCTTTAGTCGAAATTCCCAAAATTACAGTCAAGATTCTATCACATCACTATTTATTTGAGATTAAAAACCTGCAACACTGGAAATGTCATTTTACTGACTAGAATTAATAATTTTACTATATGTATAATGTTTTTTTTTTGTTGTACACATTGTAGTAAGTACTAACTACTAACAATTTGCGTTACAATTGACAACGCGGCTAATATAAAAAAAGCTCTTGTTGATATTCCGCAGAAACGTCACCACAGTTGTGCGCCTCATACTTTGAACTTGTCACTTTTTTCGATTAGAATCCATAATTTACGACCTCAAAATAAGAATATTAAACGCATCAAATATGTTGCGGAATAATTTGACTAGTTCGGTAGTTAAGTCACAACTTAGAAAAAGAATGCGACTTTGCGTACACAATAGGGGAAGTCACTTCGAGCAAGAACTTTTAATTAAATAGTTTAATTTTAGGCCTAATTATAAAATGTCTTAATTGTAACTTAGCTACTGACTTGTTTCTGTCAAGAGGGCCTTCACCGGAACTCATTTTCTTATTAAAATTGGGATGATGGACGTGGCAAAATAAATGATCAACTCCGAGGTAGGTACGATCAACGTAATTTAATCGGTATGAAATTGTACGATGATTAGGTAATTAGGAATCACTTCGACACAAAATCAATTTAAAAATTAAATAGCGATTCGTCACAAGCGTTTAAATTTTGCTTCAGAAGTAAAATTAGTTTGGAAAATCGAGTAAAAATACAACTTTTCCATGAACAAGATAAATCGCAAATACAAATCGCTAAGTTCGTGAAACGTTCGCGTTGCGTCGGTCAATCCGTCATCAAACGGTTTGTTTAGACTGGCAGTCACACTAGTAACCAAGAACAGGCAGAAAACGTGTGACTTCGAAACGCGAGGAAAGAAAATTAATACGCGAATCTATGAAAGATCGGAAGAAAACATCATCAGAGCTTGCTGCTACTTAGTCCGAAGAAGCTGGAAAGCCGATAGGTGCTCGGACCGCCAGAAGAAGACTTCAAGAAGCGGGCTTAAAAAGATGCAAAGCCAGGAAGAAGCCGTGTATTTCAGAAGCTAAAAAAGAAAACGGCTTGAATGGGCTCTACTGCATCAACATTTGTGTCACTCATTGTAAAAGTGGTGTAACTCCAGATTTAAAAAAAATGTATTTTTTTGTTGGATTAACCCTTAAATTGGCAGTGTATGTACTGGCATACATTAACTTTGTAAAAATATTTGACATAGTATAATAAAAATGTCTGTGTCACAAATCATTTTAATTCATTGCAATACTAATTATTTTTATAAGGAAAAATAAAACACGTCTCTGGCAACACTTATTTTGACATTCGGTCTCGAAAATGGCGGCCCGGCGTAGCTCATCTGTGTTGACTAAGGTATTTATATTATTTTAACTTGGTTTGACATGGTTTGTGGTGTTTTTATGAACTATATTTTATGCATAACAGTATAATCGAATGGATTTGATATGTTTTTGTGTATGGTGACTTTGTGTTTTGAGTTTATTTTGGTCGGTAAACTGATGTATGCTGTGGCATACATTGCCAAATTCGTAATGAAAGACCCTTCGTTTTATCTGTATGACACAGCATACATTGCCAAGTTTGTAATGAAATGCTTTATTTGTAATTTGCAAGATACCGCATGTATTTGTGATTTGGGATTGCTTTTTATTTTTGGTTGAAGCATGTTTTTTTGTTTCTTTGTTGCCAGCAAACGCTACTAACTCGAGGTGGTAGAATATTAGCTCTTGTGCCTGCTGAAAATGCACCCTCTGACGATAGCGAGCGCTCAGATGTCGAAGAGGAATTTCGTGTACGCACCCCGCTTTCTTCATTTTCTTCTCCAGCACCTTCTATTCATTCTTCCTTGGAAAGACTAAACATTGTAGATGATGACGAACATTACAACAGCGACAATGTTCCACTTACGCCTATTTTTCAAACAGTATATTCAAGTCCGTCTTTAGAACCAAATTGCAATAAAGTACCGGTGCTGAGTGATATTCCGTCACTCCCAACAACTCCTCTTACTCCAGTAAATCCACCAAATCCAAAAACCAGATCCCGACGTCGTCAGCCCACCGTTCCTGTCCTGAAAAGACCGAGACTAATGAAAAAATTTACTTTGAACTATCAGTGGAAAAAAGCCGTTTTTCGACACAGAGCTATTATAGAAGAAGACTCCAATTATACAGATGTTCCGGATATATCAGCGATGGATTATTTTTATAAATTTTTTTCGCCAGAAATTCTAACAGATATCGTAGAGCAAACAAATTCTTACTCAATAGGAAACACTGGACGTTCACTTGGTTTGACGGAAGATGAGCTTCGCGATTTTCTAGCCATACATATTATAATGGGGGTCGTGAATATGCCAGCATATACGGACTTTTGGAGTTTACGATACAGGTATAACTTAGTAGCAGATTTGATGACACTAAAACGATATGAACAAATACGTCGCAATTTGCACTTCGTTGACAATAATATACAGGATTCCGACCGATATTACAAAGTGAGGCCATTTGTGCAGAAAGTAAGACAAAATTGTCTAGCACAGGAAAATGAACGGAAGTTTAGTATAGACGAGATGATGATTCCGTATAAAGGAACCAAAGCTGGAAAACGCCGTCAATATATGAAGGACAAACCCAACAAGTGGGGTTTCAAAAATTATGTCCGCGCCGGAGTCTCAGGCATGGTATATGATTTTCTTCTTTATGGTGGCGAAGATACATTCAGATTTTACACGTTTTCAGATAAGGAAGCTTCTATAGGTTTCGGAGGACGAATTGTAATCGCTTTATGTCAAAGCATAAAATTCAAACCGGCTTTTGTTTTCTGTGACAATTTTTTTTCCTGCCCTGAGCTGTTTTACATTCTACGCGAAGAATACGGTATATTTGGTTTGGGGACTATAAGAAACAATAGACTTAGAGGAGCAGAAAAAGTGTTGCCTTCAGAGAAAGAGATGAAAAAGAAGCCTAGAGGAAGTTATTCACAAGTAGTGTGCAACAAAAATAGATTATCGGTAGTGAGATGGAACGATAACAAACCTGTTACCCTAATTAGTTCATATGTAGGCGTAGAACCTGTCGAAAAAATGAAAAGATACTGTAAGGAGACAAAAAGCAAAATCGATGTCGACTGTCCCCAAATAGTCAAGGAGTATAATAAACATATGGGGGGAGTCGACTTAGCCGACATGCTTATATCTCTCTATAAAACACCATTTAAAAGTAGGCGTTGGTACATAGGTATTTTTGTTCAAATACTTGACATATGCATAAATAATGCCTGGCTTTTATATAGGCGGGATCAAGCTCAATCAAGCAAGCAATATATACCTCTAAAAGATTTTAGGTACGAAATATACGAAGGCCTGAAAAAATTTGGTCGTGCTGATAAAAATGACAAAGCCAGAAAAGGTGTGCCATCAGCTAACCCAGTGGAATCGTTACGATACGATGCCATTGGTCATTTTATGATAATGACCACTCAAGGCAGGTGCAAGCTATGTCAGAAGCTTACCACTGTATTGTGCATGAAATGCAAAGTGCGGCTATGTTTCGTAACAGGGAAGAATCCCAGAAACTGTCAATTATATTACCATGTAAAGGCGTAAATTAGTCATTTCAGTTCAATAAACGTTTATACTATTATTATCTTTTGTATTTTTTTTGCTATTCCTGCTCCTGGATAAACTCCCGTCGAAATTTCATAAGTTTTAGGACTCACTTCCGTCGGTATTTCATTAGTCACTGCACTTGGCAATGTATATCCCAGCATACACGACTTTGATCCCTTGGTTTTCTATTCACTTGGCAATGTATGCTGTGTCATACATGAGTTTTCAGGAAAACTGAAACGCAAAGATATTTTTCGTATTTTTTTGTAATGCCTTAAAACGTTTTAAACCCGATTTCAATAAAAAAAATCGGTTTATGTAAAAAAAAAAAAATCTGCCAAATTAAGGGTTAAATCACATTTATTAATACCTGTCACTATAAAAGTAAAAACAACTCCATAGTATCTACCATAGTGCAATAGATGGCGCTACTTGTTTTTATAGGGAACAATGACGGCAAAATATTCATTATAAAAGTGAAGTAAATCACATGTCACTTTAATAGTGAAGTAAGTACGTTGATTCACTTCTACTGTAACACGTTATATCGAAAAAAAAACCCAACCAAATCTTCAACTTGAACCTGGGCCATCTAGATCTAGGAAAAGGTCACTTAACATAGAAAATTGGGCAGTTAATAAAAGAAAGATGCTACGTAACAGTGGAAAACATTATTTGACAAAAACCGGTGTAAGAATAAATGAAAAGAAGTTCGAAAATGTTGACTGCGGGTGTCCTAAAAAATGTTCTACAGTATTTACCGTAAATGAAAGGCAAAATATATTTGACTCATTTTGGAATTTAAAAGATTTTACTTTGCAAAATTCGTATCTATATGCATTGATTCAGAAAACTACAGTAAACAGAAAACGCCCAAAAGATCAATCACGTGCAGGGAAAATGTCTAGTAACAAAACACAGTTAGTGTGTAAGAAATATTTCCTAAAAACGTTTCAAATTAGTGATGGGAGGTTGTATCGCTGTATTTCGAAAGATGATGTCTCTCAATGTAAGGATAAGCGTGGTACAACTAGTTCGCGAAAACTTGATGATTCCGATATCGTTGCCCATATTCAAAGTTTTCCTGCTTATCAAAGCCATTATACACGAAAAAATAATCCCAACAGAAAATATTTAAATCCTGGACTAACTATACGTAAGATGTATGATCTTTATAAAGAAAAATGTCAGACTGAAATGATTGAACCTAAGAAATTAAAATATTATATGAAAATATTTAACACCAAGTTTAATCTCCGTTTTAAAACACCGCGACAAGACACATGCAAGACTTGTGACGACTTAAATTTGAAAATACAAGGAACCGATGATGAAAATATTAAGAAACAGTTTAAGGTTCAAATAGAACTTCATCAACGAAAAGCAGAATCAGCTAGAGAAAACCTTCAGATAGATTCTAAAAAAGTTGATGAAGCATACATTCTTACTTTTGATCTACAGAAAGCTTTAGCCTACCCGAAATTAAGTACCTCAGTAGCATACTATAAAAGAAATCTTTATTTATACAATTTTGGAATACATTTGGAATAAATTGGTTTTAATAATAATACAGCATACATGAATGTCTGGGATGAAGTTGAAGGTGGGAGAGGTTCTCAAGATATTGCTGTATGTCTGTATAAACATTTAAAAAGTCATGCGGCACTACATAAGCACGTTATAATGTATTCAGATTCTTGTACAGGACAAAATAGGAACATCAAGACAACCCTTTCTCTTTTAAAACTTGTACAAGATTCTGATACTAATATTGACACGATAGACCACAAGTTTTTGGTTTCAGGACATTCATACCTTCCCAATGACGGAGTATTTGGAATAATAGAAAGTGCTAGCCGCCGTTATGGACAAATTTATGGCCCAAACCAGTGGATCGAAATAATAAAAACAGCAAAACGCAAGGAACCTTACTTTGTTGTTACAGAAATGAAAAATCCTGGATTTTTAAGCACTGCTGCCCTAGAAAAAGCTATTACTAATAGAAAAAAAAAACAACTTGTGGCTACAAGTTCAACTGGCTTAATATTAGATGGCTAAGATTTGAAAAAAATAATCCTTTTTTTCAAATCTTAGAGTTTCAATTTAAAGAAACATTGAATGCCGACATCCCCTTTTATAAAGTGAATTTGCATAAAAATAAACAAGGACGACAGCCCTACTTGTACAATATTCGACAAGACCCACTTTATACATCACGAAGACCAACGCAAAGATGAAAGACATGCTTGATCTTTTGCCGTATATTCCACCAATTTACCACCATTACTATAAAAACCTTCCCGTGGATATGCCAACTCGTTCAAGCACACGAAATGCCGATGAGCGTTCATCCGACGACGAAATTACTTACGACTAATAGAAAAATGTCAGTATAATAGTGAAGTAAGTCCAAAAAAATAAATTTAAGTGCATTTATTAAGTTAGTTATTGTATTGTTTTCTAAATTACTAAAATTATTATAAACTTTACTTTGTAATGAACAATTAAAAATAGAAAAAACTACCTAAATACTTTTATTTATTTTCTTATACATTAATTTGCAAAAGGCTAATTATCTCAATACTAATTAATATGGAGATAATTCACTTTTACAATAAACGACACAAATATCAAAATAAAACTTGAACAAAACATGTTATACACACAAGATTAAAACTTTAGTATTAAAGTGATTAATATATCTAAAACCTTCTCCCCTTTAAAAATTAATAGATGAAAAAACAAATCAACACATAACATAACATTATTCTTAAGATAAAACAAATTATTTAAATATATTCTGAGCTTTATGTTGCTTAGCAATTTCTTTGGCTCTACGAAAAGATCTCGGGGATGTAGGTTTTGCAATGTTTACATTATCATTTGAAATATTCAAATCTTTAGGTACAGGCAAATCTTCTGGAATGCCTTTCATTAGAACCATTCTAGTAATATTGTCAGCTGGTAAACTAGCTTAATATTATCGGAGCTCAAAGTATGGTTTTAAAAAAAATATTTGCCACTTGAGCTAAAGAGAACTGGATTTCGATTTCGTTGCTATTAACATTCTTAGCCCCTTCATTTACTATTAAGTCAATTATGTATTGACTGAATTTAAATGCTTGAATTTACCTGCAGCTGGGTCACCGACTTCTCGAGAGACATTGACAATGAAATTACCTTTATCATCATCATCATAAACTTTTGGGGCCATCAATAAAAGACTAAATAACATAAACAACTGTTTTCTTTAAAGAGGAATCAGGAGTACAGGAGGCCTTATCACCGGAACACCTGCAATTGGAAGATTTCAAAGGATCAAATTGTACCTCGGGCCATTTGCAGTTTCATGGGAAGGATCGATATCCATTATTTACTATCTACTGTAACTTAGTAACTAATATACTACAACTACAATAATATGATTATAAAAACACAGATATCTCATTAAAACATGTGTCATTCAAAACTAATCTAAGCAGATTATATTTAGGCTAGAATAAAACTTTAAGTTTGTATTCTGTTTATAATTTAAATATCACTAGTATAAGATACATTTAAATTTACCGTTAAATTTCTATTATAAAACCTCACACAATGATCAAATAAAAAAAAAATGTTAGCAATAAATTGAAAAAAATGACATCCGTATCTTTTTTTTTTATGTCATACATGGCAAAGGCGGCTCACCTGATGGAAAGTGACCACCGCCCATGGACATCTACAACACCTGGGGGCTTGCAGGTGCATTGCCAGCCTTTCAGGAAGGAAAATATATATCTTTTATTTCTTAAGCTTATAGCCGTAATAAGCAACATAGTATTTTTTTTAGTAATTACTTAGGGGTTATTAACTAAAATTAGTATCAAAGTTCATAGTCTAATTAATAAATAATTAATTTATAAGAATTCAAATACAATAATACATCTATTAACAAACACACATACGTTAATAAAGTTGTACGGTATCTTACCTTTTAGTAGGCAGTTTTAATAGCTTAAATGTATATTACAATCACAGTTTTAATCAAAACAGCAATGAGTATTTAAGAATAAAAATTAAAGATTTATTCAAAGTTCAAATGTAAAAAAAAAATTGACAGCGTGCAGTAATAATGACTGCAGGTGAATGGCGTTAACCGTCATTGTCAATCAAATAACAAATAGCGTGTCTCACTAAGCATTTAACCTAATACAAAAAAAATGTTTAATTAATAAACTTAATCTTAATTTTAAGTTTCTAATTTTCATTTGATTTTTACTGTTTGGTATTATTTTTTCACATTTTATCGTGATTGTATTTAAATATTTTTTGCTGAATAGTGCAAGTAATAGTTGCTGTGGTCTATAATTGAAGTAGCACACAACTTGTATTGTATAATTTTAAGAATATGTATTTAGTGTGTATCCTTTGTTGGTAACTCATAAATTAAATAATTAAATAGCAAACCAAATACGAACCAAAAGCGAAATATAGTAGCAGCACTGTACTATAGCCGAAGTAAGCGCTCTCTTGTATAGTATAGTATAGTAGTATATAGTGAGATTATAAAATCGTCTATATTAATCTATAGTAATTTTATAAATACGAAAGTATCTCTGTCTGTCAGTCTGTTTGTCACGCTTTGATGGGTATTACTGAATGTGATGAAATTTGGTCTGAAGCGAGCTAATACAATAAAAGACATACATAGACTACTTTTTATACCTGAAACCTACGACTAAAAAATGTTACTCATCCGGCAACATTCGCCTGTAATGTAAAAATCTCGCCTGCTGTCATGTCAGTTGTTTTTACAATGTAATGCTCGATTTTAAGTTTTTATTGGTGTAATGTTACAAGTTGTACAATTACATGTTGCACACTGTAATGTTACAATACAGGCGAATGTTTTGGGTAAGAAGAGTCATAAACGTCTTTTGTAATATGTTTGAATCATATTTTCACTTTTGGCTCTATAAATAATTTTGAAAATTCAATTAAAATTTTAAAAAATCAACACTTCAAACTTTTTTATATAAACTCGACTATTGGACGATAGATGGCGGTAAGACATTTTTTTTTATAACATTCCGCAATATATGGTAGTAATGGAATAAAATAAAACTAAACATAATATAGAAATAACATATGTTAAAAAATATATATATATTTATTTGTTAATCTACACATGAAGGCCCCATTATTATTTTTATATTATTTAAATTAGGAGTTTAATAAACTGAATATAATTTATAAATAACAGTAATAAAATTAAATTTATTATTTAATGTATATTAAGCGCCATCTAGCAGGCTAGCTTTTAACTATCAAGCGGCAGTAAGCAGTTTCAAATCTTTTCTGGCACGAATTTAGTAAAATAAATGTTTAAATAGTCATATGTAATGTTATTCATATAATACCAATACGTCATGTATAATTTAAATTTAGATCAATATTGTCGCGACATTTTTTATTGGATAGGATAGATAGAATTCATATAAGTACATTTATATTGTAAAAGTTGAGCGAAAATCTCTTGACTAAGTGAAATTACTATTCCCTCAAACTATTAGTAATGATAAAACATTTAAATGTGTGAAATAAATATTTCATCGTAATATTGACAAAATTTAATTTTAATTAATCTTCAACATTTTAAATTACATTACTTTGACTATTGGACAAAAGATGGCAGTAAGATAATTTAGTATCTTCCTCAATAGATGGCAGTAGTAGGATAAGAAGTAAACTATTTACAGTTCCTTCGCGATGAACACGTAACTGGCTGAGATATATTCTACTGCCAAGCAGCGATATTCAGTTTTGTTGTGTATCGGGCTATCGGGTTGAAGGGTGAGTGAGCCAGTGTAACTACAGGTAAGACATAACATCTTAGTTCAAAAGCTTAGTGGCGTATTGTTGTTTAAGGAATGGTCACTATTTCTTATGGTGTACATTTCTAAGGCGATGACCTATATTTATATCTTAAAAAAATATATCTACTTGGACAAGAAATACATATATTACATTTGGAATAATGTTATGACAAAATTAAATAATAAATTAATCGTAGGTACGTGTTCCACATGTGGGTGAGGGCCTCCAGTGTTTTTGTATGTAGTATTATTTATTTATTATTATTATAAATCTATCCGCTCAGGAAGGCGCTCCCCTCTACACTAAATTATGGGCGTGCATTAGTACGAATGATGCTGTTTCAGCGTTGTAGATCTATCGATAGTTGACCTCGAAAACTATTAAGAATAACGATAGTACTATCGATACTATCGATACTATCGATAGCTCTCCGTAAGCTATTGGTAGCAGCGATACTATCGATAGATTAGGTTAAAAGTAATGGTGTTTGCAATACTATCGATAGTGGACTATCGATATGCAACACTAGTTACGAGTAACGTTCTTTGTCTCAGTGTGCGTAGACCACTTAGAGTAAGACAACAAAAATTTACAAATTAAATTATTTTTGTTAAGTTTATTTTATGAAAACGCAGATGATTTAATATGTATACACCTTCGTGAGTGTATATAGATTAATAGTCAGGACTGGACCGTATTCGAAATATGAAAAGGTATTTCATAGTTGCTAAGAAATATGACGAAGTGGCTTGTCCCGGCTTGTTTTTAAAAAACATGACGTCAGTATTTCTGCCGTCACGAATGTCAGGGTTTGGATTTGTATCCATCCTCGAAGGTGTGAAATTAAACTCAGGAAATATTCTTCTCTGATTAATTCCTAACTGAGAAGGTCCGATCGCTCCAACGGCTCGTACAAGCCTCCCGATACCGGCAGGCGTTCGGCCTTTTATAACTAAATTAGGTGGGGGCACTATTCACTCAAGATAACAACTATTTATGGACGGTAAAATATTTCAGATAATTTAACATCTTAAAATTCACTAAATATTATTAATTTAATAAACAAACAGCTTTCAATTTTTAAAATAATTAAAATAATTATTTCCGGGCACGTGGTTTTCTTAAATATGTGATTTTCCGCCGACATATATAATTTATAATCTGTATTTTAATACCTAACTTAAATTAACTCTGATGTATTTTCTTTAGATTGAATACCTAATTAAATACGTAGTTGATTTCAATTAAATTCGGATGGACCGAACGAAACGTTTTAGTGAAGTAATAAAAACGAATAGAAACTCGATCTGTTTGTTCCAGAGATAACCTAACACAAACAAACAAATAAAACAATACAGCTTCAATATATTAATATTGATGTAATAATTTCATAGCCTATTCCAATGGAAGTAGAAAAAAAGCTAAACAATCCTTAGATTTACGTATTTCATGCGATTCGCTAATAACTCAACTATATTCTGCACTACTAAGAGTTTATGATAAATATATCTTTATTTATAATACGACACTATTACACTTAACTACTTATATCCACTTTAATTTCACTTCTAAATATCGATAGTTTCGTCGACATTAAAAACGTATTTTTTCGCAAATACATAGTGAATATCTGAGCAGAGATGGCCCAGTGAAGGAAAACATCGTGAGGACACCTGCATGTGTCAACGAAATTCTGCCACATGTGTATTCCACCAACCCACATTGGAGCAGCGTGGTGGAATATGCTCCTAAACCTTCTCCTCAAAGGGAGAGGAGGCCTTAGCCCAGCAGTGGGAAATTTACGGGCTGCTAATGTAATGATGTAATGAATATCATGATTTCGCCTCAATTTGCTGTTAAAGTTAAATGTTGCTTATTTTAGTGTGGCATATCGATAGTACCTGAATATCTTTCGACGTCAATTGAAGATAGTTCTGCAAAGCTGGTTTATTTGGCTTTTCTCCTCTTATGGTTGTAATAGGTTTTAGACTATAGAGATATCTGTTTAATAACATCCGTATCCGTGAATAGTCCGCCGTGGTTGAAATTTGTTAAGAAAAAAAGTATATTATAGTATATAATTAAATAAAAAGTATATATGGTTTTATATTATTTATTCATTCGTATCATAAATAATATGTTTGGATTATCACAATTTGTTCAATATTCGCCAAATGCATTACAATTCTTAATACTGTTGGAAATTTCGAGATTCAATCGTTCACAGATAAGTAATAAATTAATAACTAACCTTATTTGTTATAAAAAAAATGTACTTTTACATTAAAATTAAACTAAACAATGCGAACACAAAAGGCAGTTGATCAGCTTACGGCGAGATTTACAAACGTATACACTGTTCCAATCGAAGGAGTAACAAATTTTTGATTTGTATATTCCACGCGATTTTCAAATAGCTTCACTAACAGTTCTTGATAAAGATATCTTTATAATACAGCACTATTTCACTATAAACATGCATCCATTTTAATTTTACTATCGAAAATAATAACGTCGTTGACAATTGACATTTAAAACGCGCCTTTTCTTGAAACTGAATACCACAGATTATTAAAGATTTTATTCAATTATATCGTGTCAATTAAATGTCAAAGTTGTCTTTACTCTTCTGGTTGGAACAGATTATACTTGACACAACGAAGCTGGCGTTTCACTACGGAATATAATATTAATAGGTCCCCTTTCGGCAAAAATAAAAGCCAAATAAAATAATAATTATAATAATATATAACGTTATTTAAATGACATAACATATATTTTCAATGAATATAGTTATATTATTAAATAACTCAAAATCAACGCAAACCCGATCATAATTCAAAAAGTAATATTGTCGATAATTAATAAGTAAGTATTAATATACCGTACCGTGTTGTGAGGAAGGTCTTGAGCATGGACGTGGAATAGAGGAATATGACGACCAAAGAAACAATGGATGGATTGTGAAAGACGATATGGCTGGATATGTTACTTGTGAGATGACGTCAGACAGGAGTGTGGAAGAAGACATGCTGCGCCGAGCCCAAGTAAAATTGGGATTAAGGCAGGAGGATGATGATGATACCGTGTAACCGTAAATCAATTTTCAACATTATACGAGAGATTTTTTTTTTTACAGAATCGACACGTTATTATTCCTACTAAACGAAACACTATGTTTTTTTTAAATGTTATTACGTACACATTTATTGGTTATCTCTATTTTTAAAAAGCATTAATTTCTTAGTTTCGTAAACAATCTGCCGACTATTCGTGACGGCCACTTCTTTTCCATAACCCCGTTTGCTATCAGTTTATATCCCGAGATATATATCTCATAGTAAAACTCCAGCTTACTGTGTTATTTATTCGACTTTTGTTCATAAAATATATATCTAGAATCATAATTGTAATGGATCTTACAAAATAGGACAGTTCCTACTAAGACCATTACGTTAAATGCAGCTTCGTCTTAAGCACAACAAGCGTAAACTTGCACTCTGGATTAACACGAGCCGGGTTATATATTTGATACGCTGGCGAATATTCGTGTCTGTTACATTAATATCATTTATACTAGAAGAGACTTGTATAACATGACAAATGAGCGTACTCTAAAATAAAAGCAATCTAAATAATACAATAAAAAATTGTTTTTTGACAATCAATAAGTATTTATATTAATATAATAAAAATGTGACTTAAACTTTGTTAATTGTATAAGTGAAAAAAAATTGATGGCTGTATATTTTAGTACCTATGTGAATGAAAATATAATTTCTTTTGTTTTAATTTTTTTTTACTCTTTCGATATAATTTTTATTTGTCTGGCATAAAAAACTTAGGTAATTGCAGGTTTACCAGATTATATAAAAATTACAAGTGTTAATTGCAATGTTCGTCTTGATGTACTTTTGACGCGAACAGTCTTAGTAGGTCCGTCTTAAAATCCAAAAACTAAAGTAAAATGATATTAATTCTACTTAGTTTATACTCTTAATTTATTTTTGTTTTATTACTAATCAATTTATGTATATTGTTGAAATAAAATAATGAAATATATTTCAATAATTAAAATTGAAATTACAAGATCTGTCCGAATGTGTTGTGGGTGCTTATGTTTTGTCGGGATTAAAAAAAGGTAATATTTTCATGTATGTACATTAAAGAGATAAAGAAGTATTTATATATTATAAAAATGAATTTGGCACGATGAGAGAAAAGATTTTGTAACAATTAATTGAAAAATGTATGCGATTTATTGTTCAATCGGTCAAATTATGACGTTCGCGGTGGTTATTCTTCCGACATACACCAAGTTTTTTTTGTGAAAAATATAAAGGCAAGAGTCCAAAAACTAAAAAGGATTTTTTTTCTGTAGTATTATGTACTATATTAAGTATATAAATTTGTTTAAACAACACTGCAATAATTACAACAAAGCTGAAATTGTTTTCTTCAGATTGAATAAAAACAATTGGTGAGACTATATTCTTTGATTATATATATCTAGACAGAGTGTCAACAAAAGAGCCAAATTTATTATCTTGGTGAGTGATAGCTACGCTTGACCCTAGCCGAACGTCATACTACTTTACCAGTGTGTGTACTTAGTAGCCAGTCGTTGACTACTATTTTTTTCGACGCGTTCTTCGCTTCGACAGTCTATCTATACATATAAATAATCAAAGACTATATTCTTGTCTATGGTATATAACTGAAGTATGTAAGAAACATATTCAATGAGTTTAGTGATTTTGTCTTCATAAATATGGTTAAAACGATTTTGTAATCAATTTTTTTAAATAAAATTTATTTGCCAGTAATCTCGTTTTTTCACACTTATTTATATATAAATAGCCCTAATGTGGCTAATTATATTATATATATGTATAATATAAAGCGATTAAACATTATATACATTTTTATCGACTAGTAGACTCCATACAATGGCACTTATTTCGTAATATTATAAAAAAAAACTAAACGAAATTGTATATGTTAATAATAACAATTTAAAAAACGAATACGTTTTTCCCGCGCTATTTTAGTTACGTAACAATTTGTTATTTTTATATGTTCTGTTTTCAAAAATTCGGATTCGGAAATAATACTACTATTATATGACTATTTAAAAGTGTGTTATCGATATGTATTTATGAACTAATTTTTTATTTTTATGGATATTTTGTAATTATAGCTTAATATAAATTATGCATGTATTTTAAATGTTATTACGAATTAAATTTAAAATAAAATGACTATGCTAGTTGTCATATTATCTGACGAAAGAAGCTCCTTTGAATACTTACTTAATTAAAAAGTATAAAACTAAAATTTAAAAAAAGAACTCATTAGGTATTTCTTAAGTGCTACATATTTACATTTCATACATATCACTATTATTGTCTCTAATTTGATATTTCGACGCGGCACCGCCATTATTTCTAATTACACAATAAATACAGACTAAAAATAATATTCTTTTTTTTAAACAAAGCAGGCATTTGTACCGCAAATTTTCGATCGAAAAAATTCTAATAATTAAAATTTAAATACAGAGTTCGAATTATTCTAAAAAAATCCATAGATATAATAAATAAAAAAATAATATGTTTATTTATAAATTAAAATAACAATAATTATTTACAATATTTACAATTCGTTATTTTAAAAATAGAATATCCTATTTAATGTCGTTTTATACGTTACGGTAGTTATCCAAGATGCCATTTTTGTTTATTATTGTTATTTTGGCGTACTTATTGAAACTAAACGTTTTTGGCGCGCTTGGAGTCAAGTTATATGCAACTGTCAATGTGTAACGAAAATTGAAACGTGAAACGTTAAAACGTATATAACGTAAAATGTAATATTTTTCTTAATAATAAATTGCATCTGTTTGGTTATCTGTCTGCAAATATTAATTTGTCTTTCTTCTATTTATGTATCCAGATTCCAGTACTGTTAGGCTTATATTATTCAATGCACAAATTCGTTTACGGCTCCGCCATGATGGAACTGTTGTGTGTTATCGACTATGACGCTCGTATACGCGCCTTCTTGCACCGATGGACTCGGTGTCATCTTGCCGAAGTTGCCGCCAAAATTCCCGTCAATCTGTCGGCCATTTTGTCCTTGACTATTATGACCGTAAAATGAAATTAAATTCGTGTAATTGTATTGATTAATTTCCGAACTCTCGATCGAGCTACAGGACGACGAACTTGCCGAGAATGGCCTCTGATTCTGTGGGTACGCGTAATTGTTAGGCACGACTTCCGGTTCCGTATAATTTTCGTAGAATAACTCTTGATAGCCACCGTTTTGGTATTCCTCGTGGTTCTCGTAAGGCGGGATGACGGGTAGAGTGTATTCTGGGTAGTTGTAGCCACTGGAGTCTGTGCTGAAGTCGTTCTCGTTTATGGCGTGGTTTATTTTGTCTGTGTGTCTGTGTGACATCTGGGGCGAAGTGGAGGGGACGTGTGGTACGTCGACGTGGTTCAGTTTAGGCGGGCCCTGGTCGATGTTTAATATGAGATTCTTCTCTTCTATATCACTGTAAAGAAACATAGACAGGTGTTGTAGAAAAAAAAATTATTCGAATTTTCGGAAAACACCGTCAGAAATTTCAATTTAAACAAAAAATAACTCGAATAGAAGGAGATAAAGTACAAATTACAGTAACTAAATAACAACATACCTAAGTACGTAGTTGACAGACACTATACAGTGTGGTCGTGATGACCGCGAGTTGTGGACGATGGTCGCGTAGCTCTGCATCCAGACCCAGCCGCCAGATTTAGTCAGGAAACGGTAGTAACGAGACGTGACTTGCCCCTTCGTTAACACTACGAACAATATTTGAAAACTTTAACATCGGTTTCATTGACGCCAGGGGGTTAATTCTACTAACAATTTGGCAGTTTACTAACAACAATCCAGATGCGGTTTTGTCCATAAATATAAATAAAAAGAATTAGACCTCTGTCAAGATCAAGCTGAAGTTTTTCTTTGTAAATAATAGTCGTTGCATCGTCGTAGGATTGCCCCCATGTTTTTTATTGTGACACCAAAGAGCCCAGTAGAAATATCGGTTTGGATAAAAGTATTTATGTGGTGGTCAAGTTTACTCGATAGTCATTCTACACTGCAAATCAACTTACCGTTTAACCGATGACTGTTGATATACATAGATAAATATATATGGTACTTAATTTTGTATATACTTACATGTGCAGTGTGAGTAACGCATGTGTAGAACGTCAGTGCCATGTATATAGTGGTAGAGGGTTTTCTCAATCAAGTCCTGAGGCTCGTATCCGGTTAGTGATGCAACTCTGTAACGAGATTGTAACGATATATATAACGATAATGTTTATAACGTTATTTGTCAAACGTATTACGTTATTCAGCTTCTTTGAGCGCAATGTCATATAATTCTTGAAAAATTAGCTTCTATGTGAATTACATACTAATTATTTTAATAAATTATTATTTATAATATCTAATCAGTTATTTTTGGTGTTAATAGACAGGAAGTAAATGAAAAATTTAAAACCGTTTTGTTTTAATTAATTCATTCAATATCCTTACATTTTAATATATATACATCGATATCAATATAATTTTTAAACTTTTTTGGGTTTAGAGTCGACCTTTAATTTAAAAAATGAAACATAATAATTTATTAATTATCATAAAAAATAAACAATTAATTTAAAAAAAATAAAGACACGTG
Source organism: Vanessa atalanta (assembly GCF_905147765.1). Lineage (NCBI taxonomy): Eukaryota > Metazoa > Arthropoda > Insecta > Lepidoptera > Nymphalidae > Vanessa > Vanessa atalanta. Next base: position 2,407,967 of record NC_061898.1, on the reverse strand, counting down.
CCTAGATATTTTTGCTAAATTTAAAAAAGTAAATCAATAGCATATTGTAAGCCCAATAAAATATTTGAATTGGGTTTTTTAATAGGTATATCACGTGACACGCCACCCTCGCCACTCGCCTCTCATTGTTTTCTCGTCCGAAAAAAGTGTTGACATAAAAAAAACCTGATCGCTTCCGCCAATTAACGCTTACGCTTTGTTAGGAACCCTTGTCTTAAATATCGCATTTTTATTTAAAAGAATAAACAGGATGCTAGTTTGGTTCTATTTCCCTCTTGTTTAATCTGTATTTTTTTATATAGATTATATTAAAATAGTGTTAGATTGTTTTTTTATAATATTCAAGTTTTAAAGTAAATTCACAAACACATTTAAAGAAAACAAAATGAAATAGATAAATATATAATTAACAATAAAATAAAGTACATAAAACTAGGCTGTACGTGAAATACTTTCGTCATTCGCGATATGAGAAAACAAAAACAAAATAAATAATTATAAATTTTTATTTCGCTTTTTTTACAATTATTGTTTAAAAAAATATCTGTCTGTATTTGCTTTTGGAAACTCGAGTCGCGCAAATAAGTGGCAATTAAACGTGACAGGGCGCCAATACGAGTTTTTTCGCTATTTTTTTTTTATTTCACCCTTTGTAATAGAATACTATGTTCAAAGAGAATATTTATTATTTTTAACGTTCTGTTATTATAAACATATCGAAGTTAAATAATCTAAATGTATGGAATTGTCCGATGTTTAAAGGTTCACACTTCACACCCAGACAAGTACACCTGAATTTTATGGGACAAGGTATCCGTTTCTCGATAAAACTCCACGGCTATTTTTAAGTTTGTCGATTCATAAATTTAAATCATTTGTAAAAAATACTTTAAAAAAAGTATATTATTCAATACAAGATTATATAGATGACAAAAAAAAACCTTCTGGCAAATATAATAACAAAAAGTTACTATAACAAAAAATAGTATGCTTTAAAAAAAAACGATAATTTTCATTCGCCGGGCCTCCTAGGTCTGAGCAATGTTTTTCCGAATCGATGGTATATTTTTGACAATCAATCTTGCTCAATTGAATAATCGCACGTGACGTTGGCAGAATAATCTGTGCCTCGGCACAAATAACAGCCAAAAAAACTAATAAAGATTTTGACTTTAACGTTGTTAGAAATAACGAGTGTTGGCTGAATAATGTAACGCCTTTGTGATTAATAAAACACTATTTTTTCGATTAAACATTCGATATATATACCCTGTTGAGTTAAGATGTTAAAAATGCAATTAATTTTAAAGTAAACTCTATTTATGTAACCATAAAGTACAGTTTTGTATATTTTATAATTTTTAAACGTTAATGTGTTAGTGTAAATTGAACTGTATTGGTTGATGATAGAGTAGTTTTTCGTTCGTCATTCCCAATACGTGTTTGTAGTGTTGACGGTTCTTCCGCGCTTGTCAGCAAGAAACAATGTAGCTGACTCAGTTTAAAATAGCTTCAATCATCATAATAATTGTTTAAAAATATTTTGATAGTATGCAATTTCAGTGTTCAAGGTTTTCAAATAACGCACGTGTTTTTAAACGAAAGCATTCTATATTTGAATATTTTAATTATTAGTAACAGATATTTTACCCCCAAGCAACTTAGTATTGATGTGTTCAGTACCGGATTTGGAGGTCTGGAGGCCCTGGGCGACAGATGAGTGGAGGTCCCTAATTATTATTTTATAAATTAATTTGAACAATTTAATTTTTATCAGTAAACTATACTTTACGTCGGAACCTCTATTGTGTGAGCCCTCTCTTGTAGAGGACCCAAAGCAATTGCCTCTCCCCTATAGCCGGCCCTGGATGTTTTCTGGCATGAACAGTTGGTAAGCCAGTGTAACTACAGGCGCAAGGGACATAACATCTCTATTCCGTGGTTTGTGACTATAATACTGACTCACCAACAAACCGGAACGCTAAATACTGTGTGCTGTTGTTTGGCGGTAGAATATCTGATGAGTGTATGGTTCCCACCCAGACGGGTTTGCACAAAGCCCTACCGCCAAGTAAATTTATTTATTGCTAGATTTAAAGTTATTACTAAGCTATCTAGCCAAACAAAAAACATTACCATAGAAAATAGACCGAGGCATAGATAAAAAATACTAAGAATTCAACAGATATTGAATATCAAAATAGTCACACCTGGGGGCCAGATGTTCGACACACGACACCTCTAAACCTTCAAACGCGATGATTCAACAATTATTTAACTTTAAATTGTAATAATATGGATATCATTTTAAAACAAACAATATTGAAAATAAATGAGCTGTTATGGCTCAGTGGTTAATTGTCTAAGATGTAGCGAATTCAATTAGAACGCACTATTAGTCAAATCAAAATATACTTTATTCAAGTAGGCTTTTACAAGCACTTTTGAATCGTCATTTAACAAACTATTTAAAGTAAAGCTACCACCGGTTCTGAATGTAGATTCTACCGAGAAGAACCGGCAAAAAACTCAGTAGTTACTCTTTTTCGACATCTAAAAATACAGTCATGTTAGTTAAATACAATTATATATGTATGTTATGACTCCTGTCTGGAAGTTAACAAGGATTAATAATGTCATATCGGATAAAATTTTACCTAAAGTATCAATTAATCTGCTTTAGAACAGCGTGGTGAATTTATAGGGTTCTCTTAATTGGTAAGTGGTCACCACTGCCCATTGACAATGGGGCTGTAAGATATCTTAACCTTGGGAACTAAGTTTTTAACCTTGTGCCTGTAGCTACACTAGCTGACTGACCCTTCAAACCGTAACACAATAAAACTGAGTACTGCTGTTTCGCGGTAGAATATCTGATGAGTGGGTGGTACCGTGGTGGTGACGGGCTTGAAAATAGCCCTACCACCAAGTAAAATATATATTTTTTGTTTATTATCATTAGGTTTTTTTAGTATAATAGGTAGGATGATCAGGAAATGGGATAGTGCCATTAAAAGGTCACTACAATGAAACACCAAGTTTGGGAATTGAGAAGTTATGTATGTAAACAGACTTGATATACTTTTGCAGGGCCTTGGGGCCCCCACAGGAGAGGAATCTGCGTAGGAATATTAAGAACTAGGCTAAATTACAAAATATCTTAATTGTAACTTAGTTACTGAACTGTTCATGTATCTAAATTTTATTTTAAATTTGTATTAAGTAAGTAAGTCAAGTAAATAAGTAAGTTTTTTTTACATTGGATATTATTTTAAATGAATTCTGTGGGAATTTTAAACAGCGACCTTTTGTACGAATTCGGTCATGTTTGAATACGAATTTCCGCCAGCGTCCTCTCTGATCATTTTATTTCGGTTGCTTTGAAATAAATACCTAGTTTTTATACATTTTCGGAAAGCTAAGTAAACGATTATGTTTTTAAAATAATCTGCAGAACAGGTTTCATAATGATGATTTTTTGTTTTTCAGTGATATTTGAGGGAAAAAAATAAAAATAAAATAGAAATAATATCGTTTACCGTCTCGCATTTTTAAATATGGACCGATAATTGTTGTTTAAATATTCAGTGTTTAATCGTTTTTATGAATCAGAAGAAAAAGAAATAGATTTTAATTGAAACTTTTTTTTAAATAAATTTTTGAAATTGCATTTTTGACTTATTTTGAAAAAATCTAAAAAACGTCATAACTCTAAAATGGTTCACTTTTGCATCATGCATATGGGGTTTAAAATATCGCAAATAATCACCTCCTAACGGGAATACGTCGAATTACCAAGACCCTGTATAATTTTAAGGTTTAAGCTTGTTCATACTAAATTTCATCAAATTAGGTTCAGCAGTTTGGCAGTGAAAGTGACAGACAGAATCACCTCCACATTTATTATATTAGTATAGATTATTTGGTTGTAAAGTAGTACTTGTTATCGTTGTACAGTTTAAAGGTTGAGTGAGCCAGTGTAATTACAGACGCAAGGACCATAAAATTAAGTTTCCAAGGTTGGAAGTACATTAGCGATGTGAGCAGTTTTTATTTCTGACAGGTAACCATTAAATGTTCCTGGTGAGATCCTGTAAATTTCCCACAGCTGGGCTAAGGACTCGTCCCTTTGAGGAAAGTTTGGAGTATATTTACCACGCTGCTCCAATGCAGTTTGGTGGACACATGTGGCAGAATTTCGTTGAAAATAGACACATGCAGGTGCATTTAAAAAAAAATCAACACATAAAAATTCAGTGATGCGAACCCGCAATCATCGGTCATGAAACATACGTTCTAACCACTGGGCCCTTTCCTGGTCGATCTATTTTATTAAAAGATTATTAAGCCAAGTAAGGTATGTTTAAGTTAGCCATATGATAACCTTACTTAGCTAACTTTCTCATATAGTTAAAGAAGTTTAAACTTGTGAGGGCGATTGACCATTTGACGCGTGTGTCGATACTCAACGGCTATAAATATCAGGGTTGTCAACATCATGTTTTTGTGAATTACTATTATATTTATTAATATAGTTCATAAGTATATGGTAAAAACATATTTATTAGATATTAGGCCAAATTTATTATTAGATAGAACTGTCGAGCTTTCAGTAACAGATCTCTTCAAATCAAATGCGTTTGAGAAAACAGCCCTTAGCGAGAAACGTCAAAAAACCCACATGGTTGCTCATTTAAATATCACATTTACAATGATGTTAGTATTCACAATCACTGTTCAATCAGTCCTGTGATGGAACCCGAGTCCAAATCCAGGCGTTTTATTCCAAAAACAGTCCGAAGTTTGAAAGTTGGAAATGTGTACACTCTACTCTTGATGAACCTATCATATAATATAGATGTTGAATAAGAGTTTCCTGCCGGTTCTTCTCGTTAGAATCTACATTCCGAACCGGTGGTAGCTTTACTTTAAATAGTTTGTTAAATGACGATTCAAAAGTGCTTGTAAAAGGCTACTTGAATAAAGTATCTTTTGATTTTGATTGATTTGATTATCGTATCTAAAATATCATACATACCGATCTTATAGATTTATTAATTAAAGTCATTTATAAACAGATACAGACTATGGCGGTAGGGCTTTGTGCAAGCCCGTCTGGATAGGTCACTCATCAGATATATCAGTATTGTTGTGTTCCGGTTTGAAATGTGAGTGATCCAGTGCAACTACAGGCACAAGGGATATAACATCTCAGTTACCAAGGTTGGTGGCGCGTTGGCGATGTAAGGAATGGTAATATTAACCAGCGCCAATGTTTACGGGCGGTAGAACGACGCAATTACGATGTTTAAAGTTGCTAACACCATTTCTCAATTGTGAATTACGTAATACATCTTAAGACTTCGTAAGACTTCGTAAGATCTTATGACTACGTAAGACTTCTTACATTGGTTAAATTATAAACACAAATGCTAATGGAAGCTTACAGCTGCTTGTCTAGTTTTGTAATTGCTATTGAATTACAAATTAAAATTACTTATTTTTACCAATATATTTAATAAACGCCGAGTAGTGATCGGAATGCTTCTGTTGCGAAATTTAAAAAAATTGTTAAGGAACGCTTGTGTGCGAAAGGTTACTATACAATTAGTGAGTTTATGTTTGATAGCTCACCTTGGGAATGAAACGATCGCCTCCTGGCTGTTTCTACTCATATACAATTATGTATATAATTAACTTGACGTAAATAAATAAAAAAAGTCCCGCTGAGTTTCTTTCGCCGGTTCTTCTCAGGTCAGGGTGTTTTCTTTTTCCGAACCGGTGGTAGTGTTTAATTTGACTATCAATAAGTAAGTGTAATACTTCTATATTGAATAAAGGAATTTGAGTTTGAGTTTGAGTTTGAAAACAAAATCAAAATATTATTTATTTGGTAAGATCTTAGGAGCACCTTTTATTGTTTTAATATTAAGCTACCACCGGCGCGGAATGTAGATTCTATTTAGAAGAATCAGCAAGAAACTCAGTACTCCTTTTCAATCAAAAAAACTTCATGTAAAGAGTTTTGTTTCAAAACTGTTTGAATCACGATGATTCTTAATTTCATAGCCATGACTAATATTAGTCATGGCTATAACAGTTGTTTAAACAGTCATATGACTGTTTAAACAATAACACGTCAATCGTTGTCTAGCAATAAAGCTTATCATAAATTTTATTAAATTAAAATATTTAAATTAGAAAAAATGTTTTAATTTTTTTTTTCCAGTGACAACCCTAATAGACACATAACGTTTCGGCGAAGCGGTCATTGTTGGCGTGGTCGGTTAACGCGTCCCTGATTGCCGTGAACTAATAAATATTGAACTTGTGTTGTGGTTGACCACGGGTGTCGACACTAGATCGGAATCGGACAATCATGAAATACACTTATTCATTTATAACAAACTATTTTAAAGCCTATATGTGATAACTACGTACAACTTTTATATGGAAGAATCAACATAACAGAAAAAATGTAGCCTTTTTCTGGCTATATCATAAGCACGTATTGTACGTAAACCTTCCTCTTGGATCAATCTGTTTGTTAATGGAAACCGCATTAAAATCCGTTGAGTAGTTTTCAAGATCTAAGCGTACAGACGATGAAGCGGCTTTGTTTCATACTACCTAGAGAAGCAGAATTAGGGGTTGCGAATTGGGAAGGGCAATACCTAACTATTTCTGTGATTAGTGAGTCCAAATAATACTCTCCAGTCTTGAATGTGCAGGATTTTGTAAACGTCGCGTGATTATAACGATTTACGCCCGTGTTCTCCGGTTGTGTACTCTACTGGCAAATAGAAATACTTAGCATCGTTGTGTTGCTGCTTTAAGGGTGAGTGAGCCAGTGTTACTGCAGGCACAGATATAACAGTTTAATTCCTATGGTTGATGGCGCATTAGCGATTTAAGAGATTATTAATATTTCTTACAGTCAGTGGTAACCACTTACCATCATACCTATTTGTCAAAAATATTTTTTAATTGAATCTAATATTAATAATTAAAACTTAATGTATAATTATTTTTCTTTAATGGCAATACTAGAACGCGGCTTCGATCGATTCGTGCGGTATGTTTATATATTGCAAGGTTTCGACACATTTAGACATTGGCAAACCGCAGGGCTCGCTGCATTGTTCTTTAGTGATAAAATTCTTGGAATGCTATAAAAGCTGTTATCGTCTCGGCTAGTGATGTGACGTAAGGTCACGTTAAAAAATCACAAACGCCGAAAAAAATTATACGATTGTTTCGTTGATTTTATCCGTCCTTTTGTTAAGCTTTCACGTCTTAAATATTGAATCAGTCGTTATGAAATTTGAAGGTATGTTGTCAAGGGTATCGGATAGGACATAGAGTAGCTAGCTTCTCATGGATGTGATGATAAGTGATAAAAAAGCGTTTGATTGCCTTGTTGAAACTCTTTGCGGAGGTGTCTGTTTTATCAATCAATTATGAGTGTGTGTGTGTAGATGCACACACTGGTCATATATCTCACGCATAGTTGACTGTTCCATAAAAATCCCAAAGTATAGAGCGATATTCGCCAAATGTATGACATACAGAAAAAATCGACTTTCAAACGTTTACAGATAAGTAAAGCCTGAACTTTTCTGTTACCAAAATGTACTTAGACATTAAAATTAAACTAAATAATTCGAACACAAAAGGCATTTGATCAGCTTAAAACAAGATTTACAAACGTATAAACTGTTTCAATCGAAGGAGTAGCTACAGGTTGTATACAAACTTTTGACATACATATTCCACGCGTCTTGTTAACAGCTTAGCTTTATTGTGCGCCACAAAGAGTTCTTGATTAATATATCTCTACATATAACACAACACTATTACTCTTTAAAAGCTATATAAACTTTAAATTTACTTCCAAAGTCTTGATAACAACTGACATTCAAAACGCCTGTTTTCCCAAGTATATAATGATTATCCCTGGTTATTAAGGATCTCGACAATGATTCTGCGTCAATTCCACGTCAAAGTTGTGTATTTTTCTTCGATCCTGGTGTGATTGGAACAGGCTGTAGCCTCCGCCATGGTCGAAATAATTCAGGGCATTATAATCATCAAATGATAACAATAAAATATATGTGATAACTTAAAAACGTCTGTCCGAAATACGGTGGGATAGAGTGAGCCTGCCAACCGCTGCCGTATGCGTAAGAGAAAGGAAAGCCAGTTAGAATGGCGCCGTAACGCGTTACGTAACGATGCGGTTTCCTTCTTTCATAAGAAGTTATCACTTCAAAAAGTTTATAACATTTGACAGCATTTTTTGTAATCTATTTAAATAACGATATCGATAAGTTTCTATCGAATGTCGACATCACTCGAGCGTAAAATCGCTTTACGTCGCAAGCTACGGTGAATTATAATTAACAATTGAAATTTATTTCGTATTATTTTATTTTGATTCGTTAAATGCAATTGGGCTTAGTTTCGTAAACGCAGTGACTGTAATGTTTTTAATAATATTTTGGACGCAATCTGTGAAATTAACATATTAATTATATATCATATACTATCTTTACAATGTTTTCATTTATTTATAGCACCATCTTTAATGTTTTTTTTTAATGATATGTGCTAAAGCGCAAAATATTCTGCCGACGGAAATAAATACTTCCGACAATGACACGTTCAATAGAGAGAACATTTAGAGCTTATATTTATGATATACAAGCGGTGTCTGTGAATCCGTGCGCGTTTGAATTGAATAAATGAACAAAATGGTTACTGTTGTAGCCTTAGTTACTCCTTATTACATCAGCTATCTGCCAGTGAAAGTTCCGTCAAAATCGGTCCAGCTGTTCCAGAGATAAGCCGGAACAAACAGACAGACAGAGAGACAAAAATTGTAAAAAATGTTTTAAGGTATATGTGCCGTGTATACATACATATGCATTTAGTAAAAAGCGGTTTTTTTAATATTACAAACAGACACTCCGATTTTATTATATGTATAGATATAGAAAATATTTTTACTTTAGTTTGAATGTTGATTTTTTTTTAAATTATTTCTTATTCAGTAGGTGCAGTGGCTTTTTTTTTCATGATGAGTTAGCCCGTAAGAGTGATGGTGTGGTTGTAGCTTTACATTTAATTCAAAACTGTAACATGATTCATAGGGACCATTTATTTATTACGTAACACAATTTTCACTACTTTTGGACCCCCTCCCCCCTAATATAAGAAAAATTATTGGCTGACCCCCTCCTTCCCTGTTAAATATTTATTACGTAAGAATCTAAAGGAGAAAATGAATACACGTTTGGTTTACTTTACTGTTTATATTTCAATGTAAGAACTTTTTCGAATGTGTTTATTTGTAATTTCAGAGGTCGTCCGAGCGAACATCAACAATCGCGCGCTTTCCCGCGTTTTTTCAAATTTTTTTTATCTTACATAAGAGCTATCGAACCTCCTTCCCCCTTGTAAGAAAACATAAGACATAGTCGAATACCCCCCCCCCCCCCTCAATCGTCACACGTAATAACTTAATGGCCCCATAAGTGTTTTTATGAGTCAACTTGAATAAAGAAAGAAAGAAATTTCTAAGACTTTGACGTATGAATAGAATCAGATACTTTGTATATCACGGCTTCCGAAACATATATAAATTAAAAAAAAAAAAAAAAACTTATACAAAAGTCTAGTGCACTAATCTGTATCCCTGATCATAAAGGCGCTTTGAGTTCGTCTGTCATTGCTTAACTACTAAACTGTTTTATAAAACACTCACCTCGCATCTAAGAAGATCAGTCTCATGTCCAGAGAAGCTCTGAACATGAACATGTTGGAGTGTAACTTGAGCTCCGTGACAGCGGATGGTGGGAGGGAGTGACCCACCGCCACCAGACCCAGAGGAGCGGTGCCCTCCCCGAAGCGCCTCGCTCGGAGGTAACCGGAACAGTGGATGACCTTAAACAATGATTAAATATTAGGTACACTATATATACCTAACTGGTATTTTAAAGTTTAACTAGTTCCCTAATGCAGCTTTACGCGCGTGAGGGAGGGATCAGATATAAGCTTAGGTATAATTTGTTCTTACACGGTAGCATGTGAAAGCAATCCCGTGACGTCGAAGAGACAGAGAGGGTACCGCTGGATTTTTAGTGGGTAGTCCTGGGCACTGACGAGTATCACATAACCCCCCGCCCCTCTTCATATAGTTAAAAATAATGATCACTATGTTCTTCCCAGTATCCATGACTAAATGTATGTAAATTTTTTGTTGTTCATTTAAGTAGTCAAACTTTAGTAAGTAATACGTAACAGCGTAAAAAACAAACGTACAAATAAACTATTAGTTGGCAGAGCCGAGATGGCCCAGTGGTTATAACGAGTGCATCTTAACCGATGATTTCGGGTTCAAACCCAGGCAGGCACCACTAAATTTTCATGTGCTTACATGTGTTTATAAATCTCGTGCTCGGCGGTGAAGAAAAACATCGTGAGGAAACCTGCATGTGTCTAATTTCAGCGAAATTCTGACACATGTGTATTCCACCAACTCGCATTGGAGCAGCGTGGTAGAATATGCTCCAAACCTTCTCCTCAAAGGGAGAGGAGGCCTTAGACCAGCAGTGGGAAATTTACAGGCTGATAATGTATGTATGTATAATATTAGTTGGTTTAGTTTATAAATCAGGTGTTCAACATCTACTGTTACCATTACCTGTTTAAGTGAATCCGTAGAACCGAAATAATATAAAATAATCCTATAATAGATTATACTTACTCATAACGTCGTATCGAGGGCTAATATTAAATCCACTCACGACCCTAAAACGAATTCATACACCCCATTGTACTAATATGTGCACGCGTTACTATTCTTGTAACGGACGCAATGTTAACAAGAAACAAATGAGTGTCGCGAATGAATGTATTTGAAATAGGTAGGCAGACTGTCCCCTGATGTACGGTCATCAACATAAACACGGCCACAAGGACGGAGCAGACATTTTCAGTACGCTGTTAGCAGCGGCACGCACCTAAGACGGGATCCCTCACAACGTCCACAGGCCCTCCAAGCGTGGGATTTAAGACGTTATATTCAACATTAATGCTACGTCGTAAGGATGAATGATACACGACGTGCTTGGACAAAGTTCTACTATTAAGTTATTTCTAACTAGCGACCCGCCCCGACTTCGCACGGATGCAATGCTGATACTAAATATACTACAGAATGTCTTACAACGTTCACAGTTTTTCAGTCATTAGACCGCAATACAGACCGCTACGTCCGCTTAAATCTGTAATATCTTCGAAAATATTCATTTAATTGACATGCTTTAAAGGACCATATTGATCTATATTAAATGCACAATGTTTTTAAGGTACTTTATTGGATAAGGAATAATGCTCTATTGCTTAAAATCGCTACGAAAATAAGTCATTATTTCTCGTAAAAAGTTAAGGATAAAAAATGGTTATTGTGGGTTATCCCTAAGAGATGTCATACCATCGCGGACTTTTTTGAAGACTTTTTTAAGGTGAACAATACGTTTCTACATTATTTTGTAAATGTAATGATTTTTACATTATTTTTTATCCGATCGATTAATATTACGAATATTAGATGTTAATTTGACTATATATTCGATAGCCAATCAGAAGCGTTGGCCAATCACAGCGAGTCCTTTGTCGTAGCTGTGCGCGGCTGAATAACAGGCACTCTGGCGTGAGCGCTCAACGAGGACACAGCCATAAAGTGTAATAACATATTACAGTTAACGAAATTTATTACGGTGTTTAATTCTACTAACCTAAGATCCCTGTAATACCTACTCGTTGAAGTTAACATTATATATGTCATCGTGTAATATACAAACATCGTTAGATTACAATCTATCTCGTCAGATTGTAAATTGAAACGAAATATTTTGTGAACCGTGAAATGTGATTGCAATTTAACGCATTATTTATCGCTATATTGTAATCGAATCATATTTAAAATCATAATTCACAGTTCACAATATTTCACGTCAGATTGTAATCTAACGATTTTTTGTAATCTCACGGTGACATATATATACATATTATTCGATGTAAATCACTAATATATAGGCACCGAAATTTAAACAAATAACCAATGTATACTAATACTTTGAATGCGAAAGTAACTCTGTCTGTTACCTCATTACGTCTAAACAGCTGCACCGATTTAGATGAATTTTGGTATGGCGATAGTTTGAGTCCTGAAAGAGGACATAGGCTACTTTTTTAATATTACCATCATATTTAAAATAAAGCCGCAGGTTCAGATTTTTACATTTTTTACATTAGCAGCCTATAAATTTCCCACTGCTGGGCTAAGGCCTCCTCTCCCTTTGAGGAGAAGGTTTGGAGCATATTCCACCACGTTGCTCCAATGCGGGTTGATGGAATACACATGTGTCAGAATTTCGCTGAAATTAGACACATGAAGGTTTTCTCACGATGTTTTCCTTCACCACTGAGCACGAGATGTATTATATACTTACACAAATTAAGCACATGAAAATCCAGTGGTGCTTGCCTGGATTTGAACCCGAAATCATCAGTTAAGATGCACGTGTTCTAACCACTGGGCCATCTCAACTCTCAGGTTTAGTTACTTAAAGATAAATACCAAAGTCGCGGACAACATGCCTGAGCTACAAATGTAACGATAAAAAAATAATCGCATCACTAAATAAAAAAAAAACAAAGTCGAAAATTCGTCTCGTTTGTCTGTCTGTCTGGTTTGCTGTAAATAAGGTATTTATAAGAGATGGCAAAAGGACGAATTAATTAATATCATGACGACGAGGTGCCGCTTTACTGGCGCGCCGTGTAAACCATTAGAATTGTATATATAACAGTATAAACTTGCTATAATAACCCTTATTTAACACGTACTTGGTGGTAGGGCTTTGTGCAAGCCCGTCTTGGTAGGTACAAGCCACTCAACAGGTATTCTACCGCCAAACAGCAGTACTCAGTATTGTTGAAGGGTGAGTGAGTCAGTGTAACTACAGGCGCAAGAGATATAACTCGCTCCTAAAGTTGGTGGTGTAATGGTTAATATTTCTTACAGACACCATTGTCAATGGGCGGTGACCACTTATCATCAAGTGGGCCATTTGTTCGTCCGCCTACCGATATCATAAAAAAGTGCTAATCCGTGACGTGTAATGTATAAAAGGGCTATTATAAAGGCGAAAGTTATGTATGTTTGTTGGTCTTTCACGCAAAAACTACTGAATGGATTTTAATGAAACTTTACAATAATATAGGTTATACATCAGAATAACACATAGGCTTTAATTTATAAAGATATTGTGTGAATAATGCCTGACGACCAACCCCTAAAACTAGTTAGGTGATGTTGAAACTTACCTTATACCCAGAGGTGGTAAGGCCGGCGTTTCTCTTCGCGAGGACGCATTTCATACGGATGAAGAAGGCCCGTTCGCACTCGATGTCCACGTTCGGACTCCACGTCCCTCCCACCGGGTATCTGTTTCAGAATATATTATATATAAATAAATATTGGACAATATCACATACATAACACTTGGTGGTAGGGCTTTGTGCAAGCCCGTCTGGGTAGGTACCACCCACTCATCAGATATTCTACCGTCAAATAACAGTACTCTGTATTGTTGTGTTTCGGTTAGAAGGGTGAGTGAGCCAGTGTAATCACAGGCGCAAGGGACATAACATCTTAGTTCCCGAGGTTGGTGGCGCAAAGGTGATGTAAGGAATGGTTAATATTTCTTACAGCGCCTTTGTCTATGGGCGGTGGTGACCACTTACCATCAGGTGGCCCATATGCTCGTCCGGCAAGCAATGCCATAAATATATATATATATATATATTGTTAAAACTTACCCGATCGAAGGCGGTCCAATATATGAATGGGCATGCTGTAAGCTGAGTACTGCGTTCATCTCTTCATGATCAGCTTGGTGGATGTATTCGTATATTGAGTTACCAGTTAACTCCACCTGAGAAAGATACTCTAGGTGAATATGTATTTAAGACACCTTATAAATAAAATAAATAAATATTCGACAAAATCACATACATTACTCTGATCCCAATGTAAGTAGCTAAAGCACTTGTCTTATGGAAAATCAGATGTAACGACGGTACCACAAACACCCAGACTCAAAACAACATAGAAAACTAATGAACTTTTTTCTACATCGTCTCGGCCAGAAAACCGGCGTACATACTACTCGACCACGGAGGTCAGATATATACATTCAGCAAAGCGTACAAACAGTGCTTATTAAAAAAAAAAAGTCAACGAAACTTTGTGTGCAGAAGGAGACTATGGCACACCTTGGGAATTAAATGATATGTCCTGACTTTGTTACGGTTGGAAAACCGCTGAGTTTCTTTCAACGGTTCTTTTCAGGTATTTTGTTTTCCAAAACGTTAAAGCGTTAGTTTTCAATTTTGCTATCAATAATGTGGAGCTCTTTTTCTTCGCGTTTTCGTAAATGATTTCCTTTCCAAAAATGTATGTAATGTTTTATTTATTAGCTTTTGATTAAGGTCGCACAAACTGCCAAAACTTTTCGATGTTCAGATGTTCTGGTAAATTAAGAATGGAATTGTAAAGGTTTTAAAGTACAAACCTGACTCAAACCAAGGTGTACTGAGGCGGTTTCACTGATGTACATAATCTTGCCGTCTGGTGCCACTACGAATATGAATCCATCCAGCGTCTGCAAGAGATGTGAGCCCAGTTCTCGGATTGAGAGCTCACGCGGTTGAGGTGGCGGTGGTGCAGCGCCCCACGCGTCTCCTAAGCCTGGGGGATATATGTGAAATGAGAAGAGAAGCAAATCTGATAGATTACCAAGTCTTGACGAATTCTTTTACAATTAGAAGCACCTATTTTCCTATCCTCTTGTATTTATATTATCTGGTGTTATGCGGTAAAGGAAAACATCGGCCGGAATAAGCAAACCTTCTTCTCGCGACGATTCATTTATTGAAAAAGTTACACCATCCCCTTATTACTAAGCACTTAAGATCAACAACTAATATGAGTAACATTCAATGTGATGAATCTTTAATGGTGTAAACAGAATGGAGATCAAATAGAGGATGCCTTAGCCCAGCGGTTAAACATTTACAGGCTTTTAATTTCATTTGTATGCAACTTACTAACAAGTTATTAGTGGAGAATTGTAGACCCGTGTCTAGAATAGGAAACGTTAAACGTTCTTGACTACGAGTATCTTATTTTCTACAAAAATCAACTTTTGGATCGACAAAATTTTGGACTTACAGAATACAAATATTAAAAAATGTATACTAACCATCTGGAAAGACCTGTCTCATTTTTAGATAGCTCGTTGTCAGTCTGATGACGGATGCTTTGTCCAGCTGTGACGTGATTGCGGATGGCAAGGGGAGGAGTTTGGCTAGTTCGAGGAATTCGGCATTTTCCTTTTCTCTCCTCGACCTGGCGGCGTTCTTACTTTTCTCCTTCATGATCGCCGCGTTTAGAGAATGCGGCCTGTTCTCTTTGCGGCAAGCTGTTGAAATATATGTATTTAAGTGTTACTTTATATAAATAATAAATAAATAAATATTGGACAACATCACATACGTTACTCCGATCCCAATGTAAGTAGCTAAAGCACTTGTGTTATAGAAAATCAGACGTAACGACACAAGCACCCAGACCCAAGACAACATAGAAAACTAATGAACTTTTTCTACATCGACTCGGCCGGGAATCGAACCCAAGACCTCGGAGGGGTGTACCCATGAAAACTTAATACTTAACTTAATATTAGCTTTAATATATCTTCTTTATTAATTGTAACTAGGATAGTTATTTGTAGATAAAAGGAGTTTTTTTTTAATAGTACTAAACGAAACCTTGGTCTAAAAGAATTAGTAAAATAAAAAAAAATATACACGTTCATATTTAGTTAAAAGATGTAAATATACTTATGTAGTAATTATTATTATTATGTAGGTATTTAATGTAGTAAGTATTATTTGTTCTGGTATCTGGTGGGTGGTACCTAAACCATCAAAATTATGGTATTTACGTGCCAATAATTAACAAAATCGTTCTACAAAAATTCGGTTAAATTTTTTAAGCTTTATTTATTTTATATTTTTTTAATAAATTGTCATACACAACATCGTTTTACATTTAAAATTATTAATATCATTACAATAAACAATCAAAATTACATTACATTTTAACGAGCAATTTTATGTTAATTTTTTTTTATAAATTAACATTTTCAAGACACGACCTCCGTCAGTCATTAAATTAAAAAAAAAAATTATGCATTCCCGCGCTAACGCTCGGTCATACATATTTATACGGAAGAAGTGCTCTGGAAAAACATAACTTGGCGGGAAAACAACAGCGTATGAATTATGCACGGTAATACTTATAAATTACCTCGTCGGCTTACAGGAATACCAATTCCCCTATCGGCTAAAACCATACGATACAAACATAACATATGGCCTCCATTACAATTGTGTGTCGTGAGTAGGAATTTTGATTTCAATTCGGTAATCAAATTGGAACGGTATTTTGATGGCTCTGATTCGTGGCTTTCGGATTGACGGATTGTATTTATAGTTGAACTATTCTGTATTTGATTTTGTCTTTTTTTTTTGCTGATATTTTTTTTTAAATGTCCAGATTTGAAAGTTGATGCAACGAAAATGCGTCTATTAAATATCATGTGTGAATTTCAGTCACGCTTTTTTTTTTCAAACATAATTTTGTCAAAGGAATATCTGCAAACATCCACTTAATTTTTTTGTTGTTAATAAAAATATTATTAAAATAAAACTTACGTGAATCCATATCGAACTCTGTTGTATATTTATTCAACACTTTCTTACACGGATATTTCATTATAAAAAAAAACACGAAAATTTTCGATGACGTTAAATTAAAAAAAAAAATTGCACCTTACGCGAACAGGTTCAAATAGTTACTGACTGGGAACACCTTCCTTCCTAATGTCCGTTTCCGAAAAAAAAAAGTTCGACAGGTACAATGGCTCCATTGAATAAAGGGCCCGTATAGATTTGACATCTCTGCATTGACAACTGATAATATTACATAACGGTTGACGAGATAAGGGCTGAGATTGTGTAAATGCCTCGTTGGTTCAGTGGCGAGTGGTTAAGGTTGCAGATCGCGCGGTCCAGGGTTTAAATCTTGGGTCGGGATAGCTAATTTTTTTTTCAATTGACTTAGAGTTAGGGCTTTGTGCAAACCCGTCTGGGTACTACCACCAACTCATCATTTATTCTACCACCGTACTACCATAATTGGTTTAAAAGGTGAGTGAGCCAGTGTAACGCCTGTAGTTCCCGAGATAGATGGATGTTAAAATTAAAAACGGTACCAATGTGTATGGGCGGTGACCACGTACCATCATCAATCGGCCTGGAATACCGATGACCTTATAAAAAGTAAATCTCTCAAAAATGACGTCAATCCATTGCTTATTCAAAAGGACGTTCTATTAATACAGGTGGACAGACAGACAGCAATACTTAGTATTATTGAGTTCGACGTTGAAGGTGGAGTGAGTCAGTGTAACAGGCACAAGGGGTAACTTAGTTCCCAAGGTACAACGATGGTTAACATACTGACATTCTACCAGTTAACTTATTTATCTATACATATAATAAAATTGGAGTGTCTGTTTGTAATATTAAAATAGCCCATTTTTACTAAATGTATATGTATGTATACACGGTACATATACCTAAATAACATTTTTTACAATTTTTGTCTGTCTGTTTGTTTGTTCCGGCTTATCTCTGGAACGACTGGACCGATTTCGACGGGACTTGCAGATAGCGGATGTAATAAGGTGTAACTTGGGCTACTTTTATTTTAGAATTATATATAGAATAAAAATAAAATCACGCTACAATATCCAAGTAACATAAATTCAAACAACGCGCACGAAGTCGCGGGCACAGCTAGTTTTCAATAAATTAATATATCAACAAATATATGTATATTTGGATATAAAGTTTCATAAAACGATTATGTAATTCGAACATCGTGTAACGAATGACCGACGTTGATTATAATCAGCCAACATCTCCACGCGTCTATCTCACATAAACAGCTGTTTATAATGTGGCAACATTATGCGCGACCATGTTCAATAAGTTGTAACAGTTCAAAAGGAAATCAATAAAACGTACATTTGCATATCAGCCATCTTGGCTGAATGTGAAGAGGCCAGTGCCATTTGAAACGCGGAAAAAGTGACAATTCGAAATATGAATCCATTGATGGCTTTTTGTTTGCGGTCAATTTGTATAGAGTTTATTTGATTTGTATTGTGTTATAATGTGTTAAAAAAATTGTTTGGCGCGAATAATAATAGTATAAAACAATTTCTTGTATCTGTATTGATTATGACGAATTTAAATATACTTCACTAGCAACCTGCCCTGGCTTCGTACAGATGTAATTTATTGATATAGAAAATATAATTATTTATAGCACTCACAAGTAATATAAATTATTACCAGTTAAAAAAAAAAAGATTTGGAACAGGTTTTAGAGATTACCCCCTATATTCAAACATATTTTATAATATTATGATTATATATAATTAAAGATGTAATTGCCGAAGACTATGCATTTAAAAAAAAAATGTTTTCCACTTTCTTTTTAGTGTACTCACTTCAGCTACAAGTCTAATAATTTATTTTATACTTTTAGCATATATGTATGATACTAAAAAAATACATACATACTGAATACATAAAAACACACACAGGACGGTAGAGCGTGACGTCATGACGTTTGCCGTCACGTCGGACGAGTCTGTCATGCTCGCGATTCGCGCCAAAAGATACATTTAAAACGAAATGCCGTAGGTTTTAGAGTTGCAATATAGAGATACTTTTTGTCATCATTCCATGGTTGAAATGATACATATATTTTTTTTATAAATAATATCAATTTATTACAATTAAAAAACATTGAATTCTAAGCTAATTCTCTAGTGATCTAGTCAATATTTGTTTTCCGAAAGGGTGGTAGATTTGAAATATTATCGATTCAAAAATGCTTTATTTTAAAGTTCACTTGAATAAAGTACATTTCGTGTGATTTGATTTGAATCGGATCTATTATAGTGACGGAGATCTCTCTTCTTAGGTATGACAGTTTTGATACGATCCCGATCCAAATTTGACCTAGCTGAATCGTATGTTGGTAGATTTCACACCCAGGCCCGTCTACCGTTGAGATAATTACGCCAATATTTAATATACTCTACTCCAATCATAACAGGAGAAAAAGCCAAATAAACAACATTTGACAGCAAATCCACGCGATATCATTGGTCGAGAGCTTGATTAATCTATGATATTTACTATGGATTTGCGAACAAATGGCGACTTTTGAACGAAATTTGAACGTCGACGAAACTTGGAAGTAAAATTAAAGGGGAAATAAATATTTAAGTGTAACAGTGTTGTATTATAAATAAAGATACATTAATCATAAACTCATAGCAGTGCACAATATAGCTGAGTTATTAGCGAATCGCATGAAATACGTAAATCTAAGGTTTGTTTATCTTTTTTCCTACTTCCATTGGAATAAGCTATATGTATGTTAGTTTATCCTTAAGCGTAAACGAATGGCACTGTAAGATTTACGCAGCAATATTTCAAATTAGATAAGTATTAGTTAAGCTATTAAACAAAAACTCCACACGTGCGCTAAGCCCGGATCCGGGGTTGAGTCCCGGTGGTCTGAACGTCGCATTATTTTAAGGGGTATTAGAAAAGATACTTAAAAATATATACGTTGTAACCGGCATCTGTCTGTGTTGAGCTTCATCTCAATTTTTTACGTAATATTTTGCGTTGCGCAATATTTTGTTATCTGGTGGGTGGTACCTAAATCACCACAGTTATGGTATTTACGTGCCAGTAATTAAAACCACCGTTTAAATTGTCATAGACAACTTCGTTTTACATTTATAATTGTATTAATATTATCAAAACAATAAAAAATACATAAGTACGTACATAATATTTTGCGCTTATATAAATGAGAATTTATCAATTGAATTTCGATTCGACTTTTGTACCAAAAGTGTTGTTATATTTAATGTTGCCATTCAATTTATAACGAATTCCGTACCTTTAAATATTTTGTAAGTTTATATAATTAATTTAAATAAATTTTGTACCAAAAGTGTTGTTATATTTAATGTTGCCATTCAATTTATAACGAATTCCGTACCTTTAAATATTTTGTAAGTTTATATAATTAATTTAAATAACCTATTAAATAAAACAAGGGCATTTAGTCGCCTTTTTAAATGAAATTAGAACTAAAATTCGCTGCAGCGATAAATCTTAATTACATCTAATCAAACTATCAAAACATCAGCGCTAGATCGCTTATATAGAACAGTTTTCACGCCAAAACGTCGTAAGCGCCGGGAATTTCATGGCGCTTACGTTAATATGTACTAAAATAATATTTATAAAAAGCGCTGATCGTTTTGTGGTAGTGTTTTTTTTTATATGCGTGTTTAGTAATTTGCATTGTTTGTGTATATTCATAAATATGTTTCTACTTTTACTTTCTTTAAAAAATTAAGTTAAAAAAAGATTTTAGAGTCTTAAGTAATTGGGTAACAATTTATCACCTGAAAGAGATTATGGTTTTACAATTTGGTAAATCTAATCTCATTCCATTATGACACAAGCTATTCTAATCGTTACTACACAGACAATAAAGTCTAAATCAGGAAAATACGAGCGGGATCACTAATTAAGTAACAAAAAAAAAGGTTTACGTGGGAACGAGTAACGTGTCAATTTTTCGCGCCAAAGTCAATATGTATTGTTTTTTTTTTATCTGTCATAATACTATTGTCTCCGCAAAGACGGACGCACGTGTCCGAAGGAGGTTTTACTGTTTTGTTTGTTTTTTTTTTTTTTTCGCAAACGTAGTAGACACCTGTAGCGTCATTCACGAGTTAGTGCGTAATCAGTCTGTAATTTGCGTTGGGCGTGAGAACTTCGGAGGGATATTTTTGAATACATTACAATTTTATGAATGAAATGAATGGAATATGGAATTCGTTGTTTATTGATTGGTTCGTTTAAATCTTCGACTCGAGAGACCGGTTCTTTTTATTTTGAGTTTAATTATTTGCATGAAAATAAATTCGTTTTGAAAAGTTTCTTGTCGTTTTTTTTTATAGCACAAGTAGACGAAGGGGTAAATGATACCTGATGGTAAGTGGTCACCACATCCCATAAACGTGGGCAGCGTAAGTATATTAGCCATTCCTTACATCGCCAATACGTCGCAATCTTGAACTGAAATGTTATTTTTCTTGTGTTTATAGTTACACTGGCTTGTTCACTTTTCTAGATACTAAGTATAAGTATGGTTGTTTGCTAAAATAAGTGGTACCTACTCCGATAGGCTTGCAAAAAAACCCTACCACCAAGTATTCTCGGTAGAATCGACTTGCGAACAGATGATTTTTGTCAAAGATCATCTGTTTAGTAAATAAATTATAAAATGTCGATTCAAAAGTGTATTTTGATTTTTAGAGGTTTTTGTATTGAATAGTTTTATTAACTTAAAAATACAGACTATATAAAGTTAAAAATATATTTGTCAAGAATCAGAAAAATTATTAAACGTATTTTAAAGTAATACCCGCAACATCGGTTAATTAGAAAATTAACTTTACATAGATGTTTCTAAAACCACAGATTAAATTGAACAAATTCTAGATGAAAGCAGTTTTGCCTTTGCCTATTTACACTACACCTAACCCAAAAAAAAAGAGAATATGTCTGAAAGTAATTTTCTCAGGCTCAACTTTTTCTCATAACCGTGTCAAATTCGACAATTAAAGACGACTTGTCAACAACAATAATAAAAATTGACGCTAAGATAATACAACTCAAATGTTTAAAAATTTTTTTTTACACTTTATGACTTCAAGTGACAGGCCTAAATTGGCGGGAACTCGGGTGTCTTTGTTAAGCGCGGGAAATATTTTTAACAATGGCGGCGGGATAGGTTTTTTTATTTTTTAATTATTCAGCATCATAAACTATTTCACTATGAAATATTTATAAATAAATATCAAAATTGTAAAATAATTTATTTTCATTGAATGCTGGAAAAATTATTTCTTGCGCTAAAATTTATGACCTATATAAAAAAAAAAAATTATCATGTATCATTGTACGCTAAAGCCTTTAACGTATTTATTTCTTTATTTATAATACGTTTTAATTACACAAATGCACAGTATATTTAAATTTAAATTTTCCTGCCTAAAACTCAACAAATGTTAAGTCCATGACAGCCGAGATGGCCCAGTGGTTAGAACGCGTGCATTTTAACCGATGATTTCGGGCTCAAACCCAGGCCGGCACCACTGAATTTCCATGAGCTTAATTTGTGTTTATATTTCATCTCGTGCTCGAAAAACATCGTGAGGAAACCTGCATGTGTCTAATATCAACGAAATTCTGGCACATGTGTATTCCACCAACCCGCATTAAAGCAGCGTGGTAGAATATGCTTCAAACCATCTCCTCAAAGGAAGAGGAGGCCTTAGTCCAGTAGTGGGAAATTTACAGACTGCTAATGTATGTAAAAAAACTAAGTCCATGCTTTTTTATAAATATTATAATCTTGTTTTGAGTAATATGCCTTATTAATGTTTTTTTTTATTACATGAGCTTTTAACGCAATATTATTACGCAAATACAGTTTCGCCGTTCAAAATTAGCGAATCTCTCAGCTGACATTAGTAGATAAAATATCTCGCGAAAGGTGTAAAAATACAGGAAGAATGACTACATCACAATCTTTTTGTGAGGCGTCGTGTTCGGCTGCTTTCACAAGATTATCGTGTTTAGGAAATAAGAATTATATGCGTTGGGGTCTCGTTAATCTCTGCGAGGAACATCTGGTGTTTGGGGAGCTGACTTTGAACGATTTATTTCTCCAAGCAATCGTTAATAATCGGTCTCGTTGGTCTAGAAGTTAGTCTAGTTCATAACAGGTCGTAATTTATCAAGTTCGTTACCATAGACAATGACGCTGTGAAAAGTATAACCAATGAGTTTGACCTCCGTGGTCGAGTAGTGTGTACAACGGTTTTCATGGTTACGCCTCTCCGAGGTCCCGGTTCCGATTCCCGGCCGAGTCGTTGTGGAAAAAGTTAATTAGTTTTCTATGTTTTCTTGGGTGTGGGTGTTTGTGGAACCGTCGTTACTTCTGATTTTCCATAACACAAGTGCTTTAGCTACTTACATTGGGATCAGAGTATGTGATGTGAAAAAAATATGAATGATCAACCTTGAAATCCAAGATGGTCCTTGTACATGTTACACTGGCTTACTCACCCTTCAATCCGAAACACAATGATACTAAGTATTGGTGTATAGTACAATATGGGATGAGTCGGTGGTACCTACCCGGACAGGGGGGGGGGGGGGGCAGTTGTAAGCCCTACCACTAAATAAAATATACATTGATTTTTATTTTTAATTATAAATTTTTGATTCAGATTTTGCTAATAATATTTGCGCTTAAGGTGCGTGGATTGTGTTCACCCAAACATACAATTAACTGCGTTGATACAAAGTAGCAATAATTAGATTTTACATGAGCTTTTAAGGTAATCTATACACACTCGGAGTAACGTTGTACGATAGAAAAAAAGCAAACTCACTAGAATCATCTATTTCAGACTTATAGACAGACAATAAAAAATGAGTTAAGTGTGACCACTTTAGAACTCATTTTTTATTGCTATAGAATAAGAATTCATTGAAAAATTATAGTATTTAAGTTCAAGGAATCAGCTTTACGTTTTTAGTAAAATAACAAAGAAAACTATGAGCCCAAAGTTCCGAAGTCAATTCGCCGCGACGCCTCGTCAACGACGGTGCTCGTCTTAAAACAAACATTACCGTCTTTACTATAAGGGCACACGGGGCACGTGCCCAGGCCCCCCATCCAGAGGGCCCCGAGGAACCAACAATTACTCTCACACTTTGACTGCTATGTATATTTCCAAAATTGTCATATTTGTAAGAAATAACTAACATGTTGATAGATGTCGATAGTCACTCGATATTGAAAGTTGAAAGCTATAGACGTGTCATAAGATCGTACCACCGATCAGATTCTTAAGAATCTACTAAAATTACTGCACCGTTTATTTGAAACTAAACAAAATGCCTGGTTTAAGCAAATTATTTGTACACGGTAGAAGAAATTTCAAAATTAAAAATCAATCGTTTCATTGTTATTTTGTTAAATATTTTGCTAGTTATTTAATGACTGTTTTCTTAGATATTGAAAAAGAGTAACTACTGAGTTTCTTGCCGGTTCTTCTCGGTAGAATCTACATTCCGAACCGGTGGTAGCTTTAATTTAAATAGTTTGTTAAATGACGATTCAAAAGTGCTTGTACAAGCCCACTTGAATAAAGTATATTTTGATTTTTTGAATTAGAAAAGGGGCCCCAAATTCATGCGAGCCCAAGGGCCCCAGCATAACCTGAGATGGCTCTGAAAACAAACATACCTTAAATCATTGCAACATGGTATATTTAACAATTCTCTTGTAACAAACTATACGTTCTTACAATGTATATCGTGTGTCATCAAGCAACAATGTAAAATTAATCGTAGTACGTGCTTACAAGGTAAATAGTTTCTGGGTTCGGGCACGTCTCGCGAGCCACAATCTTGGGCGGCGTTCACAGTTACATCTGCCTAATAATAAAATTTATTTTAGAATATATTTCGACTTTAGATAGAAGAGTAATCACATGGAAATTTTTTACATATGTTACATTAGCAGCCTGTAAATTTCCCACTGCTGGGCTAAGGCGTCCTCTTTTGAGGAGAAGGTTTCAAGCATATTCCACTACGCTCCAATGCGGGTTGGTGGAATACACGTGTGGCAGAATTTCGTTGAAATTAGACACATGTCGGTTTCCTCTCGAAGTTTTCCTTCAATGCCGAGCACGAGATGAAATATAAACACGAATTAAGCACATGAAAATTCAGTGGTGCCTGCCTGGGCTTGAACCCGAAATCATCGGTTAAGATGCACGCGTTCTAACCACTGGGCCGTCTCGGCTCTCGCATTCAAATAATCAATTATAATTAATTCTACTTAGGGTATTTTAGACAGAGTTTTGTGAAAGCCCAGATCACCCAGGGAGCCACTCATCATATACTCTACGAAACAGCAGAACTCAGTATTGTTGTGCTCTGGTTTGAAGGGTGAGTGGGCCAGTGTAACTACAGGCGCAAGGGTGTAACATCTTAGCTCCCAAGGTTGGAGGCGCATTGGCGACGCTGACCACTTCCCATCAGGTGGCGCATTTGCCCGCTCACTCTCCTTATCATTAAAAATAACATAATTATTTATGGCTAACATAAATTTGTTCTCCTCTTTTAAGGGGGGCCACAGCAAACAAACGTCAAAGATTTATTTATTATTATAAATATATTACCTTTACTTTTGACAACTATAGTACACTTTCGAAAATTAAATATAAAATAAAATAAACTCTGTAATATAAAGGATAAGGTGTAAAGTTGTCTATTTCGATCGACTTGACATTTAATTGGCGGTTTAGCGCGTAACTATATCGTGTAGTTCGTTTCCCGGTCGAGTCGATGTAGAAAAAGTTCATTAGTTTTCTATATTGCTTTGGGTCTGGGTGTTTGTGGTACCGTCGTTACGTCTGATTTTCCATAACACATTGGGATCAGAGTAATGTATGTGATGTTGTCCAATATTCATTTATTATTAAACATCCCCAATTTAATGCCCTTAAAGAGATCTTAATATTTATCTTATCGTTTACTTAAATTACAAGAGGACCAAAGCCAAGTATACAACGATTGACAGCAAATTATATAAGTAGTTCAGTGTTGCTATAAACAAAGATATATTAATCATAAACTCTTAGTAGTGCCCAATATAGCTGAGTTATTAGCAAATCGCATTTAATACATATATTTGTTTATCTTAATTTTCTTCGACGGCCAGGGGACCAACCGGTGGCGTCACGGTAGCACGCGCAACAGTAATGCCTCCCCGAAGAGGAGTGGATACCGCTGATATTTTAGTGGTTATTCCAGTGCGTACCAGGCGTTGTCTGAGCTCTGCGCTCTGGACGTCTAGTTGTATAGATTACGGTCCAGACCCTTTCTCGATTAAAGGGCTACTTAAAGATAATTATTTTTTTTCGAATCGGAAAAAAGTATCCTTAGACTTGTGTTATAAGTGTGTATTACATATGTACAATGTACATTTGTACATATATAATTGTATTTAACTAACATGAATTTGTATTTTTAAATGTTGAAACTTTGTTGAATTTGTATTTTTAACTACTGAGTTTCTTGCTGGTTCTTCTGGATATGTTCAGAACCGGTATTAGCTTTAAATTAAGTTCTTGATTTTGATTTCGTAACAGGCATATCGTGACGGTCATGTTATTCATAACATGTCCATGTAAAGATGTTTTATTATATTCTGAAACGTATTTCGTTTTTGCACACAGTGTAAACGGAACCTAAGTTCTAATAGCCTAACATTGTTTACACAGCTAACGCGTTTAGTATTAATTTATTGTTAAACGTTGAATTACAATCCGTCGACGTTGTTAACGAAAAACTCATGTACGTAACTATTACACTATTTTCAATTAACTTGGTGGTACCACTCATGAGGTATTCTTCAAGCAATACTTAGTATTCTTTTGTTCCGGATGTAAGCTAGTGTAAGAATTACATTACGCCAGCCTGCCTGCCTATTGAAAATATATCGCTTATTACTAAATTAGAAAACATAAACGTATTGATTCGTTATGTTGATGTATTGAATTATATGTAAAGCTTCAATCGGTTCGGAATGTAGATTCTACCGAGAAGAACCGACAAGAAACTCAGTAGTTACTCTTTTTCAACATTAAAAAATACAGTCATGTTAGTTAAATACAATTATATATGTATGTTATGTTTCCCGCCTGGAAGTCAACAAGCATTAACTCGACGCTTTTTTATCATCTATATAATCTTGTATCGAATAATATGCCTTCTTTACCATTTTTTTTTTTTTTATAAATTATTTGAATTTATGAATCGGCAAAGTTCAAAATATCTGCGGAATTTTATCATAGATACGAATTAAGAATGAAGAATCGTAAGAAACTTTAATTACCAACTCAATGCATAGATATGATAATTAAATACAATTATCTTTTAATTTTGTAATAACGGCTTGGAGTTAATTCAACCACGCTGCTCCAGTGCGGATTAGAGCATACACATGTGGCCGTACATCCGCCAGAAAAAGTTTAACTCATGAAGTTTTCCTTCACAGTCAAGCACAACATACACATTTTAAAAAAAAATAGGCTATTTGCAGTAGGGAAGGAAGAGAAGGGTTATTTACTATCAAACAGCACTTTTTTATGGCATCATAAAGTGCATCGTGGCATGTGCATAAAATAAATTTGAAAAAAAAAAAAACATAAAGAGATCAATAATCGTAATTCGTTCGAAAAATTTTAAACCCGAATTCGAAAAAATGTCGGAAATGTCACGCACGAAAACGATCTATAAAGATTTGGTGCGACGTGCGCGCGCAGCAACATGGCGGTGCTTTTTCAAATTTTTTCCGTTTTATTTGTTTCGTTTAGATGGATATTTGTTTTTATTGCAGCCCTAGCTCTCGGGTAGTCACGGATCGGCCATTAGATGACAATATATACCGTGCCGAATTTTACACCGTATTCCACAATTTTTAATTACCCGGGATACACATTATTTCATCACGTAGCGAGGGAAAGAGATAGATATATAATTGACTAAAAAAAAATATAAGCCACGTTCGAATACTTTCACAAAATATTGTTTGAATTTTTAAGTTAGCCATTTTTTTTTGTAACTACGATATTTATTAAAATTGTTTTATAATGTATTAACAAAATCATGAATATTTAAGTAATAATTATTAACATTAAAGCCTTTATTGTATACGTATAAAAATTAAAATTAGTTATTGTACAAATCATGAACGCGTGAAATGGTGGCAAGAATGCTTGCTGCATTTCTCCGTTGAAACAAAATTCCGATCATCTGGGCGAAACGAACCAACCTTCCTGTCATTATAGGCAATAAAGCGTGTAATATACAAAATAATATAATTATTTAACATTTTAAAAACATATGTTCATTGTAAATCATAAAATGAATTTTCTACTATACACTATATCGAAAAAATAAGGCAACGACAGTTCCGTACGTTTTTCTCCTTTAATTTGTGGGTTTTTTGATTATGTATCTAATGTTGCAATCGATAAAAACTTTAGAAGAAAAAGCAAATAAAACAGTTACGAAACATCGAACGCCGATGCCTGAGCGATCTAGAACTAGTATTTTTAATTTCGCTTGCGTGGTAGCATGCGAAAGCGTTCCCGTGGCGACCGCCGAAGAAACGGCGAGGGCACCGCTCGCTTATTAGTGGGTATTCCGGTATACCGGGCGTATTTGAACACCGGAAAGCCCTACATAATCCCCCCCCCCCAAACACACACTTCAAACCCCCACTTCTACCTATCATAACTTTGTATTTTAAATGATGAAAAAGAGTAATAACTGCTTTTGTTGCTGGTTCTTCTCGGTAGAATCTACATTCCGAAACGGTGGTAGCTTCACTATTGCCCGTAAAAGCCTACTTGAATAGAGTATATTTTGATTTTGTCACCTTACAATTTTTTTTATAGAAGTAGGTAACCTCAATACATGCTTTTTTTTATTTTAAGATAGCAGACAAGCACAGAAGATGACAAATTAATCCTTTGATTATATTTTTATGTCTAAATAGACTGTCAAAGCTGAGACCGCGCCGAAATACACGCACACTAGTAAAGTTCTTAGTATAAAATTCGGCGAGTGACAGTTACTCACGCACACCACGACAATAAAGTTGGCTATTTTGTTTTAGTTCATTGTCTCGTATCTAGATATACTAACAGCGGCGGCCTTAGGGGGTGGCTAACGGGGCAATCGCCCGGGGCCCCGCTCTTGCAAGGGCCTCGCGCAAAGACCTAAGCAAAATTAAAGAAAAAATAAAATAGTTTTTTTATTTAAAACTTTTGTTTTTGATCCCTAATTATTTATTAAGTTTATAAAATAACAATAAATTAAAATAAATTTAGTTAACTAATTAATTAATTCAGAACATAATATATCGCGCCTCGAAAGACTTGAAGATCGGTTTTTTAATCGCATAGTTCTCGGCCCATGCTTCATTTAAAGATTTTAGTCTAAGGAATACGCCAAAAAAATCAATTTAAAAAATTATAATTTCTTTATTTGTTAATTTTGTAATTCTTTCGATGTAAAATATTTTAAAAGTACATTATTTGTATAACTTTATTATCTCTCGTCAAACATAACAAATACCTAAACCAAACAACCAGACCTACTTTCGAATCACATACATACTTTTCACCGAGGACAGGGGGCCTCGCAAAGACCTACCGCCCGGAGCCTCGCAATGGGTAAGGCCGCCGCTGTACACTAATCTAAGGTTCGTTCATAATAACTGGTACTATAAGACGTATAGACTTCAATGCCTGTTTTTGTAATCACCCTTCAAACTAGACTATAGCCGCACGAAGCAAAACTGTTTGGCGGGAAAATAAAATACTATGAAACCACAAAACAGAACTTACGACTAAGTTCTGCTAGTACTTAGTCTCAAAAGTCAAGTTTTACATAAATTCACCGTAGTTTTAAGCGGAGTCGTATTTGAAACTGGCAGACATAGTTGGGTTCGTTACGTATTACACCACAGCAGCAAAAAAAAACGCCATTTTAGGTTTGGTTTTTTTTTATATATTTTATATATATATAAATATATAATAATTATATGTATTAATCATACCCTGTATTGGTGCAGAATATTTTTTTATAGATGTATTTGAAGATTTTTAAATTATATGGGAGACAATTTTTTAATACGTTTTTAAATATGATTCCACCGAAGTGACAAGTCGGCCATTTTAACAGTTTGTTTAAGGACAATATGGCTACCGTCCGCGTTCCCGTTTGATATGTCAATATGACCTTTTTTTTTTTAAACTCGTTTCTGGGCAAAGGTAAAGATTGACACATAGTCCAAGAGGAAATATTTAAGTTGGAGTCGGAGTTTAACTTGACAAGTTATTTATATGTGGGTTGACGAATATTTGGATTTTCTGCCATTTATTGAATTATTTACCGAAGTAATGTATTTTTGAAGTTATATTTCTTTTGGTGTGATAGGAAATAATAATGAGACTGATTTGTTATGATGCGCGCGCAGCTACATATATACCTACTAAAAGTTTTTTTTTACTATATTTTAACATGGTGCTAGGTTTTTGTGCAAGCCCGCCTGGGTAGTTACCATTATTTTTAAGGTATAGGTTAACGGACGAGCATATGGGCCACTTGATGGTTAATGGTCACCACCACCCATAGACAATGGCGCTGTAAGAAATATTAATCATTCCTTATATCGCCAATGCGCCACCAACCTTTGGAATTAAGTTGTTATGTCCCTTGTGCCTGTAGTTACACTGGCTCACTCACCCTTTACACCGGAACACAACAATACCGAATATTGCTTTTTGGCGGTAGAATATCTGTTGAGTGAGTGGTACCTACCCCGAAGGGCTTGCACAAAGCCCTACCACCAAGTAAATTAATTAGCATTAATAAAAATAATAAGCTAATTAATTATTTACATCCAATGTAAAAGTATTTTTAATTACGCCGAAGTAGACTTCTCACTTGCGTTATAATGCGCACCTTTCTTATTGCACAATGGCAAAAGAATTATGGGTCATTTATGCTGGTTGACCCCCAATCTTACACTGCAAGAACTGTCAACTATAGCCGATCAACAAATCATGACTTGTGCCACTAGCAAGAACACTGCAAAATACTCCGGGCGAGATAAATCCAGCGTTCTCTCACTAGTTGAGGCAATAAGGATTATGTTTATGTTTTTAATACTGCGTTATTCGTATACTATAGCTTAAGAAGGATTAAAGATAAACAAACTTAAGATTTACGTATTTCATGCGATTTGCCAATAACTCAGCTATATTGTACACTATTAAGAGTTTACGATTAATATATCATTATTTATAATACAACACTATTACACTTAACTACTTATATCCACTTTAAATTGACTTCCAAAGTACCGATAGCATTATCGACGTTTAAAATGCCATTCTTTCGCAAATCCATAGTGAATATCACAGATTAATCAAGCTCTCGGCCAATGATATCGCGTCAATTTGCTGTCAAATGTTGTTTATTTGGGTTTTGTCGTCTTTGGAATAGACTATATCTATAAACCTTTCCAAATAAATAAAATTGAAGTGAAACAGTCTGTGATTTTAAACAATAAGATATTTTGAATTTTGTCTGTCTGTTTGATGCAATCTCCAAAACAGATACAACCGCGCACATAAGACGGACATCTTAACCGATAGCCAGTTCGAATTCAAACGAGATCAATTTAGTTTTCAAAGTTTAATTAAAGTTTATAATTAACGTCGAACTTTCAATGTGTGCATTACGAATTAATTAGTGCAAGAAATCGATATCAAATATTTATTAATTTAATCAATTATTACGTAAAACGTATATAAGAAATGTTGCCATGATGACCGTAGATATATTTCAACTTTTTTTTTTTAATTAACTAACAATTATTTGTAAACGATTTATCGATAACTAAATTGTTTATGAAATTACATATGTTGAAAATATTATTGTCTCATTCGTTGCGATACTGGGTTCGGCAATTAAAATAATTTATTTTTAATGCCTGTATTATCCAAGTATGTCTATGTAGGTGACACTGCGGCTGTACATCTCTCTACCTTGTTCCAATACCGATTGGTTGATATATACTTTACAGATGTTCTAACGTAATTATACCGAGTTCCTCACGATGTTTTCCTTCACCACCGAAAACTTTTAAACACAACTTAATGTATGATAGTTAAGTGGTGCTAGCTCCGTAACTATCTTGTGTAGGCTTACTTGGTTTTAGGGATTATACAATAATATAATAATATGTAAATAAAAATATTGGACAACATCACATACACTACTCTGATAGTTAGTAAGTAGCTAAAGCACTTATTATTAAGCACTTGTTAAGGTAAATCAGAAGTAGCGACGGTACCACAAACACCCAGACCCAAGACAACATAGAAAACTAATCGAACCCGGGACCTCGGAGTGGCGTACCCATGAAAGCCGGTGTACACACTACTCGACCACGGAGGTCGTCATAAGCCTGCCTGGGTATGTACCAGCCAGTCAACAGATATTATACCGCTAAACAGTAATACTTAGTACTGTCTGTATTCATAAGTTCAATTCATTTGTAAAAAGTATATTAATAAGAAAACGATGTTATTCCAGGCAGGATATATTATATACGTATACAATTGTATATAACTAACATAACTTTTTACTTTAAATGTTAAAGGGTAACTACTGAATTTCTTGCCGGTTCTTCGCGGTAGAAACATTCCGAACCGGTGGTATATTCAATTGGTATAGTTTTGTAAAATGTGCAAAAGTGCCTGTAAAAGCCTACTTGAATAAAGTTTATTTTGATTTCGAAAAACACTAAAGATTATTCGGTAAATTTTCACGTACATTGTATTTGCACTTTTAAATCAGGAACAAAGTCAAGCTTATGCTGTTTCTTGTAAATGACTGAATATATTTGTTACTCTTTTATGAGACTATGAGAACGCATACAACGCTACCCCAGAAAACGTTCTGAAATTTTAAATAGAAAAAAAAAAAAAATTACGAGCGCTCGTTTTAAAAAATTGGTTACAAAACTAAATATGTTTCTTTACATATATAAATCTTAATGTTGGTATTAATATTTTTAAACAATATAAGTGTATATGAACATTATTAATTGATTTATGACAATTAATAAACAAGTTTAATGTTTCTATCCTAAATAAACATTTAGATTTTTAGGACTATATTTTTGATCCTTGCAACCTCCATGGTAAATATATTAAAAAAAAAACAATCGATGAATACAAAATATTTATTCCTAGCTAGTTAAAATAATAATATTGGAAGTTGGATATAATTTTAAAATATATATTCATACATCGGTACTCGTTGTTAAACATAGATTAAGCAAACACAAAAAAAATGTGCATAATATAATTCGGTTGTAATATATAGAAAAATTCTCGATTCGGATTCTTTTTATATATTTATGTCAATAATTAAATTAAAAAAAGTTATTCTCACTTTAGACAGCGTTTATCTGCCTTAACATGATATTTTTCAGTTTCTCGAATACAAGAAGTAATATTTTACTACTGAAATTGTAAATATATATTACTGTTTACCCCTTCGAGTATTCTAGTATATTTTAAAAAGTATATTTTGATTGAGATTTTATTAAAACACTCATATCTGACATTTAAGCATTGGTCAAAAAAAACTTCTATAAAATAATTAAAATATTGGATAATATTAAAAAAGAAAAATTAGCTATTAAATACCTACCAACTTTCCCGGTAATCTTCATTGTGACACAAACACTAATATTCAATTAAAATTAAAACGATCACTCAAAATATTTTACACAATGCCACACATTTTTCCAAACTAAGTTTTTAAAAAAAAAAACCTATAACTAAGATGGCGCGCGGAAAAGCGCGCCAAGCGACCTGTCAACGTCAACTGATGATTAATTAGGTATTATAGTAATGAGTTCACGATATAGATTTGTTCGTCTTCCGTGTTTTATTATAGCCAATGTCAAAGTTTCGCGGAGTCAGGCATTCTGTATTGTGTAACTAATAAGACCTGAACTGCAGGTCGCAGAACAGAATCTAATGGAAATCCCGCTGTTTTTTTTTTCGATAAAGACGCGAATCTTAAACATTCGTATCATCAAAATGTAAATTAAAAACAAAATCATTTTGACACAGATTATAACACACTTAATGTTGCTTTTCTTTACCTGTGATTCGACATTTTTTTGTTCTTTAAGTTAACATAATTCGTCTAAACATGAATTGGTGTAGCGTACTGCCTTTGTTAAGAAATACTCATCCAGCGACGTAATAAGTCCCTGCATTTAAGCAAATATAGCGGCCTCGCGAACCCCAACTTATGACTCTGTACTATATATACACAAGCAGAAAAAGTTATTTTATTCATTATTACAGCACGAACCATCTCATATTCTATGAACCTCCACCGTTGCGCGTCGGTTGCCTGGATGAGATCACTATGTAGTAATAAGATCACCAAAATTTTATCCTACTTTTATTTAGACTGTATCCATGTTTTTTTTTCTCTTCGTGGTGTACAATAAATTATTAACTAATGTATACCCGTCGGTATGTCTGTTTGCTGACGCATCACACGGAGTTATCAGACAGTAAACTTCATTTTAAACAAGTCTTAATATTTCTGAAATATATTTTTTGTTACATTTCAGTATTTTAATATATTTGCGTCAGCCTAACTTTAGTGTTTTCGTCCCAAATCACGAAGAATTTAAAGTAATTCAAAATACTGGCACAAAAAGATTTTTATTTGGCAACACCGTATAATCTCGTTTTAGTATTAGTTATATTTAGTTATGTCTCAGAGCTTAACAAAATTAGTCTTAAAGTTAACAAAACCATAACTTGTACTAAGTCACTGACTGTTTACTAAATTCTAAATCAATTGATGGCATTTCCGTATTTGTACGACACCTTCTTGTTCTATGGCTTAAGGAACTTTGTATGCCCTCGTTACTGATAGTGTTTATTAGGTAAAATATTCTTTACAATTTAGTAATCCTTTGTTTCGTTTATTTGTAAAAGGTTCTTAAATAGGTCGATACGGTAACTATTTAAATTTAAACAATGTTTACTCTGCGCTTTTTATTTTTTTTATGTTTAAATACTCTCGCTATATACATTATAAGGCTGACAGATCCATCATACAGATAATATTTACTTTTTTTTTTAAAGCTTGTATTGTTCTTGAAAGAAGTTTAAACATATAATCCTGCAAACATTCAATTTTCCAAATATAGCCTTCCGAATTTTTGCCGCCCTTTGCCTTACAACAAGGAATGCCTCGTTTATTTTTCTATTTAAAATAATATTAAAATGAGAAAATATAAAGTAAATATTGGTAGTCTTGAATGAATTCTGCTTGCAAGGCGTCAGATCAGACGACTAATCTAAACCTATACTAATAGTATAAATGCGAAAGTAACTCTGTCTGTTACCTCATTACGTCTATACCGCTGCACCGATTTAGATGAATTTTGGTATGGCGATAGTTTGAATCTTGGGGGAGGGCATAGCCAGTTGCCTATGCCCTCCCTCCTGTATTTAATAAATTACGCGCAGGTAAAGCCGCAGGTTCAGCTACTATTTTATACAGTTGTAAGATGATGAGTCAAATTTGCTAGTAAGACTGTCTCCTACTCCTAAAATATATTTAGATTAACAAATTATTAAACTATAAATGGTTACCTAATCTGTGGTACATAATTAAATTTAAATTTATAGGCATAATACAAGATGTAAGACAAAAGCAAGGTCGACCCAGTTTCAATAATCCGTGTCGAATAATTTAGCCGAGCTAGCAACACTGTACAAGCATGTGATTTTTTTAATGGTGCTGCCACACTACTGTTATAAAACGTAATTGAAAATGTTTTGTTAGTTAACTTTTTGCTTACAAATTGCAACAAACGTTATAATGTTTTTGTGTTATGTTACGTTATTTAATAATAATATTATTAAACAAATTACCAACGTCGGAAAGTACAAAGTCCAAACTGATAACTATAAAATGTTATACAATATAAGATTTTCATCAGAGTGTGAATGTTACAAATATAACATTTAATGTTAATAACATTGTTTGGTAATTTTTTACTAATGTGTCATGAGTGTGGCGGCAGCACAATAATGGTAGTCGAAAATTATTATTACGATAATTTAAATACAAACGAATTAAATTTATTATTATAAAATAAAGTATTTTATATTGAAGTTTATTTTACATTGCAGCACATATTTACAATGAAATTTAATTTTTAATATTTCTCTATGTAAAGCAGCTGGAGATGTTCAGTCTAATTAATTTAATCGTAAATGTCAAAATTGACATAACAACTTTCTTTAGAATATAGACAAAGGAAACTCATTATTCCGCCGCACGTAGTCTATGAGCGTATGTTTATTCTCTTGTGTATCGTCTATTGTTTTTGTAAACCATTTTATTGTGATAATAAAATTACTGTATAGAAATTATAAGCAATAGGTTTCAACACTCGTTATCAGATTGAGGAATTATTCAATTTACAAATGTATTGGCAATCATATTTTGTAATACTTCATATATATATATTTTAAATTATAAAAAATTGGAGTTGTAGTGACATTTATTTAAGGGTATGATATATATAAATAGGAAAAGACGTATTAGTTTAGTGCCAATTTTAGAAATATGTGTTTCTTTTTGTTTTATTGCTGCTGTTATAAAAAATAGATATGAAATTTTAAAAAAAATATTCGAACCAAGAAGATTCATTACATTATTTCGTCAAATTTAAAAAAAATATTATTAAAATATTTTCATTCGAATTTTTAACTCTTATAATTATTATCCACAGTTATATAAAAAACTAAGTCAAATATAGTAAAATACAATAATATATGTACCTACATGAAAGTTAAGTGGTGCAAGGTATTTTTGAAACTGAAATCTTATGTAGGCTTACTAGGTGGTAGGGCATTGTGCAAGTCCGTCTGGGTAGGTACCACCAACTCATCAGATATTCTACCGACATACAGCAATACTTAGTATTTTTTTGTTCCAAGTTGAAGGGTAAGTGAGTGTAACTACAGGTATAAGGGCCATAACATTTTACTTCTAAAGAATGTAGGTATACATATTCTTATCAATCGGTAGAAAATGAATTATTAATTATTTAATTAAGTAATTAGTTTGCGTAAATTTTAACTGGCAATAAGTAACGTAACGTAACTTAACAATTACAATTAAGAAATTTCGTACAGAAATGAGATAAAAAATTAATTGTTTATGACATATATATATTACTAAGTAAGTTTCTATTACACCATAATCGAAATAATTAAAAGTAATTTTACAAAAGAGATATTCAAACTTTGGCTGTATGGAACAAGTCTTGGTACAGTCACATTAAAAAAATTATATGTCGAAACTAACCATGAAATGATTCATTCGAAAATCGAATCGTGTGACGTCATATATGATACGCGCGACAAAGGGTATTAGCATGACCCATACTCTCCAATTATGACGTTAAACAAGGAGGGTATGACTTCAGCCCTAAGAGGGTTGAATAAAAATACTAATTACGAGGGAAGTCGCATATAAATAATAAACCTAATACAAGCTCTATCATTACATAGTATAAAACAAAGTCGCTTATCGCTGTCTGTCACTATGTATGCTTAGATCTTTAAAATTACACAACGAATTTTGATGCGATTTTTTGTAATAAATAGATTGATTCAAGAGGAAGGTTTATATGTTTAATATATACACAATAAAATATAGAAACACTAATAATCTAAAATTTTAGAGATTTCTAAAGTAATGTCGTAAATAAACCCTTTTTTTGCAAACGCGGTTTGTATTGTCTAATGACTTAAAAACTGTGAACGTTCTAAATCATTCTGTAGTATATTTAGTATCAGCATTTAATCCGGGCGACATCGGGTCGGGTCGCTAATAAATTATAAAGTCGAGAACATTCAATTCACGCTTAGGTATATCACGTCAATATTCTAAATTTAAAAAGGTTGAAACTACTTACTTGTGTAATATTACTTATGTCCTTATGTAACTTTACTTATGTATATGTAATATTATATACCTACTGCTACTGCTAAATCTTCTGGTATGCTTTATTTTATGTATATTGGACTAGTAGTTTTAAAATAAAAAGCAGTTAAAAAAACTCTTCACAATTATTAGTATTGATTTTTTTTAATCTGTTACACGTAAACTGAAAAAAAAACAGTGTGTGGGTGCCATTAGTAATGTTTCATTCAAAACGATTAAGTATAATAAATTATACATACGTTGTATTAAAATGTTACAAATAATAAATCGGATTGAACAAAAAAGGTCGTTTGTAATGTCAGACGTGACGAGGAAAGCGCCGGCCGAATTACGTTCGACGACGATAGACGTATTGTCTATGGGGCATTTGTTTTGGCGGGAAGTCGGATCTATACGGGTGAATTGTTTTTGAACTTTGACAAAAAAACACATTCTTAGCACAGATAATAAGGTCGTTATAAAAGATTTTTTTTTAAAGATTCAACGGGCCGAATCTTTAAAATCGACGTTTAATTATTTTTAATATTATTACATCACGGATAGTAAT
This sequence comes from Vanessa atalanta, assembly GCF_905147765.1. NCBI lineage: Eukaryota > Metazoa > Arthropoda > Insecta > Lepidoptera > Nymphalidae > Vanessa > Vanessa atalanta. The sequence goes on along the minus strand of NC_061898.1, from coordinate 2,369,380 downwards.
ATTTTTAGTGTTTGTTTTTGTTGAATATTTAACCAATAAATTACTGTCGTAAAGACCCTGAAGGTTCAATCAGTAAAAGAGATGAATTAATTACATTTAATTAATTATTTGCTTAAAATATTTGTTAATATTATAGAATCTTATAAGAAATTTCCTTAATATATAAAAAAAATCAAATGTATATTATGAATCTTAAAAATATAAATACGTGTCATACGTTCTATTTACAAGCAGCATAGATGAAAAAAAATACTATAGACAAGTATTTCCCCAGACAAATCAAGGAATGTGCATTTTCTCACAGATTTTGCATACGCCCATCCCACCCGCTACGAAAACAACAATTAGTTTACAAAACTCATTCATTAAAACACCCAAAAACTGCCTACTACTGCGTGGGAAGAGATCGCGACACTATAAAAGACCCACTGCCGCGCTGTCATTGTAATGACACGTACGCTTTGACAAAATTCAAAATACTATTCAATTTTATAACTTCAGATCTTATTACAATGTATTAAGCATCAAATTGGTATAACATATTTACCCAAAAAAAAATTTTTAATTTTGTAAAATATTAGGCGCGAAATTCTATTTGCTGTTTATATAATTCTTGTTCTAACACAATCGACTCTATTAGAGTGGAATACGTTATAAATTGTAATGTTTAATTCGAAAGTAAGTGTATTTTTAATTTTGTTAAATTATAGTGTGAAATTTTGACTGTTGTATAGTTGCGAACAAATGAACTTATAATACAAATTGTCGAACAATATGGCCGACACGCTGTCTGGGCGAAAATTTTAAATTATTTGTAATGAGTCATTCATATTTTTTTCGTGTTTACGCTTGCGGTGATTTTTTAAATAAGGTATTAATAGATTTATTAATAGGTAAGTACTTAATATGCAATTAATAATAATGTATGACTTTTTTAAGCAATCAATCGAAATCTAAATATACTTTATTCAAGCGGACTTTACAAGCACTTTTGAATCGTCATTTAACAAACTGTATTAAGTGACTACCACCGGTTCGGAATGTAGATTCTACCGAGGAGAACCGACAAGAAACACAGTAATTACTCTTTTTCGTTCAGATATGTCTTAGGTGGGCCTATGAAGTATTATCCCAGGGCCCCCTAAACTTACAGTCCGGCTCTGAACCTGAGGTTTGATGCTAGGGTTTCGGGGTCTTCAGCTCTATCTAGCCAATAAAACGACGAATCAGTGAAATAATTATCACAACACTACGTATCCGAAATCGGTTAAATATTCATATATCCGTATCCATATCCAGATCCGTAATGACATATGCATGACATTCCTGCTCAATACCTACTAAAAATAATTATATATAGGAGAGTGGGGTAAGGTCGGACAACATTTATAGAAATCATTTAATTTTTTAACTTTAAGTTTTTCTTCGAATATTTAATGATTGACATTGGCGTGATGTCCGTACGTTTGGTGTTTTGATTTGAGTATTATTTTCATCTTCATGACAATTTAGTTACTTCGTAAGAAATTAAATTAAATAAAAAAACAAAACAATAATGCTCATAAAAGTGTGTGTGTGTGTGTGTGTGTGAATCGTCGTATATTAAATATTGTATTAAACGTAAAGTTATCATAAATTAACAATATATAATTTTCTTAGTGTAAAAATATTAGAAATTACTAATACCCCAAAATCATTACTTGTATACGGAAGAGACATTTTCTTAGTAGCACAGACAACTGGTAAATAGAGGCGAATTCTTCTATCTGCACTCTGGTGCAGTGGAGGCCTAAACCCGCTGTGCGATGGTTAAGTTTTGGACCATAGCAATTTGATAATTGAAATCTTTTTAGAAGGAAGCTGAGGTCACCAGGACACAGATATCTAGATACGTTTCCGATAATTATCCGAACCAACGTCTTGTATTACTTATTTATATCGGTTACGATACCAACTCGGTTATATTACGATCCAATCGATCGAAATCTGGATTGTTGTTTTAGTAGAATAGGAAAATGGTTGAACGACGATTTCGTTACGATTCGATTGCGATAGTGACAATATATTTGTTTTATTATTAGCGGCCTGGTGTACATTACGGAGAGAGATGATACTGTAACACATATGGCGTCTAAGTGTTCAATGGAGAAAATTAATTCATTCCTTCAAATAAGATTTAAAAAATAATAAAAAGAAATGTCTTGGTTACAGATTAGATAAATTAAAATTATTTTATTATAAATGTAATTTCTAATTTAATTAAATAATGTTAAGCTTTATAGCTAACAGCTGTAATTAATTTAATTTAAAAAAAAAAAATAACACGAATAAAACCAGATAAAATAACAAACTACCGCACTTACGGTTGGCTTTGATTTTATCTGCATTATGACAATCGTAAATATAAAATAAATAGACGATGCCAAATTTCAAAAATGGAACCAAGTTGAACATGCAGACTGGCTGGCAAGTGACCAAGGTTGTGGCTGTGTGAGTGGGGCGTGGTGTCTCCGCCCCGCCACACCTGCGGTGTGTAACAGTTAGTCTAGTGAATACATTCATAATTCGAAAGCCGTCGTTCGAAATTCAAATGTATTTTTGAACGAAATAATTTTGTTACTGGAATGATTTTATTAAAACGAATATACATTGTTCTTTTTTATTTTATTTTTACTGTCACAATTACATATTAATTTTTATAAACGCATTTTTATTATTCATTTGTTTTTATAATAAAAAAATAATTAAAACACTTAAAAAAAAATAATTGTAATATTATTCATACATTATTTGGTTTATGTCCCGAATAAATAAAATTGTTCACTTTAAAAAAAAAAAACATATCATTTTAGATTTTAAGCAGAGAAAGTCAAAATAATTATATAACCAAGTTGAATTTTACGTGTGCCACAGAATATGCTCAAATTGTAAGTAGGTACCGATGCCTTAGTAAAAAATGTCACTCCGCCACCGACACTCAGCCTATGAAGACGTGATAGTTGTTTTATTTATTTAAATATCTACTTAAACCGGATATAGCTGCGAAACTCCTGCTTGGGAGTCCATCTGTTATTATCTTAAAAGTATATCTTAAAAATAAACAAAAAATGTCAGCCACGGCAAAACATCCATTTTTTACATATTATTGACAGAAAAACTTTCGAAAAAAGGAATATAGTGCGTAGGGGTTTTTTAGTAAAGGGGTAAGATCATGATGATCAGATTTCCTATTGATTCGAGTACCTTTTTATTGATTTTGGTCTCCAGGCAAACTTCTATTGCCAGGAGAATAACTTGCAAAGTGATGAGAATACTCATAATACAAGATAATTACCCTTTTGCCGATGATGCCCTTATTTAATTAATTGAGTAACATATATAGTTTATATAGTCCACGTCTGGCCATATCATTAATTCAAACTCAAACTCAAATTCCTTTATTCAATATAGAAGCATTATTATTATATATTTGACGACCTCCGTGGTCGAGTAGTGTGTACACCGGTTTTCATGGGTACGCTACTCTGAGGTCCCGGGTTCGATTCCCGGCCGAGTCGATGTAGAAAAAGTCCATTAATTTTCTATGTTGTCTTGGGTCTGGGTATTTGTGGTACCGTCGTTACTTCTGATTTTCCATAACACAAGTGCTTTAGCTACTTACATTGGGATCAGAGTAATGTATGTGATGTTGTCCAATATTTATTTATTTATTTATTTATTTATATTAAACTTATACGTCGTCGTCGTATTATACTTAGACATCGGAATGGATTAATTTATTTTTTATCGTACATGCTGGCAACACCAATATGACGTAGAAGAAGACGGGACAGCCGAAAAGTGTCATAGTTAATGGGAATATCGAAAATGGACAATCCTTCCATGCGTGAACGACTAGACTTACATTTTCGAATATCATTATGTCTGACGGGACGCCTAGCCCCTTCGATACATATATTTAATGTAAAGTCACCTTTTAGTTATATCTATTAGAACCTGCTAGAATCTCTAGTAATTTTTTTTTTGATTAATAATTTATAAAATAAATGAACAATTAAATATGTCTTTGGAGTAGTAGTGCAAAAACCCTCTTCAAAAGTGTAATACCTCGTCTTATTGCTTCCGGTGTCAGGAGAGCCAAACTCACCGCAAAACACGAGCGTCAAATGTCAGAATATGATAGGCCATTTATAGGATATGGATACGTATCAAAATGACGTATCATTGTTACGACTAACAAAACTAGTGGGATACGAAATGAATTATTACAGAATCACACTGCTCGTTAATTTTTTTTTTGTCCAAATTATTGAAATTGCGATTCATCAGGGAAATGCTGCTAGCATTCTTGCCACCATTCCACGTGGTCAATATTTGTACAGCGACTATTTTTAATTATATAATTGATATTAATAATTATTTTTTAAATAAATTATATTAGTAAATGTTATTATAATACCTATATATTATATTATAAATACAAGCTAATTTTTACATTAAGAAATATTTAGGATTCATTTAAAATTGTAAAACACAATCGTAAAAATCCGTTTAATAAATATGGCAACATTAAAATCTGCGTAGAGCTCGCTAATCGGCGGGGTCGCTCCCGGGATTAGCGTGGTACGCGTTACTTACGCCAATAATAGCTGTTTGTGTTGCGCACGCGTTCACTCGAGTGCCGAGATTTGTGATAATTTTTAAATAAATATAAGTTCACTTAAAGGGATTACTGAACGCGGTTTAGTTGCATATTCGTTTTATTTTCTATTTTTTAAATACTTACAAATGTATTTTTAATTTTGTATTGTTAGACGTGTGTGGTTTTTCGTTTCCATGGTACCTATATATATATATATATATATATATATAAGTATATAACTTCAGTAACATTTTGCTCCTGTGTTTGTCAAACTTTTGTCGTGTTTGTAGCTATTGATGATCTTTAGTGTTGCCAATTTAAAAATTTAAATAATAGCTAGATTGTATTTTTTAAAATTTTCAAAAATGATTATTTTCGAATTTGGACCACAAGCTTTTGTTTGTAAAGTACCTAATAACTTGTAAATATCCAACTGCTGGGTTAAGGCTTCGTTTTTACAAAACGATGCTCGGCTGGATACACATTTAACAGGATTTCGTTGAACTTGACATGGGCAGGTTTCCTCACGAGCACGAGATGAATTATAAACATAAATTAGCCACTTGCAAAATCAGTGGGTAGAGTCTGGGTTTGAACCCGAACATCCGCTAAGAAGCAAGCGTCTAACAATTGTCTATGTTCGTTTACTCGTGACCTTTTTTTACTTCAACGAATTATAACTAAACATAAATTAAGTAGTATTTAAGGGCTCAAATTTAATCACTGGGCCCTCTATAATTTCATTGTATTCAGTAGGTATCTACTTCTTATTTAATTTTAGGATTATTGTCTTACACAGGTACGTCACCCATTGTCCCTTCTTCCTTTTGTTTAAATATCATTTAATATTAATAGCCATTAAATAGAATTCCAGGAGCATCCCAGTAGATTCTGATAGAACACTCTGAACAAATCCAACATCGAACAAACATGCTTTTAAATTAGTTACTCTTAACTTTCTTCTGAGTCTTCTGAGTTAAGACTCAGAAGACTTAGAAGAACACACCACCAGAACAAATTCCATGAATAAGTGATATAGATTTTCAAAACTTCCACATTTATCCCAATTAGAAGAATCTTTTTTTTCATAAGAAACCTAATATCTACTAGTACTTGTGTCGTCGTTGAATTTTGAAAGAAATCGATGTTTAAATGAAAAAGTTTGTTTGAGACATGGTTTGTCCAAACCATTGTCTATTTAAATTTAGCGCTTGAGTTTTTTTTCGTTGATTCAAATCTAAGACCTAATCCGTACAGCCAAACGAAACGTAATTTTTAAATGTACCTTAAGAAAGCAATTTCGAAATTATGATCCGATACAAACAAATAGAAATATGACTGGCTTACAGTGTATCTACAGGCATGACAGGGGACATAACATATTAATTCTCAAGACTAGTGGCGTATTGCAGATGTACCTACCTATATGTATGGTAAATATTTCTTACAGTGACAGTGTCTACGGCTATAGACTCCATAAGGTTTACATTTGCCAGATTAACTAATTTAAATTAAAAAAAAAAAAACTTGTACAAAGTGATGTTTGATAATATATAGCATAACTATATTCCTTATCTAACTCCAAAGAATAATGTCCTATGTCTCTTTCATGCTCATAATAAACTTCAATGGGTTTGCCCTTTTGATAGTACCGACATTATCACAAAGGTTCGAAATTCAAATAAAGATTGATGTTCTTTTCGAAGCACCTTTTAAAATGACAAATATTTTTAAAAATCGAAACAAACGTAGGGTGTAACGACGCTCGCACCTGATTGGTCCGACGTGGGGTGGCGGCGATTGTCATCAGCCAATCAGGGCGCGTCCCGCGAACGTGTCCTATCTACACTTCGCACCCCACGGATTTAAGGGCTCTAAGGTTGTGTTTGCGTTGCATTTTACTTGTTTGTCGATTTAATTGATGTTCGTTTTTTAAACCTTAAGGGTGCGTTCGATACGCCCGGTCTGAAGGGCTCTTAACGCTTCAAACGGTTCTGTCTTCAGTCACCATTAAATAGCTTACAAAGGACCTATTATCGTCAAATAAGGCCATTGTTTTAAATTTTCTACAATAGTTAATTATTGTGCTATACCTAAAATTAAAATTAAACCCCAATACTGGAAATATTTAGAAGAGATTCACTTACAATAAATAAGTTTTTGGAAGAGCCGAGATGGTCCAGTGAACCGAAGATTGCGGGTGCAAACCCCGGGCAAGCAACGGTGAATTTTCATGTGCTTAATTTGTGTTTACAATTCACTCACTATACAGATAATACCAGTTAACTATACAGGGTTAAAAAATACGCTCCTATATAGTAAGGAGGTTCATGAGGTACTTTTATTAAAGACGATTATAATCCGTACAAATGAGTATATCCATTGGTATTCAATGGCTTAACTCAAGTATATAGTGCAGGGTAAATCCATTCAATGTCCTACTCGCTGAAACCCTGCAATTGTCGCCAAAATCAAAATATTCCTTAAACAAGTAAGCTCATAAGAGCACTTTTGAATCGTCCTGTTACATTGAATTAAATTTAAAGCTGCCGGTTCGAAAAGTAGATTCTACCAAGAAGAAACCGTAAGAAACTCAGTTAGAAGAGATCGAAGACGAAATAATTTAAAATATCAACTCTCTTCCAACGAATATACACTTACTGGCTGGTACCGACTTACCTTAAAGATGTTATTTTCAAACATCCTTGCTTATATAATACTGATGTTTTAAAATAAACCAATATATACGCGTATTATTATGATGTAGTCTTGTTATACTTTAATACAAATATTCTAATGCAATATCCTCTTTTCTAAAGCTTCGGTCATCAAAGGTCGTCTGTTAGAGCCCATAAGCAATAAAACCGCCTAGCGCCTTTATTTATTAATTATGATAATTTTTTGATTTCTCTTTGATATCAGTTTACTTATACTCAATTCCAACCATAAGAGGAGAAAAGCTAAATAAACGACATTTGACAGCAAATTGACGCGATATCATTGGTCGAGAGCTCGATTAATCTATGATATTCACTATGGATTTGCGAAAAAATGGCGTTTTGAACGTCGACGAAACTGTTATCGGAATTTTGTAACTGAAATTAAAGTGGATAGAAGTAGAAGTGTTATAAATAAAGATATATTCATCACAAACTCTTAGTAGTGCACAATATAGTTGAGTTATTAGCGAATCTCATGGAATACGTAAAACTAAGGGTTGTTTATCTTTATTCCTACTTCGATTGGAATAGGCTATATATGTTGTGGATTTAAATAAATAGATTCAGTGTTTTATAAATATGTATTGATAAATACCTAATCGTAAAATAAGATTAACAGATAAAATTTAAATTCCAATTGTCGAAACCGAGCAAGCAATGTGACAGCAAATGGCGAAAAGGCGTAACGCAAAGCTTCAGAGGAAGAGAATAAGCTGTTTTTGATTCTAACCAACTTGCAAAAACCTTGAGTCTGACCTTAGATACTGGAATAAGGGGAATGCTAATATAATTCTAAGAAGATCTATAAGTATCTTGTAAGATACATCGAGCTTGGGAATCTTAAGGCGACAATTTTTAAGAGAGTTAATTTAGTATCAGAGATCATCTGGAAGATCGAAATTGTACAAAGTACTTGTTAATTGGTGGTAGGACTTTGTGCAAGCTCGTCTGGGTAGGTAACACCCACTCATCAGATATTCTACCGCCAAACAACAGTGCTCAGTTTGATCCGGTTTGAAGGGTGAGTGAGATAGAGGAACTACAGACACAAGGAAAATTACATCTTAGTTCCAAAGGTTGGTGACGCATTGGCGTTGTAAGGAATGGTTAATATTTCTTACAGAGCCATTGTCTTTGCGGTGGTGACCGCTTACCATCAGGATACAGAAACGAACACCTTGCCCACAAAACGCCAATATAATTTAAATTTTAAATTTTTGAATAAGTATCGTAATTTTATAGAGTTGAATATTTACACAATTAAGCAATACTAAGCATGTCTTTAAATATTTAGAGTATCTCAGACAATATACTTCTTAAAATAAGGTCAGGGATAAACCAATTAAGATCAAATAAACGTAATATTTAACATGGCAAATAGTTTCGTTTCGAAGACTTTCAAACTGTTTATACATCCAAGTGAATTATTAAATTTTTATTTTAATATAGGTGGGCAAATTGCAACTGGGATACCTACTGGTATTATAGCCCAATGACGTAGGCACTGTGAGCTATTGATGTCATCGTTAATACAGCACCACCAAGCACCAATCTTGGGAACTAAGATGTTACGTCGCTTCAAAGGTTTCTGGCGCATTCATAAGTGAAATTAATATTTCAAATGACTATTGGCAGTGGTGACCACATATAATCAGGAAGCCCATTTGCCAGTCCAGTTAGCTATTAACCTTTTTTTTTTAAAGCAAGCTTGGACTCCAAGGAAGAGCAATAGGATACTTTTTATACCGAAAACCTTTCGACCAATACATAAAACGCGACCGAACCCGCGGGCGATAACAACTTTTATAATTTTTTTTTACATAACATTAACAGCCTGTTAATTTCCCACTGCTGGGCCACCATTGTTCAAATTCTCCAAGGTTTGGAGAATTTCGTTGTTCGAAAACCCGAAATCATCGGTTAAGATGCACGCATTCTAACCACTGGGCCATCTCGGCTCTAACGATATGAAAATAAAAATGATTATATTATAATTAATACAGCCTTGTAGTACCCTAAATGCAAAATAGGGACGCCTATGTGCCCGTAATTAGGGAAGCAAGTGGGGGTTATAGGGATACTTAAGCTGAAGCACTGGCCCCAAAGAGTATACCCATTTTATAGAATTATTATCTCGTTTTTTTTAAACTTTAATAGTATTTAATATGAATCTACCGACCTCCGTGGTCGAGTAGTGTGTACACCGGTTTTCATAGGTACGCCACTCCGAGGTCCCGGGTTCGATTCCCGGCCGAGGCGATGTAGAAAAATTTCATTAGTTTTCTATGTTGTCTTGGGTCTGGGTGTTTGTAGTACCGTCGTTACTTCTGATTTCCATAACACAAGTGCAAAAGTGTGATGTTGTCCAATATTTATTTATTTAATTTATATTATGTAAAATAGCGATGGAAGACAAACCTTACGCACATAGACATAAGGAATGTCAGAAACATTTATACTAATGAGGATACATTTTGCATTGCCTAATTGAAAGATCTACTAAACCAATATAAAGAAAACTTATACCCAGGGCCGGATTTAGAGGAGGGCAACCGGGGTAACTGCCCTGAGGCCCCCAAAATAGAGGTTCGGTCGAGTTAAGAATTTTAATGTAATACTCGTTTATGTTTAGTTATCTGACAAAATATAATAGTATCACTAAATAATGTTTTAAAACACACTGGTACAAAGAGTAATCAATTATTGACAAATTTAATTGTTAGAAATGAAATTGTTCAAATTAAATTGTAAAGAGTCTCCAGGCCTCCAAATCCGGTCCTGCTTATACGAGAAGAAGTGACGCTTTTCGGAGAAGTTTTAATTTTGTAAAATTATCATATAACTAGCTGCGCGTCGCAGTTTCACTCGCTTTAGGCCAGTAGTTCCGAAACTTATTTTTCTCGTGGACCACCTATTGGCGTGTGTCCGTAACCCCATTTTGAGAGAAACACTAAAATATAAACTAAATTTTAATTTGTTTAATATTGGTGCTTATAATTCTATCCTTAGTAACCCTACGAGTATTTCAGCAATTAAAATCTATGAATTTGTTAGTGATTCTCTCAAACTGATGAAGATAAAAGTAGGTACCTTTGGCATCAAGTATTTATAGTGGTGCTCAAGTTCATGTCTGAACAAGCATTAAGCATTGTCGGGCGGACAGCGCTTTGCAAGTCTGAACACGAAATTGTACGTAATATCGAATACGCAAGTTTGGACAAGTGACAGTCGCTTGCCTTATTAAAATATGTACCTGCTTAGTTAGGTGCTTAAAACAATGTAGATAGGCCCTTATAAAAACTATGCTTACATCTTTGCTCCTTACTATCAAAAGCACATAAATTTACCCCCATTAACATCTTATGGACCCCCATTTCTCCACTCTGGGAATCAATGCTTTAGACTATTATATGACAAGGTTGAATTTCTTGTTATTTTAATTACGTTACGCCAAGACTTTTGAATTATGTTATCTACTGTACCGAATGAAGATTCTATCGAGAACCTGCAAGTAACTCAATCGTTACTCTTTTCCACCAATTTATATAACATGTGTTAATTAAATAAAATTATCCTACATTAAAATAATTCACGCCTTTTTCTTTTTTTGTGCTGTTTTCTGGTGTTTTAGTGGTAGGGCTTTGTGCAAGCCCGTAGGTATCACCTACTCATCAAATATTTCACCAAACAGCAATACTTAGTATCGTTGTGTTTCGGTTTGAAGGTTGATTGAATCAATGTAACTACAAAAAAAAAAACAACAAAAAAAAAAAAAACAAAATATAACATCTTAGTTCCCAAAGAACTTGAACTTTCATGTTCCTTTTATCAATGTCTATGGGCGAGGGTCACCACTTACTTCAAACCTTTACCTTAGAGAGGAGACCATTATCTAAATCAAGAGACATTTAATTATAATATCAGAAACACAAGTCACAACTCACCGCAGAACACGTGAAATATCAGAAAGTTTTAAGCGACATAATAATTACAAAATTTCTACGATACAAGTACCAAAATGGCATATCACTGTAAGTCAACATTTCACGAGTGAGATACGAAGTGATTTCTTACAGAAGCGCACTGCTTTTTCATATTAAAATTTATATATATATATATAAATAATAATATATCCTACCTTGAAGTCCAAATAAGTGTACTCCAGTTATCAGTTTAATTCTCACAACATTTTCATTAGTCATTTGGTGCTGTGTTAGTCATAATATATTTAAAAACAATCTTAAATGTAAAATGTTATAGCCTATTCCAAATAAGAAAAAAGATAAACAAGCCTTAGATTTACGTATTTCATGCGATTTGCTAATAACTCAGCTATATTGTACACTACTAGGAGTTTATGATTAATATATCTTTGTTTATAACAAAACTAATACACTTAACTACTTGTATCAACTTTAATTTTACTTCCAATATTACGATAAGTGTTTCGTCGACGTTCAAAACTCTATTTTTTCGCAAATCCATAGTGAATATCATAGATTAATCGAGCTCTCGACCAATGATATCGCGCCAATTTGCTGTCAAATGTTGTTTATTTGGCTTTGTTCCTGTTATGTTTGGAATAGAGTATACGTAGGTAGAGTTAGGAATATAACATTTAGTAAAAGGTAACAAATTTTTCTATGTACAAATCTCATTGTCTTTGATTCATTTTTTTAACATTTAAGCATCACACAGTTATCACACCTGATAGCAAGCTTGCCTAGAAGATGCCTATTCGCCCTAGACTTGAAGAATATTTTAGGTGATGGGGACTGCGGAAGTCGATTGTCTTCCAAAACTTTTTTTTACATTAATTAGTTTCCAGATTAATTGATTGGTATCTATAATATTTATAGTAGGAGGAGTGCGGGGGCGAGATCACCTTCGAGCCACAAGCGGAGCGCAGCAAGGAACCACGGATGCTTAACACGATCCCGCAGTCACTCCGACCCGTGAGGATGAAGCCAATCACAGTGCTTCTAGTGTATACTATACTTATCCCGATTGTCTCCCAGGGGCCTGGGTACCTTTCTGAAGGTGCATGGCGTGCAAAAGTAGCCTATATCTAGGACTTTGTAGTAATCAGTAGATAGTAAAAAAAAAACAATAAATCAAACTCAATAAATAATAATTAGTGATAAATATCCATTTGAAACTTATGGAGGTAAAAAAAAATATGGCCGTCACTAGACGTCCGACGGTAAACCATCGGAACGATGTTCATTGAAAGATTTATAATTACAAAAGACCATTTCGTAGTACATAACATGGAGTTACATTAATAAAATACTTCTCAATCTATTTTTCGTATTATTTGAATTTAGAATTAGTAGGTACAATAGGTAGAATATCATATATATATATATTTATGGCATAGGTTGGCGGACGAGCATATGGGCCACCTGATGGTAAGTGGTCACCACCGCTCATAGACAACATAAGAAATATTAACCATTCCTTACATCGCCAATGCGACACCATGCTTGGAAACTAAGATGTTATGTCCCTTGTGCCTGTAGTTACACTGGCTCAATGACCCTTCAAACCGGAACACAACAATATTGGGTCCTGATGTTTGTTTGATATCTGGGGTAGCCCAGGCGTGCTAACACAAAGTTCTGCCACCGAGAATCTCCAAATCTCTATTGGTCGGCATATTTTTTTCAATTAGCAAAATTTATCATACTTCAGACAATTTACCCAAAATTATAATTAATTATACGCCTAAACCGTTACGAATCACTACATTTGTGAAAACGTATAAAAAATCCGTTTGATAGTTTTGAGTTTATCGCGTACAGACGCAACGTTTGACATTATTTTATAATGTTGTGTGATATTCAAATAAAAACAAAAATACACAGGTTAGTATACAAACGAATATAAAGACATATCTTATCCAAAAGACGTGTCATAGAAATTTATATTTGAACAGCTCATGGCAACACCAATGTTTACGAAAGAAGTTGTCATTTATAAACGAATTAATGTTATTTGTGTCAAATAATTCCCATTTCCTGTTGAAACACTTGGACCTTAGAAAAGTAGTGCAAAAGGCTTCATTAAAAGTATAACACGCCTTATTGCCTCCACTGGACAGGAGGGCTGGTTCGTTCATAGAGGATCGGAATTGCGATTCAACGGGGAAATGCCGCTAGCATTCTTGCCACCATTCCACGCGGTCAAGATTTGTACAGTATTTTTAATTCATATTTGTAAATATTTAAGGACTCCATGTTGATCGGTGTCGTCCCTACTGGCTTTGAGTACTAGACTTAGCCATGAAGTTTGGGCTCCGAGTCACGTCCATCCTGAGGGTGCCCCATGAGACACCTTGGCTCAAGACGTAGTCGCCACCGCCAATCGGTGGGGTGGGTAGCGCTTCGGCTCGTAGCACGGCTTAATCAGACGTTATCGTGACGTCACTAATGGGGGACCAAACATTGATATAAGTATCTTTATATAAAACAATTAGCGAATCTTGCCATCGCGATGCAGAAATTTCAAAGACCTGACACAACGCCATCTAGTAATCGAAAGCAACAACGAATGTATGAATGACGTGAACAATACTAATATCATTCGAAATTCTAAAAACTCTGTTAGCTCTTTACGCTTAGCTAATTCCAAATTTAAAAATCTCAAAGAGCGAACCTATTAATTAAGTCGATTTAAAAATGGAATATCGTAACAAATACCGTAATAAAAAACTGAAATCCTAAATTTATTATTTTAAAAACAATACAGCCAGTCGAACGAGCGATAAAACTCAACATTAAATTAACGGTCACATTTTTAAACAAAGAACAAAAGCGATACGTCAATACGAAGGGCGAACCAACAAAGCTCTGTTTAAATTTCGAAATCCGATACTATTTAGACTGTGGCGATTATTTTGACTCCCAATTCGATATACCGGATCCCGGGATACGGGATTCAGAACGCTCTCATTCTTTTCAAATACGAAAGTAACTCTGTTTAAGCTAAACCAACCCACTGAACCGAACTTGATGAAGGACACTTCTTATTTTTTTAATTAATTTGACGACCAAACCCTAAAAGGCAAGCGAAGCAGAAGGCGACCACTAGTAATGTGTTGTGTCTGACTGTTAAGCTTTCACGGCTAAACCATCAAATTGAGAATTTGACATTATGTTCAATAGTTAAACAGTACTGTTTAAAGGGTCAGTGAGCCAGTGTAATTACAGTCATATGGGACTTAACATCATAGTTCCCAACATTGGTGGCGTATTGGTAAAGGAAAGACCAATTGGGCAGGCTACCTACCTATCATATTTAAAATAAAAAAAATGTGTACCATACAATGTTATTAATAAAGAGTAACTACTGAGTTTCATGCCGGTTGTTCTCGGTAGAATCTAAATTCCGAACCGCTGGTAACTTCACCTAATATAGTTTGTTAAATGACGATTCAAAAGTGCCTGTAAAAGCCTACTTGAATAAGGTATATTTTGATTTTGAATATTTGATTCTTATGAATATTGTATTATTTTATTTATTCCAGAATGTTCTAGAATGCTTAGAGGACTGTTTTGGTAATTTGCACAAACCATAACTTACCATTGCATAGTTTTAATATAAAAAAAACACCGCGATTTATATTGTTTACAATGTAAATATTATATTATCTGTATTTGAAATAGTCAAGAAGCGATCGTTTCATTCCCAACGTGCGTCATGATCTAAAAAAAATACCTAAAGTTTTAATAATACGTTAAAACCTAACGTCAAGACTGACTGCCTTGTTGGACTACTGGATTGGATACAAAGACACAGACTCCGAGGTTTTGGATTGACACCAAGTCGCACCAATATAAAGTTAATGGGATTCCCTGGAAGTTAGAAGTGTTTACACCATCGTGCTTCGAAAGCAGGGTCCTGCGCCTGAATCCTTTCCGGTCGTATTGGATTTGTCGTCCTTTCGAATTTCCAGTGAGTGAGTCTATAACCACACACACATTTGTCCACTATAATATGTCCTGTGTAGCTGGTTAGTCTTCTTTGAGACTAACCGCCATCACCCAAGTCGGTTGTCACGTTGATTATTGACAAATTACGTTTTTTTTTCAACCTTGTCCTATAAAATTGGTGAAATATTAAAAAAAAAAAAATGATTTTCGACCACGCATAATAATGTTATTCCGTGGTAAATACAAACATTTTAATTCCTTTATGTCTTTGAATTCATTACAAGCATATTAGCCTTTTTTTTAAATTTTAGAAGTAAGCCTCAGGTAAAATTTTTTTTTGTTTTTTATTTTATAAATATATTTAATTAAAAATTTCTTACGTAAAGATTTATTTATTTGCGACAATTAGCATTAAAACTATTCGTCGGTCGAATTTAGTCAAGTAAAAAAGATTTGTTCTTAATTATTTACAAGTCTGATTCAAACTTATGTAAGTATTATTGTCTATTTGTATATAAGTCGTTGGTGATAATTTGATTATTTAATTTTTATTGATTTTTATTCTTCCTCTGTTATTGAAATGTTTGATTAAAAAAAAAATAGGTTTTATATGTCGTATTAAATTGACTAAGTAGTTAGTGTGTTAGAAAAAGCGACGGAAGTTGTATTTGTTTCAATTGAGTTTATTTTTTTTTTAATGTTCTGAATGAAAGGTATTCAATTTTATTCTGCTTTACTTAACTTAACTTAAAAATTTATACGATATGGTATATAAGTATTAAATATGTACATAAAGGTTAATTGCTAAATATTCTTTATAATTTGTAAAATTAACATAGAATATGAATTAATAGTATCGATTTCATTCAATAATTTGACAGTTGATGTTGATTTTTAATACAAATATTAAAATGAAAATAATAATTGTTTCGCATATGCAGATACAGTGATTTATAATAAATGTATGATGCATAATAATATATATTATTTTATTATTAATAATAATGATACGAGTACCTTATAAGATTCCAGTAAGAGTTGCACAAGAACCATTAACACAAAACATTTTTACATATAAAATAGTTTCCATTTTTAAATAAGTTCAAATCACAAACACTAATTATTAATAAACGTACTCATTATTTTATTTATTATTAACATAATTAATCGATCACAGATTATAATATAATTAAAAAGAAAACCACTTAAAATGATTAATTTAAGGTTATTTAATACGTAACGATAAATTAAAAATTAAATTGTTATAATTAAATCACACAATAAAACACCTTTTAGTCAATTTACAATCACTACACACGTTGTAAAATTAAAAAGATAAAGGTCAATTATTGACCTTTACGTCACGTCCTCACAAAAGTCGCTAGTTGACTGACACGGCAAGCTTCCCGTCCCTCTTCAACCCACGTCCAGAGGGATAAGGGAGGGAACGGGAGGGGGGATAATCCCGAGGTGTTTGCAAGTAGTGATTTTTAACGTTATTATATTTAGCTATTCAAAACGTTTAAGTACGTGTCATTTATTAGAGCCATATCTGTTTATTATGTTTATTAATTTAAATAAAATAGTTAAATACCTAAATAGGTAGGTACTATGTTTTATAGGATTATAGATACATCTTAGGTAAGTGTAGATATTTATGCTACACAGAAACGGGTTGTAGCCTTACAATGTTTCACTTTTGCATGAAAAAAAAACATAAAAAGTTTATGTAATAAATTTAAAACAAAAAATATATTTTAATAGTGATTTATTTAAGATTTTTCACTGAAATCATTTTATTCACACTGCAACATTAAACAATCGCTTTAAAATCAACTAAGTACTTACATAATATAACAATATTTTAATAAATGGTTTAAACTTAATATTATAATAAAGAGAATTATTACAAAAAATAAACGATTAGGCACTAATTATTTATACCATGATGCACTAAAAAGTAATAAAAAGTATTTCAAGGGAGATAACAAAGGAAAAATAATAAGTACTTACTTAATCTTATTTAATTTCTAATTATAAAAAAGTTAAATGCTAAAAATAACATCATTGCAATATAAAAAAACCACATCAGATTATTCAAATATACATCATAAAGAACCTTTCTTGAATAATATATCCATTTCGGAATCGACTAAAGTGACTAAACAAAGAACCGGTTTAAAAAAAATAAAAACGTCATTTGCATTTGACGTTTGCCTCTTCCCGCCTCCACGCGCGCCGAGCGCTCATTGGCCGCTTGTAAGCCAATAGATTTTAAGGTATGAATTTATTTAGTTTTTTTTTTTTTTAATTGTATTTTAGTTTTGAATGAATGTTACTTTTATAATAATGTTTTTAAAATATTTGAAGGGCTTGCATTTTGTTAAGACTGTTTTGTCAATATATTGTTTTATTATTATACAAGAAATTTCTTGTTACATTATAAAGATATTGTGAATTTTTTCGTTTTGTAATAAAACAATAAAATTGTATAAGCATAATTTAAAACCTTTGACATACTTATTATTTTTGCTAATAGATCTGTTACACATTGAAATAAAACTAGTTTTTAACGGATTTAATCGCGTATATTAATTATTTTAACATCCCGACGTTTCGAGCACTTTGCAGTGTTCGTGGTCACGGGCCGTGACCACGAACACTGCAAAGTAATATACGCGATTAAATCCGTTAAAAACTAGTTTTATTTCAATGTGTAATAATCGCGAAAATCTAATACAACAGTTCTGTTACAGTCTGGAAAGTTATTATTATCAGACTATTCTTAAATGTAAATGTAAAAATTCTACTTTACTCTTGGAGCTGAAGTCACGTTTCCGAACAGATTTCTTAAGCACAAGCGCCTGGCGCACAAGATTCTAACAATATAGCCAGACTCCTTAAAATATGTTTAAGAAATTGCGGAGCTATATCGATAGTCCAAGATGATGGTTATAATCATCGGTTGTCAAAGCGTCGTGTCGTTACGACATCGTTGTGATCCTAACGATGCCTACCTTCTCTCCGAGCACGGGATAAATTATAAATACGTTGTAACACATGAGACTCAGAGGTGCATGGCTGGGTTTGAACCCTTAATCTTCAGATATCTTGCTGGACCATCTTAGCTTCTCTATAATAAATCATTACTTAATATATTTTTATTTTAAACACGACATATTTTTTAATCTAACTCAATTTTACGTCCTTATTTCAGGCAACAGAAGATTGGAGGCCCTTAATTATTATTTTACAGATAAATTCGAACGATTTCATTTCTATCAGTAAAAATATTTCAATCATTTATAAACTCTTTGTATCGTTGTTTTATAAAACAGTAATAAGTAATATTATTATAATTTGACCAGATATATCCAGATATCGAAACATTATTAAGTAAGTACATTAAAATTTTAACTCGTCGGAGTCTATTGTGGAGGACCCAGAGCAGTTGCCCCGGCCCTCCCCTAAATCTGTCGCTGAGTACTACTCATAAGTAGTACGGAATACAAAGTTAAAATAAAAAAACACACTTGCTTATTAATAGTCAATGTTCCACCGGTTCGGAAACAACTTCGAACCTGAGACGAATCGGCGCAAGAAACCCAACGGGAATTAATAAATAAAATAACAATAAATATATTATCGTTATTTGAAAACAGGATTTGGAGGTCTGAAGGCCCTGAAAACGTATATATTCAAGCAAGCCCGTGTTACACAGCTAGTATTAATAGAATCGGAAAGACAACATTATAATTACTGACACCTCGCCTCGTTAGGGCGCGCGCCATTTTGTTACAAATTGAACCAATTTGGCGCGATGTCTTATCAGGGTTGCCAAGCTTTTATTTAATGAACATTTTAATTATTTATGTACATATAATTAATTGTTGTTTTGGAACGTAACCTTTGGGTGAAACTGTTATGTGTGACGCGCGTTTTAAATTTTTCAGTGTTCAAATAATATTGTATCACGCAGTTCAAGCGCTTTCAAAATAATAATACTATAAAAAAAAATATTAAGTAAAAATTATTTACAATAAAGCCTTAATTAAATTGTTTATAACAAATAAAAATTAAAAAATGGTTCACGTACAAATCATGAACGCGTGGAATGGTGGCTAGGATTTGAATTACAAGTCGATCTTCTGGAAAAAAATTAAACCAGCTTTTAATATAGGATTCAACTTCCCACTTATAATATATTCCGTAACATTTCAGTTCCCAAGGCTAGTAGTGCATTGGTTATTAAATAAATCGTTAAAATACTGCACCAATGTCCATTTGCAATGGTGACTACTTAACATCACTTGGACATATTGACCTACCAATGTCATAAATAAACCACCGATACGAAGGTCAGCTACAAGATTATCAAAAGGTTCATTTATTTATAAAACGTCCCCTAGATCTGTACAAATTTACAGCTGTATGCAAATTATTGTTAACTAGCAACATCGGATTCATGAGACTTTAATTAATTAAAAGCCATATCATTCCATAAATTATCTGTGTCTATAGTCTATACTAATATAATAAATGCGAAAATAACGTTCTGTTTGTCTGTCTTTTGCTCTTTCACGGTCAAAAGTTATTTAACACCTGACAGTCAGCCCGTAATACGCGACTGAAAGCGCCGGCGTCAATAACATATTTCTATAATTTATGCCGTATTTTTGCCGCAGTACATTAGATTATTTTCTACAAATAGATCATTAGTTTCGCTATATATAAACATATTTAAATTGTTTATGATATTAGTATAGACTGTGATATCTATTCTGTTTCACCAAATCCACAACAGCGTGATTTTTAAGACATTTTCTGACACAACCACTCTGTGGCACCAGCTTTCAGCTTGGGAGCCTTCAAGAAAAGAGCGTACCTACTCATTTTTTAGAGGCCGGCAACGCACCTGCGAGCCCCCCGGTGTTGCAAGTGTCCATGGGCGGTGGTAGTCACTTTCCATCAGGTGAGCCTCCCGCTCGTTTGCCACCTAAAACACAAAAAAAAAATTTACTGATCAACATTTAAATCAAAGAAATAATTAACTAAAATTGTTATTAAAAAAAAAACTTAAAAAAATATATTAATTAAAAAAATATTGTTACATTATATTTTGTCTGTGACCGACAACCCTATTTCAACTTTCACGCCTATATAAAAACTTTTTATACGAAACGACAACGAAACGGATCACACGACATTCTTCAAATACTACTTGAAAATCCGGCTTCGCTTGGATAAAATAATGAAAACTAAACAAATATATGTAAACCGATCAGAAAGTATGTTTCATGTGTTAAGATGGCCGCCCGTTGGACTGTCATGTCATTAAATTTCATGGATTGAATATCGAAGTATCTCGATTATACGAATTTTACGGATACATGTTGTCGACTAAATTATCATTAGTTTTTAACGATCTATAATAGTGGGTAAGTTTCGATCGGGTCTATCGTAGACGAAACTATTAATATAAATTCAACTGATACTGACAGAAAACTGACAATTGAACTGACAATTGAACTCAGATAGTATACTCTATTCCAAAAAAAAAGCCAAACAAACATTTGACAGCAAATTGACGCGATATCATTGGTCGAGAGCACGATTATGGATTATGGATTTGCGAAAAAATGGCGTTTTGAACATCGACGAAAATGTTATCGGAATTTTGGAAGTAAAATTAAAGCGGATATAAGTAGTTAAGTGTAACAGTGTTGTATTATAAATAAAGATACATTAATCATAAACTCTTAGCTGTGCACAATATAGCTGAGTTATTAGCAAGTGACATTAAATACGTAAATCTAAGGTTTGTTTATCTTTTTTCCTGCTTCCATTGAAATAGGCTGTAGATAGTTTTTCGTTTCCATGTCGTATCGTCGACGTCACGTTGGCTATAGATCGGAAGAGATCAAATTTTAGATTTAAAACAACTTATAAGAAATAGGTATTCATATACCTAAGTGTCGCCCGCGATTTCGCTCGCGTTTTAATTATTGGTCAGTATAAAAAAGGCCTATATCCTTCCTTGGAGTTTAAATTTGCTTCATACGAAATTTCCTCAAATTCAGTTCAGTAGTTACGCCGTGGAAGAGCAACAGACAGACAGAGTTACTCTCGCATTTATAAGTTTAGTTCAATAGTCGATCAAAATAGTTTCTATGATTTAATCTTCTTGGATTAAAAATATATTTGCATCTAAACCTTCAATGACACATTGCGACTGCACCCTTTTAACTGAA
The DNA here is from genome assembly GCF_905147765.1 of Vanessa atalanta. Taxonomy (NCBI): domain Eukaryota; kingdom Metazoa; phylum Arthropoda; class Insecta; order Lepidoptera; family Nymphalidae; genus Vanessa; species Vanessa atalanta. Next base: position 2,347,833 of record NC_061898.1, on the reverse strand, counting down.
CTTTCATTCGACGAACTCTGATTGATCTTAATTCATGTTTTCACCTAGTAGGGCTTTGTGCAAGCCCGTCTGGGTAGGTACTCCCACTCATCGCACATTTAAGGCCCAATAGCAGTACTCAGTATCGTTGGGTTCAGGTTTGAAGGAACATAACATCTTAGTTCCCAGGTTGGTGGCCCATTAGCGATGTAAGGAATGATAATATACAGCGACATTGTCCACATAGACAATGGTGAAAGTGTATATAAATAGTATGGTGGTGTTTACCTGCACTTACCATCAGGTGGTCCATGTGCACATCCGCCTACGTATATCATAGAATAATCTGTCAAAAAAAAAAACAGCATCATTGGATGTATATAAATAAGTATGGTTTTTAAATATTAAAGGACATTTTTAGAGGTTTAAGTGACTTTTTTCTATCATATAAAATTAATTATATAATTGTTTCAAAATACTATCTAACTAACATACTTATATCCTGAAGAGTATTTTTATATTATTATATTTTTCAGATTTTGTTTAATGCAATGTATCATATAGATTTTAGGCATTATAAAACTTGCGTTTAGCTCCAGTAGTCTTAAGTGTCAAGTCATTCGTAATAGACAACTTCACACCTTATCTTATGTCAGAATGTTTATTTTATTCCTCGAACCTGACATTGGCATAATAATCTGTGCCCTCGGCACAAATAAACGCCATATTTAAAAATATACCATATATTTTATTCCAAATTTAAATTGAGTATGTTTTTCGTAAACGTTAATCTTAATACATTTATCGTAATAATTATTATATTATTGTAATTAATAATTTTCATCCAATTAAAAACTATTTTCAATTACGTACATACATAAATAATTACACGCACCCTTTTTTGTATATATAGTCTTGTTAGATTCAGGGCCGTGTATTTCTAAGTAGAATATTTTCAAAACATTTCTAGAAACATCAAAAGATCCGGTCGTTAGAGAAGAAAGTGTTAGGCGTTGCTAATGAGCACTGTTTTGGCGCCAAAAACTATGCACAATAGCGTGAACAGGAAATTTACCTCCCTTTTTGTTCCTGCAAAGTACAATATGGCGGATTTTTATGTTCTCTGATTTTAATCCTACAGCAACTGTGGAGATCTCACTAAGCTAAAACTTTTAAAAAGAAACGTTCCTGTTTTGATCGTATTTAAAAAAAAAAACTAAATGTACGTCTCGGGACGCACGACAGATGTACGTACGTGATAACTTAAACCAATCTAAGTTGAAATTATTTAATATTTAAATTGTTTAACTCGAGGAAACCTTAGTTGTCACTTAAAATATCAATATGACAATGTCAGGATAGGTTATTTATTAATAAAATCTGATATCATTACATAGTATAAAACAAAATCCCCTCCGCTGTCTGTCCCTGTGTATGCTTAGATCTTTAAAATGACACAACGAATTTTGATGCGGTTTTTGTTTAAATAGATAGATTGATTCAAGAGGAAGGTAAAGTACTGTACACCTTAAAAAGGTTTTCATAAAAGTTCTCGATGGTACACGTCTATCTCTTAGGGATAACCCATAATAACCATTTTTATCCTTTACTTTTAACGAGAAATAATGACTATTTTCGAAGCGTTTTTAAGCAATACAGCATTCATTCCTATCTAATTAAGTAACCTTTAACACATTGTAAATTTAATATAGATCAATATGGCTCTTTACAGCATGTAAATTAAATGAATATGTTCGAAGATATTACAGATTAAAAACGCAGGGACATAGCGCTTCGTATTGTCTAATGACTGAAAAACTGTGAACGTTGTAAGATATTCTGTAGTATATTTAGTAACAGCATTGCACCCGTGCGAAGCCGGGCGTGTCGCTAGTTGATTATAATATATATTTTATTCCTAGTTACAGTTGTTGAATATGTACATACATTATTAGTATTATTGGTTGCCTGCCGCTGCCGTATGCTTAAGAGAAAGGGAAGCCAGACAGACTGGCGCCATAACGCGTTACGTTACGAAGCGGTGTACCCTGTATGAGAAGTTATCACTTCAAAAACCGCTATGTTACTTTTTCCGGTTCTTCTCAGATCAGAGTATTTGCTTATCCGAACCGGTGGTAGATTCTACTTTGACTGTTAATAAGTGAGTTTAATATTTCTTAATTGAATAAAAGAATTTGAATACGCTGCTTCTGAAAGCACGAGAGGAATTATACAAATCATGTTAAATTCGTAAAGTGTTTGAACTATTGGGGATATTCTTGTTAACAAACTTGGTCACATACTGCATTCGGATTCTGCGTCGGTCATATTGAATGTTTAGTGTGGAGAATTTTTCAGTAGTCCGAAGTTAGCGCTGCGTCCTCAATATCTACATACTTTAACACAATCCATCCATCGTTTCTTTGGTCACCCCCCCCCCCCCCACCTCGATATCTATATTGTTTTGAAATTCGCTAAATGATTTCCACCCGATTTCGTGCACGTGGCTGTTAATGGTCGCTCGACTTCATTCTCTTGAAACCCTCAAACAGGCGTATGCTCACAGAATTGGTGAACAATACGTGCGTCGACAATTATCTCGGTTGATTAATATCAATTAGACCATTTAAATTAATCGATTTTTTGGTTATTTCGAGAACAAAAAGCAGCTGTATAATGTGTATTTTAAAATAATGCACTAATTGAACTTAAAAACTCCTAAAAAGTAAACTTAAAAATTGTCTCTCAAATAAATTTTTGTATAAGCGACTAATTTTTTTAATGTTTAATTATGGGTAATTATTTCGTAGACTATTTTCTTCGTGAACATTATTTAAACATAATTATTTGAGATTAAGTTCATTATTTTGTTACTTTCAATATGTCACTTTTTGTAATACATTTACTTGTAAAAAATGAAGCGAAGGTTCGATCGAGACCGCTTGGGTTTTTATGTCCACAGCACAAGGTTTACACTTAAATCGAGTAAATAGTTATTATATAATTGATATTATTCTTGAAATATAACATAAATAAAAAACTTGCAAAGAACGTGCAGGCGCCGCGCGTTGGGGACGCGTCGCTAATGATGTTTGAGTCTTGATCCGAACGCCAAAGTAATCTTTAAAAAAAAAGCTGCAGAGGATATATCCAGAACAGTGCTTGCATCCGCTCGTAGTGCTTAAAACAGATCTTCTGTCAAACATATTCGTTAATAAGAGCATTCAAATCAAAGCAAGGTTAATAGAAGCACGTTTGAATAGTCATGTTACATTGAATTAAAGCTAGGACCGGTTCGGAAAGTAGATTCTACCGAGAACAACCGTCAAGGAACGTCAGTAGTTACTCTATTACACAATTTTAATTACAGCGTATCTAAATCATTGGGACGTACAGACTGATTTCATTTTCAGTGTCGAGTGTAATATAAAATAACCTAAATCAGGCATACGTCTGAACGGTCGCGGCGCAGCGGTGTGTCTGCGACTGCGAGGCAGTGATCGTTACGAACACGTGCCCCCAATTATAACGAACCCCCACGAGACGGTGTGATTATACCTTGTTATAGAGGGAATGACGCCTTTAAATATGTTTTTCATATTGTTATGATGATTTTGACTTGTTGGAAATATGCATGTTGAACACGATTACTTAACTAAATGAAATGCTAGGAACTATTATTACTTTGTGTACCACATACCTACCTATTTTGGTAGGTTAACTATAAATGATTGGAATTGGAGCCAGATGGCCCAGTGGTTAGAACGCGTACATCTTAACCGATGATAGCGGGTTCAAACCACGGCAAGTATCACTGAATTTCCATGTGCATAATTTGTGTTTATAATTCGTCTCGTGTTCGGCGGTGAAGGAAAAGTGCGTGTGTCTAATTTCACGAAATTCTGCCACATATGAATCCACCAACCAGCACTGGAACAGCGTGGTGGAATATGCCTCGAACCTTCATCTCAAAAGGGAGAGGAGCCCTTTGCCCAGCAGTGGGAAATTACCAGGCTTTACATGTCGACTGCTTTGAGTCGAATTGTTGATTCGGAATAGTTTTAACGGATAATTTATATCCAGATATAATTCTTGTGATAGATAAACTGTAACTACTAAACAAATTTTGATAATCCTTTCGTGTTTAGGAACATATTATAATCAAAAATAATATCTCAAAAGTCAAAGTCAAAAATCTTTATTCAATATAGAAGTGTTTACACTTGCTTATTGATTGTCAAAAATCTACCACCGTCTATACTAATATTTAATAAAGCCCTTTTTATTCCTTAACATACATAGAAAAGTAAGAAAAATACATAAGAAAGTATACATAACATTACCTCTGTTAAGGCCCCTAGCGGGTATAGGCCTCCTCCAACAGTTTCCAGGTTTTCCTTGCCTGTGCTTTCTTCATCCAGTCTATTCCAGCAATTTTTTTAATTTCATCTACCCATCTTTCTTTAGGGCGCCCTCTGGCTCTCATGCCACTAGGACCGGACCAGCTTGTGACCAATTTTGTCCACCTTCCGTCAGTCGATCTTGCTAGGTGACCAGCCCATTTCCATTTTAGTCGTTTCATATGCTGGAGAGCATCTATCACTTTCGTTTTTTTGCGTATCTCTTCTGATTTCTGTTTATCCTTCAATCTTACATTTAGAATACTCCTTTCCATCGCACGCTGGGTCTTCTGTATTCTGTCCCTTGCATAGTTATTGTATATCCAAGTTTGTGATCCGTATGTCATGCAGGGAAGCAGACAGCCATCCATAATTTTCTTTTTCAGTTTCAAGGGTAGTTTTGATTTCATTATTTCTTTTAAACTCCAGAACTTAGTCCATGTCTTGTTTATTCTTCTATCAATTTCGTCCTTGTGTCTGGAATTACTGAATGAAATGTTTTTCCCCAAATATATATAGCTGTTTTCATATTCTAGATTCTGTGAAATATTGGCTAATATAGGTGTTTGGATTGAGTTGGTCATTACTTTAGTTTTGGATGTGTTTAATTGTATTCCTATACTGTTACTTATTTCACATAGATCTGTTATCATTTCTTCTAATTGCTTAGCTGATTTTGAGAAGAGAATTATATCATCAGCAAATCTAAGGTTATTAAGGTATTCCCCATTGATGTTAATACCTTTTTGTTTCCAGTCCAGGTCTTTCATAATATGTTGTATAAATATTGTAGGTGATAGCGGGTCACCTTGTTTCACACCTCTACGTATATTGATTATTGGCCCCAATCTGTCTAGTTTTACACGGCTTACGCTTTTGCTGTAGATGTCTTTTAGGATGTTTATATAAGTTATGGGAACCTCTTGCTGTTCTAGGGCTTGCCATAAGCTGTCGTGCGATATGGAGTCAAAGGCTTTTGCATAGTCAATAAAAGCTAAGTATAAGGGTTGTTGGCGTTCTTGATGTTTTTCAATTACTTGTTCTAGAGTATGGATATGATCGATTGTACAAAAACCTTTTCGGAATCCTGTCTGTTCCACGGGTTGGTATTTCTCTATCTCTGTCTCTATTCTCTTATTTAAACAGGATGCGAATAATTTATACATAGTTGGGAGTAAGCTTATAGGTAATTACAAATATCTGATGCGTCGCCCTTTTTATAAAGGAGTATTATTCTTGATTCCACCCATTTCGCAGGTACTATTTGCTCTTGGAGGATTTTATTAAAAAGATTTGAAAGAGGTCTAGCTAATAAATATTTTCCGGATTTGAGAGCTTCGTTGGGGATATTATCATGTCCAGGACTTCTTTGTTGTTTAAGCCTGTCTATGTGTCTTATAATTTCCAAGTCATCGAAGTTAAGAATCTAAGTAAAGAATATTTTTGGTATGTATTGGTTTTGTCGTTATATTTTTTGTAGCTATACAGATCTTTATAGTAATCTGAAGCAGTATTAACAATATCTATCCTTGTTTGCGTAAGTTTTTCAGGGTCTTTTAATTTTATTTTTGGAATCCACGTTTTATTATTATTCAGTTGTTTAAAAGCTCTCTTTTGACTTCCAAAATTTAATAAGTTCGATTCTATTATTTTCATTCTATAGGATTCATAGTCTTTTTTTAGTTTTTTGTTTGTAGTTTTGTAAAGACTCGAGAGTTTTTGCTTTTCTTCTCTGCTTTTCGGATGCTTACGTTGTAATTCGTTTCGTTTTTTTATCATATCTTTTGTTTCTGCTGATATTATATTTCTTCTTTCTTGTTTAGTATTTGTGTTTTTTATGCTTTGCGTTATGGCTGACTCTATTTTATTATAGTATGAAGTCACATTGTCATTTTCACACCAAGTTGTTTTGTGTAATTCAGTTTTTAATAAATTTACATAATTATTAATATTCTCTTCTCCCTGTAGTAAGATTCGATGACTTCCGAATTTTGCTCTGCTTAACTTCTGTATTCCTAAGTTAAGTGTGCCACGTACTAATTTATGGTCGCTCGTGAATAGGTCATTGTTTAATGTTTCTATATTTGAAAATTTTTTTGGTTTATTACTGAGAATATAGTCTATTTGGTTTTTTGTATTGCCATCTGGACTAGTCCAAGTCCATAATTGTTTTTGCTTTTTCTTGAATAATGTATTTATTACGGTAAGTTTGTTTTCCAGTGCGTATTGTAGAAACCGGTCACCTCTTTGATTTCTATTGCCATAACAATATGGTCCCATTATTAAGTTTTCGTTTTGCTTTCTTTGACCAATTTTTGCATTTAAGTCCCCCATTGTAATTATTAATCCGTTAGCGAACTTATGAGCTGTTTGCAATTGGTCGTAAAAGGATTTAATTTCATCTTCATTTGCATCCTTTGTTGGTGCATATACTTGTATTAATGATAATTTTGTTGTTTCAAATTGAAGGTTTAGTATACATACTCTTTCTGATATTCCGATGTAGTTCTGGATGAATGATGATGAATACTAATATAGTATATACTAATATAATTAAGGCGAAAGACAAAATAGAATTTTATTTAAAAAAAAAATCAACAAAATATCGACAATATTATGAAAAACTGCTTCAATTCCCTCCCTAGACATCCTTATTTTATCTGTTGCGTTGAATGACTGTAGTCTACAAGAGTTAGCTCCGCCCAATATATGAATGTGTTCTATCAGAAAATTTATTTGTGTTGTTACTTTTTTAAATATGTGTGTTAAGATTCCTTTGAATGTGTGATGTTCTTATACATTTTTCTTTGTTGTAATTGTTTAGGCGGGAAAAGAGCGATGACACTCGTACTATGGCATACGTAATGATGACATTTCTCTCTGATATCTATGAGGCAGCAAACTTTTTTTTAATTTAGTCATTGACAATATATTCTACGATACACAATAACCTTCATCTAAGCAATTTATTTAAAAACTGTGTTTGTTTGTTCGATGTTTTTTTATGTTATCTTAGGGGGCAAACGAGCAGTAGGCTCACCTGATGTAAAGTGATTACCACCGCCCATGGACATCTGCAACACCGGAGTACGCTCTTTTTTTGAAGATTCTCAAGTCGTTGTTGTTCGATGTCGGATTAGTTCAAAGTATTCTATCAGATCCTTTATCAGAATCTAATACGATGCTCCTGGAATTCTATCTACTTAATACCTATAAATAATGTTCTAACAAAAGGAACACGAGAGAATGAGACTGACGTACCTTTGTAGGACAAAAGTTCCAAAGTGAAATAAGATTAAAAAAATACTGGTAAGAATCAGAACTAAAGTTTGCTGCAGCGATATATTTTTATTGTGTAAATTAAACTTCTAAAACATACAGCGCTTAAAGAAATCGTTTTGTCCAGAATATCGTGGCGCTTATGCTTTTCGTTCAATGTAATGTAGCAATATTAGGTCCCTATAGATTTGTCAGATCGTAGATCAGGCGTGGTCTTTAATTTTTTTTTCTAGTGTGGTATTACGATTTTACTAGCTAAGGTATTTAATCTTTTATAGTAATCTTAATACGAATTTTTTTTTTTGAAGCCGCTGACTTATAGGACATATAATCAGTGGCGTAGCTATCGTAGGGCCAGGTGGTGCAGTGCACCAGGGCCCCTGAGGTCTGTGGGCCCTCTAACCTAAGCTATGAAATGAGCTTTGAATAGAGATGAAGTATGGATTTAACTTACTAATGATAAGTTTAACTCACTGTATCCTATTCTTATTACTATCTATAATTTTGAATGCCAATATACGTTAAAGAGGGGGTGAGGGCCCGATTCTTTTTCTATGCACCGGGGCCCTTACCCACCTAGCTACGCCACTGCATATAATAGATTGCATTACATTACATTAAGCTTTAGTTTGTTTTATTGGAATTCGATACAATAAATAAAATATAAAAAGTATAACTATTTTATTGTTAAATTAATTTAATGCTTCGACTTCTAGCAAGCAAGGAGTTTTATTATAAGTCAGCCTCCCAAAATACAATATATTAATGTGTAATTTTAATTTATTCTCGATTTAATGGTACCTTCGTCATGAAAGTGATTGTTGAGCTAAAGGACGAGAGTTCGATATCGACTAATGACAAAAAAATATTTAGGCCGTATGTGTTTTCGCCGTGGTCTAGATTTTAGTGTCTGTATTTAACTACTTTAGTTAACAAAAGTATTATTTTTTTAACTCGACATTCTTCATTTTGCATTAAATGTCAGACAAATTTTGTCTGTGCTTGCACCATTTTGGAGGGGTTTTGACCTAGTAGTTTTCAGCATTGATAGTGTCGATAGTAGACCTTGAAAACTATTCAGGATATCGATAGTACTATCGATAGTATCGTTTCGATCAATACTATCGATACCTCTCCGTAAGCAATACTATTGATTACGGCAATACTATGGATACTATCTATAGTATTGCTATCTCTCTGCTCTGTAAGCAATACTATTGGTACTATCGATAGTATCGATAGTTTTGTACTATCGATAGTAACGGTTAAAAGTAATGGTTTTTGCAATACTATCGATTGCTCATGGGGAGCTATGGATACTATGATAGTATTGACACGTGACAATACTATCGATAGACTATCGATACTATCACTAACACCTTAACTATCGATAGTCTATCGATAGTCTATCGATATGCAACGCTAGTAGCTTTACATTTAATACAATTATGTAAAGTAACGATTTAAAAGTGCCTGTAAAAACATATTTGAATAAAATATTTTTTTTTTTGTTTTGTTATTTAGATGACGTGTTGTTTATATGAGACGGTTCTTACTTCTCGTTACCTCAACTTCACCACATAACCGTGGTCTAACTACTTAAATCTGTGTTTAACTACAAAATGAAACTTACAGATCAGATATCTGGAAATAAATATAATAATCATTCATAAATAACCTTTTTCCAAAAACAAGTTAATAATTTTTTAAAAATTTACAACTTTTTTTTATTAAAACAATAATTACAAAAAATTTGAGACTTGTAATTTCAATGTCAGTACAAAATTATTACCTAAATAGTTCCGCGTTGTAACGCAAGAGGTCGTAACGTTAAGGACATACAGCTTTTCGTCACTAGATGACGCTTTTCTATAGTGTATATCGTTATTTCTAGATGTCGTATCTTTTAATATAGTATGATAATGTGATTTACTACAACAATAATATTTTTATTATAGTATCCAGGGAAGTTATGGATCTGTGATTTCGGATCCGATTTCAGGATTTGAATACGAATTTAACAATAATATTTTACTGGTTTCAGATACGGTTACGGATACGAAAATGTTTCGGATAATTTACGTTTACAATTTCAATCATTACGGATATTAGATTATTTAGAAACTGTAAAAGAAAAAAATATATATGTATTACACTTTATTTTTAGGCTATAATTTAGTATAAGGTTTAAAATACAATTAGTGATTCCTTCAAGTAGAAAACGAAGCAAACAAAATTATAATAAACATTTTTTTATCGGTTTCAGTTACGGAGATTTTTATTTCGGGTATCCTATAGTTTCGGTTACGGTTACGGAGCTCCATAGAATACCCGATAGGAACTATAATATATATATCAGTAATGGTTTTTTTTTAATTACGAATTATGTATTGCACTTTCGCAAGTTTTAAAATCCTATGGCGGAATCGGAGAAATAGATATCAAATAACAATTTACAAACTTAAAATCTAAAATTAAAATAACTTAACTTTTTATTTTATTAATGTAAAAAAACATTTGTAACACACGATTTTTCTTTCTACTACATTTTCGTGGATTTAATTATTTTTCATACCCCTTAATTTAAAAAAAATCTATACTAACAGAACTAGAATGTACAAATTCTAAAATTATTTGAATGTAAATGAAAGTTTCCTTGGCATCCATCAACTAAAGTCAAAATACAATTCAACTCACAGGTAATAAACAAATAAAAAACCTTATTTTTAATAAGTGTAAATTTAATTTTTATTCTTATAATAACTTAAATTCTATAGTGAAATAGCATTTGTCATACTTTTTAGTAGGTTAACTTTTTATTTAGATTCTTTGTTACATATATGGACATTGTTATGGTTTTATTTCACTGAAAAGCAAGAGATGAATTATAGTTCCATTAAAACACACAATAACTCATTTGGTTTCAAGTATTTTAAACATTGGGCTGATCTGATTTTGTACGAGTCAAACAAATGTCTTAATGATATAAGTATAATTTTTGCCAGATCAGTCCTCAAGAATAATGTAGCTTCCTACCAGTGAAAATTAGATCACAAGTGTCGGATATTACCACCCGTATACAAATAAACATATTTTACCTCTATATAATATAAATAAAGTCATCAGAACCATAATCAGTGTCTAATAAAAAGAATGGCAAATGCAATAATTTAGCATAGAAACTAAAAAGCGAGTTTCTTCATTAACAAGTACATGTGTTGATCCACTTCGAACCCGTGCAAGTTGTTTGCGTCCCCCTGCAACCTCATCAACAGTCCTCCGAAGGAAACATACGCTGATAACCTCGATGCGGGCTCCATCGCTACTTCATCGCCATCTATCCTGAAATTCAAAATGTTTGTAATAATTTAATTTATTCGTGGTAAATCATTTTGTAAGACGGTCTGGGTAGTTATCAGATATTCTACCACCACACGGCAATGCTTAGTATTGTTGTGTTCGCGTTTGAAGTGTAGGGGAGACGGTAACTGTGGCACTAGCAACAAAACATCATAGTTTCCAAGGTCTGTAACACAGGTGATATGAGGAATTATTAATATTACTTGCAGGAGCATTGTCTATTGGTTGTGTTGAGCCATTTACTATCAGTTAACAAATTTATTTTTATGGCATATAGAAAAAAATATATATATTTGTAATTTCTTGTAAGTTATTTTTGTTACATAAAGTATATAATTATATAAAAAAGAAAAGATTAAACAGGTAAATACTTATATTAGTGACATAGTAAACTTTATAATAAATTATTATTGAACTGTCAATAATTCAAATCATATGACGAAAAGCTGCCTCCAGTGAGAAGAAACGACAAGAAACTTGCATTCTTAGGATGTTTACATGGAAAATATGCCACATGTGTATGTTTGTGGGTGTAGCATAATAAAACCAACTAACTTCTAGTCAGGGAAGAGGCCTTCGCAAATCAACGACACATCTACAGGCAGATTTTCACTTATTTACACAATAATAAGTCAGAATGTATAAAATTGCATTAGATGCAAGTCTAATATGTGTATTATAGACAATTTGGTATTTTTAAAGAAACAACTAACCTATAAACCTTTCCGTACATAACATATTCGAAACTGTCCGCTCTGTTACCCTCTGTTTCTAGAGGATTCCATTCACCACCATCAGGATAACCGTTCTCTCTCAGCGTCGTCGCCAGCACCAGCCTGAACTTATCACCTAACTCCATTGGATATATCCAAGAATTTATATCTAATATGAGGTCCATTTTAAATGACTCCGATTCACAGTGTAATCGACTTACACGATCGAACTTTTTCCCTTCAGGGTCCATGTCTTTAACGTTAAAAATATCTTCGAAAAGAACTCCCGCCATTATGATTGAAGGTTATAACATTAATATTGAAAATTTGAAAATAAACAAGTATTTAAAAAAATAAGCACGCCGCTTGTGGCATCAATTCTTACTTGACAGTTGACAAACGATATCGTCATTTGATATATTGACACGGAAATAAAAATGAACTTAAAGTGCTCTTTCAATTAGTTTTGTAGTTCTTCACGCTGTTATTATTCAAAAACATAAAATTAATAAACAAATATCTATATGTTTCTCACATTTCATAAAAAAATAAATAAAAATCTGTAATTAAGCAGTTTAATTTTAGTTTTATCACATTATATATTTTAGTCATCACAATCCTTTATTTAAATTTAAATTCTCTCTCATTATTAATTTCGTAGTTAAATAAAATCAGAATTATATTAAAAATAAAAGTTTTTGGACGAATTTAAAAACTTTGTTCATATTTTACTCTGTGGTATAAACATATTGCATCTGTCACTTGTCACACGGCGCCCCATGAAGCTAACCTCATGCACTGCACGTGTTGATTAATAATATATACGTCTATCGACAAAGTAGGACTGGTGAACAAAATTTGTTCACTTTTGATGAATTAAATACATTCAGTTTATAATTTGAAACATTTCATCTTCAAAGATGACTGATGTATTGCAATCAGGCACCGAGGTGTTTTCGGAAAAAAAGAAGAAGAAAAATAAGGAAGGAACAGAAACAGTGACTCTGGGTGCATATCAAAAGTTAGGAGACTTTAAAATCGAACCATCAGAAAGTGTAACTAAGCTTGATACAGCGTACTGGCCTCTGTTATTGAAGAACTTCGATCGCCTCAACGTCCGAACTAACCACTACACGCCGCTGTCCTTTGGTAGTTCGCCTTTAAAACGCTCGATATCTGAATACGTGAAGTCAGGATTCATAAATGTAGACAAACCCAGCAACCCTAGTTCTCACGAAGTCGTATCATGGATAAAAAGAATATTGAAAGTGGAAAAAACCGGCCATTCGGGAACTCTCGACCCTAAAGTAACAGGTTGTCTCATCGTGTGCATAGACAGAGCCACGAGATTAGTTAAATCACAGCAGAACGCTGGTAAGGAGTACGTAGCCGTGTTCAATTTACACTCGGCTGTGGAAAGTTTGAAGAAAGTCACTCAAGGCCTCGAGAAGCTGAGAGGAGCATTGTTCCAGCGTCCCCCATTAATTTCAGCTGTGAAACGTCAGCTCCGTGTACGTACAGTGTACGACAGTAAATTGCTAGATTATGACCAAGAACGTAACATTGGTGTGTTCTGGGTAAGCTGCGAGGCTGGTTCCTATATTCGTACGATGTGCGTCCATTTGGGCCTCATGCTCGGTGTCGGTGGTCAAATGATTGAGCTCAGGAGAGTAAGATCTGGTATCCAGGGTGAGAAGGAAGGCATGGTGAGCATGCATGATATATTAGACGCCCAATGGGCATACGAAAACCATAAAGATGAGACTTACTTGAGACGGGTTATTAAACCTCTGGAAGGTTTATTGGTTGCTCATAAGAGAATATTCATTAAGGACAGTGCAGTTAATGCTGTGTGTTATGGTGCTAAAGTTCTCCTACCTGGAATTTTGAGATACGAAGACGGTATCGAAGTTGATCAAGAAATAGTTATTGTAACAACAAAAGGAGAAGCCGTTGCATTAGCCATTGCTCTCATGACAACGTCAACGATGGCGTCATGTGACCATGGAGTAGCAGCCAAGTTAAAAAGGGTCATCATGGAAAGAGACACATATCCAAGAAAATGGGGCTTAGGACCTAAAGCATCGCAAAAGAAAATATTAATACAGCAAGGTAAACTCGACAAATATGGTAAACCAAATGAAAACACACCCTCGGAATGGTTAAATAGTTATGTAGATTACAAAGCAAAGAAAGATGGAGAAAATGGAGATCTGGATGCTGATGCCAGTAGGAAGAGGACAGCAAGTGCATCAAATGCTGAGGATCCTAATAATTCTATCGAAGTAAAGTCAGAGAAAAAGAAGAAGAAGAAAAAGCGTGATACTGAAGCTATGGAGGGTACAGAAGCAACTGAAGCAGACACAACAGTCGATGCTGATCAAACAACGGAAGTCGCTGATGACTCGGTACGAAAAGAGAAGAAGAAAAAGAAGAAGAAGGACAAAGATCAAGAGAGAGAAGAGGAATAAATTAACATTTGCAGCTGTATATTTTTAATAGAAGGGAAATATATTGTTGCTTAACAATAATCTTAATAAGATTCATGAAAATAATTTTAAGGCTGTATAAGTTCCAATCTTTGTAAAAAAAATTACAAAATTTTAAAAAATTGCCATTTTCATAAAACATTTTATTCATAATAAACTTTTAAAAATATAAATGTTAGTAAGAATTTAGAATCAGTGAAATTTTTTTTTATTAATGTCATTAATAACAAATTTTGTATTATTCAACTCAACACCACAGTCTCATTGAAAAAATATTTTTTATTGAAAACTAATGTAAGTAAAATATAGGTTTAAGCAATGAAATAAAAAACTTTATTTTTAATAAAAATAAACTTTAATATGTGTTACGGGTTATATTTGGTTGCATTTAGTAGTCCATATTAAAACTACGAAGTTTTTTGCCGATTTAGACACATCCATTTTCTGTTTGACTAAACTTAGCTCCATTAGTAACTGAAAACAAACATGTTTTTTAGGTTATGTCGAACTTTCAGAGAAATATCTTAAAACCAGTGTAAGAGTTAAGAAAGTTTTTAGTTTAAGAATAAAAACGTGAGATAACTATGATATATCTAGTTAGTTTGAATAGATTTTGTACAAAGATTGAAACAATGTCAAAAAATTGCTTTGAGTTTTTATTTTTTTATAACGCAAAAACCATTGGCACATGTGTTCTATGCCGACTGACGGAAGTAAATAATTAAAAATAGCATCATATTTTGATTGGTTAATTCTTTGTACAAATTTTATTTTAATTTAACTGTAGTTAAGGTTTTATTATTGAAACTTATGTTGTTTATCAACATTAAAATATAAAGTTACATTTGTCTTTTTTTTTTTTCATAATGATAAAAGTTTGAATACATACTTAACCTTTTTAAATTTACATTTATTTACATTGTTACTTTATGGAAATATGAAATTATCAAACGCACTAATTCTCGTTAAAGTCACCTTTAGATAATTAGATTAGAAAAAGTTGGACAAAAAATATAGCCTTGAACAAATGTTATTTATTAAAAATATTCTGTTAAACTAATTTATAAATCCCAATAAATAATTGCTAATTTTCGGTAATATCCTCTAGCTATAGTAGCGTATTTAAAGCAACTGTGGAAACTATTTCATAAATATTGATATGTAAACAGTTGTTGGTTGTTTCGTTTGAAGAGATCAATATTAAAATGAGAGTGAATATTTCAATCGATTATTTAACGATACAATTCAACGTAAGTTATAATAAAAGTTCGATTATAAAACAAAAGACGGTGCTCACATAAGTAAAAAAAAAGTTATAGTATTCCACTACTCCATAAGAGATGGCGTTACATGGCACAAAAACTTGGATCATTAAATATTTTTATTGTTCAAATTCTAAAATTGTAATATGAAGAATAGGAGGAAATTGCAAGAATTAATCTTAGCTATTTACATAAATAAGAACATTAATTAATTATTTTTCTTTTTTTTGGTAATGTCAAAGCATTCCAATTATGACAATTGACACTGACGTCTTAGAATATCAAGTTCAAGAACGCATCAACAAAAGTTGTTTTGGTGTGACGTAAATTAACTATAAAACTATTTAACATTTATTAACAATTGTAATAAGTTCCTGCAATGTCTTATGACCTAGAGCTACTCAATTCAGGTGTATATAGTTACGATTACTTTCAACAAGACGACGTATGTCGATTTTGTTTTAGTCGTAACGCTTTCACGGAAATCATAGAATTATCTTCGGAAAATAACTTTAACACGATAAAAACAGATTTAGTCGAAAAGATTTTAGACTGTTTAAATATAGACTTATCTCACTGCATCCATCCAAATAAAGCTTGCGACGAGTGTTGTAAACAAATAAACAAATTTCACTTCTTCAAAAAGTTCTGCCAAGAGACTGATAGGAAGTTGCGTGAAATATTAAACAACAACAAATCAGATAAATGCGAAAATATTAAACTAGAAAAGGATAATGGAGAAATTGAAAATGATTCCCTACATGATTTATACGATGATCTCAATTCGGACGACTGTGAAAGTAAACATGCGAATAAAGCGAAAATTAAAGTGTGGAAATATAAACCGAAACGGACCCCGACTTACTGTAACATGTGCATGGTAGACTGTGAAAACGCGGACGAATTTAAAAGTCATAATTTTAAGTACCACGGTATAGACAACGACGGGTCATATAAATGTTTCGGTTGCGAGAAGAAATTCAAAAATAGAAAGTCGAGATCTTCGCACGAAATACACTTCTGTAAAGGACTTAAAGATGGATACAAGTGTAATATATGTAACAGATATTTACCGAAACGTGGGATGTTTGAGGCGCACATGCGTGATCATAGAGAGAACGTCCCGATACAGTTGCCGGAGGAAATATTTTACTGTCAGAAATGTGACAAATTATTCAAGACGATGGAGAATTTAAAAGGGCACATAGAACTAGAACATGATACAGATAAAAAACAATATGTCTGCGAAGTAAGTGAAAATAAAAGTTGCAGGTTTTATATAATGGTATATTAACGATCTGATGTCCAAGTGTGTCTAAACATAGGTGCTCTCTATTCCCTCAACCTCATAATCCAATTGTACAGCATATCTGACACAATTTTCATCACAGTAACCAGGCTCAAAAGTGTGCCAACTATGCAGGAGATGTTTACTGTGTTCAAATGTCTTTCATAATCCGATGGGTCAGCAATTCTGACACCGGAAAGAATTCATTAATAAGACCAATGGCATTCTCAGGCCGGCAATTTTTATCACCATCTATCAACACAAAACAATTATTATATACATTTTTATATAGCTTATTAATCAATCAAAACAAGTAAGAATAAGGTGGGCTGTACAACCTGTAAGACATATGCAAAACATATAACCTTTATATATATATACGGTATATATAGTACACTGTATATTATTTATTATGTATTCACATATGTCAGAATAATCAGTCATTTATTTCCTATAATAATGGCAATACAATGTTATACCCTCTAAGTTTTCACACACTGAAAATGCATTAATATGTCTCTTTATTTTCTAAGTAGTGAGTTTGATTGAACACACCTTTCCATTTAGCGCACATTTTTATAAATGGATATATTAGGTTTGAGTTTCATTACAAAAGATACCATTGTAAAAACATTGCAGAGATGAAATGTTGTTTGAACCTTATACAATATTTGGTGCAAATTCGACGTGCTTTCACGGAAGTGAAATGTCTACAATCATTGTTAAATGTACTCCAATCGTATTTAATTTAATTTTTTAGTTACATGTTTGTAATTAAAATCTATCTATTTCAGAGCTGCGGCCGAGTGTTCAACAGGAAAGATTATCTGAATAAGCACAAGCTTACACACACAGGGGAGAAGCTGCATGTTTGCCCGCACTGCGGTTTCCGCGCCAGGCAGCGCTCTTCCCTTACTGTGCATATCCGGTGAGTATATTTACAGCACTGTTGCTACTAATGCTTGATTAATAGTCATTTATAATGACGTCCTACTGAGTCTCAATGTCATCAAAATGAAGATTATTACAGGGCACAAGTTTGTGTGCTAACACAGATGCACATTATTTCCTAACTAGCATAATCCGGATGGCAAAAACGACACCAGGGACACTTAGGGCAAGGCAAACTAAATGCATAAGATTATATGTGATGTGATCTTTTCTTGCAAATAATAATAAAAAAAATAATTTACACAGATCAAATAAGAGGTTTGTTAATTTTACACCTATTTATTTATTTCCAGAAAACACACAGGCGAGCGGCCCTACAGGTGCAACGTGTGTCCGCAGCGCTGTGTCTCCAGCTCAAACCTGAGAGCCCACCAGAAAAGACATTTGGGGCTTAAAGTTCACGAGGTATACACGATCAATACTTACCATTTAAACATCACTGTTGACTGTCCATGTGCTTTATTTGTAAGGAAATTTATACAGAGATAATTCTGCCACCAATTCCACTTGACCAGTGTGGTGGAAACTCCAAGCCCGTTCCTAAAGAATGGAGAATTGTTTCCATCGTTGTGATAATAACATTATTGTTCAAGTCCAAGCTGTTACATGTTGAAAATTAAAGTTTACTTTAAAAATTATTAAAGGCAAAGCACATTAGACAAATATAAAATTCTTAAAATGGTTATTTTACCACAAAATAATTTTATTAATAATTGTTTTTTATACATAGAATGTCTAAGATATTTAAGGTATGATCGTGAGGTGATGATTAAAAGTCTATCTTCTTCCTGTATAAACCTTGCTTCATAAAAAAATTCATCAAACCAGGTCCAGTAGTGGACCACACATCTGTATTATTGTATTATTATCACTATTGAGTTCTTAGGTTTATTTAGTTAGTATTTATAATATGAATTGATTATGAGTTCAGAGTAACCCGACATAGACAACTCTAACATAGCCTCTGGGGTCATCACTGTAATCAAAGACAATATTTAGACATAGACAAATACCTACTACTTATTACTGATATGATATATTCCTAATTCCTAACTTGTTTTTTTTTGTTAAATGAGCATTTTCTGAAAAAACATTTATTGTTTAATATGATGTCTGTATAAATAAATAATTGGATCGTTTCCAGTGTAACATATGCAACAAGAAGTTCGGTTACAAGGTGAGCCTGCACGAGCACATGTCGACGCACGCGCCCGCACAGACGCACGCGTGCGCGCAGTGCGGCGCCGCCTACGCGCACGCGCGCGGCCTGCGCAGACACGTGCGCGCCAAGCACGGCGCCGCAGACACCTAGCCTATACGTTATATAAATATTATAAACACATATGTTGTCGTTTTATTTGTACGGGGTTAAACGTTACTCTTGCCGCCCTCGTTGGTGTTAAATGCATTTTTTTAGCCTGTAAATTTCCCACAGCTGGGCTAAAGGCCTCCTCTCCCTTTGAGGAGAAGGTTTGGAGCATATTCCACCACGCTGCACGCTGCGGGTTGGTGGAATACACATGTGGCAGAATTTCGTTGAAATTAGACACATGCAGGTTTCCTGACGATGTTTTCCTTCACCTCCGAGCACGAGATGAATTATAAACACAAATTAAGCACATGAAAATTCAGTGGTGCCTGGCTGGGTTTGTACCCGAATCATCGATTAAGATGCACGCATTCTAACCACTGGGCCATCTCGGCTCTGGTTTAATGCATGTTGTTTCCTAACTGGTCACCACCGCCCATAGACGCTGGCAAAAAATATTAACCATTCCTAACATTGTTAATACGCCACTGACCTTGGGAACTAAGGACCGTAGCTACACTGGCTCACTCGCCCTTCAAATGGGAATAATGATAAAGTATTTCTGTTTGTCAGTAGAATATGTGGCAAGTGGGTGGGTGGTTAACCCCTTTAATGTACAATTAGTATGCATTAATTTGTATCTTAATTTTTTTATTATGGTCTGATTGCAATGAAATTAAATAAAAGATGTAACTTGAAGTCCAACATATAAAAAATAGAATGACAGTATTTACACATCTGCGTCTAGGAAGCCGTATAAAACCACTGATCCTGAACCTTTGAGCTGCTTTCGGTTACAAAAGATTAACTGTTCCAGCGGTTTATGTGAGTCAGGCCCGGACCGTAAGTTTAGGGGGCCCTGGGCTAATACTAATTAGGGCCCACCTAAAACACACCTGAATGTAGACTTGAATTAAATGGGTTTGATTAATTGCAGGATTCGCATGCTGCAAACCATACGATCTGTTTAATTTAATAAATTAGGTAATTCTTTTGCATTATCGTCTATTTTTAATTTTGACTTGACTTAGCTGGGGGCCCATTGCTCAATGGGGCTCTGGGCTAAAGCCCAAAAATCCATGTGGTAGATCTGGCCCTGATGAGAGTGCTCAGTGCCCTTGTGTTTGCGCGGTCTACTCAGATCTTCCAACTCACAATAGCTCGGAGCTACTCCACCGCCGAAGGAAAATCTAGATGGCGCTGCGGTCGATGCATCAACATAACTTCCAAATTATTAGTCGCTATACATGTTTTTTCCTTTAAATATACTTATCTTATAGGAATGAATATCTATTAACAATATTTTCGGGTTAGGGTTCAATGCCCGTGTGATACGGGGGCACAATTATCTGCAGTGGTTTGCGCACACGCTTTAAAAAGACATTATCAATGATGAAACAATAACGACTGTTTTTTTTTCAGATTAATAATAAATTTACCAATTCATTATAGATTATAACTTTATTTATTCATGTTTTAATTAGTAATCTAAATTCTAGCCCCTACAAGAAACATAAAACTTATCATTTAATCACCCTTTACTAAAACTAATTAAAATTTAATATTCATTGAACTACATTAATTTAAACAAAAAACATTTTTATTCAATATTAAAGATAGAGATACACTATCGATAGTTAAAGTGTTAGCGATAGTATTGTTTTGATCAATACTATCGATAGTATCGATAGCTCCCCATGAGCAATACTATCGATAGTATTGCAAAAACCTTTACGTTTAACATAAATTATCGATAGTCCAAAACTATCGATATTATCAATAGTATCGCTACTACCAATAGTATTGCTTACAGAGAGCTAGCGATACTATCGATAGTAACGCCGCAATCAATAGTATTGCTCACGGAGAGCTA
Source organism: Vanessa atalanta (assembly GCF_905147765.1). NCBI lineage: Eukaryota > Metazoa > Arthropoda > Insecta > Lepidoptera > Nymphalidae > Vanessa > Vanessa atalanta. The sequence continues at coordinate 2,326,930 of NC_061898.1, read as the reverse complement.
TCGATAGTATTGATCAAGACGATACTATCGATATCCTGAATAGTTTTCGAGGTCAACTATCGATAGTCTAACTATCGACAGTTCTGCAACGTTGTTGTTAATTTATCAGTTTCTGAAACTGATATTTCAAACGATCAGTTATATTGAACTAATCATTTATTAAACTGCATTAGTTTAATAAATACAACACTTCGATCTTAGCTAAAGATCGAAGGAAAACTTCACGAAACCTGCCTGTGATGTCAAATATTTTATGACATCTATCTTCAAAAACTCAACCGAGTACGGTATAAATTAAAATCCTTTTGGTGGAATACTAGTCGATTTCAACTATACTTCTTAACAAATTTAAAATTAGGAAATATATCGCCAATAATAAGGTGAATAAATAATGCAAGCTATTCAATTTCTAAATATTTTATTTCTTCTTGATTTAGATTTTTTAAACTTTAGAGGAAACTCGAATACCTACAAAAGTACTAAGAACAGATTCCATTAAGAAATAAAACCTCAACCTAATTATTTTAAACCACGTTGAAGATACAAAAAATATCGACAGACAATAAATTACATTTCAAATATATTTAAAAAATAAAATAATTATGTACTTATTGATAAACATTTAATTATTCTTAAAATACACAATCACATATATACTACACAAATATTGTCAAATACAGGAACTTCGCGCAGTAAGAACTAACCTTATACTAATTCATTTTTAAAATTAAATCGGACGACATTTTTGTTTTCAATTCATGACTTATATTGAACTCAAATGGAAGAAACTACTTATTCTATTTAATACATATGTGACGACTTGAAAAGAAAATATTAATATATTTTTGTTTTAAAACATTCGCCAAACATGTTTTTCGTTTATTCTAAGCTCTACAATAATCTACTAAACTTAATTTAAAAAACTGGCAATCTAAGTACTACTAACGCCATCTAGTATTGAGTAGAATTATTAATTAAAAACTACCGATTTTTAACGAGAAGTTTCAAAAGGTTAGCAACATCAATTTCTACTGCTATTTGAATATTAAATTGATTATCATATTAAATGTTTAACAAAACCCTTAAAGTTGTTAAAATTATTGATTTAATTTCGCTGCGCCATCTTTGTTTAATTAAAAACAGCTGTTTAAAAAAAAAAACAAATGTTAGTTTATTGAAGATAATTTACAAACTTAATTAGATTAGTATAATTAAATCGTGTACAATAATTGTAGATAATAAATAAATCATCCATTCTATATAATCTGTTACTTACATTATATACAATATGTATAATAATTTAGAATATATTTTTAATCTACAAACCAATGGCAGTGCGATCAGAAATAACCATAGGCTAAAAATATTCATAAAACAAAAAAAAAAATCTACTTTAATCTCAAAAGCAGCATTAATAGTAAAGATTTAGGACATTTCGTTGTTTTTTTTTTTAAATTAAGATACGGTGCTGTCAGGAAAATACAAAAAATAATTATTAGTTTGGAAGACCACAGCGTCACACTTATGCACTTCAATGCATAAAACATTAAAACTATTTTTTGCAACTTTCAAGTACTAGGTAACATCAGGAAATTATTATGTCAAAAAATTATATTTACATTGTTTAAGATTTGTATTAATTAACTGTTTTAATATTACAAAGCGCGTGTTTAAGTTTTTTTTTTTTTTTGTACCAAATGTTAAATAATTTAATAAGTAAGCAAATGTTACAATGACATAATCCAATTAATATAATTTTGCGAATTAAGTTGAGTTTTTCATCTGATATTTTATTTCGTTTTTAAATCTGATCAAAGTACAATTTCTAACCGCCAAAGAAAAATGTTTTTTACAGAAGCGCTAACAATTATCATGAATAAATTATGTTCAAATAGGAACGAAAAGAGTATTCTATGTCTATATAATAAATAATAAACATAATAAATAAGATTTTTACTATTGACTATATTTTTTTAATTCTGTAATTTAGATTTAATAAAGCCTTAAGCCTTATATTTCGATTATCACTTGGGATCGATTTAAATAATTCTGAGACCTGGTGCTACATAGGGCAATGTTTATAAATTAAATGTAAACATTTATGTGACATTTCAATATCAGTCAAATAAATTTGAAAGTAATTTATACAATATTACACTAATATCTCAAATAGTATAAAACAAAGTCGTTTCCCGCCGTCTGTACGCTTAGTTCTTTTAAATTACGTAACGGATTTTAATGCGATTTTCATTCATACACAGAGCGATTTAAGAGGAAGGTTTATATGTGTAATACAGAAAACAACTAATATCTGTGTATTGTTTCTATCCAGTGTGCCTAGTGCGTTTTTTTTAACTTATTCGATAGCGTGAACGTTCACTGTGATTTGTCAAATCATACAGCGCCATCTAGTGACAGATATCGGAATCACATTTTGTAGGTTTGAGTTTATTTATTTCGCTGTTAAAGAGCATCGAACATCGACTAGCATCTCAAAGTGACAACGTTATCGCTCGTGAGTGCGGACAGATATTTTTACATGTTGAAAAGTGAAATTAATGGTGAAGCTGTACCTTCTAAGTAGTTTTCTGAAGTTCGTACTAAGCATTGATTAGCAAATTTGAGGGTAACATTGGGCCTTTTAGCACTAAGGCATGGAATTATAAGGTATATTTTTTTGACATTACGAATTATTTGTTATAACTATAATGAGAAAGGCTAAAATAAATAATTGATTTATCAATTTTCCAAACTTATGTTTGAACTTTATTGCTTTGAATTTTCTTTATTGCTCAGATGTTGCCATATTTAATAAGGGAGATTATCTCTTAAGAACGCCTGCTTCATGTAACCCCTCCTCAGACATTTCCCCCACCAGGATCGCTGCGTGCACATCTTGACTGGTTTCAGTATGAAACATTTCGTCTGGACAATGTTGAAAAACAGCTTCCCGACCATGTTCGAAACTGACGTATCTGCAAGTTTAAGACACGCGCGAAATCTGAAAAAAGAAATGTTTTTTTTTTTATTATACAATTTTGGCAAAGGTCAAAAGTTTTAAGTCTTATAAATTTTCTATATCTAAAAAAGTATAAACCTGATACTTATATAAATATTATTTCGTTTGTACAATTATTAATCTGTGAAAAATCTAGCTAGAATTTGTTTTTAGAATTGTTCTTCAAATTATTGATTGAAGTAACATTCGTATTCTATCTTCAAATGCGAAGCGTTGATTGTTTATTTACGCCCTTTGAACTAACAATTTTTTTTCTATAATAGAATAAATACTAAAAATTTGCTAAAAATACCTCCCCATACAACATCTTTTTATAGTGACTCATTTACAGTCCATTCAATTCGTCTTTGGAACTCTCTTCCACTAGAACTAAGACGTGCACCAACTATTACTTCTTTTAAAAAAATTATAAAAGAGCACTATCTTGCTTCATGAAGAAATACTGCAATTCAATATTTTATTTATTATGTAAGTATCTATAGTATGTAAATGTATATATTTATAATGTATATGTATATTATATTGTTATATAATTATATATTTATGGAATATTTATTTATGTATCGTATATATACACATATATATATATATATTGTATCTATTTTTTATGTATTAAATAATTTGTACACCCCTACCATCCTATCTCTCTCCTCTACCAAAGGTTGCCTGGAAGAGATCGCTGCTTTAGCGATAAGGCCGCCTATTGTACATTTTTCTTTTCTTTGTTTTTGTTGTACTCCTATTATTTTTGCCTATATTGGTGTGCAATAAAGAGTATATAAATGAATAAACATTGGACAACATCACATACGTTACTCTGATCCCAATGTAAGTAGCTAAAGCACTCGTGTTATGGAAAATCAGACGTAACGACGGTACCGCAAACACCCAGACCCAAGACAACATAGAAAACTAATGAACCTCTTCTACATCGACTCGGCCGGGAATCGGAACCGGGACCTCGGAGTGGCGTACCCATGAAAACCGGTGTACACACTACTCGACCACGGAGGTCGTCAAGATTCGCGATAGTTTCGCCAGTTGTAACTAAACTAATTTAATAATTATTGATATTATAATTATTTGAAACGGAAGCGTGTAACAGGAAGTTGAGAAAGACGCGCTATTTGATTTGACTGACAAACGCGTGGTGTTAGAGTTCATCCGATGGTACCAACCCATGTTCCGAGGTTATATGTTGTTCATCAAATCAAATCAAAATATACTTTATTCAAGTAGGCCTTTACAAGCACTTTTGAATCGTCATTTAACAAACTATATTAAGTGAAGCTACCACCGGTTGGGAATCGAAATTCTACCGAGAAGAAGCTCAGTAGTTACTCTTTTTCGACATCTAAAAATACAGTCATGTTAGTTAAATACAATTATATATGTATGTTATATATCCTGATTGGAAGTTCACTAGTATTAACTCCACGCTTAATATAGTTGATAGTTGTCAATGTTAGATATGAGTGACATACTATGCGTCATCTGAAAGGCACTTTTTTATTTAGTTTGTTTTATCTCGGGATGTTACAATTTTAAAAAGAAAACAGTCGATACCTACTGCAGTGAGGGTAGAATCGACTTAACGGTCAGCTAAGGTAGGTATTTTATTTGTTCCGCAGTTACTTATTCATTATCATCATCAGCAGCCTGTAAATTTCCCACTGCTGGGCTAAGGCCTCCTCTCCCTTTGAGGAGAAGGTTTGGAGCATATTCCACCACGGTGCTACAATGCGGGTTGGTGGAATATACATGGGGCAGAATTTCGTTGAAATTAGACACATGCAGGTTTCCTCGCGATGTTTTCCTTCACCGCCGAGCACGAGATGAATTATAAACACAAATTAAGTACATGAAAATTCAGTGGTCCCTGCCTGGGTTCGAACCCGAAATCATCGGTTAAGATGCACGCGTTCTAACCACTGGGCTATCTCGGCTCCTTACTAGTTACTTATTACAAAATCATAATTTAAAAACGCTATAAATAATAAATTTTAATAACTAAACCACTTAAGTGGATTCATAAAAAGTCTCGACAACAAAATCAGAGGAAATTAAAATAATGCTGACAAAATATGCGATGAAATCCGTAATAAAAGTCTCAGTAACATTACTATTACCACCATAACACCACCATAAAAGTTTACTATAAAAACGATTTCGATCAATTCGTCGGCATTTGAATATTTTCGTCAATATTTTTCTGGTTTAAGCCGAGTACAAGATTCCTTTGATTAAAAAAAAAAAAAAAAACTAGAACTGTAAAAGTTTAGAATGATATTATATATACTACGTCACAGAAAAAAAAACAATGCTCAATATGAAATTCGATTACGCGATTTTTTATTATCTGTGCATTCAAAATGACCGCTATTTTACTACCGGCGCCGCCTGTCATCGTTTCGCGCCAAATTTATAGCATGTGTCATAAATTGGCGGGAAAGTGCCCGCGCGACGACGTTAAGGAATGAATCTTTTTAATGTTTTAAATTAAGGAAAAGATTAATCTACGATTTATAAGTTTATTTAATTGACATACTCTGTAATTAATATGGTAACGAGTAACTATTGAGTTTCTTGTCGGTTCTTCTCGGCAAACCTACTTTCCGAACCGTTGCGTTAAGTTCGATTTATGGATCGAAGTAGTTAAATTACAGTCTTACACATAAGCCACTGCTCTCATGGGGTTATATAAGCTTTAGTGCTAAAGATTTCCCTTAAACCTGTTTTGCGTTAGCAAATTTGACTAAGTTTTTTAAGGTGTGTTTGTTATTTTAAGTAACTTCTAATTTGAAGGACATGTTGCACTCTTGGTGGTAGGAGAGCTTACCACTATTTTACACGATCATGATAAAATAAATACGATTGAATATATATATATATATATATATTTAAAATAATATCAGCAAACAGCATTTTAAGGAATTACCCTCCAAATAAGCCTTAAGCATTGTGGAGTGGGGTCGACTATCGGCCAAGGGGTCAGGACCGAACCTGCGACTTTTATCATTGCTAGGCGCTTTTAAACTTTCAAACCAGCTTGTGGCGATAACTTCAATCCCCAATAATCAGTTTTCTATCAAAAGTAACTCTGGATGGTCTTTAAGTTGGAACTGAGTACACTTCCCTCGGAAAGCACGTGAAGCCATTGGAGCTTGAGCACTTTCTGGTCGTATCACACTTTTGCACTGTAAAATGTCATACGTTGGCTGGTTTCCTTGAGATTGGAAACGGTGCCGGAAATCGGTCAGGACGTCATCATAGTTCTCGACGTGAAAGCATGAGGAATAAATAAGCTGACATACGCATAAATAATATTAGTTACGATATAAGTACAACGCTACCCAAAGAGGTCATATATATTTTTATGCAATTCGAATTTTAAAAAATGACATCCATTCGAAAACAGACTATATATAAGTGCAGTAAATGGCGGGAAATATGCCATTACGTCAATAGCACGCGTCAAGTGCAGGGGCTGGAGGGTGCTTAACGTTGCATCGGATATATCGCCTTCGACCGGGTTTTGGCGTTTTGCCTTGTGGAGGAAAAAAAAAGGAAAAAACGTCCTGTCTTTGGACAAGTGTTATGGTTTTCGTATGCTTGTCGTATTTATGATCACTTGTAAGAGTTTTTGAAAATCGATTCGATTTGTTTTTTGGTCTGGTAGCATTGTGATTAAGCATATTGTTCTTAGACTGCTAACGACCAAGAGTTTATTACAATACAGATGTATCCATCTGATGGTAAGTGGTCACTATCACCCATATCGACATTAAAAGAAAGAAAGAAATGTTTATTTAGGACTCAGTATTATAAAAAGTATTTAAAAAAAATAACGAATAATTTTGTAGATTGAATTACTACATAATTAAAAAAAAAAAAAAAAAACAAAACAATAAAGGTAATAAAACGAAAAAAAAAAAGAAATTTGGTGAGCTAGCTGGTGATTAGTAATCGTGTCGTAAATAGGTGTATCATTCAGCTTCCAAGTTGGCTTCCAAAAACCCAACGCTGATTTTCAATGGTATCCTATGTAGTTTAGACATTGGTGCTTCAAAAAATATTAACAATTCAACATCGCCAACGCGCCACCAACTTATGAAGCTGGTGTTCTGTCCTTTGTATCTGTAACATTGATCCTCCCACCCTTTCAACCAGAACACAACAATACTAAAAATTGCAATTGATAGAGTATCTGAAAAGTGGGTGGTACCTACCCAAATGGACTCAAAGCCCTATCAGGTAGGTATTAAAATTCTCCTGAATTTGAATTTAGAATGTGTTTTCTATCGATTATGGGCATAGACCACGAATATGGTTTTACATACATTTCACATTAACAGCCGGTAAATTTCCCACTTACAGGCTAAGGCCTCCTCTCCCTTTGAGGAAAAGGTTTGAGCATACTCCGCCACGCTGTTCCAATGCGGGTTGGTGGAATACACATGTGGCAGAATGTCGTTGAAATTAGACACATGCAGGTTTCCTCACAATGTTTTCCTTCACCACCGAGCACGAGATGAATTAAAAACACAAATTAAGCACATGAAAATTCAGTGGTGCTTGCTTGGGTTTGGACCCGAAATCATCGATTAAAATGCACGCGTTCTAACCACTGGGCCATCTCAGCTCTAATATGGTTGGTAAGTTCTAATTCAGTCTAAGATGAAATAAGTCATAAGTCTGTTAATGTCCCACCGTTGGGCTCAGAAATCTTCTTTTGAGGAAAAGTTTTGGGGATTATTCATCACACTGCTCCAATGCGGATTGGACACACAGGTAGCAGATTTTCATTCAAAACGTGCAGGTGTCCTGACGATGTTTCCGCACATCATAAAACGCAAGTAAAGCAGGCGACATTAGTCTAGTAATCTCTTCTTATAGCTGGTATGGAAATCTAGTTTACTAAACAAGTTTAATTTTTCTAAAGTGCTCCAGAGACCCTCATCTTAGGAGACCTAGAGGGATCTGGGGTTTTCCTTTCGGACAAAATCAAAAAATCTTTTTTCAAGTAGGCTCATAAAAGCATTTTTGAATCGTCATGTTACAGTAGAATCAAATGTAAAGCTGACGTTCGGAAAGCAGATTCTACCGAGAGGAACCGGCAAGAAACTCAGTACTTCCTCTATACCATTTTAATATATAGCTCATCTAGAAATAAACGAACAGTAAGTCTTTTATATAATCTTGTATTGAGTAATATGTTTTATTTATCAATGTTTTATAGTCTTGAGCTTTAAATTTCTTGATTGGCCAAGTTTTGAATAACCGTGGAATCTTTTAGAAACGAATAACCATTACCGTCTTTACAATAGGACACATGGGGCACGTGCCCAGGGCCCCCATCCCGAGAGGGCCCCGAATAATCAACAATTTCCTTCAAAGGTTGAGCACAAGCTCAAGTTGACTGCTATGTACATTTTCGAAAGTGATATATGTGTATGATTTAACAAACATATTTATCAAAAAATGTTATTGACAATAGTCGATATTGAAATTAGAAAGACGTGCTCGTCATCATAGAAATAGATATACAATAAAATAGCCATAAGATTGTACGACCAATTTAAGATTCCAACGAATTTACGAAAATTACCGCACCGTTTATTTGAAACTATACTTAAGGCCTGGCCATAAGCAAATTATTTGTTTGTAAATATCTTCCAAATGGGCCCCAAATTCATGGGTGTCCAAGGGCCCCAGCATAGCTCGTGACGGCTCTGCGAATACCGTGCCTCAGGAAGGTTGTATTAACTTAGCGATTATTAATAAGAAAGTGTAATGATTCTATGTTGAATATTTGAAATTGAATTTAAATTTGCACCGCACAGCCTTACCCTTGGTCTTGCTATGCCATTATGATGAACAACTCCAAGATCACAGATTAAGAAACCTTACTAATGTCTCTACGACGCTTACTGAACCTTAAAACCTTTTTTACAAGAACCTTTACGGACGTCCAGTTGAATAAACTCAAATGTTTTTATAGGCTCTTCCGAATACGAGACCATTTTAACTTTTTTTGCATAAGATGGTGCTAATGGACCATCATGGATTTTATGGACCACCAGATGGCGAGTGGTCTGATCTGTATCAGTGTATACATTGAATGATTTATTTGATACCAGAGTCACGGGCTTCGGTCGCGTTTAAGTTAGTTAGGTGTTAGGTATAAAAAAGTAGCCTACGTCGTTTCTTGGATTTCAAACTTGCTTCGTACCAAATGTAATTTGGTTTAGCAGTTTATCTATGAAAACATACAGACACTTTTATTATCTTAGTATAGATAGTGAATATTTATCATATACGTCGTCAGGGTTACAGTAAAGTACATAAGAACTATTAACATCACGCTAGTATTAGAAATATTTTGCCACCATCTTGTTTTGTTTCGAGAGGTGTGAGAGGGGGGGGGGGGGTCTAATCTTAACAGTTCTCAGTGCAGTGTAAGAATTCGGCTTACAAAAACATTTAGTTTTCTCTGGTCAGGCGTGGGAGAGCGCGGATTAATGGCGGCTGACAAAGCGTTGCTTTTTGCGCTTAACGAGCCCTTAGTCTTGGCTTCGTATGCACTTGTACATAGAGTAGCTGTGTATAGAGAAAACGTTCTTTATCGTAGATTATTTTTATCGTACAGTGTACTTGTTTATTGGGAATATGTTTAACGTCATATATAATGTAATGAAAAATCAAAATTGAAGCATTGAAATAAACACTCATTTTATTGGCTTAATTTATTATTTGTAAGCGAAATTAGAAGGCGGTTTTATTTGCTCTATCTAGTCATCGTATTGATTTAAATTTATAGAATTATATCTATTATAAAGTACCATTAATGAATTTAAGTGAATAACCATTTCTAATTGTATGTTTTCAATCATTTTTGCAAGAAAAAATATTTGACACAAAGATCAAAGATTTTCTGTTAAATGTATACATTTAATGCAGTTCTGTGTTTTATCTACTCTGCATTAATACCGCGACGACCTTGTCGTTTTCACTTCCAACATTTGGACGAGTACCGGTCAAGTTGTAGTGTTGTGCTCGTTTACGATAAAAACGATTTCGATAATTGATAATTTACGTCTCACTTAAAAACTATTTTATTAATAATGCATATAATATTTATATATTAATACTAGCTGAGCCTGCTTCTATAAATTTAACCAATAGCAAATAGTGAGGTGAATTAAAAAACAGTATGTCTTTTCCCAGAACTCAAACTATCTCCATACCTAAATTTCATCTGAATTTGTTCAGCGGTGTAAGCGTGGAGAGGTAACAGACAGAGTTACTTTCGCATTTATATAAGTATATATTTACAAAACAATACATAATCTTGTAATAGTTTAATTTACAAAATAATTACAGAAAGACTATGGTCACTTTTTTTAAATAGGTTTGTATGCCATCTGATGGTATGTGTTCACCACCGTTTGACGTCAACGCTAAGAATTAATTACATATGTACAAATTAAAATCAAATATGTAAAGCTTATGTACACTTAGACCGCGTATATATCTTTTTGTTTCTCATGGCGAAAAATTTATCCATAACGAAACCGATTACTGAATTCAGTGTACCATACCATACCATACCATATCATACCATACAGTATAGGTACCATATAATATAATTATTAAATAATGAAATGAATCCTAAATAATATAAAAATATTATCCTATGTCTATTTCTGTACCCCGCCCCCCATAAGGTAATGGGTTACCTCATCAAATATTCCACTACCAAACAACAATATCTATGTGTTCCAGTTTGAAGGGTGAGTGAGACAGTGTAACTACAGGCAGGATATAACATCTTAGCTTCCAAGACAAGTAGCGCGTTGATGGAAGGAATGGTTCAAATTACTGACAGCACCAAGGTGTATGCGCCGTGATGACCATTTAGTATGATCACTAAATGATATATTTAGTGTTATAATAGAAACTGGATTAAAAAAAATTACAAGACACAAAAATATATATTAGTTAAAAAAAAATTATCGTGGACGAAACAACGGGACAACACTGGTTATCGACACGGCACCACCCTTCGCGTATAAGTGGCTTAGTTACGGTATAAGAGCTGCCAAACAGCGAATCAATGCGGGTTACAACTTAAAGAACAAAAGAAGGATTACGTCCGATCCGCCCGAAAAAGAATTAGCGAAATGCCCGCTTTATTTCTCTTTTTTTTTTCTTTTTTTTTTTTTACTCGTTAGCAAAGGCACAGGCGTAAAGGTATTCGTCCCGCATGTCTAGTTTTGTTTCGTGATATGTTTATTTTAGAAATGGCAATTTAATTGCATAGCATAAAATAAAGTCATTAAAAGTTATTTCCATTTGAAACTATTGAAAAATAAGAAATTCAATTATAAATTGTAATTAATTTTGTATAGAATTCGTGCATTGTAATCGAAATTTAATAATTGTTTATTTGTAGTTTTAAGTCAGTTTTAAAAAAATATTTTTTGATTTATTTGTTAAATTTTTGACGACTTTTTACTAATGTGTTTGTTTCCCTAATTATAAATAAATAAAATTAAATATTTTTAAATCCTTTGTTTTAAATATGAAAACAAACACTTCAAGTTTAACAAAATGCTTTCACACAATTTGATACTCGATATCTTTACGCCCTTGTACGTTCTCTTTACGTTCTTCAACAACACTGGCCGTTTTTAAGACAAGTTGACACAAAAATCTTTTGTGTCGAGACGTTCGAAATTCGAAAATCGCGCGCGCTTGAATAGACAGGTAATGGCGCAGAAACCATAGACTAAACAGGTGTCGCTTTTTTGTTTTCGGTTCATTTTATCTGTGGAAGAGTAATTTAATAGATAATGATTATTTACAAATAGAAAGTGACCTCTGAATGTTTTGATTCGATAAAACGATAACCGGTTACTATTACGTTCGTAATTAAATTTTATCGCACATATTTATAAACAATAATAATGTAGTACAATTCTTTATACGTAATCAATTTGAATAATAACATTATTTAGTGTGTACTAGTTTTTGACCGCGGCTTTGCTGCGTGTAAAAGGAGGTCAGACTATTTCCCTTTCCGACAAAAGACAAGGTTTTTGCAAAATTTCATTATGAACGGTTTCAAAGTTTGGATTTAAACGCGTAACACACAAATATACAGAATCACTTTCGCAATAATGTTAAAGTAATATTAAACATTAAAATCTAGGAAGTTACGTATTTTTAAAGTAGTATTATTTATATATCTTTAATAATGTATTTTTAATCGAAAAACCCTCAGAATGACAACATAGACTAGTATAATTATAATCAATAAAAAAAAAAACAAAATGTCGTTTCCCGCCAAAATATCTCAACTGTCAATAGGCGCCATCTTAGCTTATGGTCGCGTTCCGTTATCGCCACGCTTCAAGGGATTTATAATGTGTGAATAATGCTCCCGAGGTTAAATACACGGCTGACAATACATAAATTATGAACGTCAAATAAGGGTGGGACTCTTTGTGGTATTATCTGTAACTATATCCGAGTTTATTCGCGCGTAAAGTTTTCTTTTGTCGGGAAATTTGTAACGTTAAGATTAATGGCGAATGACCCAGTAGTCAATATTAAAATGTGACCGCTGTGGACAGGGGGTCGCTACTACCGTGATACTAATATATTTTACAAAATTAGGGGTTGTATTTACAACTAGTTAGGGGGAGAAAACTTTTAGGTACTATGTTGTTTTCTGTACTAAGCATTGATGGAAAATTACACGGATGTCGACCGCGACTTGACTCAAATTTAAAGAGTACGTCGACATGTGTGGTGCATAGTCTATTACTTACCTTGGAGTTCAAGCTTGTTCCGTAACGAATTTCATCAAATTGGGTTCAGTGGTTTGACCGTGCAAGACCATCAGACAGACCGACAAAGCTAAACATTAGTTTAGCATTTATATCAGTTAGGACAAGAATATATGCCAATAATTTTGATAAGATGATTGCGAAGATCCAATACGCGACGCGAATAGGTATTTCCAAACATGCTTTCCCTGTCACACAACTCGGCCCGGCCCGTGTGCAAATCAAATCAAAATATACTTTATTCAAGTAGAATTTTACAAGCACTTTTGAATCGTCATTTAACAAACTATATTAAGTGAAGCTACCACCGATTCGGAATGTAGATTCTACCGAGAAGAACCGTCAAGAAACTCAGTAGTTGCTCTTTTTCAACATCTAAGAATACAGTAATGTTAGTTAAATACAATTATAAATGTATGTTATGTCTCCTGCCTGGAAGTCAACAAGCATTAACTCCACGCTTTTTTATCATCTATATAATCTTGTATCGAATAATATGCCTTCTTTACCAATGTATTTTTTACAAATTACTTGAATCTTTGAAACGGCAAAGTTAAAAATGTCTGTGAAAGAGACAGTTGCAAGTCTTGGAGGCGAACACATAAAATTGCTTTTATAATTATTGTTTCGGATAACCTTTACGGAATTAGACAATTTTTGGCCTCAAGAACAGGCTCATTAAAGGTCTTCTAAATCTTCCTGTTATTGTCGAATTTTGAATTGAACGAGAAGAACCGGATTAAAGTCAGTAGTTACTCTTTTCCATTTTAATTGCAGAGTATGCCAGAAAATTTAAATGAAATTAATAAATATCCTGCCTAGAAATCAACAAATACTGAGTCCACACTTTTTTATCCTTAATACAATCTTGTATCGAGTAATATGCCTTATTTATCAATACCAATATAGGAATCGAATCGAAATTTCATCGTTGCTGTTGAGTCGTTTTTCTATTCTACTAAATCAACAAACGAGATTCGGTTCGACGTTGGTTCGTAATAGAATCGAGATCATACTATAAAAATTTTAAGTAGAATTAGCAGTCTCCGTGGTGTGTTTCGAGTTAATTATTGCACTCTACAGGAAGGACGAAGCCCTATTAGTATTAAAAGCTAAACTCGTCTTGGTGACTGATAAATCTGAGACAAACCGGCTATAAATACAAAGTTCAAATATTTAAAGAATACAAATCGTATTCCTGCTTCGGTAAGTAACTCGACGATTCTCCGAATATCGAAAGATGCAATTTTTTTAGCTGTGGACCGCCCGCTGAGAACATTGCCGCGATAAGAACGCAATGCATGGATTAAAAGACGAATACATATTACAAGTAAATACAATTCGACTGTTTTTGATTTCAAAAAATATATATTTTTGGGACGAACTGCTTTTACCCCTTAGCTGATAGAAGTTGTCACGTTAGGAAAAAGCGTTATAACGTTTTCGCTACCGGGCGAGTTTCTTTATCAAAATTAAAATATACTTAATTCAAGTAGGCTTTAACAAAGCCAAGCAAAGTTATGTAGGTTTTATAAGCAAATAAATACACACTAACTAATATTATAAGTGCGAACGTTTGAACGAACGTTTGTTACGTCGGAACGACTGAACGGATCTGCATGATATTTCGTACAGATACACTATAATCTTGAATAGCACTTAAACTCTACTCCAGTCAGAAGAAGAGAAAAGCCAAATGAACAACATTTGACAGCGAATTGACGCGATACCATTGGTCGAGAGCTCGATTAATCTATGATTTTCACTGTGGATTTGCGAAAAAATGACGTTTTGAATGTCGACGAAATTGTTATCTGAATTTTGGTGATAAAATTAAATTGGAAATAAGTGTTTAAACGTAACAGTATTGTATTATAAATAAAGATATATTAATCATAAACACTTAGCAGTGCACAATATAGCTGAGTTATTAGCGAATCTCATGGAATACGTATCAAAGGTTTGTTTATCTTTACTCCTACTTCGATTGGAATAGGCTATAAGTTTTTATTCCGAAATGTACCTACACCTTCAAACACCCACTCGGGAAGCGAACGAAAATTAATAATTTAAGGAATTATAATTAATTGTTTGATATAATTTGTTTATTTATTTTACAAAATACAAAAAACATAATTATAGAGTTCAGCAAAGGTTACGTTTGTTATGTATTTGTGTCAAGCAATGTAAACACGTTTATTACTAGTTATCGAGCGCGTCTTCGCTCGCTTTTTAGGGGTTTGTCGGCAGGTAAACATGACATTAACAGTCTGTAGATTTCCCACTTTTGGGCTAGGCCTTCTCCCTTTGAGGAGAAGGTTTGGAGCATATCCACGCTGCTCCAATGCGGGTTGGTGAAATACACATGTGGCAGAATTTCGTTGAAATTAGACACATGCAGGTTTCCTCACGAAGTTTTCCTTCACCGCCGAGCATGAGATGAATTTTAAACACAAATTAGGGGCATGAAAATTCAGTGGTGCTTGAACCCGCAAACATCGGTTGAGATGCACGCGTTCTAACCACTGGGCCTCTTGGTCGTCTGATGTTGAGCATTAACCCTATATCCTTTACTGAGGTTCAAGTTTGTTTCATACAAATTTTCACTTTGTATGAAACAAACGTAGTGCTCGACGGTAAACATGTTTTTCGTAACGCGCCAAAAGATATATAACTTCTATGGACAAATTTCTTGAATGGTAGATGTTACTAATGGGATCACTTTCACACCAAAGAGACACTTAAGGACTAATTAGTAAACTATTTAAACAATTTTGAATTTATTTTTGACGAAACGTAATCAATATGATAATCTTCAATACTTCTACAAGTCGTTTTTACGATTCAATTTCAATTTCAATCTGAACAAATAAAACGGACATTCCAAATTTAAAGTAATTCAAACATAATACATAAACCAAACAGATCAGAGTTGACATCCAAAGAGTATGTATAACCTGAGATTACTAATCAACAAAATTAATAATGACGTCTGTTTATTTTATAATTGTCAGCACAAACGCAAAGTACACTGACATCTTATGTATTAGTATTGCAAGCCGATTTTTGTCCCAGTGGTCATGGGACGATGGCTTCACGTAAAATATCGGTTATGGTCTCATTTTGAAGAGCTACGGCAGTAGACGTGCAGAAAAATAAAGAGGATTTGATTGCTTTTTACTAAATTGTTACAATTTAGCATAGAATCAATTCCAGAGACGGAAAATGGTTACCGTATGGTTATAGAGCGACTGTTTAAAAAAAAATAAAAACTTGTTCAGTAGTGTGTACACCGGTTTTCATGGGTACGCCACTCCGAGGTCCCGGGTCCGATTCCCGGCCTAGAAAAATTTCATTAGTTTTCTACGTTGTCTTTTGTCTGGGTGATTGTGGTACCGTCGTTACTTCTGATTTTCCATAACACAAGTGCTTTAGTTACTTACATTGGGATCAGAGTAATGTATGTGATGTTGTCCAATATATACAAATTTGAAGTAAATTGATATCGACAAACTCCAATTCTAATGAACTATTTAAAATTAAAAATTTCATTTAAAAGAGGGGTCACCATTTTGGCGCCAAATATAGATGACTGACTTGCAGTTTACAATGAAATGAAATCAAAACGAAACCTGTCATAGGTTTCGAACTTCCTAAAAAGTCACTAGTTTTAAAATGTCATATAATTTAAAAAAAAAAACGTCTAATTCCTTCTTTTTTTAAACCTGAATTAAATCATTAAAAAATACAAGCGCCGGCTTTTAACAACTCGATCTCTTAAAAAAAAATCTCTATTTATTAGTATATCATTAAAACCGATCTACGATTTAATCTGTGGAGATGAATTAAAATGTTACACGTCAATATCAGTTCTATTCCCGCGCTTCAAATGTCAAAGTTGCATTCCAATTTCGAATCGTCTACGGACGTTCCCGCCGTTGTAAGCAGGATATTTTCGGGCCATAAAGACGTTGTAAGGTCCTGTTGTAATATATATATTTTTTTATCTTCATCGAAAAAGTTACCGTGAAGAAACTTTTAGTTTTATCTGTGGTTTTTAATCTGTGTTTTTTATGACACTTGCGTCTGGTTATAGATTC
The DNA here is from genome assembly GCF_905147765.1 of Vanessa atalanta. Lineage (NCBI taxonomy): Eukaryota > Metazoa > Arthropoda > Insecta > Lepidoptera > Nymphalidae > Vanessa > Vanessa atalanta. Next base: position 2,309,957 of record NC_061898.1, on the reverse strand, counting down.
GAATTAACGAATTACATTATGATGATGAAATTAAGATTTGTTTCCGTAACATTGATTTGTTAAAAGCCAATCGGCGGGACTTTTTATGAAATTGCATTCGAAATTTAAATTGTCAGAGCTATTTGTAACTTCGTTTCCTTTAGTCGTATCCTGTATTGCTGTTCAATGTTAGAGTGATAGCAAAGGCATAACATCTTGGTTCCCAAGGTTGTTGGCGAATTGGCGACGTAAGGATTTACAGCTCCAATGTCTATGGGCGGTGGTGACCACTTACCATCAACACTAATTAAGTAGTTGCATAAACTTTATCATAATTAAATGTTAATTAATTAACATCTGTTAGAAGATCAGATAATTAATTATTCCCTTAAAATTACCGTTAATAAATTAAGGTTGAACTATTTAAAATATTTAACTTTAAATGAACTCAAATACATAGCAATTATTGCTGACACTATTAACAAAGACAAAAAGATCTGAGTATTTAATGGGTTGAATAAAAATGAAATAAAAAATACAAATTAAAAATTAAATTTGGACTAAGGGCCTTTGACGTTCAGCCAAATGCCAGAAAGAGTGGTTTAAGGAAGCTTAAGATGATGAGGGCAGAGCAACCCTGATCATAGTACTATAGTACTGTAATACTAACTTATGTTATACTTAAGAAAAATTTTTGGTTACAAGTGGTTATATTTTTATATGTATATAGAAAAGAAAAAGTTCCATTAAAATCCGTCCAGCAGTTTCGTCATGACGCTTAGATGACCAGTTCGTTTTTTTTAACTGATGGTAAGTCACTGTTGCATGCATCTACTACATCGCCAAAGTGCCACCAACTTTGGGAACTACGATGTTACTTCCTTGTGCTGAAGTTAAACTGTCTCCTTCCAACTTGAACACAACAATACTGAGTACTGCTGTTTGGCGGTAGAATATCTGATGACTGGGCATCTAGACGGGCTTGCACAGAGCCCTACCACCAAGGATTTACAACATCAGGCAGATATTCTCAACTAACTCAAGCCAATTGCACAGGAGACATCATAGTGCACAGGTGTGTGCTTACGCACACACAAGTGTAATTCCCTTACGTAACGGTAATACGAATTAAATTAATGGATACGGATAATATTTATGTAATCCTAAAAGCTATGAAGTAACGGCCTGCAAATCCACTGCTGGACTAAGGCCTCCTCTTCCTTTGAGGGGAAGGCTTGGAAGTTATTCCAGGATACACATTTGGCAGAATTTTCTTGAAATTAGACTTAAGTGTTTTTGATGATTTCTTGAAAGATTTTGTATCTTCGATCTTCGAGATCGACGGTGATTTACAAAATCATGAAAATGATCGGTTAAGAGACACGGTTTCTAACTATTGGACCATCTCGGATCTTAAAACTAAAATCTACATAAAAAAAAAAAAAATCATCAGTGGCCCATTCGTTAGCCTGCCTATATGATGTGAAAAAGGAGGTTTTTAATAAATTATTTTTTGATCTAAGTTTATATTAATTAGCCTTCATAAGTCCCAATCAGTGTGCACAACAAACATACGGACGGTTTCGGGGTTAATTTATAGTCACCAATTAGATAGTATGAGATGCTATCGGTGTTTTCGTGATGGAACGAAAAAGAAATGGCGTGGAGTTGTGTGACACTGATGTTTTTGAAAATCGAATTCTAGAATTGTTTTAAAAAATGACTTTTTGTTTTTGAATATCGAACGACTGGAACATTCTAGTGATCGACTTATTGTACAGTTACTTGATAGTGATATTTTTAAAAATCGAATGTTTGGTTAGGTTAGTTTATTTGATTCTTTTGTTAGTTTACATTTTTTTAAAATAGAATTAAGGGACATTTCAATTAATTCAAACCAAAAAAATTATAATAAGACCTAAAAAAAAACGATTTAAAATAAAAGACAAATTATATCCGCCCCTTCCCTTTTTATTGGCTGTTTGTTACATTCTGTTAATTGACTGGGAAATTAAGCTAGTAGTCTGCGATATATGTGCTTGTCGACCGCGGCTTCGCTCGTGTTGTAGGGGTTGATCGTCAGGTGATCGGTATAAAAAAACCTACGTCGTTCCTCGGGGTTCAAGTTTAGCCTTAGGTTTGGCCGTGAGAGCGTACAGACAGACATATAGAGTTACTTTCCCATTTATATTTTTACTTTCTTACTAAGTTTCTACTGAGTTTCTTGCCGGGTCATCTGAGTAGAATCTACATTCCGAACCGGTGGTAGCTTTACCTTTAATACAGTTGTGTAAAAGATTTAAAAGTGCTTGTAGCCTACTAGAATATTTTAATTTTTTTTATTTTTTAATCCAACTCGAAACTGATATTTTATATCGGGTTCCACTCCATGCATTCCTGTTCCCGATACGCCTATCTTGTTCGGCGACACGGTGCTGATACTTTTTATTATTTCTACTTATTTTATTTCACGTATAAAACATTTATTTTTATTTTTATTTTTACAGACGTTGCCCCGATAACGACTCTATTAATGTAATCAGGGAATTTTGGTGTTTTTATTTCGAATTTGGAACTAGGAATGCAAGGGATCACTTCCCTACCGATATAGACAAGATATAATTAATTATAATTTAATGTTGTTACAATTATTAAGAAAAATATATTTTTAAAAATCGAATTTAAATTACATTTTTGTAAACGACACATTGTTACAATTATTTAGTATGGACTATATTTAAAAATCGAATATGTTAGATACCCTTTCTTAAGCTATATTTAAAAATCGAATATTCGAATTCTTGAAATCGAGTTATTATTATAATCGACTTTTATACTTTGCAGACTATGACAATTTTAAAAATCGAATAGCGGAACATTTTGATATCAACTTATTATAATTTTTAGACTGTAATTTTGAAAATCGAATGTTAGGAACATTCTGGAGTTTTTACTTTATAGACGCAACCACGATAACAACTACATTATAACGTAAGATTTTATCTTTTTTTTTTATTTGTGACGTTTGAATGCAAGGACGTCAGATAGACTAGGTCTTAGGATACGGATAAAATATTATAATTATGTATTTGGTGTATGAATTAAAGATGAATTAAATAAGAGGGCATTTCGTGGACTTTCGTGACTACATTTGTAACGTCAAGTGAAAGGTTTCGTACAAAAACTGTCTCAACAGTATGAGGTATATGAACGATTTCTATAAAAATATGTATAGTTTAATACATACCTATAAAAATAATATGGCGACGCATGTGTTATGGTTAATTCGAAAATTATTTTTTGTTATTTGTATATATTGTGTGAAACAAAAATGTGATATAAATGCGTAGGCAAGATATTTTGAATTCGCTGACCAAGATTTCCTATGACGTTTCACCGCCATCTTGAAAAAAGGGGGTACAAAATGTCTCTTTGCGATAATTCAACTCACAGACATGATAAGAAAATTCCGACTAGATACTTTTTCGTGGGATTTTTTACGATGTACAATTTAGGTCATATAAAATTTTCACCTAACGTTGATACTGGTTTAGATATCGAAAGAAAAATAAAATATAAGAGATTCCAAATAGTTTTTTTAATAAAAAAAAAATCAACTTCGGTCGTGTATTTCTAAATATATAATTACGGGACTAAGTGTACAACAAAGAGCATTTACAACTACAACAACATAACCTTAAAACTAATAAATTTATAGAAAAAAAAAACATCAAACAAATCAACACACAACACAACACATTGATACACAAACGACTAAGCACACATACACGTTTAAACACACATTGATACACATATCGCAACAACTACAGACATTTATAACTCCCGGACATCATGCAAGACAAATACTTTAAAATTTATTAAAAAAATAAAATAAAATTACGATCAATTAATTTGATTATTAATTAATTAATTGAGGTCGTCGAAATAAATAAAGGATTAAAGATTGAAATGATATTTTAAGATTAGTTTTACATTATATGCAAACGAATTGTACTTTTGCGTGAAAACGTCTTTAGATCTAAGTTGTTCGAGTTCGTTTCGCTCATTCAAGCACGATCTATGGCAGCGTTCCTCAAACGTTTATACGTTTTTTTACGTTTACGTTTACTGTAATTATTAAACAAGTTTAAAATGTGATCACGTTCTAATTAATTATAACCGAATTCTCGATATAACTACCACGTGAGGAATTATCAATATTGACGCGAGAAAATAAAAAAAAATCACGAAATATCCCTGCAGTCAATGTAAAAAAGTCGTAAGTAAAAAATATTTTTAAATTAAGAAATTTTTTTTTTTTTCTTTTTTTTTAATTGCAATTTGAATCAACAGTTTTTGAAAATATATTCGTTACATAAATTTTCCGTATAATTTATAAAGACATTTTCACGAAAAAACAATAGCGTTTTGATATAGACAACAAATTTGAATTTATTTTGTTTACGCGGCACAGATTGTCAAACTAGAACCAATCACAGACGCTAAATGGCATTCCATATTCAAATAATACGAACCTCTCATCGCACCTGCAGTGCATAAGCGTGTTTACGCGCCAATTGTAAAGTCCGAATTTCTTCTCCATTCCACCGATCCAGAACGGACATCTTAAATCGTGGACTCTGCAACACCTGTCCGTCCTCGTGTAACCACCGAGCTGGGAATACCGTGTCGCTGAGTAACCCTTCCCGCACCATTTAGTCCCGGGTACGCGGAGCAATTCCATTGCGTCGCGTTTTTTTCTGTCAACGGTTTTTTTTTTTTTAATTTCGTTCCTTCGTAACGCAACGGAACGACCTCTTTCGGACCACCGACGTGTTTTTATTGTACGTATTATGTAATGATCGTAACCTGAATCCGTCAAATAAATTTAGCTGTAAAATTCTTTAGTTACTAACGCAAACGTAGATCAATATTTTATAACTCCATCGTGTTTTAGATAAAACTTATCGGTTTTCAGTTTAACGGAAAACATATTTGTGTTTAACGCGGCCATATTTTATAATTCTACACGCCTTCGTATCATTAACTAAGATATATTTTCGATGTCGTAAATATTAATCACGTCATTTAAACAATATAATATCGAAAGGTTATTTACAGTTTACAATAAACAATATATAATATTTTAGTCACAAAAGCAGAGACAATGTAGAGTTGCGCCCACATTTTTTACCCAGAAGCACTCCCAACCCCCGAGCCCATGATACCTAACCACTAATATCCAACCGTACAAGGAACCCAAGCACAATCAAACCCGCGTGACAAAGAAAAAAAAAAAACAAAAATATTGACGTAAAAACTAACCTCCGATCGCATTTACAGTGCGAGATTGTGTACGGCCTAAAGTTGAACAAGCCGAATCTCCGTTTAAAAGCCCCGATATTCATTCGGCAATTGTCGTGAGATCTACAGCATCTATCTTCATCTCTATCGCTCCCCAACTCGTTGTAGCTCTCGGCCAACTGACCGGCTCCGCACCATTTGGTGCCGGGCATTATAAAATTCTCCCTGATCGACCTCCGTGACCTGTCATCCGTGTCTATGGTTAAAAAATGGCGAGAGGGAGATTTGACAGCTGTCAAGTCTTAAACTCTTCCCCAGCAAAGCAACTGCTTCGAATTTTATTGAATAATAAAAATACTAATAAATATATTTTTCGAAATTATAAATTAATATTCGGAAACAGTTGCTGGAAAAAAAATGTCGAATTATACAAGCAAATAATATTATCAAAGCAGATGAGGTGAGCTGATGGCTGAACTTAAGTATAGTTTCGTCCCCAAGCTTATATCGATAGAGAATGAACGTGAAAAAGAAATGAGCGATAAGAATGCTGTATGTAAAAATAAATGAATGAATGGAACCAAGGTAAGGTGATAAATAAAAAAAAATGTTTTCAGGCACAATATTTGTGTTCGTTTAAAATACATATTTTTTCCTTTTAAAGAGTAATAATTATATTAATCCACTTTGTGACATAAAAAGTTGTATATTCATTTCCGCATCATTCATGCGTTAATAGCCTTGCGTTGGCTGAATATCTTTCGATCAAAGACATTTTATATTTAAGAAAAAAAAACGTCAATTTTAAAATTAGAAATCGTTTATATGGCGAGTAACTAATATTAAGGTCACGATTTATATTGTGAAGGTAATTCGAATATCGTGCAGTGCGAAAGAGGTCATTGCATTGACGTACATAGATGAAAAATTTATATACCATAGATATATATATTTTTTATTAAAGCGAAATGTGCAAATATATGAAAAAATTGTGCATTCAAACAATATAACTAACCTTGTAAGAGTTGCATCGCTTACTTTATTCCTATTTTCAATCATATACGTCAATTCCTCGTGCCTTTCGAAGCATTCGTTTTTTAATCTGTCGTAGTTCAGCCAATCAGCGACATCGGGCGGCAAGTTCTCGCCATCTTTCAGAATTCGAAATGTGACATTACCGAAATGGCGGTAAAACTTTTCGTCTTTGAATTTATTTGACGTTTTCTCTGATAATCTGTAACTTTCTTCGTCAAGCGCCAGTTTTAATTCTTTTCTTAATGTTTTTAGGAAATTTCGGGCAGATTTCCCTTCTTTTATGTATTCGCAGTCTTGTATCGCGCCGTTCGGTGTGTATATTATTTGGATTAGATGGCGGCCATCGGTGAGTTGCCGGAGCTTCAGGCCGCTTCTAAAAAAAAACGTAATAATAAATAAATTATATAAAATGTATGTATGTATTTGTTTGAGTATAATAAACTTCGATGAGATTATTTATTTATTTATTAGGCGGCGATCTTAACATTGGTCATTCTTACATAGATATAAAATTAATATACAACCATAGATTATGTAAAATCATTTAAAAACACACACTACAATTAAACTATTAATTACTTTTGCTTGCTATGACAAATTAAGTGAAAAAAATTAAATTGAATTGAAAAAAATCGACGAATAAAAAGATTTTTAATCTGGCAATATTACTCAACGACAAAACACAATTAACAACACGCAATAAACTTTATACATCAAATCTTTAATATTAATACGAATGATTAATAAACAATTGTTTATTAACAAATAACAAATGTTTATTTTTTTTTAATTATTCGAATACATATTAATAAATATTTTAATGATAATGAGTTCCGTATAATGAAACGCCCTGTTCATGTTCTTAAAATTAAACTTCGTACTCACGGTACAAAGGGCAAGTAGATATATCGAATTATTCCAATTTTATTATTTCTTGACAAAAAACGAGCATATGGGCCACCTGATGGTAAGTAGTCACCCATGAGAATGGCGCTGTGTGAAATATTAACCATTCTTTATATCGCCAATGTCCCTAGTGACTGTAGTTACACTGGCTCACTCACCCTTCAAAACAGAACACAACAACACTGGGTACTGCTGTTTGGCGGTAGAATATCTGAGGAGTGGGTGGTACCTACTAACACAAAGCCCTACTCATCAAGTTTTAAAGTAACGACAAAATTTGAATTACTTTCGTTTATTATGTAACGGAAGACATCTTTGGAGAAATTAATATCCCGTTAATGTTCCACTGATGGGCTAGGGCCTCTTCCTATGCAGAAGGTTTGAAGTTTATTCCACCAAACTACAATGCGGGTTGGTGGATTGGACAGATGTGGAAAATTTTCATCCTGCCTGGGTCTGAATCTAACTATTTACTTTTTCACACAGTGAGATACCCGACCCTCTGGGGACAAACCGGATTATGTGGGATTCCTGCCCACTAATATCATTGCCATAACCGTCTTCGGTACGGATCGGAATGGTTGCAGCATCGTTTTAACAAATAGAGCCACGGCCTCCCGTGCTGTACTCGTAACTCGGCGGAGCTTTCATGGGGCGATCACGGCTCTGACATTCATCAGAGATATATCAAAAAGTTTTGTCCGTTTGTTTCGTAAAACAACGCCCTTATCGTGTTTATATCGAATCGTAATTAAAAAATATAAATAAGGTCTTAATTAAACGATTAAAAAAGTTATTAAGATATTAAGAATACTCGGTAAGGAAATTAATATCGAGATATTGATTCAACGATAACCGTCAACAAAACAGTTTTTTTTTGGTTATATTTTTTATGTTGTCTATATTTACAAATGCATGTATATGTGTACTTGGTGGTGGGGTTTTGGGGAAGCCCATCTGGGTCGGGAGGGCGAGTGTACATTTATCAGATTCAGTATTGTTGTGTTCCAATTTGAAGGGAAAGTCAGTTTAACTACAGGCACAAGGGACATAACATCTCTGCCCCCATGGTTGGTGGGAATAGTTAATATTTGTTACAGCTCCAATGTCTTATTGAGATGGTGACTATTTCCTGTCAGGTCCGTTTGTCTGTCCAATGTCACAAAGGAAAGACAAAACAGTACCTTAATCTCATTCGTTTTGTTTGATAGTTATTGGAGACGGTATCTATAAAAAATATGAAATAAACGTAGAAAAATATTTTTTCCAGTCGAATTTCGACCACTGTGCGGACGGACGACCATAAACAAAATGACGTTTCAAAAGTGTTCTTTGAGTAATGTATATTATGATTAAATTAGATTTTGCCACCAGTTACCATAATTATCCACAAAAATCAATGAATATCAACGCATTAAGTAATTGTAATTCAGCACGCACCATAAACTATACATATAGTGGTCCCCCTGGGTTGTTAAGTAACCATAACTTACTAGACATAATAAAATAAAATATACAACTTTGAAATGTCCTCGAGTGACAGGAGGGCCGGTTCATTTGACGTTCAGAGGAACGGAATTGCGATTCAAAAGTGGTAATGCTTTTTTTTATGGCATTGGTTGGCGGATGAGCATATGAGCCACCTGATGGTAAGTGGTCACCACCGCCCATAGGTCCGGTTCTGTCGCATATGCTGTCCTATTATCATAATAAAATTCCACAGACATTTTTAACTTTGCCGTTTCATAGATTCAAATCATTTGTTAAAAATACATTGGTAAAGAAGGCATATTATTCGATACGAGATTATATAGATGATAAAAAAGCGTGGAGTTAATGCTTGTTGACTTCCAAGCAGGAGACATAACATACATACATTAATTGTATTTAACTAAAATGACATCTAAAAATACATGTTGAAAAAGAAGTTACTGAGTTTCTTGCGGGTTCTTCTCGAATCTACATTCCGAATTGGTGGTCGCATAATTTAATATAGTTTGTTAAACGACGATTTAAAAGTGCTTGTAAAAGCCTACTTGAATAAAGTATATTTTGAAGTTGATTTTTAATTTTGATCGGATTACGAGCGTGACGGAAAAGAGAGGGGGAAGATGCAATGCGTTTTCAAGGTCTTATACTTTTAAACTGAAACTATTCACGTGACCAGCGTGATATCCATCTTCATTTAATTATATGACGAAGTAAAGTACGGTTAGCAAAAAAAGAACGCATAATTACAGTTTCCTTCGTAGTTCTTTGATGTCGCCATACTGTCATAAATAGCTCTTAAATTCAAACCAAATGCGTGTTCCCTAACAGCGTATCAACTGTCGGCGCTATCAAAGAAATTAGCGCGCCAATATACATCAGTATTAAGTGAATACGTCTCTGGGGAATGGCGATAGAGCTGAGGGACTGTTGCGTACAAATGCATTTGGAATAAACTATTTATGAACTAGTTGTTGCTCGCGGCTTCGAGTTTAAGCTTGCTTCATAGCAAATCATCAATTTGGTTCGGTTTAGCTGTGAAAGAGTGACAGATAGAAATTTAGTTTCACATTTATAATATTAGTAGGTGCTTCGCGCGGTGTCTCCTGTTGGATTCGTCTCCGAGTTTTAAATTGAAGTCATAATAAATCGATTAGCTGACGTATTTTTTACTCTATGGGTTTATTTTCTCTATGAATAAAGAATTTGTGTTTATTGTCATAACTGCGTCATCTATCGGATTCGCACGTCTGCAATTAAATAATAAATAAATTGATACAATATAAATATAATTAATACCTATAGAATTTAGAAATAATAATGCAAAAATAATAGGAGAAACATTATTAGAATTGCACTATTGTTCCGGAGATTACTCCTTACATACAAACAAAAAAAAGTTACCTATTTACAATATTAGTATAGATAATCAAGAACAGTTACGGTTGTTTTTTTTGTAAAACTATTTAAATAGGCAATGGTATAACACCATACAGCCTAAAAATAAATATAATTATAAATTAAAATGTTATCTTAATAATATCTGAAAAGGCGAAGGTATCAATTACAATGCCGCAACGATGCGTAATAAGCACTAATTTTTTTACAATTAATTTTAGATGAATATTTGCGATTGTACTTTTTGATAAAATTGATTTATACATCAAAATATGATTTTATATATATAATCGTTTAATGAAGCGTGTTTTTAGGGGAATGTAACTAGATGTTTGGGGGGCCGTAATTTAATTGTATTAAACAACACACAGCTTTGAGGGCGATAAAGTTGTTGAAGTTATACTTTCGTTGATGCGTTATGAAAAAATATGAGAGTATTTGTATGATGCGCGCGCAAGTGATAAGTATTCCAATGGAAGCAGGAAAAAAGATAAACAAACCTTAGATTTACGTATTCCATGCGATCTGCTAATAACTCAGCTATATTGTACACTACTAAGAGTTTATGATTAATATATCTTTATTTATAATACAACACTATTACACTTAACTACTTATATCCACTTTAATTTTACTTCCAAAACTCCGATAACAGTTTCGTCGACGTTCAAAACGCCTTTTTTTTGCAAATCCATAGTGAATAATATCATAGATTAAACAAGCTCTCGACCAACGATATCGCGTCAATTTGCTGTCAAATGTTGTTTATTTGGCTTTTCTCCTCTTATGGTTGGAAGAGAGTATAAACTACACGATGAAGTGAAGAACTTCCTACCTTCTCTTACATACAATGGTTATTTTATTACAAATTTTAATTGAAAATGTTTAAGTTTGCGAGTGTTTTAGAAGAGGTGAAAAATAAAGAAATTACATTCATAGTATTATAAATTATTATTATTCTATGGTTATTAATTGCTTGCATGCAATTAAAAATAATTTTTCGATTTTTACTTACGTCTAGGAATTAGAACCTCTTACGGGCGTAGATGTACCTTTTTAAATGTTGCAGTAGAAATGATCCTCTTTTCTTGGTGGTAGGGCTTTGTGCAAGCCCATCTGGGTAGGTACCACCCACACATCAGATATTCTACCGCCACATAATAGTACTCTATTTGTATTGTATAGTTGTGTTCCGGTTAGAAGGGTGAGTGAGCCAGTGTAATCACAGGCACAAGGGACATAACATCTTAGTTCCCGAGGTTGATGGCGCGGAGGTGATGTAGGGAATGGTTAATATTTCTTACAGCGCCTTTGTCTATGGGCGGTGGTGACCACTCACCATCAGGTGACCCATATGCTCGTCCGCCAACCAATGCCATAAAAGAAAAACATGATATTGAAAGATGGGAAGACGAACTTTTGAAATTCCTAAACAAATACAGAATAGATCAAGACAGAAAATAATGGAGGGAGGCCTATACTCGTCAAGAGGTCCTTAGTTAAAATTAGATTAAAAAAATCTACACTAAAACTAATCAATCCGGAATAAAGATATTTGAATTAGATTTTGAATTTATAATCGCTTTGTCTGAACCATAATTACAAACTGTAATATTATTAATAATTGGAAAAAAATCCTTCATTTTAATCAAAATTTATAATAATTGGAAATATTTATTGATTCAAAGGCTAAACTTTGACGTGCTAAGCTTTGAAAGTCAATGAGTTATTTTTTCACACATACAGTCACCTCACCAAATACGAGATGAATCTAAGGAATCCAGAATCCCAAGACACAGCACCCCTTCATGGGTGGACATTAAGATTCAATGAAGATGACTTTAATCTACGATTTCGAAGATGTTTGAATTAGAAGTCTTCGATTTACACAATTATAAAAAAAATATCGAAGTGCAACAATATTAATAAATATTATATTAAATTCAAAGTTTTATATTTAATATTAATTAGAAATTTAGCCTTGGTGTCGAGTTTATATTAAACATTAATTATTTTCGTGCAGGTCTACCATAGACCCGATCGAAACCTAACCCCAATAATAGATCTTTAAAAATTAATTATTTTTAGTCGATAACATATATTCGCGAATTACGTATAATCGAGATATTTCGATATTATAAATCTTGAATCCATAAAATTCAATGGGCGGCCATGTTTGACGTTTACGGGTGTGTTACTGTGTTATATGAATATCAAAGAGTATTTACTATTTGATTAGTTTTAATACATTCTCGAGCGAAACCGAATCTTTATGTAGTAATAAACTTCAGATAATATTTAAAATATTTTTCTAATAGATATTAGATAAGTCGTATTATTGGTAAGATTAAGAATCAATGCTATATCTAGTGCATGTAAGCTCTAGAGACAGCAGCAAAAATTCTCAAAAACTACTGAACCGATTTGCCGCAACAATGTGGCGTGATACTATATCAACAGCGCGCCGGTGCAAACGTTAGCGCGATCTAACTACGTTCAGCGCCATCTAGTTCCCCAATGCGTAACTAGTATGAATTTCTACATTTGTCAATATTGTTTTTGTTAATAGCAAATGTACACAGTGTACAGCCTAATTTTTTTTTTATATTTAATATTACGTAAAAACTTTTTTTTAGGTTTTTTTTAATATCTCCAAATTAATGAATTCAATCTCAATACGTTTAAGCCACAAAAAAATTAAGTATACTAAATGTCAAAATTACTTGATATATACATATGTATTAATACATATGTATATATCAAAGCATATTACTTAGACGACAGATAAAAAAAAATTGAATAAAATCTAGCATGTTTAAGGATTAATACATTTTCTCAGTTATAAAATTGATATAAGAAGCCTACATTAGTCCGTCTGTTATAAAAAAATATAAACTACTTAACCTAATTTTATTAGAGCTAATGAAATTGTGTTTTTTTTTTTAATTTAACATACCACTAACCTGCACTAATCAAATCAAATCAAATTAATTCAAGTAAACTTCACAACGAAGCGTTTTTGAATCGTCGATTTTAAAATAGCGAGAAGAAACGGCAAGAAATTCGCATAGTTGCTCTTTTCAAATAAACAAATTTACAATGCGGTTTTTATACAATAATTAGTGTTCTGTGATGGAACCCGAGCCTAAATCCAGGCGTTTACTAAAAATACAACCTAATTATATATTTATTTCAATAATAATACTGTAAAACTTTTGCATTAAATAATTAATATATTATATTTAAATTTAAAATAGTATTGTAAATCATTTATTATTTATCTTCTCTTAATCTAAATATATAATCTCTTAAACAATAACAATTCCTATTATAAGCACTATTTATAAGTTTAAAACAAATCAACTAGAAAATAGGATATCGTTACAATGAGCATAGATTGTTTTTTAAGGGGCCTTCTCCCACTCCAAAGAGGATACGTATATTGCAGATTTTCATTCCATATTTACACACACGACGTTCTCCTTCAACGACTTACAAAATAACGATTTAAGCTTACGTGTGATTTGATCACACATTGGTAAGCTTAAAATTTTATTGTTAGTGATTTTTTTGTCTTTTTTTCCCATTTGAAAAAGGGTGACCTAACTGCATAATACAATTAAAATAAAGGTAGTAAATATATATATATATATATATATATATATATATATATATATATATATATTTTAACAAGAGACACGACGTCCATAACCTAAAGATTCTAATTAGTTGACGATTAACCGGAAATGAAAGGTTTTTTTTAAATATCGAATTCTATGCTTAGGACAAAGTTACTCAGCTATTGATTTTGTTTTCGGTTTTAATAAATAATTTAAAAGTATTTTACAAAATGACGTAAGTAAATATTATTGATATACAAATAATTAATTAATTATATAACATAGAGAACTATTTACGAGGGAGTTGCTGTTTTAATGCAAACAGTCTGTTTAACAGGAATAATGTCATATACAAAGTAGACTACTCCGACCACAGTCCGGCTAATCTTTATTGCTACTCCACACTCTCGCTACACCGCAGCGAACGCTCGCAGACAGATTGTGGTCGAACACGTTCTAATTTCAAATTCATGGTAAGAAGATAAGTGGACGAAAATTTGGCGCGTTTTTTTTATACAAACTAAAACATGTGTGCGAATATCGTGAATTATTTGAAATGATAGTTAAATTTTGAATTTCGAATGTTGACATAATTTTCTTTGGTTTTGGAAAGTGATGAGAGTTATCAGGGACAATTTTTTCATTGGTACGAGTATTTATATATTTTTTTATGTTAGGGACAGACTGGTTAATAGGCCATCTGATGTGACATGGTCACCCCCGACCATAGATATTAGCGCTGCCAGAAATATTGACCATTCCTTACATCGCCAATTCGCCACAAATCTTAGGAACTAAGATGTTATGTCCCTTGTTCTTGTAGTTGCTGGTTCTTTGGATTCACTGGCTCACTCACCTTTCAAACCGCAACAGTACTAAGTAATGCTGTTTGGCGGCAGAATACTTGATGAGTGGATGGTACATACTACAACTATATAAAATACTAGATATACTACAAAATTGGGTTGCACATTTATTTTGTTTTTACGTTTTTTATGACCTTTCCACCCTTAAACCGTAAATGCAATCCTATATACCTCGAGACATATAGGGTAAAAATATCCGATTAAGGTTTGACGAAACAGCTTAAGTTTAAATACAAAAAAATATATTTCGATTTAATTTGATTTTATTATTGACATTAGCTAATAATATTAAAACAAAACTTATATCACACGCCTTGTACCTTAAGCGATTAAAAAAAAAATGTCTTCCGTCAATTCCGTCTCGACATTCATTTATTACAATATGAGATTTATTACTAAATTCATTTAGAATAGACGACAAAATTAAATTCACCGTTAATTTATAAATAAACAATCAAAAATCGACTCTATTATTATATCAATAAAGAACAATATATTTATCAACGAGTACAAATATCGAATTGTACGAGCAATCGATGTATCATTTCTTTTTATTTCAAAATTCGAATGTTTTTTTTTTTGAATGATAACCTCCTTTATGGCATCGCTGATGTTCCTATTTCAAATTGATTTTATATGTAATGAGCTGTTCGGCGGCCGGATAAAGAACCCAATAATAACAGATCATAAATCATTGCACTATAAAATACCTAATTGTGAAAAAATTGTAATTGTGTAAGACGCGTGGGAAGACAGTTTAAGTGTCGAAGAAATGTTTTGTTTAGGATTAGTTCCTTGTTTTTAGAATAAATTTGAAATTAGTTTTTAATTTATAGAATAAATGTATCTTAGTTACTATTGATTATATATTAAACCAAGCCGTGCCCACGACTTCGTGCGCGTTAGAATTTAATAAAAAAAGTTATTGTCGTAGCCTAAGTCACTCTTTATTACATCAGCTTTCTGCCAATGAAATTCTCTTCAAACTCGGTCTAGCCTTTCCAGAGATTAGCCGGAACAAACAGAACGACAGATAGACGGACAGAAATTGAAAAAAAAAATGGTTATCTTATAAGTCGTTCTTAATATGAATTAGTTACTAGTAGCGACATCTATTGTGTGTTATATGATCTGTGGTCAGTCTGTTAACCACCATAAGTCTGTTGACAGATTGGTATTCTGAAATAGAATAATTTGTTCAAATACGGGTAAGATTTAGAACTGAAGTTCGCTGCAGCGTTCAATCTTACGTCATCTAATTAAACTATTAAAAACGTACAGCGCTAGATCGCTTACAGAGAATAGTTTTCTTGCGACCAGTTGTAAGCAAGGGGATTAATATGGCGCAATAGTATAAAAGCTAAAGTAATTCCGTCTGTATGACTTTCACAACTAAACCGCTGAACGGAAACATTATTTTTTTTTATGATATAGGTAAGTGGACGCGTATGGGCCACCTGATGGTGAGTGGTCACCACTGGCCACAGACAATGGCGCTGTAAGAAATATTAACCATTTCTTACATCGCCAATGCGCCACTAACCTTGGGAACTAAGATGTCCCTTGTGCCTCAACCTTCAAACAGTACTGAGTACTGTTGTTCAGTGGTAGAATATCTGATGAGAGTGTGGTACCTACTGAGACAAGCTTGCACAAAGCCCTACCACTGACATTTGGCATGAAGCACTGGAACCAAACCAAACCCTATAATGCGAGCGAAGTCACGGACGACGAATAGTTAAAAAGACATCTTTTAAACATGTATTAACCACAACATATAACAATAAAAACATGTATCATATCGAGTAAACATAATTAAATATGTACTCATACATCCAAAGACGGCAAACCCATTACCCTACTTGGCTGCGTAGTCGGGTAACGTATATGGTAATTAAGTATACTTCCCTAGTGTGTGGTATTTGCAAATTACATGTTAAAACGGCCCTACTTATTCATTACCTTGTCGCGTGCGTCGACATTCCATAGTTAAACATAAAAGGACATTATATACTTTATATAGTGTTGTTAATTGCAAGTATATATATATATATATACTACCGACAATAGACTACTTATCGAGAGCTCGATTAATCTGTGATATTCACTGTGGATTTGCGAAAAAATTGCATATTGTATCGAAACTGTTATAGAAGACCCGCCGGAAGTAAAATTAAAGTGGATATAAGTGGTTAAGTGTAATAGTGTTGTATTATAAATAAAGATATATTTATCAAGAACTGTTAGTAGTGTACAATATAGCTGATCTATAAGTGAGTCGCGTGGCATACGTAAGTCTAAGATTTGTTTATCTTCTTCGAACGGCATATAGTGAAGTATATTAGTACATACTCCTCTGGACGCCACTCATCAGATATTCTGCCAAAGCAATACTTAGTATTATATAGTAAAGAGATGGCCCAGCGGTTAGAACGCGTACATCTTAACCGATGATTTCGGGTTCAAACCCAGGCAAACACCACTGTAGTTTGGAGCATATTCCACATATGCTCCAAACTTTCTCCTCAAAAGGAAGATAATCTCTTAGCCCAGCAGTGGGAAATTTACGGGCTGTTATTGTTGTGTTCCGATTTGAAGGGTAGTGTAACCACAGGCACAAGGGACATAATAACCTAGCTCCCAAGGTTGGTGGCGCATTGGAGATCAAGGAATATTTACAATGTGGTGACCATCAGGCCATTTGCCCGACGGATTACCTAATTCATTAAAAAAAAATTATTTCTGAAGACCGTCATTCTACCCGTGAGACGGGTAGGTATTTATTGTACAAAACTGTGCTTCGCTGTTTCAACCGCTTGGACCGTCGACGTGGCAAGCGGGAATTTCACATTCTTATAGACATTTAGGTTTCGATTAAAAGAACTTAAAGTTAGTGTTAAATACTATCAATGTTACAATTGCCACAAAATTGCCACTTTATACCACACAAGCACGCTCCGTACACCCGTTCTCTACGACGGTTGGCAGTTGACTTACCCTTTAAAAGTGAGTAGTTGTTTTTTTTTTTTTAAAGTAATTATGTGGACTGCGACACGGTAAGGTCATCGCCGTAAGAATTATTAAACAATCCTTACATCATCAATGCGTCAAATCAAATGCTGTAGGGCTTAGCCAGCGTTTGCAATGGAAGCGCAAACATGTGTTTATTTACGACATCACTTCAGAAACCTTTAAAATTATCAGTGTTTCTATACTATATTGTGCATGTATTATATATATAAACCTTCCCCTTGAATCAATCTATCTATTAAAAAAAACCGCATCAAAATCCGGTGTGTAATTTTAAAGATCTAAGCATACATTATTACCTACATATATATATTTTTTTAAAACTCTAAAGAGTTTACCTGAAAATGTTATGGTTATGAATTAATTCTATTTCATCTGTGCAACTGCCTACTAGAGCTTTCGATTGATGAGATATTTTGTAACAATGAACACTGAGCGATTGTTTTCTTACGGTATATGGGATGACTCAGACGGACGGTGAAAAAAAAATAGCGATGGGCGCATAAAATGGCGCTCTCTATAGACAAATGTAAATCTGACAGATGTCAGATTGACAGCTAAATCAAAAAAACATTTTTTTTATTGTGATTCTGTATCGAAATGTATACTCTGGATCTACTCCCTTAGTGATTTTGTTATTAATGGAAAAAATATTATTTCTACAAGAATACTATACAACACTTAAGCTTAATTTAATTTATTCTATTGTTACTTAGGATGTAATTAATAACGAGCAATGAAGCGTGGTGGAACACAACATTAACAGCCTGTAAATTTCCCCAGCAGTGGCTAAGGCCTCCTTCCTTTTGAGGAGAAGATTTGGACACATTCTACACCAATGCGGATTGGTGGATACACATGTGGCAGAATTTTGTTGCAATCAGACACATGCAAGTTTCCTCACGATGTTTTCCTTCAAAGCCGACCACGAGATGAATTTTAAGCACACATGAAAATGCAGTCTAAACCTTTTCCTCAAAAGGTCAGGAGGCTCTGGCTCAGCATTGGAACATTTATGGCTGTTTCTAATTGAGTCTAGTTAACGATATCACGACTATACTAATATTATAAATGTTACGTTTAATGATATTTGGTACGAAGCAAACCTGAACGCATAGGAAGGACATGGGAAATTTTATACATAAAACTTTAGACTATTTGCCAACGAAACTACGCAAGTAAATTAATTATTAAAAAAATAATTTCAAATGCAACATTTTAGTACCAAGCCTCACACAATAGATGATTTTTTGCTGAGCTTTTTCTAAATGGTTGAACGATCTACGGTTAGCTATTTAAGATTAATTTTAAATCTTACAAAACGTCACTAAACGAAAGCGCCATTCATCAAAAAAAAAAATCTCTAACAATAAACACTTGAAAGAATTTCAGTTCGATATTAAGATAACAGATGGCGCTACGTGTTGTTTGTGATTTTAAATTCTTATGAATGAAATATTTTGAATTTCGTCCGTATTCCAAATTCAATTTATAAAGATAAACTTCCTATAATTTGGTATAATAAAATTTTTAACTTTGCCGTTTCATAAATTCGAATCATTTGTAAAAAATACATTGGTAAAGAAGGCATATTATTCGATTCAAGATTATATAGATGATAAAAAAGCGTGGAGTTAATGCTTGTTGACTTTCAGGCAGGATATATAACATACATATATAATTGTATTCAACTAACATGACTGTATTTTTAGATGTTGAAAAAGAGTAACTACTGAGTTTCTTACCGGTTCTTCTCGGTAGAATCTCCATTCCGAACCGGTGGTAGCTTTACTTAATATAGTTTGTTAAATGACGATTCAAATGTGCTTGTAAAAGCCTATTTTAATAAAGTATATTTTTATGTTGACAACGTATTTTGACTACCTATCACGTAGTTAAGTGCAATAGTGTTGTATTATAAGTAAAGGTATCATCATCATATCAGCATCCCTTTCTCGTCGACTGGATATAGGCCTCTCCAAATGCACGCCACTGTGGTCTTTCTTCGGCAACTCGCATCCAGCTCCTGCGCAAATCGTCACTCCACCGTGCCTGAGGACGTCCTACACTACGTTTGCCGAGACGCGGTCTCCACACTAGAACACGTTTTCCCCAACGGCTATCGGTTCTACGACAATAAATAAATAATATGAAATAAAGGTATATTAATCATAAACTCTTAGCAGTGCACGACATAACTGAGTTATTAGCGAATCGCATGAAATACGTAAATCTAAGGTTTGTTTATCTTTTTCCCTATTTGCATTGGAATAGTATAAGACGATTCTACAATCCGTAAGCAAAGATGACTTCTTTAGTCATCGGGCTCATAAGATTGATAAGGAACGGAGGTCAGCGCGATCTTAATGAAGATTCGCACGAATGTGTGGCGCCGGCATAACAATGATCACAAAGCTTATCGCGTCCATCTAACAGACGTAAACGATTTTAATTACTGCGAACATATTAAAATAAATACATTTTAAATTGTGATAGTCATATACACTGATTGTTTAATAAAAGCCAGACGGAGCGCTCGGGACATTAAAGTGAAGCTACAAAAGCGAATACAACATCGTTTGTGCAGACCAGCTGAGTAGGCTCATCAGATATTCATTACTTAACTAAACGATAATTTTCTAAATCGACTTATGATCCAACTTAAAATTTTATTATCTGTGGTTAAAGGATAGATTTGGTGGGCTTTTAAATCAAAATGGCGGCTGTTTTCTATTTTCTAACTGATCACAATGATAAATATGATTCATAAATTGATGACAAAACGATTAAGTTTGACTTTTTCATAAGCAAAATAAATAATGGATAGGAGTTCTCTTACAGCGGGGTTTTTATTATTCTCGTATATAGGTAATTAGATTTTCTTTTTTTTAATTTATAGGGGGGGGGGGGGGTCAAACGAGCAGGAAGCTCACCTGATGGAAAGTGGTTACCACCGCCTATGGACATCCGCAACACCAGGGGATTGCAGGTGCGTTGCCGGCCTTTTAGGAAGAAGTATGCTCTTTTCTTGAAGGTTCCCGTCGCCGTCGCCGTTAGCTTTTTTTAGGGGTTAGTAGTAAGTTGCTATGCATAAGAAGTTTGACCATGAAAGAGCAACAGACAGACAGACAAACAGCATTTATATTAGTACAGATATACGTGTATATAAAAAATAAATTAACAAGTCGAAATAGTGATTCAAAATTTAAGTTGCGGTGTCCGTTGACAGTACAAATTCTAAATTCCGATGGGAATCCATTTTATAAGTTTGACGTTTCAACCAAAATGGCGGCCGCAAATGGAAGCGCGCGCTAATCTTGTTGACGAGTTGTTTTAGTTTAGAAATTTGAAGCCTAGCAGTCGGAACTGGGGAATATAAAAAAAAATAAAGGTCAAAAGGTTATTTTAACATTCTGGGATCGTAGTTTTAGTGACGAAAGCGATCTTTATAATGTTTTTTTATGTTTTAATCATGACAATGTAATCGGTCTAAGTCAAAATATATATAATGTAATTAGGATCTATTAAGTCGTGTTAATAAATTGAGTTGAATCGAAATGGCCCAGTTGTTAGAATGCGTGCATCTAAACCGATGATGGCGGGTAAATTGTAAATTTCCCACAGCTGGGCTAAGGCCTCCTCTCCCTTTGAGGAGAAAATTTGGAGCATATTCAACCACGCTGCTCCAATGCCGGTCGGTGGAATACACATGAGGCAGAATTTCGTTGAAATTAAACACATGCAGGTTTCCTCACGATGTTTTCCTTCACCTCCGAGCTCGAGATGAATTATAAACACATGTAATTAATTGCCAAAATCGGTTAAGATGCACGCGTTCTAACCACTGGGTCATCTCTGCTCGGTTGTCGTTTGTTTGTATTAATTTTAAGTGAAATTTCACTGATTTATTTTTTTCTTATATTTGTTTTAAGCGTAATTATAATTGTTTCCTAAATGAATAAATGAAATAGATAAATCTAAGGTTTGTTTATCTTTATTCCTTCTTCGATCGGCGTAGACTGTACTATCAGTGCAAACCCACTTATCAGAGATTCCGCCCAAGCATTACTTAGTATTTTGTGTTCCGGTTTAAAAGGTAAGTGTAACTCCAGGTATAGTACGACACAACTTAGATGCAGCATCTGCAATCCACGTCCGAATTAAGTGCGTATTAAAAATGATCAATCTTTATCTATTTGTTATGCGAAAATGATCTTTATGCAAACGTAATAATTTCCAATGTCATATAAACGAATACATACCCCAATTTGTTTTTGTTTTAAATTCAATGGTACATTTAAATTGTGTTTCGTACTATACTAGGGACATAAGACGATTGCTTTGGCGATTTAAGGAATGTCTATCGAAGGTAGTGACTTTTATCACGTGCGGCAATTGTCAGTCAGTCTGCCTACTTATTAAAAAAAAAAAAAAAACGCAGTCACACGAGCATACGAATTAAAATAATCCACGTCACACAAGTGGCAATATTGATACGGCGCTTGTAATCACATCGCGAGACTTTTGATTGATGGCATTCATGACGCAAAGGCATTTCAATGCCAGTGAGCATCGTTTCCCAACCTTTACACACTAAACACCCACAATATAATCTAACCCCTTGCTAATATTTGAATTTCGAATGTTGGCTATGTCATTTTAAAAATGGTAAAACTTTACTAGTAGTATGAAACAGATTCTATTTTAAATTTAGGACAAAGGAAAATTTGGAATACGCTCCATTTGTTAAATATTTACCGTTGTTTATTTTTTTTTTAATATTGATTTTCTAATGAATGAATGAACATTAAGTACTTTTATATATACAAATATGAATTACTGTACAAATCTTGATCGCGTGGAATGGCGGCAAGAATGCTAGCAGCACTTTCCCGTTGAATCGCAATTCCGATCATCTGGCTGAAAAATGAACCAGCTCGTGAGGCGAATGAGGCGAGCTATTATACTTTAATGAGGGTTTTTGCATGAATAC
The DNA here is from genome assembly GCF_905147765.1 of Vanessa atalanta. Taxonomy (NCBI): domain Eukaryota; kingdom Metazoa; phylum Arthropoda; class Insecta; order Lepidoptera; family Nymphalidae; genus Vanessa; species Vanessa atalanta. Next base: position 2,287,338 of record NC_061898.1, on the reverse strand, counting down.
TATTCGTACATAATACTTATGTAATAAGTATGATTTATATAACTTGGTTTCATTCAAAAACTACAAAGTCTATTAAGGCATAACGTAGCTTAATATGTTGTATATATATTTAGATATAGAAAGTATTATTTAACATCAGAAGAATTGGTTTATATTTATTACAGACTACTACTATAATAAATAAATAATAATAAAAATATATACATATAACTTTAAACTTCAAAGCAGAACACAACAATACATAGATATTCCACCTTTCCTTTGTGTAGCCGCGTTGCTTTAGGTAGGGTGAGTGAGCCAGTGTAATTACAGGCCAAGGACACAACATTTTCACGTGATTGGCGGCGCGACGATAAAAGCATACTGCTACATTGTATATAGTTTTATATTGTGGAGAGTTACACCAAGTTTGAGAACCACTGTCATGGAGGCATAGATCTTAACTATGGACAATTTCTTTAAACACCATATTGACCACGAAATATGAATGATATTTTTATTTGAAATTGGCCCTTATTGCAATGGGGTAAGATGTGCGTTAAATTAAGATTGATTTGTGTTCTCGCGCGATGATGATGGAAACGGTTCGTTCTATTGCATGTGACGTTTCTAGAACGTTCGAAATTATTGCTTTTTTAGATTCTAGACTATAATAGTTCTAACCAACTTTATCCATAGCAGACAAACCGTCAATATAAAATTGTTGACGGTTTATCTGCTCCTCCTTGAAGGGTGAATTAAAAAAGTAGCCATGTCCTTCGGGACTCGAAACTATCTCAATACCAAATCTCATCTAAATCGTTTTAGCGTTTTAAGCGTGAAGAGGTAACAGACAGAGTTACTTTCTCATTTATAATTTGAGTATATATACGTAACGTATCAAAATGGCGTTTACATTGACATATATGTCGGAGGAGCAGGATGCCGAACAGTTGGGTTCGGGGATTAATCCGACATTTGTAAGACTATGTGGGCGTGCAATGGAGATATTCACAAAATAAAACGTATTTAATATCGTCTAATCACTGTATTCATTGATTCAATAATCGTACACCACAATAATATCAAAGGATTACAATAATTCATCTCGATTAAGAGCAAATGGGTTTGCAAGCAACCATCGCATTCGAGAAGCTTGTCAAAACATAACGACTCGCGTTGCCATGACACTTACAACTCCATTCGGGGTGACCCGCTCTTATAAGTAAATCAGCCATCAAAAATTATTGCCAACTACTCGATTCATTAATTATCCAAATCAACGACTAAAGTAACCACGCTCCGATATATATATATATTATATTGGACAACATCACATACATTACTCTGATCCCAATGTAAGTAGCTAAAGCACTCGTGTTATGGAAAATCAGAAGTATTCAAAATACAAAATCAACTCATTCATTATTCAAGTAGGTAGATATGGATGCGTCATGTTGCATTGAATTATATGTAAAGACGGATCAGAAAGAAAGAAAAAAGATTCTGCAGAGAAGAACCGGCCAGAAACTCAGTAGTTACTTTCCATCATCTTAATTACCGAGTATGTCACTCTGTGTGAGTGTGTGTTTGTGTGTGTGGGTGTGTGTGTGGGCCGGTATTTGTTTGTCGTACCGTCTAAACAAACGCAGTATAATCATATTAATATATTAGGTATATTATTACATACAAATTCCGTGTGTATAGAAATTGGATATGTCGAAGAATTTGTTGTCTTTGTAATTTCGACGTCTCCTATTTCGCCGCACGATCGCGTTAATTCGAAGCTAATTAGGATATCCGTTCACTGGATGCGATATTTTAATATATATTTCGGTCCATATTCGAGGAAGCTCCTTGTTCAGTAATTGGAAATATACTTACTTTACCACATAAACAAGTCCCTCCCATTTAACCCTTAAAGTCGCAGTCAGAGAGGACAAATGTATGGGATTTCGCTTGAGCCAAATAACTTGGAAATTTTAACTTTAAGTGGTAAATAAGCGTGTTAATCTATATATATAAAAGCGAAATACCGCTCACTGATTGTTCAGGAAATATCAGAAGCTATAACACCTACAAACTTAAAATTTGGCATGTAGGTTCCTTACGGATTTTACATAACTCCACTCCTAAGCGAGTAAAACGGGAGTTGGGACTTTGTGTTTAATAAATTTCCCGCGGATAAAGCTGCAGGTTACTTAGTTATGGACTATATATATGGTTAGTTAGTTCAAATTGTTTTTATTTCCCACAGCTGGGCTACGATCTCTCGTCTAGAGGAGAAAACATTCGTCAGTTGATATGTTACTCGTCGAAGCCCCCAGGGCTGTCAATCTTATGTTAAAGTACAGGAGAATGACGTTTCCTGTGTTACCAGTTCGTACTTTTGGTTATATTTATTGTATTAAATTAAAAATGATTTGTCGACGTCGATATTTAACTAGCTATTTTTAAGTTACAATGAGTGTACACCACGTACATTGAAATTTCTCCGTTCTTAAATGTATATCAATTACCATGGTGGTTTAAAACGGTTAACGACAACGATTATGTTTCGATTCGATTACGTTGAACTGTCGATTTGCTGGTGAATCGATATATATATTATAATTATACATTATTTTTTGATGTCATAGGTTGGCACCTGAGAACATGGGCCACATGATGGTAAATGGTCATCGCCGCCCATAGACAATAGCACTGGAAGAAATATTAACCATTTCTTACATCGCCAATGCGCCACCAACCTTGGGAACTAAGATGTTATGTCCGTAGTGCCTGTAGTTACACTGGCTCACTCACCCTTTGAACTGGAACACAACAATACTGGGTATTGCTGTGTAGCACTCTACTGTGAGCCGCGTAACAGAATTCGTTCCAAAAAAAGTCATATAAATGTCTAATTAATATTTAAACCTACTCATGCATTCACTGTCGAGGACTAGACGAGATAATAACATTAAGACTCGGCAGTGTTTCCCAAGGTTTTTGCCATAGCAAAGATGTAAAAAAAAAAGTATTAAAAACAAATGCATGTACAACCCTATTCCTCGATAACGCCGCCGGTCCGTCTTGAGCATTTCATTAGATCATATAAATTGACACCCAGCTAATGGGAATGAGATCGATGTTTTATTTTTAATTAATACCTTCCTTTTATTTTTAATACTGGCCACTTCGGTGTTGAAATTAAAAAGTTGTACTTGTTCTAAGTCCGTCCCACACGTAGTGACCAAGTTTAAAAATAATTACGTTTTCAATTAATATAAATGAAAAAAAAAAGTATGAATAATTCATGTTATTGGAAAGATATTTTTTTTTCTTTTTATACAGGGAGTTGGACTGTCAAGAATACCTCTTGATGATAAGTGACCAGTGTCACCCATAGACTTCTTTAAAACACCAATGCGTTAATAACCTTGACAACTAAGATGTTATGTCCCTTGTGCCTGTAGTTACACTGGCTCACTCATCCGAGACAAAGAAACTGTGTATTACTGTACCGCCAAGTAAAAATTATCTTCGTAGTGGTAAACCGTCAGGTATGAAGCAAAAAGCTATGTCCTTCATTGGAGTTCAAGCTTGTTTTATACAGAAATTTCATCAATTTCGGTTCAGTGGTGTGGCCTTGAAAGAGCGACAGACAGACAGAGCAGACAGAAAGAGCAATCGACAGAGATGCTTTCTCATTTATAAGAATAGATAATTACACTCACTTATGAGAAAAACCAAAACAAACTCAACAGTTTTTATTAACAATTATTTTATACAGTTTAACGTTTATTTAAAAATCTCATTATTTAAAAATAATGTTACTTTGAAGGTTGAACATCCTATCTTAAACCAAGCCGGATTGGTTAAAAATAATTCGAATACATTTAATTTAATAATATTTTTATTTAATATCTAATGTAGATTATAAAATAATATACTACGTCACAATTATTTTTATAATCTATACAAAGAAAAAGAAAAACAATATTCTAAACAGCTATTTCCGTTTTCCCGCCAACTGTCACCTTTGCAGATAATAAATGCGCGTCTAAACGCTCACTCGGCTGTCAAACGTTTTGTTCGAACTTGGAACGCGCCGACGAGCAAATACAAAGCGAGATTAAGAGCACTGGCAGGTGAGACGAAATCGGATGGCGCTTGTCAGGAAAATTCAAATTTGGAACGTATTTCTTTAAACTATATTCGTTTTGTTTTTATTTTAAATTTCATTCATTACAGGAAAAAATGATAATAAATATTGTTTTTTTAAGGTTTTTATATTATTGATCGTCAATAAAATGATTTAAATATTTTTAATTCGACAATTTAGAAACCGGATTAGAGAAAAATTAAATTAAAAAGCAGCGGAATTATTATAACAATTATTTTCGATTTAAAAATATATAATATTTTGTAACGTTAAAAATTCGTAACTCCATGTTCTATGTTTAACTTTTGGTTCAACATTTTCAGGGCGCTTTGCTCTTAGTACGATTACAGGAAAAGTGTGGACTTGCCATAATTAAAAAAATATATTTTTTTTTTTAATATGTATATTGCATTGTATTGATAAATGAATTATATTTATTAAGTAATTCACGAAATTAAGTATAGAAAGAGAAATGGAAATGTATAGAAAACTCTTTGATTATATATATAATTAGATAGAGTATCCCAATACAAAAGAACTAAAACGAAGCCAACTTCATTATCTTGGTGTGTGTGACGGCTACGCTTGACACGCCGAACGTCACGCTGCTTTACTAGTGTGCGTGTACTTAGGCCAACTGGTGACCAAAGTTTAGAGAGTCCTGGGCTAACACTACTTACCCACCTAAGACATATCTGAACGTAGACTTGAATTAAATTAATTAAATGGGTTTGATTAATTGCAGGACTCAAACCATACGATCTGTTTAATTTATTAAAGTTATGGATTATTTCGCATTATCGTCTATTTTTGACTTTGACTTGACTTAGCTGGGGCCCCCTTGAATCCACAGGGCCCTGGGATGTAGCCCAAAAAGCCATATGGTAGATCCGGCTATCCACTATTTTTTTTGACGGGGTCTCAGCTTTGACAGTCAAACTAGACTTATAACAATACGTACACCAAATATTAATTATTTTAATAATTTGAAACATATAGAATAAATTAAAAATATATATTTTTTCATGAGAAACGATTACATACACATATGTTGCCACAGCAAAAAAAAAATAACACTTAAAAACTTCTAAACAGAAACGACATTATATATTATTTATAACCCTATTGGCTTATCCATATAAATCTAACTCCTCTACCCTACAAGGGTTACACTGAGATGCATCCACTTCTTGCGTAGTTTTTTAGTTTCAATTTTAGTGCAGACGCTCGACAATAGTTAGAACACCTAGTCAACCTACATTTGACAGTTCAGAAATACAATCATAAAAAACGTATTATGTCCCTGGACTATGTGTATTTAGGAACTACAAAGCACTTTTATAAGTTAAAATTCACATGTGTATTTATATTAAATATTATTAGATCGTTTATTTATATATAATTTTATGATATAGTTAGGCAGATGAACAAATCTTATGGGTCATCAACTCATCACCGCTCATACACAATGGCGCTGTATGAAATATTAACCATTCCTTACATCGCCGATACGCTATTAACCTGTGGAATTAAGATGTTATATCCGTAGTGTCTGAAGTTAAACTGATTTTCCTTTCGAATTGGAAAACAACAAAACTAAATATCGCTACTTTAATAATATCTGATGATAAATATCCCCACCCAGACGGCCTTGCACAAAACCCTACCACCAAGTTTTTTTTTTTTTTTTATGTCATAAGGTGGCAAACGAGCAGGAGGCTCACCTGATGGAAAGTGACTACCACCGCCCATGGACATCTGCAACACCGGGGGGCTTGCAGGTGCGTTGCCGGCCTTTCAGGAAAGAGTACGCTCTTTTCTTGAAGGTTCCCAAGTCGTATCGGTTCGGAAAAACCGCCGGCGAAAGCTGGTTCCACAGAGTGGTTGTGCGAGGCAGAAAATGTCTTAAAAATCGCGCTGTTGTGGATTTTCGGACATCTAGGTGGTGCGGGTGATATTTGGAATTTTGACGAGATGTCCGAAGGTGAAATTCAGCAGCCGGGATTAATTCGAACAATTCCTCGGAACATTCCCCGTGATAAATTCTGTAGAAGATGCAGAGCGATCCAACATCTCTACGCAAAGCCAAAGGATCAAGCAGATCGGAAAGGGCTTGATCGTCGATAATTCGAGCCGCTCTACGTTGGATACGGTCAAATGGAAGGAGCTGGTACTGGGGAGCACCCGCCCAAAGGTGAGAGCAGTATTCCATGTGAGGCCGAATTTGCGCCTTGTATAGTCTTAGACGATGGGCCGACGTGAAATACTGTCTTGCCTTGCTGAGCACACCAAGCTTTTTTGATGCCAATTTGGCTTTGCCTTCCAATTGACCGCGGAACTGAACGAGACTCGAAACATCAACGCCAAGTATTCCGATACTAGCTGTAGCGGCTAACGGAATGTTCTCGAATCGTGGAGATACGACAAATGGTGTTTTTTTAGCGGTTAACGCGCAAACTTGCGTCTTTTTGGGGTTGAAGTGAACTAAGTTTAGCCGACCCCAGTTCGAGACTTTGTTTAACGAAGACTCGATTTCAGATACAAGTTTGTTCCGGTTTTCTTCGACGTTTTCCCGAGAAATATTAGCACGGCCGGTGTATGAGGTGTCTACGGTGCTGTCGTCTGCATAGCAATGAATGTTACTGATTTGCAACAAGTCATTGATATGCAGAAGAAACAGAGTGGGTGATAGAACGCAGCCTTGTGGAACACCAGCATTGACGAATTTTAAGTCAGAGCATGCACCGTCGACAACGACCTTGATGCTCCGATCTGCCAAAAAACTGGTAATCCAATTGCATAATTTTCCGGGAAGCCCATAGGAAGGAAGCTTCGAAAGAAGCGCTTTGTGCCACACGCGATCGAAGGCCTTCGCTATGTCCAGACTGGCTGCTAATGCCTCCCCTTTGCTCTCAACTGCTTCCGCCCATCTATGAGTAAGGTAAACTAGAAGATCACCGGCTGAGCGACCCCGACGGAAACCGTACTGGCGGTCGCTAATCAGCTGGTACTCCTCTAGGTACCGCAGGAGCTGGCAGTTTATAATGGACTCCATTACCTTGGAGAACAAGGAGGTGATGGCTATAGGCCTATAATTGGACGGGTCTGAGCGGTTGCCCTTTTTAGGGATCGGATGCACCAAAGCAGTCTTCCAGGAGTTCGGGACGACGCCGAATGCATAGGATTGCCGGAAAAGACGCGTTAAGACCGGCGCCAACTCGGGAGCACAAGTCCGTAGCACGATTGGAGGGATGCCATCGGGTCCACTCGACTTATGAATATCCAAGGAAAGAAGTGCTTTACGAACTGCACTTTGCCGGAATTTAACCTCCGGCATCGTGGTATCACACCGCGGGATTGTTGGTGGTGACTTTCCTCGGTCATCCAGAGTCGAGTTCGCTGCGAAGAGAGAGCCTAAAAGATCAGCCTTCTCCTTCGCTGTATGGGTGAAATATTTGTATATACATATAAACTAAATAAAAATATATTACCGAAGTGTAACTGTTTTCTTGACGGTACTCGTTGAGTCAATATTTCGATATCAATTTCCTCATCTAGAATTAGACTAGTTCACCGTTCAAACCGGAACACAACAATACTAATAGCTGAGTACGGCTGTTTGACGGTAGAATATCTATTATTAACTATCCAAAATATTTTGTGAGTGTTGAGATGGAGATATCTCAAATATCTTTACTAATATAATAAACGCAAAAGTAACTCTATCTGTCTGTGTGTTGCACTTTCACGGCCGGACCACTGAACCGAATTTGTTGAAATACCCTACCCTAAAACGTGGACGAAGCCGATGACAAATATTTTACAATAAGTAAAATTGTGCTCCTTCAAAATAATTGAACTCTGTGTACCTTTTTCTAAGTTCAACACTCAAGCCACGACCAATTTGAAAATACAAGATTACGATGAAGAAAAATTACTAAAAACACACGGTCGTTATTTTTATTAGTACAATATATTTGTTTTATTGTTTGTCTTTAGGAAGTAAATAACTACATCAAATTTATATATTATCTGTTGATAAGATAATATTTAATTTATTGTGAGGGATTGAAACGATTAATAGTATTGTAGAGAGATATTTTTAACTTTGCCGTTTCATAAATTCGAATCATTTGTAAAAAAATACATTGGTAAAGAAGGCATATTATTCGATACAAGATTATATTGATGATAAAAAATCGTGGAGTTAATGCTTGTTGACTTCCAGGCAGGAGACATAACATACATATATAATTGTACTTAACTAACATGACTGTATTTTTAAATGTTGAAAAAGAGAAACTACTGAGTTTCTTGTCGGTTCTTCTTGGTAGAATCTACATTCCGAACCAGTGGTAGTTTTACTTTAAATAGTTTGTTAAATGACGATTCAAAAATGTTTGTAAAAGCCTACTCGAATAAAGTATATTTTGATTTTGTAGTTTATTTTTTTTTATTAACTAGTTGAACCGGCGACGGCGACCGGCGACCGCGCAAAAGTTGTAAAACATTATAGCACATTAAGCTGATTGGTCAAAAATGCACAAAGATTATTCTAGTTACCGAAAAGTTGAATTATAATGAGTTCTAAGTATATTCTTTACTTAGGAAATGATTCTCCATACAAATCTCCATCCCCCTTTTCACACCCTTAAGGGATCGTTATTTTTCTTCCCCGGAACGGAGTTACTTTCGCATTTACAATATTAGTAGGGATCGATAGGCAGGCTTCTAAATGAATCTAATACTTTGGTATTTAATCTTTGGATGGATATAGAGGTAGGGGACGACCAACGAAACGATGGATGGATGTGTGAAAGACGATATTGCTGGAAACATGTGAGATGTCGTCAGACAGACAAGTATGGAAGAAGAAGACACGCTGCGCTGACTTTGGTATTGAATTTGTGACCTTATAGTTTAGATCTGGTAGTTCTGTCAGATCAAAATGCTAATTGTTTAAATGTTAAATAATTAATAAGCGTGTTATATTGCAGTCTGTTGTATTTATTAAATAGAGTATTGTTAAAAAAATTGTTATTGGAGGCTAACGTAACTATTAATGCTGTATATACCTATTAAGTGTTTGAAATTGTATCTGTCATTTTATCGTATTCTAGTTTTAAGTGCTATATTTCAAATATTGTGGTGTAACGATTAAATAAATAAATAAAAAAAAATCATATTAACCCTACATCAAATAAAAGGAGTTAAGTAATTATCCGTAAATGCTAATGCTACTAATATTGGGCAAAGGCTCAACTGAACTTATTCTAACACTCCGTTCCAATGCGAATTCACTCGACACAATAGGTCCTGATATTTTCTTCACCCCCAAGCACGAGATGTTACTATAAACACAAATAAAGCCATGAAATTTATTCATATTAGTGTTTTTTTTCCGGGATTGAACTCGTAATCTTCAGTTAAGATTCACCTATTCGAGCCACTAGGCCGTATATGTTGTGGTAAAAAAAAAATCTACAATAAATAATATCTGTTGAGTTTCAATGTTATATCGATATGGTCCAGGAGGCAGCGTTGATAATTACAAAATCATTTCGTGTCGTTTTTAATTATATTATTATCTTAAGTTATTTGTCTCGTCGATATAGTGGCGAGCTAATAAGGCTGCATATCTTGAGATCTTCGGTTCAAACACAAGGTTGAGAAATTAAAAAGTTTAATAAATTGAATTTTTCCGTCGAGAAATTCTCAATAGTAATCTGGAAGTCGATAGTGTACAGAAAATAAATCTGTAGTCTGGTTATAAGGACATATCAGGAATGAATATTGTTTGCATCAGAAACGTTGAACTAGAACGTTACAGAAATTCAAATAAAAGAAAAAACTAAAATTCGAACATGTCATTTCGAAGCAATTGAAAATCGAAAAAAAAATCCGAACACTTTCGATCCAAAATAAATTTCATTTTAAAAAGAAATCTTTTACAAATACATATTTTTTAAATTAAGAACGTTATTATTGAAACGATTATGAAAAAATCTTGTTAAAAACAATCAATTCGAATCATTTTTTATTTAAAACTACATAACCAATACTTTCACGAATTATAAAATCATCACGTGTTTTAACGGTCAAAGAAATTCTTGAACATTGTAAAACTATTAATACTATTCTATACCTTAATCAGTAACAAATAAGATTCAATATCGCTTACATTAATATTTCTTGAAATACCAATGCATCATCATCAAATACAGGTGTAATGAAATGTAAATTCATACGAAATTAGACTCTAATACTCAAGAAATACATTTTAAAATTCATTGTAGGTACTAATTTAATTGGAGCAAATCTTGCTTGAGCTATTATTATCAGGTCATAATTTGATAGTGTTCTCTTTTTAAAATGTAATTCCATTTTTATTTTATTTTTTAAATTTAGGCCAGTTTTATACTATTTACATTTTACGTAAGCAATTTTACACGGAGTGCACTTTGTACTGGAAGTGTTGCGCAAATGCGCTCTGGTCAATGAACCTTCAGCTGTCGCGGGTTTGATGATCCATTCGTAACTATATTTTATTATTGAAGTTATATGAACTTCTTTAGGCGCGTTATAAAAAATATTAGAGTTCATTTTCAAATCAAGAGCTGAGATGGCCCAGTGGTTAGACCGCGTGCATTTTAACGGATGATCGCTTGTTCAAACCCAGGCATGCACCACTGAATTTTCATGTGCTTAATTTGTGTTTATAATTCATCTCGTGCTCGGCGGTGAAAGAAAACATTGTGAGGAAACCTGCATATGGCTAATTTCAACGATATTCTGCCTCATGTGTATTCCACCAATCCGTATTGGAGCAGCGTGGTGGAATATGCTCCATACCTTCTCCTCAAAGGTATAGGAGACCTTAGCTCAGCAGTGGGGATTTACAGGCTGTTAATGTTTAAAAAAAAAGAGTTCATTGTTATGACGTGTACATTCACGTCACCCACATGAAATCTACACTAAGAAGTTGCTCGCAAAACTGCCAATAAAGTGTCACGTCGCTTGATATAGACAACTTTAGACCTTATCATAATTTACAATGGTAATATTATTACAAGTAGTTATATTTTTTTATGGCATTGGTTGGCGGACGAGCATATGGGCCACCTGATGGTAAGTGGTCACCACCGCCCATGGACAAAGGCGCTGTAAGAAATATTAACCATTCCTTAAATCACCTATGCGCCACCAACCTCGGGAACTAAGATGTTATGTCCCTTGTGCCTGTGATTACACTGGCTCACTCACCCTTCTAACCGGAACACAACAATATAAGAGCACTGTTATTTGGCGGTAGAATATCTGATGAGTGGGTGGTACCTACCCAGACGGGCTTGCACAAAGTCCTACCACCAAGAAAATAAATATGAACCAATCGTCGTTATTAAACCGCCAAACGTAAAAAAAAGTATTGCTTCTTAATGTTATTGTATTCCAGTCTGAAGGGCGAGTAAGTCAGTGTACATACAGCCTAAAACATCTCAGCTAACTTTTCTTACACAGATTATATCTATTAGCGACTATTCATGAAGTCCGTCTGCGTATCTAATTGAAATTAAATCTGTACTAATATTATAAACGCGAAAGTAACTCTGTCTGTTTGTTGACGTCACGGCCATTACGAAGTGTTCGCATGTAAGGTCGATTTACTAATTAGATAAAATAAATATTATATTTAAATATCAGCTCGCTCTGCACAGCGTCTTGACCGCGCGCCCATTTTCATATTTTTCTCTTTTCCCGCGCTTTCGCGATGTGTCACTCGAGATGACAGATGCATAAATACACAGATAATATATATTTATATAAAATATAAATCTAATACTAATGAATATGTCATTATAGATCTGTGTAATTACACGAAGCAAGCTTGAAGCTGTTTTATGCCTAATATCTAACCAAGCGCTAAATCGCGAGCCAGCATACTAGATATATTATTAATAAAGAGTCATATTATTAACGGTGACATTCTCGAATCTCGGTACTATGTTAGGTAATCAACACTCTGTAGTATACATATTTATACATTACATATTACATTACATATTATACATTAATATTCATTTTTTCCAATTCGCTATTTATGTTAATAGATAAGAAAATCGGTATTTTTTTTTTGTGACAAACTTAATTTAATGAAAATGATAATCGAATCAAAATATACTTTATTCAAGTAGACTTTTACAAGCACATTTGAATCGTCATTTAACAAACTATATTAAGTGAAGCTACCACCGGTTCGGAATGTAAATTCTACCGAGAAGAACCGGCAAGAAACTTTTTTAACAGTTATGTTAGTTAAATACAATTATATATGTATGTTATATATCCTGGAAGTCAACAAGCATTAACTCGACGTTTTTTCATCATCTATATAATCTTGTATCGAATACCTTCTTTACCAATGTATTTTGTTAAATTTAATTCAAGCGAGTGCGACATTTTTATTTTAAATACTGAGACTGTCAAAGCTGAGAACACGTCGGGAACAATAGTGGTCAACAGTTGCCCTAAGTACACGCACACTAGTTAAGTAGCGTGACGTTCGGCGTGTCATGCGTAGCCGTGACACACACCTAGATAATGAAGTTGGCTCGTTCGTTTTAGTTCTTTTGCAGTGTGACACTCTATCTAGATATATTTAAATATTCTAAACTCTTAGCATTCGTTTCATTTGATTATAAAAACACAATGTAACATAATATTCTCGATTTTAAAATACAAGTCTCAATTAAAAATTAAAGACAGATGGAGTGCACGGAACGTTATAGTGAAGCAAGAAAAGCGAATACGAAAAACATTACTTATCTTCTATTATGACTGCGAATACTTTTATAATATTTCAAAAGTATTTTACTAAATAAAAAAATGGCGGCAATATTCGTCCGATAAATATTAATAATAAAATCAATGTATTGAATCATACGTTTGAGTTTCGAACGCGAGCCGCACAATTTTATTTTCGATTCTATAAACAATTATTTTGAATATAGAACAGGTGTTCGAATTAAAAAATATATCTACGAGCCTTACTTTCATCTATCTTTGTAAAACAATCTTTAGCACATTTCAAAAGTAGAATAATTAAAAGTTAAAAAAATAGAGCAACTTTTTAAAAAATACACCTTTTTATTGTATAAAAGTGCATCCACACAAGTGGCCCAGTTTCCAACAGGTCCACATTTAATCCTGGAAGTGTGAACTCCGCTACCCACGAACGGAAGCAGCGCCAACTGTTCACGTGATTTTTTTTATTCGCGACTATAAAACATACGGCATTCGTTAACTCCTAACCTTTTTTTAATATTTTTATCAGACTTTTGTATTGTAAAATGTAATTTAATTTAATATTATCCAAATCAAGTTCGAAGTATTTTTTTTTATTAATAGCTGTAAATATAATGTAAGTAAATTATAATTCCATGTCATAAGTTTTTATTTTTTAAAATTATACATTTATTATAATATATGCAAATGCAGAATAAAAATCATCTTTAAGCATATATACTAGAAGAATTTTTTTCTTCTACTATATATATTTAAAGATGATTTTTCTGGTATTTTCTGAATTAACAAAGGGAACAATTATATATCAATAAAATCCCATATACATATATTAAATACCGCATCGACTTTTGATAGCAGCGATGTCTCTATAAACTATCATTAAAAATGTAATCACACAAAATTTAAATTTAGATCAAAGCGTAATCAAGAACAATATTAAAAAAGCAGCTATATATAAAAATTTCAAATTTAGAACGTTCGCTGTCAAAATTATGGCACAGATTAAATACAACTTCCGAGTAACGTTTGTTCTCTTTAACTTTCGCTGAAACTTCTCTAGTCGCCGATCACTACTATTAGCGTTCAATACACAAAATTAAGAATGCATATCTAAGAACCTTATTACTAAGAAATAAAGCCTATATTTGTTTGTATAGAATGATTTCGAATTTGGTAATATTAGAATTTGATACGCATAATTAATGTTGCGTGTTATGTCGATGTTATTTATATGGTACTAAGGTTGATTTTCGTTTGTTTTAATATATATTGAAAATTGTTATTGTTTAAAAATATTCTGCCATGCATGTTGCCAACTCGAGACGTAGTGGCGTGATGTGACAAGCGTTTTTTCATTCGTTAATGTTGATTAATTTGAGGACTCTATTCCTCAGTTTTAAGGTTTAAAATAAAATAATTTTCAAGATTTCTCATTAAAATTCTGTATGCGATTGCATAATTCGTATTTATCAATTTTTTGAATTAAATTTAAAGTTTTTAAAATTGCACGTTTTGTAATGTTCTTGCAATTTTTGGCGGGAATTATTTCAATTGTGTTTAGAATGACTACGAACAAAAACTTTTAATTTGAAATGTCACATAAATTTTAAACTTGGAATCTCATTGAATTTTGTTCCAAGTATTGAAAGAGGTTGAATAATAACAATCTTTATACTTTATATTTGACACATCGTTCGTTTTTTAAAGTTTAAAATCATTCTTTTTAATTCATGTTGATGATTTAGTTAGTCAAGGCATGTTGAACGGATTTTGATGTCACTTTCGCTAGTAACGGAAGCCGTCTATTTCCGTTTCCGAATAAGGATTTGCTGCAAAATTATTTAATGATAATATTTAACTGATATAATCTATATTAATATTATAAATGCGAAAGTAACTCTGTCTGTTGCTCTTTCACGGCCAAAGTGCTGAACCGATAACGATGGAATTTGGTACCAAGTAAGCTCGAATTACGAGGAAGCACATAGTCTACTTTTTTTGGTTAATACCTGTCGACCCAACCCATAAACGCGAGCGAAGCCGCAGCGACAACTAGTTAGTTAAAATTTATAATTTGAATAATGAGCGCGCATTGGCGAATTTAAGACGTTTTTTTTTGGGAGACAAAACTAGGAAGTATAAAACATATATTTTTTTAATAAATCCGCAAGTGTGAGATCTTGACCCATGTGTCTGATACGGCAAATATAATAATTCATTGTTTT
The DNA here is from genome assembly GCF_905147765.1 of Vanessa atalanta. NCBI lineage: Eukaryota > Metazoa > Arthropoda > Insecta > Lepidoptera > Nymphalidae > Vanessa > Vanessa atalanta. Next base: position 2,272,185 of record NC_061898.1, on the reverse strand, counting down.
AATTCAGTAATTAAAGTGTTCAGTTAATTATTTACAACGTTACCTATAATTAAAAATGTTTATGTAATCTATAGTAATATTATAAATGTGAAAATAAATCTGTCTGTCTGTTTGTTACGTACACGGGTAAACCATTGAACCGATATTGAAATTTGTTATGAAGCAAGCTTGATCTCGAAGACATCGTCTCATACCGTAACCGTACCCACAAGCCTACACCATGAAGAACTGCCCGGGTACCGAGCGGGTTTTTCATTAAAAGAAATGAGTACTTATATGCCTTTATGCCTCTGTATGTTTGTGTTCTGTGTGTTCGTAAACTCTTCACCCGATTGTGATGAGACTGATGGTCCAAAAACATTTCTACGTTTGTCCTTCAATATAATAGTAACGGCGACCCTTATTTACCGGGTACGGTATTAAGTGTACTTAAATAACCTTTTATTAATCAACAAAAAATATTGATAACACTATTTTTAAATCAGCGTTACTGTCAATATCGCTCGATGCCAAATTCTATAAATAAAAAACATTAAGATCAAATCGTCTGAACGAAAATTATTTATTGCTTGATTGTCTATATATAAATAAATGACAAACGGGACTTAATAAATTCAACTTTGCGTATGACTAACATTAAAAAAAAAAAAAAAAAATTTGACAATTCGCGTCAAATTTTTTTTGTTATCTGTCAGTTTTCGATTAAACAACAAATTACGTTGTATAAAAAAAGACTTTTGTAGATCTTACGGTACGTATATTTTCTATCAATATTTTTTTAGCAAATCGCATTGAATATGTAATTTTATGGTTTTTTATCGAACAATTTATTGTGGTAAGTCACCAGTGCCCAAACTTTGGCGCCGTAAGAAAAACTTTTTACTTAACCTTGGAAGCTAAGATATTGCTCTTTTTGTTTATGTCCCTTGGACCTATAATTACACTTACTGAACCTTTAAATAAGACCACACCAAACCCACCAAGTGGAGTTTGGTGGTACCTACCCAGATGAGCTTGCACAAAGCCCTGCAATCAAGTACAACACGATCAAATTTTAGAAATTTTAAGCGACATTGTGTTTAATTTAAATAAATAATCTATTATACCCTGTATAAGTTAGTTTGATCTTTTTGACAGATGTCAATTTTTCTAATCGACATAAATTTGCAATGATGAACATATTATTTTCTTAATTTAATGTTTTTTAAAATTGTAAAAATATTTTAAAAAATACATATAATACAAAAATCCCTAATGATTCAAGCGTTATCCGAAAATTTTAAGACTTTATTGCTTCGATTAAATAGAAACACTGAAAATAATAGACGCTTGAACAATGTTACATCGCACGGACGGTAGGGACGCGAATGACAGGCGGTAACTGCTACAAATATCGATTACAAAAAATCCTTATTAAAGATCATTGTTAAGTTATTGTTACGAACGGGGGTCCTTTTGGTTGGGGTCTCTTTAGCTGGTATAACTCTTTTTAGAAAAATAAGGTAAGGTAATTGAATTCCAATTTGAATCACGCATTCCACCGTTCCATCGACCGTTATATAAATGTTATATTTTCTGTTTCCCATCACTAGTCCGTCTGTCAAAAAGATCAAGCTAACTTGAACAGGGTATAACAATAATTTAAGGTGTGAAGTTGTCTATTTGAGACGACACGTAATTGGCGGATTAGCGAGCAACGTCATCGTGTAGATATGACGTCACAATAGTTCATCTATACATATCATAAAATTGGAGTGTCTGTTGGTAATATTAAAATAACCCATTTTTACTAAATGCATATGTATGTATACACGGTACATATACCAAAACAACATTTTTTACAATTTTTGTCTGTCAGTCTGTTCAAGCTAATCTCTGGAACGGCTGAACCGATTTCGACGGGACTTTTACTGGCAGATAGCGGATGTAATAAGGAGTAACTTACTACTTTTATTATATATAGAATAAAAATAGAATCACGGTACAATATCCAAACAACGCGCACGAAGTCGCTGGCACAGCTAGTAACTAATAAATTCATCGCAATCGGCTCAGTACTTTAGATAGAAATCTGTGACAATTTAACAAGCAGACAAACAACACAATTATTAATATATATATAAGAAGATCTATTATAATATGTCATTTATTAAGTGTGACATCTAAAATTTGTACATTATGATTTTATAATGTAAATAATCCTATTAAAAATACACGTAGTTTAAAGTTCTACCTAAATGCGTTTGAAGTAACACCAGGCGATGTTTATGAGAACTAGACGTGACGACAGACATTCAACAGTCGGCAACATTTAGATAAATAAGGGAGAAGCGAATGTAACTACTTTTTTACGAATCTGACATTTTGTTTTTTTTTTTTGAGTTTATTTGTGCCGAGAGGGCACGGATTATCTCGCCAATGTCACTTACAAATCTTAGTAATTAGTGAACTACAAACGTTTAACAAAAATTATCTGACGTCAAATAATACTGTCATAAAATAAATTACTAGTCAAATTCGAATTCATCACCCGTAGTGGAATAAGTTACAATCCTTCTCGTTAACATAAGTTTACTTTTAAACATTTGAAAATTATGTGACATAAAAAAAAAAAACTTTTATTGAAATCCCTTAAAAACGCATCTTCATCAATTTAAAGCCGTGGTAGCTTTAATTGTGAAGATGATTTTTTAATCTACATATTGCGTTTCAAAATGTAGATTATACCAAAAATAAGCAAGATCATCGATAGTCGATAGCTGTAATGGCGCTCATACACGTGTTAATCCTCGGGATACAGTTATTCTTAGCTTGTATATTTATAATCTGTGAACATTTAATAAAAAAAAAATGATTCGAAATAATGACAAACAGAAATTTATTTAAATTAAAATATGAATATATAAATATTTCACCGTATTAAATAAGCGAGAACAATTTGTTATTCAAATAAGACAATATGATATATATATATATAATTAAATAATTTTCTGTCTAGTAGTCTTGAAATGCACGTCACTTATATCAATGTTATGCGGAGGAATGAGGACCATGTTGCGAGGAAGGTCTTGAGGAAGGGACCAACGATGGATGGATATGTGACGACGATATGGCTGGAAAAAATTTTACTTGTGAGACTATATAAATTACATAAAATATTTTTTCAATTAATATAGCTATTACTAACAGTATTTAGAACGGGATATTTACCATGTTTTTTATTTTTATTTGGTGGAGCTCGATATTTCGACATTATCTACGAATGTCTTGTTCACGAGTAATAAAAATAAACATGTTAATTTAAAATCCAATATAAATATTAAATAACTCAAAATTAACGCAAACACTATCGTAAAATGTCAAAAAGTTATATTGTCGATGGACGTGGATGGTTATAGAGGAAGATGACGACCAAAGAAACAATGGATGGATTGTGTGAAGACGAAGTAAGCATGTCACTCGTGAAATGACGTCAGACAGAGAAGGCAAACGAGGCCTTTAAACGAGGCGTGATGCTTGCGGGTTGGCATGGCGGAGACGACTAGTGCAGTTGAGTCTCGCTGACTGTACTGGCCGTCTTCGCGTTTCGACTCCACTACGATGCATCATTTATAAATCTATGAACAGACTTGACATCGATATACACTATCAAACTCTCCTTAAGAAATCTTTATTGCACGCTTTAAGTGAATAATCATTGTTATTGTGAATATGCCGATGGTGTTACAAATAAATAAATAAATAAATAAATATGCCAGTCTGTAAAAAAAAGCATATTTTAATTTTGAAATCATAAAATAAAAATTAAATAAATAGTAACCCAAGGGAAAAGCGTTATTCCCCTTCTACGTGACCTTCCCTCTCTTTGTATCTATCTCTCTCTAACATGTCTTTTTAAAAAAAACTAGCTTTTTATTATCGTTTTAATTCACACGAGATTTTTAATACCGATTTCATTTCATTGTCTATGTAATATATTATGAATTTTATTTGAATTTTTGCTACGAATTTGAACATATAAAACATACAGCTATGTATACATCTATTTGGGAGACATACACAATTAAAAACTATGTTAATGTCGAAACACTTGGACCTTGGAGTAGTGGTGCAAAAAGCTTCATTAAAAGTATAACACGTCGCCTCATTGCCACTGGTGACAGGAGGGCTGGTGCGTTTCACCCAGATGATCGAAGTTGCGATTCACACCCCTAAGAGGATGAAATGGGGGATTGGAAGTTCGTGTTTTATATATTTCACGAGGTCAAAGACGCAGGTTCAGCGAGTATTTGTATATATTCAAATGACATAACAATTGTCGTGTAAATGTAGAACTCTATAATCTTTTAGGATTTAAATAATCTTACTCATACCTATCACATAGCTTTATATCGAACCCGATAATGTCTTATCATTTCCGAATACATATTTAAACATATATTAAATTTGTAAAACTTATGCAAAATCAATATAATTCCAAGGTTTAATTTAACGTCTGTCTCTTGTAAACGAATTTCATGTGTATAATAGTCAGCCAGGGAATAAAATCCACTAACAAATCGTCAGTTTGTTACAATCGAATCGAAATGCGATCTGTACTAACACAATGATCCAGTTGCGGTTGCGCGGGTACCGTTAGATTTAAATTAGTGGAATTATATCACTTTTTTATGGCATAGGTCGGACGGCAAATAGGCGACGGTAAGTGGTTACGATGCCCAAGACATTGGTGCCGTAATACCATCACTGTGAAATATTTATTGATACAGAAATGTTGTAGATGGCCTTAGCTTGATGGACTCCGTCAGTCCGTCCGACTCCCGGCTCGGGGCTTAAAAGATAGGGAGTGACCCTGGGATCATGGATACTCGAGCTGGGATCCTCACGTGTTCTGTTTCGGGCGGCGGAGTTGTACGGGATATCGAGATTACCTTTGCCCCTGAGGAGAGCTCCACGGAGAACTAGAGAGAAAGAGAAAGAATGAAATGGTGCCAACATGCGTTATATCGCAAAGATCTCGAAGTCTACATTACGCATGTATCATAGGCAATCCAAGACTATGCGTAGACAATTCGCTTATTGGAATTATTTTGAAATGTATATATTCTGGGTTCAAAATCTTGCCACCGCGATTCAGAAACGAACATTAATTGATCTGCGCCATCTACTGGTATAACATGCACTTATAAGCTAGTGTTGATAACTTACCCATCAACGCCAACGAAGGTCTCCTTAGCCGTCACACCATTGAAATGAACTCTGTTTTCAATTTCACCATCAATTAACACATCAGTCATTACGAAATTAATAATCTCCCTATTTAAATGCCGCCTCAAGTACTTTATTTCACTCAAAACTCGCTTGTCTATGAAACTGTCGTTACTCACTTCGTGTCTATGCCTTAATTTCAAATCACTTTGTCTTTGGCTAGAGTTCGAATGTTCTAAATTCAAATCGCTGTCAATGTCACAGTTTATCGAACCTAGTAGCAGGAGGAGGAGGGCTGGCGACCGGAGCATTTTCTTCCACGCTATCGGTGACTTTTTCTTCGCTTTTGGTGATTTTAACTCCATCGCTGATCTGAAAATAAATTTTACTATAAATGATAATGTTTTAACTATATTTATCATATTACAAGATAGGATAATACCTTCACTGTTTATAGACTGACCTCGTTTGAAATTTTTAACATTTCTGACACGAACTATTTTTTGATATTTTATGTCCCTTGTGTCTGAAATTACAGTGTTGTTCAATGTTCAATTGCACGCATTGGGACCTTAGCTTTGCTGGACCGGACTGAAGTTAGCCACAGGACCTTTAGTTTTTGGAAACAGCGTGGGTTTGCAGCCGATAACCATAGCTAAAAAATGTATATGAAAGTAATATAATATAAACTTTCTATTATCGTTTATGATTGCATCTAGTGGGCTTATGTCACAGTCTACAGACCTCGAAGATTCGAGTTCAAAATGATAGGACCTTTAAAAAAACCTTGTGATTTTTCTGTCGAGAAATTCACAGGCCGTGTCCGTGCCTTTTAACACTTTTTAGATTTGATCAGGTGTGGCGGTTTACAATTTATCTTATTTATTTGATCTCAGCAGATCTTTGCTGGAGTTGGAGCTTTTCTTGTCCTTCTAGACAGACGTAGAACAACCCTGACTGTTTTTTTTTAATGTTACTTATAATTCTATTTATGAAAAAAGGTTACATAAACTTTAATTACTATGTTTTTTTTTTAAAGCAAGGAGTTCGTAAGATGGCTGTGGATATCTATTTGTCCTGTGTTGTTGGTCGTGTCAGTTTAGCGTCCTAACGGATCATGAAAGCGAGGCAATACAGAGTGCCCAAAAGTTTACGTATTCATCAGCACTTTGATAATATATTTTGTCGGAATCGGTCAGGAGGACGTCATCACCACTAGACTTCCTCGATAAACGACATAAGACGTAAAAGGAGAGGCGTATCGTATTATGACTGTGCAGAATGCAGTCATCCAAGATAAGTGATTCACGAGTTATGATATCACAAACAAACCCACTCACTCAAGGGAGATCAGTCACAGGACATATTATATGGACAAGTGTGAGTGTAAATAATAACATTGATCACTTTGATAGAGTCATTATATGTTCAGTCATTGATAAGCTTATAACGCCAAGTTTCCGACTCCGCAAAGTCAATAAATCCTGCTTGAAACAAGGTATCCGTTTCTATAATAAAAATCTGCAGATATTTTTAAATAACATACATACATATATTTTTGCAACCGATGTGTTTATTACCTATATGATTTGTATACTACAGTATAGTCTTTTTATAATCTTTATATTTTGCACAAGTCATATATTATTCATGTAGTTATTTTACTTTTTTAAATGCCTAGTTCACTATTGTTGTAATGTGGTTGTGGTTATACTATATATTATTGATGTTTTAATTCCAGCGAATGACACAGTAGATACGCTCCCACAGAGTATTGATACATGTAGATTATAGTAAACACTCTAAAACAAATTGTCTGTGGACAGACTTTGGACAATATTTCGTTGTATTCAAATTTCTTTTTTTTTTTTATTAGCTTTAAAAAGATTTACTATTTTTTTTTTTTTGCTTTTTTTTTTTAAATAACTTTTTTTTTTTTTTAAATCTTAATTTATCTATGTCTGGGTTGTATATTTGATACTTACGGGAAAAGTTTAAGTATTTTACTTTGCGAATGGTTTCTTGGTTTTTATTAGTACTCTGAATATTTTTTTTTTTTTTTTTATAATTATTGCTACTTTTTTTTTTTTTTTTTGTTCACTTTTTTTGTATATTTTTTTTTTTTTTTTGCTTTTTTGCTTGTTTCTTAGTGGCTTTAGTCAGCTTCTCGTAGCTGGTGGAAATGTGAATTGAGCTCAAGTTGTTTTGTTTTTATTATTTTTATTATTTTATTAATATACATTTTTTAAATTATATAGTATTTTTATCAAACATTTACATTCATATACATTATAAATATATTTTTATTTTTTATTTTATTTATTTGATTTATATTATGAGTCAGAACGATGATGATTCGTCGGATACATTTTGTACTTGTAGTGAAACAGATAGCAATGACAGTTTTCTTAGTCTACCCACACTTTGCGATGAATTAAATGCACAGTTTAGCGACGCTTCAAAGCTTTTTAACTTGGTTCACATTAATGCTCAGAGTGTTCCCGCTCATTTTTCGGATATGTTGACTTCGTTTCAAAATAATAATTTGCATGCTATTTTGGTTTCAGAATCATGGCTGAAACCATGTCACCCTTCGACATCATTCAGCTTACCGGGTTTTCGCTTGATTCGGAATGACCGTTTAGGTCGTTCTGGAGGCGGTGTTGCCATTTATTTGCGATCGCACATTCCTTTTACTGTTATTGATTTATCGCAACACCAAAATAGCCCCGGAGCAGAACATCTATTTATTGAGGTCCTATTTTCCAACACCAAGCTTCTTTTAGGCGTTTACTATAATCCTAGCCTTACCATCGATTATTTTATGTCTTTTGAACACCTTTTAGAAAAATATGCTCCTCTGTATACACATAAAATAATAATGGGCGATTTTAATACTTGTCTTCTTAAAAATGACTTTCGAACTTCACGCTTTACTTCTATTGTACAAGCAGCTGACATGCACATATTGCCACTGTCTGCGACCCACACATTTCCTAACTGCTTACCTTCTCTGCTCGATTTAATCCTTGTCTCTTCTGACACTCATGTCGAAAAATTCGGTCAATTTGCTGCTACTGCCTTTTCCTATCATGATCTTCTTTTCTTGTCTTACAAACTAAGACCTCCTAAAGCTAAACGTAAAATTGTTATGAGGCGTAATTTTTGTAGGGTTAACTTTGAAAGGCTCGTTGAGGATGTGTCGAATATCGACTGGTCCGGAGTGCTTAATGCTTCATCAATTGATGAGAAGCTAAATACTTTCAATATCCTCTTAACTCAACTTTATGACAAGCATGCTCCTATTCGACCAGTGCTACTGAAACATCTGCCGGCACCATGGTTGACTGACGAAGTGAAATCCTTGCAAAAGAAAAGGAATATAGCCAAAGCTAATTTTAGACTTGATCCCAATGACATAAATCGTGAGAAGTACCGGAGAGCTCGGAATCGCTGTAACAGGCTTTGTAGGGATGAACATCGACGCCATATCTATAAGTCAGTTATTGAGGAAAATGACTCAGCCCGAGTTTGGAATTTCCTCAAATCACTAGGAGTTGGGAAACAACAACAAGATCTATATTCTGAAAACATAAATCTAAATTTACTAAATCAGCATTTCTCATCCTCTGTCACTATTGATAATACAACAAAATTAAATACAATTTCTAAAATTTCTTCTTCCACAACTCCTGATCTTCCCTCTTTTCGATTCAGTCAATTCACGTGTAGTGATGTTAAGAAGAATATTCTTGCCGTATCATCTAACAGTGTTGGTTCTGATTGCATTAGTCGCCAAATGATAATTCCTATTATAGATAATTTAGTTCCTATAATAACAAATATTTTAAATTTTTCCATTGAGAGTGGCACATTTCCTTCTTGTTGGAAAGATGCTTTAATCATTCCCTTGCCAAAAAAACCCACCTCGACTTCCTTTTCCGATCTACGTCCTATATCTATTCTTCCTTTCCTCTCTAAAGTTCTTGAACGTCTAACTTATAATCAACTTAATCTTTTCCTCTGTAGATACAATCTTTTCAATCCCTTTCAATCCGGATTCCGCTCCGGCCATAGTACGACTACGGCATTAGTAAAAATCACTGATGATATTCGCATGGCTAAAGACAAGCGTCAGCTCACTGTTTTGACTTTACTCGACTTCAGTAATGAATAGTGTAGATTTTGACATCTTGCTTGCCGTATTGCGTTCTCTTAACATTTCTCCTATAACGATTGACTGGTTTCACTCTTACTTGCACGGTCGCCGGCATCGAGTGCGACTTAACGACACTTTTTCTGACTGGACTACCGTCAAAGCTGGTGTACCGCAAGGTGGCGTGATGTCTCCACTTCTATTTTCACTTTTTATTAATACTATTACCAAATATATTTTTTCTTCCTACCACCTGTATGCTGACGATCTCCAGATTTACATGCACACAAACATAGAAGATCTGCCTAATACGATAGGTACCATAAATAAAGACCTCGAACATATCAACAGATGGAGCAGAGAGTTTGGTTTGCAGGTTAATCCTTCCAAATCGCAAGCTATAATTATCGGAAGTCAACAGCTTATTTCGCGGATTAATTGCTCGATTGTGCCTCAAATTACTTTTGCCGGTGTCATTATCCCTTACAGTGAAACAGTCAAGAACTTAGGTATAACATTTGATAAATTTTTGTCGTGGGATCCACAGATATGTGAAGTTAGCAGGAAAATATTTTCATCAATCGGTTCACTAAGAAGGTTGCGTAATTTTCTTCCTTTTCCAACTAAAGTTGCTCTTGCCAAGTCTCTTCTTCATCCTATCCTTGATTACGCCGATACTTGCTATCTAGACTTAAGGGAGGATCAGCTGAATAAACTTGAGCGTCTCCAAAACCTCTGTATTCGGTTCATATTTGGACTTCGCAAGTATGACCACGTTTCTGAGTTTCGTGAAGGGCTCAAGTGGCTTCCTATACGTCTTCGCAGGAGTACGCACATACTATCTCTTCTATATTCTATATTATTTAGTCCTATTCTCCCTTCGTATTTAAAGGAAAACTTTGAATTTCTCTGTGACTCCCATAATAGATCGCTTCGTTCCAGTGAACGTCTCACTTTGAAAATTCGCAATCACTCCACTACTTATTACAGCAAGTCCTTTTGTATTGAAGCAGCACGCTTGTGGAATACCCTTCCGTTACACATTAGGCATGCGAAATCACTTAAATCTTTTAAAAATAAAGTTAAGGAATACTATTTAAGGCTTTAAGTTTGCTGTCAATTACATTATCACTAGCTATTTATATTTGTATTCGATTGTACTCGTACATAAGTTTATGACATGCTATGTATATCTATATGTATGTATGTGTGTATGTATGTATGTATGTATGTATGTATGTATATATGTATGTATGTATGTATGTATGTATGTATGTACGTAGGTATGTATCTATGTATGTATGTATGTATGTTGGTAGGTATGTTTTATGTTTCGATATATATGTATATGTATTTGGGTAATATATTTATCTTGTTTAGTGTAATAATTTGTGTATAAATATAATTTCATATAGTATTTAACTTCTGTGCTGTACACCCGCTTTCCGCTTTTTCACATTAACTCCTCCATGCTGGTTGTCTGGAAGAAATCGCTGTTAAGCGATAAGACCGCCTGTTGTACATTTTTTTTTTTTTTTAATATTGTGTTATTGAATGTAAGTTTTTTTTTACTTGTGTGTGTACAATAAAGAGTTATTATTATTATTATTATTATTATTACATAACATAACATAAGCAGCCCGTAAATGTCCCACTGCTGGGATAAAGGCCTCCTCTCCCTTTGAGGAGAAGGTTTGGAGCATATTCCACCACGCTGCTCCAATGCGGGTTGGCGGAATACACATGTGGCTGAATTTCGTTGAAATTAGACACATGCAGGTTTCCTCACGATGTTTTCCTTCACCGCCGAGCACGAGATGAATTATAAACACAAATTAAGCACATGAAATTTCATTTTTAAATAATATATGGTAATATATAATATATATAAATACTGTATATAGTAGTTTTTTTATCTTTTTTATCCTAAATTTTTATCCTAATTACTGCAATCCAGCGGACCCTGCTCCGTGCTCGATCAGAGAGAGCACAGCCTCGGCGACTCTGATGTCGCGTTTATGTATACTCTCATAATACAATGGAACGGAAAACCCAACACGACCGGAAAGAGTTCAGGCGCGCACCCAATGGATTTACGGGCTTTCAGCACGGGAGTATACCCACTCCCAACTGTCAATACTCCGGGATGTTGCTGAGAAGTTTTCACCAGAAAAACTCAATAACTTTTTATCGGCCCGACTTGGATTTTCATTGCATTAATTGATATTTAAATTCGACATAAAGTTTTATACCCTGTACAAGATAGCTTGATCTTTTTGACAGATGTATTTTTTTCTGATCGACATAACTTTCTTTGCAATGACGAACATATTATTTTCTTAATTTAATGATATTAAAAATTTTAAAAATATTTAAAAAAAATAAATACATATAATACAAAAGTTTCTAAGGATTCAAGCGTTAAGACTTTTTTTCTAATAGATATTATTGTTTCAAAGTAAAATTTAAATAGAAACACTGAAAGTATCGTCGGACTGTAGGGACGCGAATAACAGGCAGTAACTGCTACAATTATCGATTACAAAAATCCTGATTAAAGATCATTGTTAAGTTATTGTTATGAACGGGGGTCCTTTTGGTTGGAGTGTTTTTATCTGGTATAACTATTTTTAGAAAAATTGAATTCTAATTCCATCGTTCCATCGACCGTTATATAAATGTTATATTTTCTGTTTCCCATCACTAGCCCGTCTGTCAAAAAGATCAAGCTAACTTGAACAGGGTATAAGTTCATAGATTTTGATGACGCGCATTCATATTTAAGAAACGCCACGCCACAAAATATTCATTATCATTAATTATATAACAATTAATGTGTACGTACTTAATTATAATTGAATTCTCAATTAACGATGTTTTTCATATATTTGATTGAAATGTATTAACCAATTGAAAATTTAATTTAGCTGTTTTTACTCCTAACTGAATTATCTTTTTATCTGACGTTTTGATTCTGGATTCACGCACCCACAAAAAATCATATCTCTACTATTTACCTACAAACACTTTACATAAGATACTTTTTGTAGTCACCTAGGCGATATTTCTAATGTATTTTAATTATATCAACTTTCGGGAGAGGACTGATTAGCCGTATACAGGTTATTTAATCAGCCTAGCTAGGACAGCCAGTACTTGATCTGTGTTTCGTTTGATGACCATTTTGTTATACATTAAGACTTTTGTCACAGTTCAACCATGTAATTGTTTTTAAAGATGTATTATAGATACGACGACCTCCGTGGTCGAACAGTGTGTACACCGGTTTTCATGGTTTCAGAAAAAGTTCATTAGTTTTCTATGTTGTCCTGGATCTGGGTGTATGTGATGCCGTCGTTACGTCTGATTTTCCATAACACAAGTGCTTTAGCTAATTACATTGGGATCAGAGTAATGTATGTGATGTCCAATATTTATATTTATTTATTTAAATACACGATAAATATTTAGATAACACTTTATATCACGTGTCAAGTTACCGCCGGTTCCGACAGTAGATCCTACCGAGAAACTAGCAAGAAACTCAGTAGTAACTGTTTTCCATCAGAATTTATGTCATTTAAATATAAGTTTATTCTGTTTGGAAATAAACAAGTACTAACTCCAAGTTTTTTGTCGTAAATATAATCTTGTATTGAGTAATATGCCTTATTTATCAATCTTTTTTTGACATGAGATTTAAGTTTATGGTACTTATGTGCGGCGGTGGCGTCGACACGTAAGTACCAAATTTATTAGTGAGCAAAGTTAAAAATAACATTGATATATTATTATACAAAGGCATATCGCGTCACAGGGAAAGAAGGATGTATTATCTTTGGGAAGTCGTTGCTTAAAATCGACAATTCTGACACCTGTCCTACTTTTCCTAAATTTACTATACTAATTATAATGTCATATATTTAAAACCATTAGATATCGCTATATTATATATTATTATTACTTGGTGGTAGGGCTTTGTGCAAGCCCGTCATGGTAGGTACCATCCACTCATCAGATATTCTACCGCCAAATAACAGTACTCTGTATTGTTGTGTTCCGGTTAGAAGGGTGAGTGAACAAGTGTAATCACAGGCACAAGGGACATAACATCTCAGTTCCCAAGGTTGGTGGCGCATAGGTGATGTAAGCAATGGTATTTCTTACAGCGCCTTTGTCTATCGGCGGTGGTGACCACATAACATCAGGTGGCTCATATGCTCGTCCGCCAACCAATGCCATAAAAAAAACATTACAAAAAGTTGATGTAATGTTTATTATATTTATAAATTTAATTTTTCGCGCTTTTGTGATATATGTACTTCGCCTATAATAATATATATGTATATATATATATATCGCAGTGGTGATCTCTTACTATTAGACCATTAGCTCGTCCTCCACCAGAATAAAACGCATACGAAATTTCTTTTTATTATAAAAAATGAAAAACATACTAAAAATAATGCAATTCGTATCAGCTAGCAAATATTTTTATTCATCATTTTCGATTAGATAAAGCGTGTCAAAACTTCAGCCTAGTTATTATGATAAATAATTCGAGCTATTCCGTAACTCACTTCGTATATCACCGTCGGAAACCGACTTACGATGATATGTTACATGCGCGTGTTATACTTCTCTTTTAAGACAAATTATTGTGTTGTCCGGAAAGTTAAAGTTCTCTTCTCTTCTGTTCTATAATATGCATGTATTATACATATAAAGCTTCCTATTGAATCGTTCCGTTTATTGACGAAAACCGCATTAAAATGCCTTGGGTAGTTTAAAAGATCCAAGCGTACAGCGGGAAGCGACTTTGTTTTATACTACGTACAGATAGGTATGTGGGCATTCTGGAAAATGGGCTAACTGTTGGGATGTGGTCGTAGACGTTGGCGTTGTAAGATATATTAACCATTCCCCGCATCGCCAGTTCATAACCAACCTTGGAAGCCAAGATGATGTCCCCTGTGACTGTAGTTACACTGGGTCACTCACGAAGCAAACGTAGTTGAGTCTATGTTATTGTTTACAATCTATTCTGATATTATAAATGCGAAAGTAGGTGTCTGTCTATCTGTTACGCGTTTGCTACACGACTGAACCGAATTTGATGAAATTTGATACGAAGTAAGCTTGGACCACCAAAAAAATCAAAATATATATTATTCAAGTAGGCTTTTACAATCACCTTTGAATCATAATTTTACAAACTATATTAAGTTAACCTACCGCCGGAATGTAGATTCAGCCGCGAAGAACCGGCAAGGAAGAACATAGGCTTTATATCTAAATCCGAGACAAATGCTAAGAAATGGTTAATATTTCTAACATCCCCTATGTCTATGGGTAATGGTGACCACTCACCATCAGATGACTCATTAGCATGTCCACCATAATTTATTAAAAATAAACATATACGTCGCAGGTTCAAATCCAAGTATTTATAACAGATCTCATCTGTCGTTATTATCAAAGATATATATCGCATAGCACTGCATAGCGTTTTCAATCGATGGTCGACCGGTATTACTAACGTGCCGTTATCCACTCGTGACGTCTAAGTTAACGCGGTTTACTGAATCTATTAATTATATAGTTCGTTCCGGCTTCGCTTGACAATTTCGTGTTGGAATCTTTAAGTTTTAACCGACATTGCGTTGCGGTCTCGCTTTCCGATATGATCCTTCGTTTATTTATTTTAAATTACATTGAGGATTTTGAAGCGATTTTTTTTACATTAAGAACCTGTAAATTTCCCACTGCTGGACTAAGGCCTTCTCTTCCTTTTGAGGAGAACGTTTGGAACATATTCCAACATGCGGGTAGAATACACATGCAGCAGAATTTCGTTGAAATTAGACACATGCAGGCTTCCCGATGTTTTTCCTTAACCGCCGAGCACGAGATGAATTATAAACACAAATTAAGCACATGAAAATTCAGTGGTGCTTGCCTGGGTTTGAACCCGAAATCATCGGTTAAGACGCACGCGTTCTAACCACTGGGCCATCTCGTCCCTTATAATTAAGGCAGTTAATTAACAAAACATTAATAATTGTGGCATATTATTCAACACAAGATTATATAGATAAAAAAGCGTGGAGTCAATATACTTGTTGACTTTAAGTAGGATATTATATATAATTGTGTTTAACTAACATACATAACTTTGTACTTTAAATGTTGGAAAAACTACTGAGTTTCTTGCCGGTTCTTCTCGGTAGAATTATCATTCTGAATCGGTGGGAGCTTTACTTGATATAGTTCCGTAAGACGACGATTCAAAAGTTGTAAAAGCTTACTTGAATAAAGTATATTTTGATTTTGCTATGAATTCCATATAGTAAACAAATTTTACAAGAATTGTGAATGATATTCAGATAAAATGATATTAATAAGATGACAAGTTAAAGTTATCTTTAATGTGAAGTTTTTCTAGAAGATCGTAAGCGCGTCCAAGCATTACTTTTAATTGAATTTCTCATAATAGTTTAAATGATTTTATGGGACAGGAACATATTGACTACGATTCTTGAGGTTTGGTATACGTTATTATTTTTTGCAATCGATACACGATTGAAGTAACTTTGTACGATAGAAAAGAGGAACAGATGTTCAGACTTTGACCACTTTAGAACTCATTTTCCATTGATTCAGAATAAGAATAGTTCATTGAAAATTATATCGCCGTGCTTAACATGCATTACACCAAGTATCTTAGGAATCAATTTTAAGAAAAAAAAAAAATGAGATCTCATTGAGCTTCCAGAAGTTCCCAAGTCGAAGGCCGAGCCTTTCAACGACCTTGAATAGAAGTATAGTTAAAAAAAAAGTCAATTGACCGAGCCTTTACCTGAGCTTGAAGAAAAATATCTTAAGTTAGTAATATTAAGGTCGAGATCAACAGCGTTTTGCCGAGTTGTTGTTGTTGTTTTCGAGGTTCAAAATTCTTACAGCACCAATGTCTACTACTGACTTTTTTTGGTGACCACTTAGCATCAGGGGCCCGCTGCAAGTCTTAAAAGATAAAATTAGTTCACGGATATGTGCAATTTCGTAAAACTGTTCAGTCGACAATCACTTTTAGAGAGTCCCTCAGAGTTAACATATATAATGGCTGACATTTGACAGTTGCTGGTAGTGTGCGTGTGTAGTACGCGAAATTGTCTATGAGTGCGTATGCCTGAGTGTTTGTAAATATTTGTCTATTTTCGGTTTCATCGTGTTAAGAGCTACGTCTGTCGTTTATTTTCGCACACTTTCTCAGTTGATGTAGGTATGTTTAATTGTTTATATGTAATGGTGTCCTCTTGACCGATTTTGGCTACCATCGCTAATGATAAGGACGACTAGACATGTTTTAGAGCAAGTGTGTGCGTAAACCCAGATGTCTTTTTCGTTGGTCTTATAATTCGATAAGACGGCAAATAGCACGACCGGAAATATCCAGGCTCAACAACGACAGCTTTACTTGGTTCCCATAGCACGGAATCATACACTTCCAAATTCAGGACTCTTTTCACTGGTCTGACCTTAGGATTGAAGCTAGAATTTTGGAATCTACGGTCTTATATATAGCCACTGAAACAACGAGGTAGGTCGTACTATATGGTCCAATAAAGGTCGACCTTCAAGTGAATTCCACAAACAAATCGAAATAGACCACAGATTATTAATTTCCCGGTAAAGTTGTTGCTAGTACCGAATACCGGGAACGCGTAGACGTTCAACAACATGACGAATTTTCCTCGTTTCCTTCTAAATCTATTTCAGTTAAAATCTCAATTACAATGAATTGACGTAATTGTTGATTAATGAAGATATTGCGGTTTTGAAATGTCCTTTATATGTGTGCGTGCGTGCCAGCTTGCTCGTGTGTGTTTAAATGCGCTTGTTACAACCCGGTACCGATAGATGGCGCTGTTTCAATATGTCAAATTTTTGAATCGCGCTGGCTAGATATTCGTTTGGATCACCCTGAGGTAGAGCAGATTGCAACCCTATCGACTCCGTTCTGAGCCGAGGTTCAATCCCATAGGAGACACCCTCAGGACGAACGTCACCCTCGGGCTCGAAAGGGCTTAAGTTTCAAGGCTAAGTCTAGTACTCGCCCCAACGTCCTGTGATGCTGTATAGTGAAGTAGGTCCAACAGCATTACTACATACATGATACAAAAAAAGAGAAGTCTCCGAGCCATTATGTGGGCTTCCAACCTGTGGGGCAGAACTATCGACAGTTGATCTCGAAAACTATTCAGGTTGATATATTGATATCGACAGTTTTATTTTGACCAATACTATCGATGTACCGATAGTATTGGTCAAAACGATAGTTCAGGTTAAAAGTAATGGTTTTTCAATACTATCGATAGTATTAACACGTGACAATCCTATCTATAACCTATCGATATTATCGCTAAGACCTTAACTATCGATAGCGACTATCGATATGGAACACTACTTCCAACACCTTTCAGTCAACCATAATTTGAGTAGTGTAGCTCGTCTAGCCAGTGACCGAAAAAAAACAACGATTCCGCACCCCACCGATCGCCCTCACCCAATAGACTGCGCCCTAAGCCGAGGTGGCCTGAGTCCATCCTCAATTCTTCAAGAATTGAAGATGGACGTCACTCGGAGCCAGAGATGGCTCAAATATCAAGGCGGAGTTTAGTACTCACCCCAACGCTGTCGATGTAAAGTTCACTAGGGCCAACATAATAACAATAACAAAAAGAGCTTCCTTAACTAGAAACATATATATACGTTGCTAGCAAAATCTCTTCAAGAACATGAATATTACATATGATTTATTTAACAGTCAATTCTTACTAACATAGTATAGCCCTAGTAATATATAAAGTAGCAGGCTTTAGCTTCATCGGAGGGGTAAATAGGAACATTAGTCAGAGTCGGATTTAAACGTCTGGATGCCCTAGAATCATAAAGGAGTGGAGGCCCTAGAGCAACAGAGGCGGGAAGACCCTAATAATTATATTATGAATTAATTAAAATATTTTAATTTCAATATCGGTATCTCTTAAAACAGTAAATAGTGACTTTATTATAATTTGTCCATATCTTGATATCTGTCAGCTCGTCGGAATCTCTCGTGAGGAAATAAAAATAAAACCCGGCCCTGATATCAGTAACTCCTCATAGTGGGACATTGCTAACAAAAAAACTATACAATCTTTTGATTAATTCTAAATTTCTAAATAGATCCATGTTAACCATTTGACAATACACATCCCGCCAAAACCACTTGAAAAACTTTGTAACCAAATTTCAAACGCATTTGTCAAAGATCGCAATACAAAAAAAAAAAAACAATAAGATATAAAAAAAAATTGTCACGTGACGTTTCTATTTAAAAACAGAATACTTAATTATCCTTTACCTAATTCCGAACAATACATGAAGCAATGTGCGGTTAATATTTATTTATACGGACGCCATTACGAAATATGACTTTAAATCAAATTACACGGACATAGAACACTGATGTGTTTGGAAGCGCTACGTGTTCGTTAAAAATATATATGTCATATATTTAAAAAAAAATTTTGTGAGCCGAGATGGCCCAGTGATTAGAACACGTGCATCTTAACCGATGATTTCGGGTTCAAAGCTAGGCAAGCACCACTGAACTTACATGTGCTTAATTTGTGTTTATAATTCATCTCGTGCTCGGCGGTGAAGGAAAACATCGTGAGGAAACCTGCATGTGTCTAATTTCAACGAAATTCTGCCACATGTGTATTCCACCCGCATTGGAGCAGTGTGGTGGAATATGCTCCATACCTTATCCTCGAAGGGAGAGGAGGCCTTAGCCCAGCAGTCAGAAATTTACAGGCTATTAATGTAAGTCTAGTCACGTGCTTCATATTAAAATAAATACTGCCATAATATCTCAGACAGAGTTTTAACTCATGATCTCCCTTGGGGCAACGTATACGCTTCTACAACAGGATCCCAGAAAGCGTTCAAAATGCTTCTGTTGCGAAATTTAAAAAAAATTGTTAAGGAACGCTTGTGTGCGAAAGGTTACTATACAATTAGTGAGTTTATGTTTGATAGCACACCTTGGGAATGAAACGATCGCCTCCTGGCTGTTTCTATTCAAATACAATCATGTATATAACTAATTTGACGAAAAAAAAAGACCCGCTGAGTTTCTTTCGCCGGTTCATCTCAGGTCAGGGTGTTTCCTTTTCCGAACCGGTGGTAGTGTTTAATTTGGCTATCAATAAGTGAGTGTAATGCTTCTATATTGAATAAAGGAATTTGAGTTTGAGTAGATGGACAGGCAAATGGGATAACTGATGGTAGTGGTCACCACCGCCCTTGCACATTGGCGCTGTAAGAAATATTAACGACTAACTTTGACTAACAACTTATGTCCCTTATAACTGTAGCTCTCTCTTATCGGTACATCTGATGTGTGGAGGTACCTACCCAGACGGGCTGGCACAAAGCCCTACCACCAAGTAAAGTACTTAAATATAACATAATATATCACCAATTAAACTAGTACATGTATTAAGTTATGTTACTTAAGTTGTGATTTACTTTAACGTATAATCACATACAAACACAGCTCGAATATATAAATAAACATACATATGCGTGGAATAATTTATGACATAGTTTTTTTTTACAAATACGAGTATTCTATCTGTGTAACTAATGAATCAAGAACTTCAATCAATTGAATTGAATCAAATATGCCGAATGAAAAATATAGTATTGTAAAATAGAGAACCTCCTTTTTAAGTCGGTTAAGAAGATTAACAAGATGGTCTAGTGGTTAGAACTTAATCTTCTTAATCGATGATTGCGGGTTCAAACCGAGGCAAGCACCACTGAATTTCCGTTTGTTTAATTTGTGGATTAATTGAAGGAAAACATCATGTGTCTAATTTCCAATTTCCATGACATTCCGACACATGTGCATCCATCAATCCACATTGGAGCAGCGTGGTGGAATAGGGAATTTGTATTAAATACTAGTTCACGCCTTTTGGTCGAGTAGGTGTGTACACCGGTTTTCATGGGTACGCCACTCCGAGGTACCGGGTTCGATTCGCGGCCGAGTCGATGTAGAAAAAGTTCATTAATTTTCTATGTCGTCTAGGGTCTGGGTGCTCGTGGTACCGTCGTTACTTCTGATTTTCCACAAAAAAGTGCTTTAGCTACTCACATTGGGATCAGAGTAATGCAAGTGATATAATATTTATAAAAAAAAAGATGGTAAGGAACTATCGTAGGAATTTACAACAAAGACTTACAGATGCGTTGCGGCCTTAAATTGAGGATTAGTCTACTTTTCTTAAAGCTGGTTCGAGTTGTTGTGTTAGGCAGAAAATGTCTTAAGAATTGTGGATTGCCAGACACCGAAGTGTGAATAGAATTTCGTATTCTTCTTTCAATCCTGAAATGTCACAACCGCCGTAAGCTGATATGCTATTTTGTTGTGTGTGTTGTGTAGTGATATGCGTCGTCTTTGTTTGACATTTCACGGTCATTTTTGTCATAATTTTCGAGTTTGTTCTTTTATTTTTAAATGATAAACCGATTACAAAGTCACTCAAGAGTAGTTTTTACAGATTTTGCCTTTTCTCTTCATTGACTTGTTGAAGTAATACTTCTCAAACGACGATTCATTAATAGATACGAGGACGAGGATGAGAGCAAGATTTAAATAACGCGTCATGTATAGCATTATTCGTTACAAGAGAGAGAAGAAAGATATGCCGTAGGAAACTGAAAAGAGACCTATATATTCTGACGATACAGCAGTTGACCGAAAGAGAGCAAGGTATACAAGGCGATTGAATAAAAAAGTATGGCGTATGCGCGTTTTAGATGTACGTCTCAGATGATCACCATCATCAGCCTTCATTCGTCCACTGCTGGACATAGGCCAAATGCACGCCACTGTGGTTTTTCTTCGGCAACTCGCATCCAACTCCTGCCAGCGGTCTTGCGCAAATGCCACTCAGATGCTACATATAACACAATACTTGGTAATATGTTCCGGTTTGAAGGGTGAGTGAGCCATATAACTACAGGCACAAGAGAGATAACATCTTAGTTCCCAAGGTTGATGGCGCATTAGCGAAGTAAAGAATTGTTAATAGCTCTAACAGCGCCAATGTCTATGGGCGGTGGTGACCACTTCATCAGGTCAGGACATCAGGTGGCCCATTTAGCGGTCCACCTACCTATTACATTTAAAAAATGGAGTTATTACAATAATATTCATTATCATTTGGGACGTTTCGCTTCTGTCACGTGCAGTGTGCTGCACGCGCGATTTTCATTACAATTCTCTCGTGTAAAACGAATCGTGACCTTGGATATCTAAATCAGGATCGGTATTAGTCAATTAGATTAATCACGGTGAAGTAAAAAGCGTAGCAAATCGACGCTGATAGTCGATTGATTAGCATTAGTCATGACTTGACATGTTTAGCAGTTTTCAATTTGAAAATGCATTAACTACATCCATCAAAACATGACCTTTTATCGCAAAACATCAGAACTATTACCGCCGTCGTGATTTCAAAGTTGATTCGAAGAGTTTACCAAACAAATAATTCGTTCCAGGGTTGATATTGATAGATTAATGTTGGAAATGCAAACACCAAAGAGATGAGGAAAGACTTTTAATCCGTATATTAACACATTCGAGAACGTTCCAGAAGCAAGTGAGAGATGTCAATTTTTAAAAACTATACGGTTAAGGAACATTCTTTAAGACCCAATTATTAAGCATTTACAGAGTAAGTTACAATAGACATTATGTGAGACCTAATTCATAATTATTTTCTTATGACATTGCGTTTATAAAGACAGCTCTAATAGATATTTGTTCAACAATATGAATATTTCTTAGTGATCTTTGGAAAATGTTTGAGAATGAATTCTATCGTGTAACCTGTACCTCCACTTCCCAAAGTCAGTAATTTCTTAATGGCAACTGTTTAACTTGGTGGTAGGGCTTTGTGCAAGTCTGGGTTAGTAGCACCCACTCAGATATTCTACCGCCAAACAGCATCACTCAGTATGTTGTCTTCCAGATTGAAGGTTGAGTGAACAAGTGTAAGGCACAAGGGACATAACATCGTAGTTCCCAAGGTAGGTGGGGCAATGGCTAAGAAATGGTTAATGTTTCTTATATCACCATTGTCTATGGACGGTGGTGACCACTTACCATCAGTTGGCCCGTTTGCTCGTCCGTCTACGGATATCATAAAAAAACTGTTTGGTAAAACCCCCAACTTCTCTTACCCCTTCAAGTCACTCTAATGGGGCAAACCCAGACTGATGCCGAGGATGATAAGAATTATTAACATAAATTAAACACATGAAAACCATGTGTTCTAAGTGCGGCCATATTGGTTCTTACTAAGATTAAGAGCTTATTCTACCCCAATGCTGCAGAGTGAGCTGGTGGATAGATGAGGCAGAATTGTATCCGATACCAGATGGCTTAAGATCAGTCGTCGCCTACTAAATCAAATCAATTTTATTCAAGTAAACTTCACAACGAAGCTTTTTTGAATCGTCGTTAATAAAATACTACCACCGTTTCGGAAAGAAGCCTCCAGTGAAAGGAAACCAGGCAAGAAACTCGCATAGTTGCTCTTATCAAATAAACAGATTTACAATGCTGTTTTTTTACAATAATTAGTGTCCTGTGATGGGACCCGAGCCTAAATCCAGGCGTTTTTTTTTCTAAAAACCACTCTTTTAATGAATAATAAGATTTATTTATTAATTTAGTCTCAATAAACTTTTTAAATTTCGTAAATGGCAAATTGGTTACATTTCCCGGTATCTTATTATATATGCGTATACAATTGCCCAAAAAAGTTCCCTATACCGTATGCAAACGGAAAGTAGGGGTTACAAGTTTATTCTTATTTCTTGTATTAATAGTACTACAAAATGCAACTGTCAACTTCCCATATCGGTTTTAATAAACCACAACAAGAGGTATTCATACACCATTTTCCTGGTGGTTTTCAAATAAACCAACAATTACCGCAATTAAAGTCAAGATTAATTTATTACGTATTGTAATCATACTTAGGTTCGTGTGAAGTGACGTCAGTGATATGTTTATTTATTTTAAATATTAGCTTTATGCCGGTTCTTCTCGGTAGAATCTACATTCAGAAACGGTAGTAGGTGATTGTTAAGTACTTGTGCTTGTTGAAGCGTACTTTAATAAAGTAAATTTTGATTTTGACTGATCATATTATTAGTTTATCCAAAAGAATAGATATCAGCCAGAAGACGTTATATGCTGTGGTATGTTTACGACTTATCCAAATCGTTAATATTATTGATGGTGATGGCGTTCTCCTGAGTGATTGGGGGGGGGGGTTGCGTCATTTATAAAGAAGACTAGCCAATTACGTTATTAGTGTATAATATGCGGACGGGCAAATGCGTTATAAAATATTGCCCATTTCTTAAGTCGTCAATGTAATTTCTAAAAATATATTCTAAGTGAGCGTCTACGTAGCAAAGGGAGTTAGTGGTATGGTTTTAAGCCAATCGGATTTTTAGTTTCGGTGATGAGTGGGACGGGCATAAGGACCACCTGATGGTAAGTGGTCACGACCAAAGGCAATGGTGCATTAAGAAATATCAACCATTCCCTACATCACCAATGCACCACCAACCTTGGGTATCAGATGTTATGTCTCTTGTGCCTGCAACAACTAGGTCACTCACACTTCAAATCGGAACACAAGAAATCCTACCACCAATATTTATAAAATATACTTATTACAAAATCATACTTAAAGTCAAGATTCAAATAATTCGTCAAATAAAATTTATAAAATCGATTATATAATTCTATTCTATTCGTGTTCCATACTCTGTGACCTCTGGCCTCACACACCTCTCTCGTGAAGAGGCGTGACACGGACACGCGGTCAAGTGCATAGATAATAAAATAATCGTCGCTTTCGCGCGCTAATTAATTTTGACATTTGTTTTTTTTTTTCTCGTCAATGAATCCAGCAAGTATTGTGATTGCCAGATGCAAAAAATGCATTTTAAGATGAGATTCTTAATTTATAAATATAGTAATTTAAATATATTATATATATTTTTGTAAAAAGTACATATGTGTTTTTTTTTAAGGAAGTGCACGCACGGTTAGGTACCACCAGATATTCTACCGCCAAACAGCAATTCTCAGTACTATTGTGTTCCGGTTTGAAGGGTGAGTGTGTCAGTGTAACTGATGCAGATAAATAACATCATAGTCTCCAAGGCTGGTGACGTATTAACTTAAGGAATAATTTATATTTTTTACAGTATCAAAGTGTATGGGTGGTGGTCGTCACCATCAGGTGGATTATGAACTACTATTTACGTCAGCGAGTTTTGTTCATTCGTGGCTTATATTAGTGCTTGTGTCTATATTGTTAAATCTTGCTTCATAAAAAAAAAAACATAAAACTCAGTTCAACGGATTAGCCATGTAAGTGTAACAGACAGACAGACAGACAGAGTTACTTTCGCATTTATAATATTAGTATAGATTAATAATATATTTCTCATATCGTAATCAACGAAAACTACCTCCACGCTTTTTTATCATGTATGTTATATGTTTATCGTGCATATAATGAGTATTATGTAACAATCGTTATCAATACATTAAAACATAAACATGAAATTTATTATTAGACAAACAACATCACTTTCATATATGTGTATATTGTATATGTATATTGCGTTGAAGAACTATCGATAGTTGACCTCGACAACTATTCAGGATATCGACAGTACTATCGATAGTATCGATAGCTCTCCGTGAGCAATACTATTGATTACGGCAATACTATCGATACTATCGCTAGCACCTTAACTATCGATATATCTATACTGGACTATCGATATGCAACACTAGTATGTTGCATATTTATGCAAAAAAAAATGCAATATATAATCAACTTATCATTGATAATGTTTAATTTCTATGTTTAAAACTCAATGGTATTTCTATCGACATTTTGTGTTAAGATTTACATTTTTCGTAAATACTGATTTTATAATTTGATAGTGCATGGTGAGATTACCAGTAAATTAGAATATTCGCCGAGATAGTTTCGAAATGTGATTCTGCTTCACTCGGTACCAGGTAGGTACCATCCATTCTTCGATGTTCTACCGCCAAACACCAGTACCGTTTGTGTACCGGTTTAAAGGGTGAGTGAGCCAGTAACTTCAAGCACAAGAGATATAACAACTTAGTTCCCAAGGTTGGTGGCGCATTGGCGATGTAAGGAATGGTTAATATTTACAGCGCCGTTGTCTATGGCCGGTGACCACTTACCATCAGATGGCATTAGCTCAGCTGCCTACCTTTATCATAAAATAGATATTGTACCTACTCTTGTTCGTCCTACTACAATAAATAAATATATGTAAACGATCTTTAATTACTTTTAATGAGACTAGCGATGACGAATAATTAGTTCCAGGGATTCCCTTACATACAAACAAATACCATTTACCTTATATTGTTACTAGTTTTCTTCTGCGGCTTTGCTCGCGGTTTTGGAGGTTTATTGGCAGATATTAGGCAAAAAGGTAAACCTATGTTCTTACTTGGAGTTCAAGTTTCAAACTAATTTTTAGTGAATAATCTATTTTAATCGAAGTTTTTAATATATAGTCTATTCCAATGGAAGTAGGAAAAAAGATAAACAAACCTTAGATTTAGGTATTTCATTCGACTTGCTCATAATTCAGCTTAATTGTGCACTACAGAGAGATCTTGATTCATGTATATTTTTTTGACGACCTCCGTGGTCGAGTAGTGTCTACAGCGGTTTTCCTGAGTATGCTACTCCGAGGTCCCCGGTTCGATTCTCGGCCGAGTCGATGTAGAAAAAGTTCATTAGTTTTCTATGTTGTTTTGGGTCTGGGTGTTTGTGGTACCGTCGTTACGTCTAATTTTCCATAACACGAGTGCTTTAGCCACTACATTGCACTTAACTACTTATAATCAACCTTAATGTTCCTTCCAAAATTCCGATAACAGTTCAGTCAACAAAACGCCTTTTTTTCGCAAATCCACAGTGAATATCATAGATTAATCGAGCTCTCGACCAATGATATCGCGTCAATTTGCTGTCAAATGTTGTTTATTTGGCTTTTCTCTTATGGTTGGAACGATACACGCGCAAGATTTATTTCTTCATAGTACAAATTCGCTTCCCGCTGTACGCTTGGATCTTTTAAACTACGCAACGGGTTTTAATGCGGTTTTTATCAATAGACGGAGCGATTCAAGAGGAAGGTTTATATGTATAATACATGCATATTGCTATAATACAAAAGTATATATATAGTTATAACATTCCTAGTCGGAAAAAAAATCGAGAATTTTTCTTTTAACGTTTGTTATTCAATCTTTAAATTATATTCAGATATCGTATCCGTGTGATGTCGGGACCGGAATCTAGTATACATATAATATAAGATACTAGCTAAACCTGCGGCTTTGCCCGCGCGAAATTTATAAAACACAAACTTAGGGTAGAGTTTCGTAAAATCGAAATCCCTTCTTAGCCGATGTCTACGCCCTATAAGGAACCTACCTGCTAAAGAAGTTTGTATGTGTTATAGTTTCTGAGATTTCGTATATATATATGTATATATATATATATATAAAACATTGTGTAAATGTTTGTTGTAATGATAATTTTACTCATTACGGTATCTGATACGTTATCAGTTTTGTAATAATATACGATTACATTTCGCGCGTCTCAATAATATCGTCATAGATTAAACACAATGTCACGCTGTTTCTTTTATAGGCAGGCCGACTGGCAACTTGACTTGGTGGTCAGAAATACATACATATCAACGGGGATGTATGTCGTTTGTGCTTGTTACCCCGGCTCACTCACTTTTAATACCGGAACACAATTATACTAATTATTTGATTTTTGGCGGTATAATAAAGACCTTTAAAGTTTTTCCTTTTTTGTAAAGTTATATAATGGTCTAGTAGCTAGATCAGGGCACAGATCTCGATGTCCTACCAATAAATATTTTTGGATTAATAAATCAAATAAAATCGGGGCATTAGCCTGACGCCTGGAAGCTAGAGGGTCCGTGCCTTGGAGAGCACGTAAAGCCAGTCCTGCGCCTCAACTCTTTCCGGTCACATATTTAGGAAATGCAGTCACATATTTAGTTTTGGTGACACTTATAAAATTAATGAGAACAATGAAAATAAAAATGATACCTGTATAATGAGGCTATATGATGTGATACATGGAGTAAGAAATTCGTTTTAGAAACACGTTTATAAAGAACATAAAAAAAAAATAAAGTCTTCAGTTTTGTTTTCAAGATAATCGGAACTGCAATTCAACGGGAAATAATTACGAGTATTTCTGTCATCATTCCAAAAGTTACGACTTGTACAGTCGGTACAGTTATTCTTAATCTGTCGAAGATAATTTGTCGTCCGGACATATGATGGATTAAGTTTATGAGATTATTGATGTTTAATATTAAGGAACGTTAAATTAACGCCCGTGACGTCAACGTAATTTAAAACGATTGGATTTTTGTAACATATATTTTTTTAATGTTTTTTTTTGGTAAAGGTAGACAGGCGGACAAGCAAATGGGCCACCTAATGGTAAGTAGTCACCACCGCCCATTGACAATGGCGCTGTAAGAAATACTAAACCATTTCTTACATTTTGCCAAAGTCAAATTAATATATATATATTAAATATAGCAGCAATACGCTTAGTTTTTGATTGTCAATAATCAACGGCTCGGAATGAGGCTTTCAAGGAATCATCACATATCGAAATTTGACTACAATTAAAAATTTTACGAAAACCTAAATGAATTTGAATGAATTTATTGATAACATCTAAAGATCGCCGATAAGTTACAAAACAAAACAGAAATAAAAATGTTTTTTCCTTTGCCTAATTATTTATTTAATTTAAATAAAAAAAGTAAAATGTCATTCGAGTTTCATATTAAAATCGTAAATTTACACTTATTAAATTTGTAAGACGTAAGAGACATAACATTGAGCGTTTAAACGCTTTTTTGATTGTAAATAATAACTTTCCTGTATTTTTGTATTGATACAATTATTACCACAGATATTATAAACATAAAATAGTGTGAATAAAAGCTGAGTTTAGACCAATTAAAATAAGTTTTCCTTCCTTAAACTGTTTGCCATTCAAGTAAAAAAAAGTTAATATCTCATTAGTATGTATATGTGTGATGTAGTTTTATCGTTGATTTGTAACTTTGCTCGTATTTTCAAATAAATTTATAAATTTTTGGTTTATAAGATTTATGCGTTATTATTTATAATTTCAGTACGGACTTTGATGTAATTTAGACAAAAAATAATAGTAATCTTTTTATTATCTAGGTACATATCATTTTACAATTGTATTCAAATTCGTTTACGAATAAATTTTTAGAATTATATTTAAAAAAATGCATCGTAATTAATATGTGTATTTGGATTTACACACAAGATAATTAATACTAATTACTCATAATTAATTAAATAGTAAAACTCTTAACTATATTTTATTCTCATATTTACATAAATTCATAAAATGTAATAATTAGCTGAGTAATTTTAATGCTATTACAATTATACCAAAAATGGTATTAATTCGAATACGAGTGGACATATTTAAGTACCTGCCCTTTAACGCAACATTGAAAAAAATTTACAACTCACCTTACAAGAATTCAGCTTTCAAAGATCACTTATGCAACTTGCATTTTACACGAAATAAATCACCTTTAATCATTTCCGATTTATATGTATAAATAAGAAACACTTCACTTTAAACAATATTATTGATTAAAACTATTTAAACGTTAGTAGCACATGAGAAGTTTTATTCGCAAAAGTTTTAAACACAATTTCGTAATTTTGGCGCGACGTTTCGGCGCGAAAATTCATACACCCTCACTCGACGGGCGCTCGGCCGATACTAACCTAACTTACCTAACCTGAATGGCTGATGCCAGCGTGGTCAACGTTTCGTATGATCGAGATTAAAAAAAACAGTGTAACTTTCGCCCGCGTCTTTTCTTACCTGTTTAAAGCAAGGTTTACACCACACAAGACATATTACTATACACATAGGAACCAATAATATACAATTTATTAATCTAGGTACTTAAATTGTGTAAAAATATACCAATTAAATATTAGTAATTTTTTTAATGGATTTAATTTAAATTCTAGAATGTTCCAATTAATAATGTGCCGCAAATCGTAATATAATATGCTCAACACTTTTTTTTGTTATCTGTACACGGCTTAAAGAATGCGATTAAAAAAAGTGGTTCAATCTTTCATATGATAATTCGTAGCAATGTTTGCAGAGAGAAATTATGATAGCAATTAATTAAACAACATAGAAGTAATTATTGTGAAAGGAAAATGCTGTAATAATTATTAATTAGCATTTAAATACGATAAGCAACGGCATTTTTGTGGCTGAATGTATTTTTTGTTAACACATGATTTAAAAAAAAAGTTTGCTACTAGATAATGTAAGTCTAGTTACTCATTAATCATATTACCAACCAGATTTAAAAAAAAAAGCAGAAAGTTTTGGATTTTTTGTTGTTATTTATATGTTCGCCTTGATTTACAATCTATTAAGATAAAAGTGTACAATAAAATAAACTATTATACAATTACTTAAAAAGATGTAGTAATATATTATGTTAAATTATTCAATAATAAAAACGTTTAGTTCTTGTACAACTTGCAACAGAAAAAAAAATTATATACTTTTTAATTTATCAACATGGAATCGTTACACAAACTTTTTTTTAAATGTTGCAATTAATATTTTTAATGAATTATTATTACAGATGTCATAATTGGGTCACCTGATACCGATAGCTTTATTCGTGTTAATTATATAATCTATATTAATAAATACAAGTTCCTTTACAATATACATAAAACTTATAAAAGAATATACAGCGCTTTTGACAGTAGGCTATTTGACAATGCGAAAAATAAAGTGTCAATTGTTGTAATCATAAATAAAAACGCATTTTCTTAAACGTTTGTCACGTGACACAAAACGGTCCTGGTTGGGTCGGGTTTACGATGACATCACTTACTTGTTAACCTCGTTTGCCTACTGTATGTGTATTAAATGTGCCACAGATTACAATACAGGCAAGTGACGTTACCGACCCCGTTGCAGCGCCATGTAATAAAAGTAGCGCTTTCGCGCGCTATTTAAATATTGAATTTTTAATTTGATATTTTTCAGCAAATATGTACTAGAATTAAAAAATAAACCTTTTACTGGGGTCCTTAAATAATATAAAATGGATTTTAAAAACCAGTCAAATAGCCTATTCAGTAGTGACGCGACAAACGCGAATTTAATTTAAGTATTATCACAGATGTTATAAGATCTCTACATGTGTGTGATAGACACGAAAATTAATGACATCTGTTGCAAAATACACTTGCATCCATATTTATCGGTATTATATGCGAAACTGAGTTTATTTATAAGTTTGTTTTTCTCACTCAAGAAAGTCAATGAATATTTAACATTACCGATTCATAAATTCAAATCAATTGTTAAAAGTTTATAAAATACTAGATATACCTGCGGCTTTACTCAGTATAAAGGACATGATGCCCCAACAGAGAAAACTTGAATTTTAACCGGAGAAGTTCAAGTCAAATAATATCTTGTCCATGAGTGCATGATGGGTTTATAATTTATCTGGTACTCAATAGTGAACAGCCTGCATGTGTTAGACGAAATTCCAATACGTGTGTCCACTAACCCGTATTGTAAGCTCTGTGACTCCGCACAGTCAATAAACCATTATTGGGGCAAGGTATCCGTTTCTATAATAAAATTCCGCAGACATTTTTAACTTTGCCGTTTCATAAATTCAAACCATTTGTAAAAAATACATTGGTAAAGAAGGCATATTATTCGATACAAGATTATATAGATGATAAAAAAGCGTCGAGTTAATGCTTGTTGACTTCCAGGCAGGTGACATAACATACATATATAATTGTATTTAACTAACATGCATATATAACTGATTTTTATATGGTGAAAATGAGTAACTAATGATTTTCTTGCCGGTTTCTGCTCGGTAGAATCTATATTCCCAACCGGTAGTTATACTTAAAATAGTTTGTTAAATGGCGATTCAAAAGTGCTTGTAAAAGCCTACTTGAATAAAGTATCTTTTGATTTTGATTTTGTAGCAGCATGGTGTAATAAGCTCCAACTTCCTATGAAGTTCTAGCAGTAATTTACCGACAAACAATGGCAGTTACCCAGTTCCCCAGGGCTGTTGCCCCGGTTGCCATGACCATTTAAATACAATTAATTACTTAAGATCTCCTCTAATCATATCAAGTCAATTCAAGGTCAACGTAGATAATTTATCTTAACACCTCGAATATTAATCAGACTCACCCTTTGAACCGGAACAGTGGAATACAAAGTAATTATTATTATCGAAATAATAATTGATGATTGAGTTCTATGATATGAAAGTTTTTACGTGGTGGCAGGGCTTTGTGTGTGTACCACCCAGTCGTCAGATATTCTACCGACCTTCTAAGACCGTCTAAGAAACTGGTGCATACGTCTTGTGCACCAAGAGTGCGCTTATTTAGCTTAAAAACTGAGCATTGTGATTCAGAGAGGCAGATGGACAAGGAAAATGTGTCCTTTGGAGCTGAAGTTGAAGATTTTATGTCCACCGACTCACACACCTTCAAGCCCACACAACAATAATACTACTGTTTGATGATAGAACGTATGGTGAGCAGGTTACCCAGGGCTTGCACGAAGCCCTACCACTAAGTAAGCAATGCCACAGGACATTCCCATTGTATTTTAGTTTATTTTCAATGTATAATCGTTGAACTTAGGACAACAGTTAACACATATAGAGGTTCGTTAATTAAATTAATAAATAAATTATTACAATGATAAATTAGCAGTCTGTAAATTTCCCACTGCTGGGCTAAAGGCCTCCTCTCCCTTTGAGGAGAAGGTTTGGAGCATATTCCACCACGCTGCTCCAATGCGGGTTGGTGGAATACACATGAGGCAGAATTTCGTTGAAATTAGACATATGCAAGTTTCCTCACGATGTTTTCCTTCACCGCCGAGCACGAGATGAATTATAAACACAAATTAAGCACATGAAAATTCAGTGGTGCCTGCCTGGGTTTGAACCCGAAATCATCGGTTAAGATGCACGCGTTCTAACCACTGGGCCATCTCGGCTCACAATTTGACAATGATAAAGCGCCTCGCATACTTGAGATTAAGAGAGAGTTAGGTATATTTAACTCAAAAATTAGTTAATTTAAATTTAGTTTACGTCATATTATTAAACTATAACTGTCTTACTTGCTTTTTATACTTTCATTTTTTGTTTTTATTTTTAATGTAAGTTGTCATTTGTTTGTATTAATTTTAAGCGGAAACTCGATTGATTTATGTTTTTCTTATATTTGTTTTTTACTATTAAGTGTAATTATAATTGTTTGTTTCCCAAATAAATAAATAGAGAAAGAATAGAGCGAGGTGGAGAGAGGTTAACGGCCAAAGAGAGCATCATGGCGTTCTTCATCAAAACACAACAACAGCATGTACCGCCTGTAAATTTCCCACTGCTGGACTTAGGCCTCCTCTTTTTTGAGGAAAAGGTTAGGAGCATATTCTACCACGCTGCTCCATGCGGTTTGATGTATTCACATGTGGTACAATTTCGTTGAAATTAAACTCATGCAGGTTTCCTCATGATGTTTTCCTTAACCACCTAGCACGAGATGAATTATAAAAACAAATTAAGCACATGAAAATTCAGTGCTTGTCTGGGTTTGGACCCGCAATCATCGGTTAAGATTCACTATTTATCAAGACACGTCAGTTAAATCAGTATCCATATTATATTGGTTATATTCACACCAGCACAATGTGTACGAAGTTTCAAACCGATCGGTTACTGACAACTGTTTTAAGTTTTACTCAAATATATAAACATATATTCTATTGCCAAATAACAGTACACTGTATTGTTGTGTTCCGGTTAGAAGGGTGAGTGAGCCAGTGTAATCACAGGCACAAGGGACATAACATCTTAGTTCCCAAGATTGGTGGCGCATAGGTGATGTAAGGAATGGTTAATATTTCTTACAGCGCCTTTGTCTATGGGCGGTGGTGACCACTTATCATCAGGTGGCCTATATGCTCGTCCGCCAACCTATGCCATAAAAAAAAGAAGTTAAATAGTCGCCTGTAAAATTAACACAATCCAATTCTTCATCGTCAGGATACAATTCTGAAATTCGTATTTATATACTAGTGTCCGGCCGCGGTTTCGCCCGCTTGTAATTACAGGTAGGAGTTAGGCGTCCTTTCTCTATTTGTGACCACGTCTACGTAGTTTCACGATAATCGGTTGAGTACAGTACGGAACCTTTTGGAAATAAGTTTTTTTAGCCGGCGTTTAGTAAAGTCAACTGGTAGAAATCATTTAAGGAAAAAGGGTTATGCCCTCTCCAGGTTTTTCCCTCTCGGTAAATTCACAACATAGTATAAAACAATGTCTCTTGGCTCTGTATGTCTGTCCCTGTGTATGCATACATCTTTAAAACTACGCAACAGTATTTGATGCGTTTTTTTTTAAATAGATGGACTGATTCAAGAGGAAGTTTTATATGTACAATATAGTAGAGAAACACTAATCATTTTAGAGGTTTCTAATGTGATGTCATAAATTTACTTGGTGGTAGGGCTTTGTGCAAGCCCGTCTGGGTAGGTACAACCCACTCATCAGATATTCTACCGCCAAATAACAGTACATTGTATTGTTGTGTTCCGGTTAGAAGGGTGAGTGAGCCAGTGTAATCACAGGCACAAGGGACATAACATCTTAGTTCCCGAGGTTGGTGGCGCAATGGCGATGTAAGGAATGGTTAATATTTCTTACAGCGCCTTTGTCTATGGGCGGTGATGAGCACTCACCATCAGGTGAGTGGTTATGCTCGTCCGCCAACCAATGCCAAAAAAATAAAAATTAAAGAAACACTAATAATAATTTTTGAGTCATCTAATGTGATGTAAATAAACACATTTTTTCCGCTTACATTGCAAACGCTGGCTGAACCCAACGAGATAGATCAAAATAATGTCCTACAGTATTGTACACCTTAAAAAGTCCGTGATACATATCTATCTCTCACAGATAGACCATGTATATTATTTATCAAACCTTACTGAGACATAGCTTACTAACCTGTAACTACACAAGCTCCCTTTAAGTAGCAAGATACACAAGATCCGGTCAAGCGTACAGACACTTACGACGACACGACACAAGGAACGATAAGCGCGCCTACGGTTGTGTACTTGACTTCGGTGTAGTTCGGTGCTAACTTCAGCGCGCTTTCAACTGAGTCGTGAAGGCATCGCTCGGATCGAGGTAGAACACTGCAAAGCATTAGCCGAGTGAGGTCACGGAACTGTCATACCGTTCCTGAAGTGCTTTAAGTTTTATAATTTGTATTTTGATCTAATAATCGAAGTACATAACTTAGAACTATTCGTTTCGGAGGCAAGATCAACACTGCCACCATTTTTTTTTTTTTCGAAATGTGTTTTTTTTCCCTATTCAGTATTCTGAGCCTGAGAGGAGAGGCTCAGAATACGCTCGTCCTAAGGGTGCCTCCTATGAGGCCGGACCTCGGCTTAGGACGCCGTCGTCGACGGGTCGGTAAGAATGAGGGACCTCGACCCCACCGACGTGGTCGGTGTGTGTTGTCTGTGATGCCTATCGAGATAGAGTTGTCGGCAGTGAGTCTGTCGACGGGATCTCAATGATTGATTAGTACACAACATTTGTGATAAACGAGTAAATACTTTTTACAGACATGTTTTAATTGAAATCATAATGATCTTTGGAACCAACTATCGCCGGCGGTTTTTCCGAACCGATACGACTTGGGAACCTTCAAGAAAAGAGCGTACTCCTTCCTGAAAGGCCGGCAACGCACCTGCAAGCCCCCCGGTGTTGCAGATATCCATGGCCGGTGGTAGTCACTTTCCATCAGGTGAGCCTCCTGCTCGTTTGCCACCTATAACATAAAAAAAAAATCTGTCTATGATGTTAATAACAAGAATTGGGCTATCGAATGGCATTTTTTTTCTTCAAACCCGATTAATAGTTCCAGAAATAATTGTGTTCAAACAAACAAACAATCTCTTCAGTTTTATTATATTCACATGGATGCGTGACAAGGGTTGCCAGACTTTATATTATTAAAAAAAAATCATATTTGCTCGATATAAACGTCAGCATTTATTTTTTGAGCCATTGATCTGCAATTATTGAAATTATGATTTTTAAAACTATTGTCCTATAGCCATGCACAAGGTATAGAACATCTTAGTTTAAGGTTAAGGTCCGTGGCGATTTAAGGAATGGTTGATTTTTTTACGGCGCCAAATATGGACTGCGGAC
The DNA here is from genome assembly GCF_905147765.1 of Vanessa atalanta. Lineage (NCBI taxonomy): Eukaryota > Metazoa > Arthropoda > Insecta > Lepidoptera > Nymphalidae > Vanessa > Vanessa atalanta. Next base: position 2,236,217 of record NC_061898.1, on the reverse strand, counting down.
ACTTAACATTAGATACTCCGCAAAACACAGAACATACGTCAGCCTATATTATTGTCAGACAATATATACATATATAACTATATATACACTTATATATAGTTTGTTCTGAATAAAACCGACTATAATCATTTTTAGTTTTTTTCGCCGGCTCTTCTCAGGTCAAGTTTGGATAAATTATTTATTTGTATAAAATTTAAATTCGTTTAATTTGACAATCAAGAAGTAAGCGTAACTTATATTTAATAGAGAAATTTGTTTTGACTCAGATAGAGTTGGCAACCCTATACCGGATAGTGTGTTCTGAGTAGAATTAATAAACATTAATAATTCACGGCAACGGTTTTAAGTGAAATATTTCAGAGTTATCTGTCAGTGAGAATAATGGCAATTTTAAATGTTTTGTCGATTGATATAGCACTGCAGATCTGCTCCTTAGCTCAGTTCGCACTCACAAGTTAAGGGCCGTTCATTTATTACGTAAGATTATTTTCTCTTGTTTTTGTCCCCTCCCTATTATAAGAAAAAATAAGAATAGGCCGACCCCCACTTGTTTAATATTAATTACGTAAGAATCTAAAGGAAAAAAATTACGTTTGGTTTATTTTAATGTTTATGTTACAAAGAATCATTTTTTTTTTTTAATTTAATTTACTTTGCGAATTGTTTTGATCTTACGTAAGAACTATCGAGTCATTTTTATGCAAATCCATAGTGAATATCATAGATTAATCAAGCTATCCACCAATGATATCGCGTCAATTAGCTGTCAAATGTTGTTCGTTTAGCATTTCTCCTCTTATGGTTGGAATAAAGTATCGATCGATTATTATGATTAAGGCCGTGATGACCCAGTGAATTCAAACGCAGGCATCACGAATGATCACATGCTTAATTTGTGTTTTATAATTCATCTCACGGTGAAACAGAACTTCGTGAGGAAACCTGCTTATAGCGAATGAACACTTGATAGAGTGTCACACTGCAAAAGAACTAAAATGAACGAGCCGACTTCATTATCTTGGTGTGTGTCACGGCTACGCTTGACACGCCGAACGTCACGCAATTTTACCAGTGTGCGTGTGCGTGCGTTCTCAGCTTTGACAGTTAAAGATATCACGTTCAAAGAACGTTATTATTTCCAAGTCGGTTTAAAAACGATACCCCTTACACATTAAGTGTTAATAATAAAATTCTAATGAATAAACAAGAACTTACAATTCATTCAGGCAAAAGATCTCCCGATCTCTTTCAAATCGAATCAATAGCATTCCACTTGACTGCTTCCGCCATTTTGTTTCCCTTTTTAACTCGCCGCCGTCTTCGAAATGCCTGTCTATGAATTAGGGGTCCGTTTATGGAAATATTTATTTAATTATACATTTGTTTTATTTTAATTTTAATAAATTTTATATATTTCGACGTAAAAAGACGCGTTATGATTAAATAAGTATACTGAAGTTAATGTCTATTAACTGCTGTTCCAATTTATTTTATAAATAGGTATTTAGTAATAAGCTAGGTCCGTCGTAGGTAAATCCAGGGTGGATAAGGTGCTAAAACCCGGGCTTGTTCGATTATGGTGAAATGGGCTTCTAGGAACATGAATTTTTGGAAGTAGGTGAATCAACTCGCTAAAGTTTCATCACGGATGACGCTTACACCAGTCAGTGGTGCAGCAATATATATGCATTTTTATTGAGCGTTACTACAGGCACACGATAAATCACATCTTAGTTACCTTCAGCTGGATCATTACCATTACCATCTTCCATAAACAAACTCTAATAACGATTGATAGTAGGGAATCCCTATTCAATGTTCACAACTATAATTTAATTTGTTTTAAATCTAGACAGCGCGATTCAAAAAAGTGACATTTTTCATCAGCGTCATCTATCTTCCAGTTCGGTCGGTCGTAATATACGCAATTATACATTGAGGATCATTAGCAGCCTGTAAATTTCCCACTGCTGGGCTAAAGGCCTCCCCTCCCCTGAGGAGAAGGTTTGGTGCATTGAAATAAAACTAGTTTTTTTAACGGATTTAATCGCGTATATTAATTATTTTAATATCCCGACGTTTCGAGCACTTTGCAGTGTTCGTGGTCACGGGCAGTCTGCCCGTGACCACGGACACTGCAAAGTAGTTTTATTTCAATGTGTAATAATCGCGAAAATCTAAGACAACATTAGGTTTGGTGCATATTCCACCACGCTGCTCCAATGCGGGTTGGCGGAATACACATGTGGCAGAATTTCGTTGAAATTAGATATTTATGTCCTCACGATATTTTCCTTCACCGCCGAGCACGAGATGAATTATAAACACAAATTAAGCACATGAAAATTCAGTGGTGCCTGCCTGGGTTTGAACCCGAAATTATCGGTTAAGATGAACCACTGGGCCATCTCGGCCATTGAGGATATGTGATAAAATTAATACATTATCCTACGGAACCAAATCTCTTAAAAAGTACACTTAACAGTAGTTTTTTTTATCCGTCCTCGTAAACCGAAGCACACGTTATTATATATAATATAATTGACACCTTTCTTGGGCCCTTTGTGTGGGGTGGCGAAATGACTGGCGGGAATGATTAGTGGTTTGTACAGGGTGTTCACAAACACACAATCGATTAAAAACATTGTTATAAATGAGTTCGTTTTGTTTAACTTGTTATGAGATTTTTTTTATATATCCTTGAGCGTTATGAAAAAAGTTTGTGTGTGAATTTTTTTATGCGCGTGCGCAGTGACAAGTCTACACGATGAAGATGCTCGCTAAGCCGCCAGTTGAGTGTCAACTGTCAAGTCGCTCGTAATAGACAACTTCACACCTCATGATATATTTTTAAATTCGAAATTTAAATTGTAAATTAACGTTAAATTAGGAAAAAAAGAAAAAAAAATCACACTAATAATTATAATTTTAATTATGTTTATTACGCCGAAGAAGTAGAACTTATTTTATCGTCAGGTCTATATCTATTATTATCTATGGTTATAATAGAAAATTAAATCATAGACATTGAAACGATAAAAATGATTACCAAAAATATACATGTATCTACAGAAGAAACAGAATTACATATAATAAGTAAATTGGAAAAGAAACCACCTGTATATATATACAGGGCCGCCCAGGTAGTCTACCTATCTGTTTGTCGCTGCAGTCCTGCGCACTGCCCTAACCAAATAGTATAAGTATTGTCACTGCACTCTCCGCCCATTAGATATTGACAGTTTTTTTGTTAAGGAGATCAGTGGCCAACGGACAAACACACATCTAAAATACATTTGGTGAAAGTTAATTAACAACAATTCAGACAAAAGAGGCGGAATTTTAAGTTTAAAAAAAAGTAAAACATAAAACTTTATAACACACAAACCTCCAACCCCCCTTTACTAGGGGTAAAATGTATGTAATTCCGATCCCTTTTCACATCTCTAAGGGCTGATTTCAAGATAAAAACTAAAATATGTGCTTTTCGGGGTTCTCGGCTTGAGTCTGAAGTAACAGACAGAGTTATTTTCCCATTTTAATATTAGCATTTTTTTAGCATTAGCAGCCCGTAAATGTCCCACTGCTGGGATAAAGGCCTCCTCTCCCTTTGAGGAGAAGGTTCATTTTAATATTAGTAGATTATAAATATACTTTATTCAAGTAGGCTTTTACAAGCACTTTTGAATCGTCATTTAACAAACCATTTAAAGTGAAGCTACCACCGGTTCGGAATGGAGATTCTACTGAGAAGAACCGGCAAGAAGCTCAGTAGTTACTCTTTTTTAACATCTAAGAATACAGTCATGTTAGTTAAATACAATTATATATGTATGTTATGTCTCCTGCCTGTAAGTCAACAAGCATTAACTCCACGCTTTTTTTTCATCTATATAATCTTGTATCGAATAATATGCCTTCTTTACCTTTAGTTTTTACATACTTAATAATATATACTTCTACATATGTACTAATATTATATAAATGAAAGTAACTCTGTCTGTCTGTCGCTCTTTAACTACTAAATCAATTTACCGAATTTGACGAAATTTACTACTACTATTTTTACCTAACACATGACAACCTACCCCTTAAACGCGAGAGAAGCCGCGGGCAACTACTAGAATCATATAAAACACGACTGGGGTCAAGTCTACTAACATATATCGGTTACGATACGATCCCGATTATATTCCGATCGAGCTTCGATTGAGCCGCAACCGTATCGTTTTTGTAATGTTCACATGTCAGCAGGGTCGGACCGTGTGTTTAGGGGGCTCTTAGCTAATACTACATAGGAGGCCCACTTAGACACACCTGAACGTAGAATTAAATTAAATTAATTGAATGGGTTTGATTAATTGCAGGACTCGCAAACTATACGATCTGTTTAATTTAATAAAATTATGGATTCTTTCGTATTATCGTCTATTTTTGACTTTGACTTGACTTGACTTAGCTAGAGGCCCCTTGTATCTACGGGGCCCTGGTCTATTTAATATCCTCTCTTCTTTCAAATACACTGGCTAACTCACGTTTGAAATCAGAACAGAATCACATCAAAACAAAATGTGCAACTAGACTGACATTAGGGCCGGATGTAAACGATCCGGGACCACAGTCTCCACACGATAAAGATTCCAAAGAAACTTGAGAACAAATTTTAACATAGTATTTATATGTATATCTTGTAATTTACTTACTTTACTTATATATATGTTTGTTTAAATGATTTCATTTGATATGTGTTTATTATTGAAACATCCACCCATAAAAAAATGATCAGTTTTTTTTTATATTTAGAGTCTGAGACCTCAACGCACGAGGTATCCCAGAGCCTCTAAATCCGGTCCTGACTGACATTGTTCCCAAGAGATCGTGCATTCCGAGGCACGGCTGTGTGTTATTTTTAAACATTTATTTAGTTCTTATTATGTATCAATAGATGTCGTGGTCCGTTTTATTCGTGTTTCTGAATCACGCTATCCTTTTTTTTTTCGCTGTAAAAACGCGTTACGCGTTTCCCCCGCGTGGAAGTGGGGGGGTATGTGGGACTCGCCGGTGTCCAAGATGTTAGCGGTACACCGGAATACCCACTAAAAAAACAGCGGTACCCTCTCCGTCTCATCCGTGGGCGCCACGGGATCGCTTTCGCATGCTACCGTGACGCCCTGACGGTCAGCCCAGCTATGCGGGCCTCCAGTTCCTAGGGGGGATTCCCGGGGTACTGAGAACCCTCCTAGCCCATGTGGCGCCTATTGAGGCGGGGGGAGAAGGTGCGCGTAGCGTTGTTTCCTCCTCCCCGGTCTTCTTCGGCGGATCGGGTCTGCAGCAGCGTCCACCTCCCGCTCCCGTTCCGCTGCCTCCTTCTGCGACATGACGTTTTCGCAGAAGGAGGATGAATCACGCTATCCTTTGTCAAAGGAAATTATGAAGAAAGGACTTAGGGAACTTATTGATCGAAACCCGGATTAAATAGGTAGCTGATAGAATCACAAAAAAAAAACTCATGAACGTTATCCTAAGTATAAAAAGAAATAACCCGCTATGGATGATTCCAGATGATTCCTGCTCGACGGAGAAGGAGGACATTATATAGAAACCTGCATTTGAGCAAAGCAGCATGGTAAGACTCAGTCCAGCAAGGCAGCACTTGAAGGCTGTTGCTAGGCAACGAATATATCAACGGAATTTTATTATAACACGAAGTCGTCTAAATAATTTTCTCTAAGCATTCGACCGCCATGTAACTGTTAATAAGTCAATTTGTCCGTCTGTTGATATTGTCGACAGACAGACAAATTGACAATCAATATTAATTTAAAATCGTTTTAGTTTGCACGGTGACGGTTAAGCTCGCTACACACGGTGCGTTTTTTACTCAACGTAATTATATTTTAAGTTCGTGAAAATATAATATACACAAACACATATAAATCACGGAATTTATTACAAAATAATAAAGAAACTGTCGGAAATTGGCGATTCGTCGCGATCCAAGATGGCCGCCTTGCTGGATGTATTATATACATATGTAATTGTATTTAACTAAATTTACTTTGTAGTTTTAAATACTAATAACTACTGAGTTTCTTGCTGGTTCTTCCCGGTAGAATCTACATTCCGAAACGGTGGTAGCTTCACTTAATATAGTTTGTTAAATGACGATCCAAAAGTGCTTGTAAAAGCCTACTTGAATAAAGTATATTTTGATCTTGAAAATTCATCTGCGACATTATATTGTCCGAAACTGTTCTCATTATTACGAGTTTCCTAGGTAAGTCCTTTGCCCTTTACACAACGTTCGTGATACGATGATCGGTTGAATACTTAGACGTGCAATCATAACCGTCTTTGCCATAGGGCACCCGGGGCACGTGCCCAGGGCCCCCATCCTGAGAGAGCCCCGAAGAACCAACAATTTGTTTCACACGTTTATGTTCACGTTGGATACTATACATTATATTTTCGTAATTGTCATATTTGTAAGTAATAACTAACATATTTATCAAAAGGCTGGTGACAAGAAAGTAGAAAGCTATAGACGTGCTCTTCATATACTTAAGGCTATTATTTGTACATGGTAGTAAATATCTACCGAAAGGTCCCCGAATTCACGGGTACCCAAGGGTCTGCGTGCTTATTATTACCAAAGTCACTTTAAACAATTAAAATTCGACAATTCAATGATTTAGTTCGCGTTCCGACGCTATGTTTGCGATGAGCCTTAAATTATTTTAAAACATTTGTTTTATTTTTGTATCTTAAAAGGAAGTTTAGTGATCGAAAACGTGTGGGTCTGTTTGTGATATCATAACCTGTGAATCACTTATCTTGGATTGCATTCAGCGCAGTCGTAGTGTCACGATATGCCTTTTACGTCACAACGCTGTTGATCGAGATGTTTCATTCTCTTGGAGGTTGGGCATTGTACAAGCTCACCTGGTTAGGTATCATCCTCTCAACATATATTCTACCACCAACCAACAATAATGTGTGGTTGTGTTACGGTTTGAAGGGTGAGTGAGCCAGTATATTTGGGTAGTTTTTATAAATAAATAAATATTGGACAACATCACATACATCACTCTGGTCCCAATGTAAGTAGCTAAAGCACTTGTGTTATGGAATATCAGAAGTAACGACGGCACCACAAACACCCAGACCCAAGACAACATAGAAAACTAATGAACTTTTCCTACATCGACTCGGCCGGGAATCGAAACCTCGGCGTGGCGTGCGCATTAAAACCCGTGTACACACTACTACACGAAGGTCGTCAACTACAGGCTCAAGATAACATCTTGGTTCCCAATATTGATGAGTTGGTTTACAATGCATTTCTTACAGCACCAATTCCTGTAGGACGAGGTGACCACTTAACCTCAGCTGGACTGGATGAATATAAATATCTATCAATATAAGTATCTATTAGAAATCGTAGATGCCAAACGTCAACTCGGAAGTTGTCCTTGAGGTAGGATTTATCTCCTTGGGATTCTGGATTCCTTGGATTCCTTGGTCTGGAAGATGTTCGGGCGGTCTGTTAACAATGTACATATATAACACACTAAATAAGAATAGAAGCCGAGATGGCCCAGTGGTTAGAACTCGTGCATCTTAACCGATGATTTCGGGTTCAAACCCAGGCAAGCACCACTGAATTTTCATGTACATAATCTGTGTTTATAATGCATCTCGTGCTCGGCGGTGAAGGAAAACATCGCGAAGAAACCTGCATGTGTCTAATTCAACGAAATTCTGTCACATGTGTATTCCACCAACCTGCATTGGAGCAGCGTGGTGGCCACCTGATAGTAAGTGGTCACCACCGCCCATAGACAATGGCGTTGTAAGAAATATTAACCATTCCTTACATCACCAATGCGCCACCAACCTTGGGAACCAAGATGTTATGTCCCTTATGCCTGTATTTACACTGGCTCACCTACCCTTCAAACCGGAACACAACAACACTGAGTACTGCTGTTTGGCGGTAGAATATCTGATGAGTGGGTAGTACCTACCCAGACGGGCTTGCACAAAGCCCTACCACCAACGAAATGGTGGAATATGCTCCAAGCCTTCTCCTCAAATGGAGAGGAGACCTTAGCCCAGCAGTGGGAAATTTACAGGTTGTTAATGTAAAATAAGAATGTAGACTTAGTAATATCCACTGATATGTTATCTCAATTAAATTGAACACAAAATTTACAAATTTTAACATGCAAACTATTTAAAATTATAATTCGGTATGTAATATAGGAAATAAGAAATAAATTACTCATATTGGTAAAGTTTATTTAAAGGTGGGTTAAGTGTGTTAAAATTTTTGCAATTTATTCAAAAAGTGGATTTCGAGAAGTGATGTTCAACTGTGAGTGGACTTTAGATGTGTATTCAGAACCTCTTTGGTAGTTTTTGCGCCCTCTTCGCCAGTGTTTCCAATGCGTCTTCCCTCCTACCAAATGGCAGATGTCTATAGGTGACCACTCACTATCCGTCCATCCACCACAATCAAGAATACAAGATTACTCTGTCTGTCCGTCGCTTGTTCTTTCACCGTGAAAACACTGAACAGATTTTGCTAAAATTTCGAAGCTAGCTTGAACTCTGAGGGAGGACATAGGTAACTTTTTATCTCTAGCACTTGACAAGCGAAGCCGCGCACGACTGTTAGTATACGAATAAAAGGCAACCTTTGAAATGTTAATTAAATTATATGACATACAATCAGTTATTGTATATGAAACGAAACATTTGTTGCATGTTATCTACTAAACAAAGAATCCTTCATGAGTTTATATTATTGCGACTTTGACCTGCGAATGTTTAAGCCAAGTGTGTGTATATGTTTGTTATCGGATACGAAACCCCAAGTTTGTCTGCAGAGTCGTAGATAACGTCCCAACTAATTTTATAAATGTAAGTTTGTTAGTTACGCTTTTACGAACTATTTAATTTATTATCCAAATGGTTATACGTTGTTAGGATACATAAAAAGGGATTTGACGGATACGGATTACGGATATATGAATAGCATTTTACCGGTTACGGATACGAATTTATTACGGATTATCCGATTTGTTAGACTAAACTGAATTCAAAACGAGTTGTACTTATAAATATTATTTCTTATAGAAAACTATGGTAACATAATTAAGAGTTCACTGTTCATAACAATTTCCCGAAGTTATCAGATTCATTTCAACGAACTTTATGTTGTTGTTGTAGTGACATCTATTGAGATGAAATGTGACCGCAAATCGGAGCGGATAGTTTCAACAACGAATGTTACATTATACAGAAATGTTTTGCCTATGATTTGGTTTTAGGTATAATCAGAGACACAAACAGCATTAAATAATAATTAGTCTCTTTAAATGCACTGCAAAAAAATTTGTATCGGATTTGGTTACGGTTTTGGATAGATATTTATTTCGGATATCCGATAAAATACGGTGAGGATATAGGATAACAAACACCGAACGCATTGGCGATGTAAGGAATGGTCAATATTTCTTACAACGCCGTTGTCTAGGGGCGGTGGTGACCACTTACCATCAGATGGCCCACATGCAAGTCCGTGAACCTATGCCATAAGCAAAAGAATCAGTCAGTCAGCTATGAGTTGACGTGAGTGTGCCTTTGCAGAGTAATTTCTTCATTAAGAATTCTAGAATAGAGAATCTAGGACTCTAATCTTGTTTTTTATTGGGTTACATAATATAGCTCTCATAAGTTAGATTCTCAATGAATGCCTCATTGGTCGATGTGTAGCTAGGGATTGGGCCGAGGAAGCGTGAGGTTAAGGCGTCGCGTGTTCTATTTCAGACAGCCTTAAAGCCAGCAGGCGGGGTGGTCATCACAATCCTTTTAGTGGATGATAACCCCATATCACCCTCCCCAAGAGGCCCCGGGAAGCTATTAGGTTTCCACTGCGTGACAAAAAAGTCTATCTACAAGGTCAAGATAATAGTTAAAAAGTGATTAGGTATTTTTGGCGACAAATTGTCAGTAGTAGCACGGAATCTAGAAATTGTTGTAAACACTTCCGTGCCTCGGAGAGCACGTAAATAAACCAGCGTCACCGGTATAGGCATTAAGTCTTAACTTTATATATATTTGAAAAGTTGTATACTACATAAAAGTTCAAGAGATTCAAGTGCAAACGTTACGTCACCGTACACGGAAAGTTAAACCCATTCATGCCCCGGAAACACAAGGGAACCACATAATTACCTGGAATCTCCCAGATACATACGTGCTGCATCTTCTAGTATAAGTTTCGTGCAAAGTGGTTGATCAGTATTTCCAGTACATCTCCTTCTTCATTAATAAACATTAGTTGCAAAGTTTTGACCTTGAAATTATCTAAAGAAGTTTTGCTTCCAAAATAAATGTTTTGTTAAACCAGTTGGTTTGAAATATTGTATTACAATTCAACGTGGGTTAAAGCGTGTCTAGATGTGGACTAAGGCTGTAACGGTATAGTGTGGGTGGTGGAATACACTCAGACCAGCGGAGCTATTCTGTAAGACCTCGAAGACCACTGAACTCGATTGTGAAGTTTCTAAAAGTGATATTGGCTACAATTACTAGGCATATATAATAAGATACTGGGAAATGTAACCAATTTACCATTTACGAAATTTAAAAAGTTTATTAAGACTAAATTAATAAATAAGTCTTATTATTCATTAAAAGATAACTTTTTAGAAAAAAACGCCTGGATCTGGGCTCGGTTTCCATCACAGGACACAAATTATTGTAAAAAAAACAGCTTTGTAAATCTGTTTATTTGAAAAGAGCAACTATGCGAGTTTCTTGCCGTTTCTTCTCGCTGGAGGCTGCTTTCCGAAACGATGGTAGTATTTTAATATTGACGATTCAAAAACGCTTCGTTGTCAAGTTTACTTGAATAAACTTGATTTGATTTTTATTTGTGTAAAAGAAAGTTATTTGTTAGTTAACTGCTGCTAGTTATTTGTACGGTGTATTTATATGAGTTGTATGTATCACTCTCGAAATTAATTAATAACGTTTTTCTTTATTGGTAAAGTTAAGAATTAAAGTAAAACAATACAGTAATGTAAGATAATGTTATAACAACGTTCCAGGTTCCAGCGTATCCAGAAGAAACTTAAATTTCCCGCCAATGTTTTCTTTTGTTTTTTTATGTTGCCCGCTTCAAAAATCGTAGCGACAACATTTGAATTATAGTCTACCAACCCAGTCAGCAAAGCGATCCAAAACCACCATTAACCCACTCAAATACACGTCAAAATTCACATAGAAATCTGTCAAACCGTTTAGTTTAATAAATGGTCTTATCCAGACTTCGTACGGGTAAAATAACTATTTTAATCCGAGATATCTTAATAAATAAAATACCAGAAGAGAAGTTCTGCTTCTTCAAAATCACAGTAAAATAATAATTATTATTATGATAAATGTATAATAATGTAATATATTATTATGATCTTGTATCGACTAATACTTATTTATCTTTATTTTGACAGGAGTTTTTTTAATAGGTTAAAAATAATTTCAATGGTAAGGTTAAATTGAAAATTATTAACTTTGTCTTGGAAATGAAAGTGACCTCGTTTGGTCCAGCGCTGCAATTGACCTTACGTCTCGTGTTAAAACAATGATTATCACTGATTCTATTAAAATGATCAGTGTTATTGATACGCTTCTGTATATAATTCTAATATCTAATATTATAAATGCGAAAGTAACTCTGTCTGTTGCTCTTTCACAACCAAAACTTCAAACAGAATTAAAATAAACTTGGTAGAAGCAAGCTTGAACTTCTAGTACATTCCTTAACTTAGTCGATTCATAAAGTCAAATCAATACAATATTGATGATGATAAAAAAGCGTGGAGCTAATACTTGTTGACTTCCAGGTAGGATATATTATATATTTAACTTTGTATTTTAAATGTTGATAAAGAGTAACTACTGAGTTTCTTGTCAGTTCTTCTCGTTAGAATCTACATCTACATCCCGAACCAGTGGTAGCTTCACTTAATATAGTTTGTTAAATGACGATTCAAAAGTGCTCGTTAAAGCCTACTCGAATGATGTATATTTCGAGCAAGGTCTCGGACGACAGGTACTATCGAATAAAGACACACATTTAAATACATTGTAAGTTGCCAACGAGTGTTGTGACTCGACATTGTGACTTACAGAATAGCACCGCAGTAGCCTAAAATCACTATAGTTGTGATTGTATCTTTGTGGTTTGTAAGCTACAAGCGGACAAGGAGCCAATCATTTTGAGATAACAATTATGTACCAAATACTGTGATAATATACTTGATATTATTCATATAAATATAAATGTTAAAATTAATGGAAGATTACGGGTTTTAGTCCAGGTTACTAAGCTTTTTTGTGGTTAGTGTTAGGTAGTAGGTTACACGGTGGTAGCGCTTTGTCGAGCCGAGATGGCCCAGTGGATAGAACGCGTGCATCTTAACCGATAATTTCGGGTTCAAGCACCACTGAATTTTCATGTGCTTAATTTGTGTTTATAATTCATTTCGTGCTCGACGGTGTGGAAAACATCGTGAGGAAACCTGCTTGTGTCTAATTTCAACGAAATTCTGTGTATCCACCAACCCGCATTGGAGAAGAATATGCTCCATACCTTCTTGGTGACCACGTCCGCCAAACTATACAAAAAAAAAAAGGTTGCCTATTTGCCAGTCTGTTTACCTATGACGAAAAATAAGAGTCGTTTTGATCGTGGATCGACAATGGCGTACTTTATACTCGTCGCAAAGGTAACCCTTTGATCGTACTGAGCCATCGACGCAATGTCTAATATAAGGGGATCTACACACTAACGACTGAAACGAATAATTTTATTTAATAACACCTCTTTTAAAAACAAACTATCTTTACTAATATTATGAATGAAAAATAACGCTGAACCGATTTGGATGAATTTTGGTATGTAGATAGTTTGAGTCCCCGGAAAGATCTTAAGGTACTTTTTGTAATTGAGCCCTCGAAGGAGTAAGATTTGGGTGATTGTTTATGGTTATATATTTATATATAATAGCTATTAAACTCGTAAATTTAAAATCTCAGGTTCAAATAGTTATCTATAAATATATGACGGTGCAACGCTAGCGCCATTTTAAATTACGAAATTTGACAGCTAGTCTGTATGGTGAAGCGTCATGTCGATGTTTGGCGGGAATCATTCTTGGGGTATCCGCTTCTATAATAAAATTCCGCAGACATTTTTAACTTTGCCGTCTCATAGATTCAAGTCATTTGTAAAAAATATATTGGTAAAGAAGGCATATTATTCGATACAAGATTATATAGATGATAAAAAAGCGTCGAATTAATGCTTGTTGACTTCCAGGCAGGAGACATAACATACATATATAATTGTATTTAACTAACATGACTGTATTTTTAGATGTTGAAAAAGAGTAACTACTGAGTTTCTTGCCGGTTCTTCTCGGTAGAATCTACATTCTGAAGCGGTGGTAGCTTTACTTTAAATAGTTTGTTAAATGACGATTCAAAAGTGCTTGTAAAAGCCTACTTGAATAAAGTATATTTTAACTGTGCTTTTGATCTTGAACGCCGCCATTATTGAGGTGTAGTCAACTGCAAGCGCTTCCAGCGCTGCCACGAATCGCCTTGTTGATCCTAATTTTTATATTGTGGTATTATAATTTCTAAAGAAAAGAATACACACATGGCTTATCCCGATAGACATGGAGATCTGCCTTTATATATGTATTTGTTAATTTTGTAACAATAATGTTACTAAATTTTATTTCTGTTTACTTTAAAAATCGACAATGTAATTATTAATGTGATTTTTTTTCTTAGTAATTAAAAATTTTTTTTTTTTTTATTTAATTGCGTAATATTAAATACATGGTGTGATTAACTATAAACAGGTATACAATTTAATTTTCTTGGTGTTTATATAATTTATCTTTGTTGTAGTATTATTGTCATTTTAGTTGGTCTTCTTAACATTAGATATAATATAACCTATTCAAGTGGAAGTAGGAAAAAAGATTAAGAATTAAATTAAGAAGAAACCTTAGATTTACGTATTTCATGCGATTTGCTAATAACTCGCTTATATTGTGCACTACTGAGAGTTTATGATTAATACATCTTTATTTATAATACAACACTATCACACTTAACTACTTATTTCCACTTTAATTTTACTTCCAAAATTCCGATAACAGTTTCGTCGACGTTCAAAACGCCATTTTCTCGCAAATCCATAGTGAATATCATAGATTAATCGAGCTCTTGACCAATGATATCGCGTCAATTTGCTGTCAAATGTTGTTTATTTGGCTTTTCTACTCTTATGGTATGGAATAGATAAAATTTTATGTTTAAACTGTTTATCGTTAAGGAGTTTTAATGTCTGGAATTTTGGGCTTAGAATTAGGTCATGTTTACTTTTGTAATGCATTTCAACTCCGCAGTATGAGATTGATTCAGTGTTACTTATTTGATCTAAACAAACATTACATGTTAAATATCCTTCTCCTTCTTATAAAACTTTCGAATTTTCGGTTTAGAATTAAGATACATTACGTATACGTTATTGACGAGATTATTTTTACATCTCGATACTAGATGGCATTATGTCAAAATTCTGACATATCTACATCGCGATGGCAAGATTCGCTTAAAAGATTTAAATTTAAGATTCGGTTTAAACGCCCGGTAACTCTGTAAGGGCCAACAGCACGACTACACACAGACCAGCGTTGAGGAACCATCGATAATTCGATAGTTGACCTCGAAAACTATTCAGGATATCGATAGTATCGTTTACGATAGTATTGGCGTAATTAACAGTATTGCTCACGGAGAGCTATCGACACTATCGATAGTATCGATAGTTTAGGTTAATGGTTTTTGCAATACTATCGATAGTATTGCTCATGGGGAGCTGTCGATACTAGCGACAGTATTGACACGTGACAATATCGATAGACTATCGATACTATCGCTAATACCTTAAGTATCGATAGTGTATCGATAATGTCGAGCGTGACGAGTCGAGCCGAGCCGAGGTTCAAGATTTTCCAATCATGCAGTCTTAAGCATAACAAGCGCTCCGGTGCAAGGAGTGTTCTAGTGATTCTGGGGGAGAAGACATCCCAAAAAAGTTCTTTAAGGAATCGACTGGGGTCTAATGGTGCCCGGGATTTTTGCACCCTGGATTAAGACAGTTTTAAAAATCGTAATCAATTAGATTTAAAGCGCACGGGTGCAAGCAGTTTCCTGGCATTGCTGGAGGAGGAGCTCTCCCCAAAAATTGTATCTAAGGAACCTTTTTCAAAGCTTCATAGATAGTCCAAGATTTCTTATGGGACTAACGCGCGGCGCCGAGAGTTCTATACCCTATTTTTTTTTCGCTGGAAAAACGCGTTACGCACGTGGGGGGGTATGTGGGACTCGCCGGTGCCCAAGATGTTCGCGGTACACCGGAATACCCACTAAAAACTAGCGGTACCCCTCCCTCTCATCGGCGGGCGCCACGGCATCGTTTCCGCATGCTATCATGACGGAGACTTTTATACCTATATTTATACATAAGATATATAAGGATAGATGAATAAGGATTTAATAATGGTAATCAGTTAGATTTTAAAGCTTTCATTGCATTAAAAATTGCTTTCTTATTTATTTTTTTAAGAATACAATTTTTGTATAATCTTTACCCGTTTGATAAAATTAAGACCTCTGAGTCTCAAGTCTATGGTCGCCCTTAACTTTCGCTAAGACTACGTTTAAGATCAAACATTGTATGTGGGTCTGTCGTGCACATAATTATGGGTTTTAGACCTCATTAGACCATTCATAGACAAGCTCGTTTTGTAGTTCTCTCCTCTATAAATACAAGTTTGCAACTTGTGTTTATAGACGCATTGTCGTCCGCCATATTAAATATTTTATCTATTTGAATAAAATTTCTTAAGAAAATATTTACTTGGATATTGAGATGCTTCAGAAATTATGTAACTTTTAAAGTTTATTTTACAATTAT
The DNA here is from genome assembly GCF_905147765.1 of Vanessa atalanta. Lineage (NCBI taxonomy): Eukaryota > Metazoa > Arthropoda > Insecta > Lepidoptera > Nymphalidae > Vanessa > Vanessa atalanta. Next base: position 2,220,148 of record NC_061898.1, on the reverse strand, counting down.
TTATATTTATAATTATTATAAATAGTTGTTTAATTGATCGCGATTTCATGATCACGATGATTCCGAGTTCAAAGCTGGGGCGAGCACCACTGAACTAATGTGCTTATTTTGTATTAGAATTCATCTGGAGCTCGGCGGTGAAGGATGATGCGCGTCATGGATGACAGTCTGCCACGTGTACCATTATATGCATTGGAGTAGCGTGGTGGTAAGGCCCAAACCTACTCCACAAATGGGTGAGTCTTTGCCCAGCGTACGCATATGTCTTTCATGGTTTAACTACTGAACCGAATTTGATGGAACTTTTGTACGAACCCTAAGGCTCCTGTGGTCGAAGACTTATAAACTCCACACAAGTTTCGTAAGTTTAGAGCACCTGTTGTTACTCAGAACACACAGAAATAATGTTTGTAATCAGAAATTATTCCATAGTTTCTTTTTTGCATACGTCAAAAAAATTTTTTTTACTTAACTTTGGCACAGTTCTTTTTAAATCGATACCAGTTTCCTCTTTATATAATACATAACTAAAAATGTAATATCATTTCCGTATGTATACGTATTTAATACTATTTAAAAAATTGATATTTTAAAAATAACTCATACTTGCGTAAGTGTCCTCTGTCAATCTTTCAACGGTACTTAAAATAACACTTGTGACCTATATTTTTAACTGGAAAGCTAATGACATTCAAAGAAATACAGAAAGGCGTTTTTTTTTTATAAATCTGACCGGCAAGGGTATCTGATGTTAGGTGATCACCATCATAGGAATATGGAATAATAAATATCATCATAGTATGTTACGTCCCTTGTGCCTGTCACACTGGCTCACTCACCCTTCAAACCGGAACTCAATAACACCAAGTATTTTTGATTGACGGTTGAATAAATGGAATACGCAAATCTGGGGCATCTTTACAGTCTTAACTTTATCAAAATCGTGTTTTCTACTAATTTAGGTTTAACTAAACCAATAAATCAAAAAAAGAGAATCGTCTGTGATTTAATAATAGGTCCTTTTTAGGGTTACGTTATCAAATGGTAAAACGGTACCCTATTACTAAGACTCTGCTGTCCGTCAATCTGTCTGTCCGTCTTTTAGGATCAGTTGAAATTTTCACAAAAATCGGCTAAATTGTGCACTACTAAGAGTTTATGATTAATATATCATTATTTATAACACAACACTATTGCACTTAACTACTTATGTCCACTTTAATCTTACTTCCAAAATTCCGATAACAGTTTCGTCGAAATTCAAAACGTAATTTTTTCGCGAATCCATAGTGAATATCATAGATTAATCGAGCTCTCGACCAATGATGTCGCGTCAATTTGCTGTCAAATGTTGTTTATTTGTTGGAATGGAGTATAGCCAATATTCAAATGGATATGTCTTTAAGAATATAAACCATAGTAAGTAATATATTTTAATGACTAAATGATATAACAATTTAGATCCTTACTGTAGAATTTAAAAGCATATTAGAAAATTAAAAACAAAACTTAAATATTAATTCAATATTTTATTGAACTCGTTCTAAGCCGTTCAAATAATTTTGATAAATTGTTTTGTCTGTGTTTGAGTCCACTGGCCATAGTATCCGGCGGATGGCGCCGTGATCGCGAAGCAAATGATAATTTAATTTTAATCGAACGAAGTCGGGACGGACTGTTAGTATATTTTTGAAAATAGAACTTAAACATAGTATATTAAAAAACGCAGTAAATCATCAATTTTAAAGACGTTTGTGATTTATTTTGTTTCATTGGCGTCTCATAAATTTTAAACAATCGAAAAATAAACTTTACACGGTCCTCTTGACTTGCGGATATTTGCAAGTAAAGCCAGTTATATACCTAAAGATACGCTGACGATACAATCGAAAATAGTTTCAGCATTTTTTTTAAAGCTGTGATTTTTCGAACTCTTTGTTTTGTTCTCGACGGTTAGTTGTTAGGACTTGATAGATGGCGCTACTGTCACGGCTATGTTTTTTTTTTAATTTTTGTTCATTTTTTTTTTTTTTTTTTCCGTACCGTAATTAAATTCTTAATTTGCAGCATAACATTTTTTTTTTATTCGTGGCTTAATAGTTGTTGTCCGCGGTTTTGCTCGCTTTTAAGAGGTTGGTTGTCAGACATTCAATAAGGCATATTACTCAATACAAGATTATATTAAAGATAAAAAAGCGTTTGCGTCTCTATAGTTTTCTAGGCAGGATTTATAAAAAAAACATTGCACTTTACTTATATACTCTGTAATTAAAATTGTGGAGAGTAACTACTGAGTTTCTTGCCGGTTCTCGTTAGAATCTACTTTCTGAACCGGTGGACGATTGAAAAGTCCTTTTAGGAGCCTATTTGGATCAAGAATATTTTTATTTTTATTTCGATTTTGTTAGGCATAAAGTATACTCTATTCCGACCATAAGAGGAAAAAAACCAAATAAACGACATTTGACAGCAAATTGACGCGATATCATTGGTCGAGAGCTCGATTAATCTGTGATATTCGCTATGGTTTTGCGAAAAATGGCGTTTTGAACGTCGACGAAACGGTTATCGCAATTTTGCAAGTAAAATGAAAGTGGATACAAGTAGTTAAGTCGTATAATACTGTATAATAAATAAATAAATATATTTTAATCGTAAACTGTTACTAGTTCACAATATAGATGACTAATTAGTAAATCACAAGAAATACGTAAATCTACGGTTCGTTTATCTTCTTTCCTACTTCCATTGGAATAGGGCTATGTGGAGTTGGAGGCGGAGACCTTGGAGTCAGCGCCGGACCGTAAGTTTAGGGAGCCCCGGGCTACTACTTAGGGGCCCACCTAAGACATATCTGAACGTAGACTTGAATTAAATTAATTGAATGGGTTTGATTAACTGCAGGACTCGCAGGACTGCAAACCATACGATCTGTTTAATTTAATAAAGTTATGAAATCTTTCAAATTATCGTCTATTTTTGACTTTGACTTGACTTAGCTGGGGCCCCTTAAATCCACGAGGCCGTGAGCTTTAGCCCAAAAAGCCATATGGTAGATCCAGCCCTGCTTAGAGTTCAAGCTTCATAGAATTTCATTAAATCCGATTCAGTGGTTAGTCCTCGAAAGACTCGCACATACATACAGAGTTACTTTCTGATTCATAATATTAGTATAGATTAATCCCTAATTTGATAAAAAAAATCTCTCGAAATAAAATCATAATATCACAAACCAGTCAAAACATACAGCATAATAAATCTTTATCTTTACATAGTATAAAACAAAGTCGCTTTTTCTGTCCCTATGTCCTTTTGTATGCTTAAATCTTTAAAACTACGCAACGGATTTTGATGCAGTTTTTTTAAATAGATAGAGTGATTCGAGAGGAAGGTTTTTGTATATAATACATAGACAATATAGTTAAGTAACGCTGATAATTTTAAAAGTTTCTAATGTGATGTCGTAAATTTATACATTTTTTGCGCTTACATTGTAAACGCTGGCTGAACCCTACGAGATAGATCAAAATAATGTACTTCAGTATTGTACACCTTAAAACGGTCTTCAAAAAAGTCCGCGATGGTATATGTCTATCTCTTAGGGATTACCCACATTGCACCCGTGCGAAGCCGGGGCGGGTCGCTAGTATATATTATATCTTGACAGTGCAACACCGTCTTAAAGGAATTCGCATAAAATCGCAGTTTGTGAGCAGCTGTCATTGCGATTAAAGGAAAATAAACTTTAAATTCAACAAATAAAGTCGATTTTCGTTCAACTTTGTACCTACGTGTCCATTTTTAGCGAATGTATGGCAAGTCTTTTGTTTACAGTTTATTTGGTTGCCAATGTCGATTACAAACTGTATTTTACAATGTTAGTTAACATTTAGTAAGTACGTGTTTGTTTAACTATAAATAACTAATTGTTTACAACAAAACGCTTGTGTTACAAAGAAATACAAAATCGTGTTTCATTTGTTAATTCAAATTTCGAATTTACCAAAATTCTAGAACGCGTGCTCTATAAAGAAATACAAAATTGTGTTCTTTTTTATATTTAAATTTCGAATTAACCATAGTTCTAGAACAGTCAGCCTAATGCTTTATTTATTTATAACTAGTGGGTCACCCGCGAAACTTCGCGTTTTTAAAAAATATTTTTTCGGAATTTCGAGACCTATGACAGGTTTTGTTTTGATTTAATTTCATTGTAAACTGCAAGTCACTCATCTAGATTCGGCGCCGAAATGATAAAACCCTATTTAAGTGAAATTTTTAATATCAAATATTATACATTAGTTCGGTTAGAATTGGAATTCGTCGATATCAATTTGGTTTAATTTTGTTTTCATTTTTTTCCTTATACAGCTTTCTAACCGTCCAGCAACTTTTTTCCGCTCTCTAAAATTAATAAAACTATGTGTCCTCTTTACTTTTCTGCACATCTACGTCCAGCTCTTCAAAATGAGACCATAATCGATCTTTTATGTGCAGCCGAGGACCCGTAATCACTGGGACAAAAAACGGCTCACGCTATTAATATTTAAGAAGATGTACACTTATTTTAAAATACAAACATTTTTTTTTCATTTTCAATTTCGATTTAATTTCGAATGTGGAACAAACAGCCTAATAAAAAAAGAAATTGGCGGAACGTGTGTAGTGTACACATCATGATGCTACAAAGTATAAACAATTTTTTTTTTATTTAAGCTTGTTTTTCTACACGATAATAAGGGCAAAAGGGAGTCGTATGCACAAATAGACCATCTGATGATGTCCCTACTGCACATAGACATTGGCGCCGTAAAAATATTAACCATTCCTTACATCGCCAATGCGCCACCAACATTGGGAACTAAGATGTCCTGTAGTTACTCACCTTCCCAAAATTTGAATGGATGTGTTCTATCCAGCCGGTTTTGCAAAAAGCCCTGCCACTAAGTAAAATAATATATATAATACCTCGTATATAATTATTAAATTATCGAATGACATATTGATCAAGATAATCAAGAACAAATTTCAAATATTGAAGAAAAGTTCTGTCAAAAATATAAAATGGCGGCATAAACGTCAATAGGCCTGAGAATTTATGGTGTGCGGGCCACTTATGGCGGGAATCTATATTGTACGTCACTGCAAGCGATACGTGCGTCGCGAGTGACAAGCGGCCGGCGGGAAATATCAAATAATATTTAAAAAAAATATATTAATATTTGATCGATTTTCATTTTAAATATATATCAATAGCACGGTGTTTGTATTCGTTTTATTTAATTTTGAAATCAGAATACTAATGTTTCTATTTATCGTCTTTTTTTATAGAACTAAGATTTTAATTCCATAAATAACATAGCAATACTGTCCTTATGTAATTTCACTTCACTCACAGTCAATTTTCTTTCAATATAATTGTTACAAACAAATGATATTAATAATAACAACCCGATTTATTGCCGGTAAAATCAGCATATCGAACCGTAATTACATATAAAAAGTAAGGCATTTAATTGATTCTCCTCGGCCCGTTAGCAAATAAAGTAAATTAAAAAAATAACATTTTTAAAATTGTTACGCTCATGACTTAAATGTACCCACGAGTGCAGATAGTCTGCCAAATCACCGAAAAAAATCAACACTTACTAGGGTTGCCACTTTAAGATATTAATATATTATTCTGAGATTAATATTTTAATAATTATTTCTCAAATACACATATTTCTCTAAATTATCAATAGAATGTTTCAAGAATATTTTTATGTACCACAACCCAAGTCGATAAAAAAAAAATTAGTTAAGTTTTTAGTTGAAAAATGATTATGTACATTCCCGTGTCTAAGAAAGCACGTGAGGCCTCCTGTCCTCCATCAAAACTCTTTCCGATCGCGTCGGATTTAACATTACCTCTAGTTATGAGAGTGTATAGAGAGGGCCTGTCTTTGAACACACCTGTGCACTCTAATATGTCCTGTGTAGTTGGCTTCATATCAGTCAGGATGTCATTGTTATTTCAAATCCTATTCATTCTCTAATATATGTTTTTTCCATTAATTTTATCGATAGTTTAATCTTGGTAGGTACTACCCGATTATCGATTATTTTAGAGTTGTACAGCACTAATGTTAATTGTTGTGGTCCGGTTTGAAAAGTGTGTGACTAGAGGCACAAGATCTGGTGCATTGGCGATGTAAGAAATGAAAAAAAAAAATTCTGTACCATGTCTACGGTCTGTGGTGACCACTTATCATTAGGTTATTTTTGCACATTAGCACATGAGCCTTATTAACATTAAAAAAATAACTTGAAACTAAGTGTTCCAATTGGCGGTTGAAAATGTAATAAATGAGTTTGTACAAATAAAAGTTCTAAACTTTCTACATTTACGGTGTGTAGTTACATATAATAGCTATTATTATTTTATATGCGAGATTAATTTTTTTTTCTTTGATTTTTTAAATTCATATTATAAACACAAATGATCAAAGTATATTTTTAAAAGAGGCAACCCTGACGTCTTACCGTGACGTCATCATTTGTGCATCTCCGTGCGCTTGACAGGTTTACCGGCTAAGAGGTGTGAATCTATGAAAGATAGACTATTAGACGATAAAACATTTTATTTACAAATTTACTATTAGTTGAGTTGAAAAATTATTTTAATATTTTGAGTGCATTTTTGTAGTTCTATGAAATTCTATATATTAATAGCGAAAGCCGATTTTTGTCCCAGTGATTTCGGGACAATGGCTGCACATAAAAAATCGTATATAGTTTCTATTTATAAAATAGATTTTAATCATACAAGGAAAAACAATTAATATAATATCATAAATTACACATATTACTTAGGTAGGGTTTCTCGTCTAGGGTAGTAAATTGAGTCAACGAAGGTATTACCATCGGTAAATAAATTTTAAAATCATTTAGGGTGACGTCACCGTGGTTAAATACAATTGGTCTTATTTAATTAAAGATATATTAATTAAGAACTCTTAGTAGTGTAAAATATAGCTGAGCTATTAACAAATTCATTTTCTTTTATGTAATAAGTAGACGGATAAGCGTATGAACTGATGGCAAGTCACCGCCATAGACAACATAGACATTACACTTAGATACATTAACCATTCCTTTGGGCCTATTAGAGTAATATTTGATAGCAACAGTTGCTGTCCTTTAACCGTAGTATCCCCATTTATATTCCCGACGTCCCGCTGACCTTGGGAGTTACGATTTTATATCCCATAAGCCTGTATTCACCCTGGCTCGCTCATCTTCAAAACCGGAACAGAACGACACTAATATTGCTGTTTGGTGATAAAATATCTCAGTAGTATCTGGATGGTACCTACCCAGACTGGGTTGCACAAAGTAAAGCGTAGACATCAGTCAGCCTGCTCTAGCGCCAGGTTCAGATATAATTGCAGGCCCTTTTGTCTACAATTTTACACCATCTTAGATTATATGTTTATTAGGGGGTTGTCAGTGTAAATAGAATGTCAATTTAACCCCCGGGTGGGTTATTTACCTGATTTTCTTCCTTATAATATAAGACAAACCTTGGTCATATGTTAGTAGCGCCATCTACTAGTGAGTAGCAATATTGTAAACACTTTAAAAAAAACGGTTGTAAGGAATTTTATATATTATGTCTTATATATAAAGTGTTTTGAATTTATGTTAATTGTAGCGAATACATGCATTGCAAAAAAAAGTTATGGGTTGATTCGATAAAATAATGTACCTCAGCTTAGCTTATCTGTGGTTTCTCAAAACCCAATTACAGATTATATTAGCACCATAACTACTCGTGGAAATAAGGCAAAGGTTTATAAAATTACTATTTATTTAATTTGAAATATCTAAATACCAATTATAATAGAATAAATTAAAACATTAAAAAAAAGTAAACTAACAAATGTAATTTTCTACGTGAAACGAAACGCAAGATTTTGGCCACATGACAGCCGCCACCAACTCGATTTGAAGGCGACGAAAAGGCATATCGAAATTAATGTAGACCTCGGGTCCCCGACATTACTAACGAGAAAGCTGCATCTCGAATAAAGTGAAGTATTTATCTTTAATACACGTGCGAGCCTAAATGGCTATGCTTACGATAACTATAAAATCGATTAAATAAGTGCCCGTGTCATGAGACCCTGAGCTTACATAACATTTTGTCTGAAAATAACTTATCGGTCAGTGCTAAGAGATTATTTACCTCAAGTAAGGTAAGAGTGTGCTACACCTTTCATTAACACTTAAACTTGCATGAACTAACCTTGAAATCTCACCCACATATGTTTCACGGACCCTCATTTTATCTTTACTAATCACGTATAATGTTTATTTTGTTTTAATCTGTATTGATTATTTTTTTCGCATTATTATAATAAAAACGTAATAATTTGTGTCAAATATATTTTAGCCGGAATGTCATTGCTGTGGCATGTTCTATTTTCAATTTTTTTTTCTTTTTTTATTACGCTTTTTTTTGCCTGTAAAATATTATTCTAAAAAACCGGTTTCGTATTAGACAGAAGTTTCTTTAATCGTAAGATTTTCTCATGATAATATAAAACTAGTTTTAACCAGAATCACTAATTTTCACTCAATTACTATTTAATTATCACTTGAAGTTTGTTCTATTTGTTATCTGTACTTAGAAGATATACTTGTATCTATTTACTCTGTAACATAAAAATTACGAAAGCCCAAAATTAAATATATATCTGGCATAAAATAAAAAAAATATAAAAATTCAAATCTTTAATTCTTTTTATACATTTTAAAATTACATAATGTACTTGACAAGACATACAAATTGAGTATACACTAATTAGTTACACTATTAATGATCTAATTAATATTAATCTGATTGAATAACACTTTTATTATTCTTGAATGAATCATTTTTTGATTTAAATCAAATCTAAACATTTTTATTTTAATAGACTTTTATAAGTACTTTTTGATCAATAATCTTTATCACTAGTTCAGAATGTCAATTTTACCACCAAGAACTGGCAAGATAACTTTAAACATACAAGTTACCCAAAAAATTGTATATTTCCAATTAATACTTTTTGATTAAAAAGTGTCATTCGGGTTAAAGTAGGAATTCTAAAGGTTCCCCATACAATCAAATCTGTTTAAGCGTTTAAGAGTTATGGTAGAATACATAATCTTATCCATAAACTCTGGAAATAAATCATGGGCGGTTATAAATTATTAATTTTCAAAATTACTTTATCTGTCGAGTGTAACTCGTAACCTATTAGTATGACTTGCAATTTAAAGCTTAACAAACCAATTAAACAAAAAAAATATTTGATTCAATGTGTGAGTATAAAATATCATTCTCGGAATATCAAATCAAATACACACCCTTTTAAATCAAATATAAATACTGTTACAATCAATGTAATATATGTTTTATGATATATATATATATATATATACATTTTAAAGATAACTTCTTTTTATCATATATTATTTAAAGACAAAAAATAAATAGTCCAATAATGTGATGCAACAAAAGCAAATACAAAAAGCCGTGTCGTTTTACATCACCGGGAATTAGTATTTGCTTTTGTTGCTTCACTATGATATTCAACATGCTCCATCTGCCTTTTATTTTGTAAATTAAGATTATTTTAATTAATGAATTTATCCTAGGATCAATTTCATGATAATTAATAATACAAAGATTATATATTTCCAATTAGTTATTGTCTGTGACTTCCCTCGCGTTTTGATGGTCGGTTGTTATGTATTTAGCAAAAAAAAGCAGCTTTATCCTTCCTTGGAGTTCAAGCTCACATCAAACTCAATATCATCAATATTAGTTAGGTGGTTTGGCCTTGAAAGAGCGACAGACTGATAGTTACATTAGCTTTTATAATACTATTTATACTATTTATATTTGTATTATTACTGTATGGTTCGTTTACATATTTTTAATTTTCTAAAAGGTTCAATAAATTCGATATTAAAATTTTGTCTACCTATTTCCACTATTGTTTCACACTTTTCTATAATTTCAACATTACGATGTAATGTTAAGGAAAGTCCTTTTTCACCACCTGATTGTTTTCACTTAGATCTATTCAATTACATAATTCATTTTAATGCATTTTTCATCTATAATCAGGTTGATCTAAGAAAGAGGTTAGTTGTATAATATTATATTAGAGAAAAGCCATAAATGATAATTTTTCTTCTTATAGACCCCAATTATACCAATGTCAAGCTAGTGGTTTTACATAAAATAGGCATAAGATCAGAAATTATTGAAATGACCTATAAAAGTAATTTCAATTAACAAATTTAACTTATGAATTCATGATTACATTGTAAAAACTTGCTTGATGGTGATAGACTACATTATAAATAAATGCACTACACTTTACTAATATATTTTTATAGATTTTTGACGTTTTTAATGCTACCACATTGTAGAAAATGTAATATTTTTATATCCCATTTTATAACAATCAGTGTATGCTTTGCTTCTATTTTATGTAGATGGTTATTTGTTTAATATCATTAATTTTAATTGATGTTACATAACATGAAACCTTAACATTTGTTGAAGTTTGTGACTAAATATTAACAAACTAATACCATATTTGGTCATGACCCTCAGTAATGAAGAAACGTCTAGGAAAAAGACTATACAGCTTTTTTTTTTTTTATTAAAATTAGGTAGTCATAATGTACCACTGGATGGGATGCTGTCATTACAGTACTCAAAGAAATATTAACCACCCTTTACACTGCAAATACCAATCTTGGAAGCGAAGATGTTTTTGTTTATGACCTGTTATGCCTGTTATACTGGCTCGCAGCTACTTCAAACAGGAATATAATAAGTATTGCTAGCCGTATCAAGTAAAAACAACTGTAAATTATCTATTAAAAGGTGCGAAGTTGGTCTAATTCGATTGGGGAATAAGATGTTATGTTATTAATATATCCCTTGTGCCTGTGACTTGTAACTCATAGCCTTCAAACAAGTACTACAAGACTAAGTATTTCTGTATGATGGTACAAGATGTAGGCGTTAACCAAAATATATGATTAATAAACTTTAGTGTACACAGGATAACATGACTTAATATCATGACTTAATCTAAACCAGTAATGTTTATTTATAGATTACTCCCAATAATTTTTTTATGTAAATCTCAAAATTCGTGATAAAGTTCAAGTTAAGTGTTGTAATGTTCAGATGGTCTTTTAGAAATGTAGATTTGACGTGACATTCAATCTTGTTAAACAAAAAAAAAGAAACGAGATAAGATAAAGACTTGTATATGCAGATATAGTAAATCACAAATTTTGACTGAATCACTTCACAGATAACATTAAAATTATGCAATACAATGATTGACATACAGATAATTAAAAATTAATAATTATAATTGTCAATTGTCATACATGAATATGTCAAGTGTGTAGATACACTGAATCTTAATCTTCACTTGTTGGTAGGGCTAGCAGGCCCGTCTGGGTCGGTGCCACCCGCTCGTCATGTATTTTACCGCCAAGTGGCAATATTTTGTTTGTTGTTGGATTCCGGTTTGAAGGGTGATTGAGCCAGGGGACAATAAATTAGTTCCCAAGATTGGTGGCGCATTGGAGGTGTAACTAATGATTGAAATTTCTTACCATCGTATGGAGCATTTGCCGGACTGACTAACCATTTAAAAAAAAATACTTTTTTTAGACCCAACCTTTACTGAATTTCTTTCAAAATTAAAACATTAAAATCCAGCTTTACTGAATTTTAATGTTTTAATTTTGTTTATTATTCTTCTTGTGATTTGGTGAAGGAATTATCTTGAGAACACCAATCTCATGCCTTCCAAAAGTGGACCATTTGTAAGCCTGATAAGTCTGCCATTCCCATTAAACTGACCTCATAAAACATCTGCTAATAGTAAATTGATCGATTTTTAATAGCTTGTAAATGTCCCACTGCTGAGCTAAGGCCTCCTATTCCACCACGCTACGGGTTAGATACACATGTGTCAGACGTTAGTTGAAAATATACACATAACCTGCTTGTGTCTCGCGATGTTATCCTTCACAGAGCACGAGATTTACGTTATTAACCTTAATACATTATTGTTACCAAGAAAAAAAAAAAAATGAAATGATTGCTTAGACCAAGCGACTGTATCCACGTTAAAAGTCTATAATAAGACAAATAGTGGCCTCACGATTCTTTTAATCTCGTACTTTGGAAAGCACGTAAATAATATGACTATGCCTGAATTCTTATCGGATTTTCAGCCCTATCGAATTATATGTGAGGGAATAGAGAGTACACTTTATTTTGTCCTATAGCCTATTCCAATCGAAGTAGGAAAAAAGATAAACAAACTTTAGATTTACGTATTTTATGCGATTTGTTAATAACTATTAGTAATTAGTTGGTATTATTTGAGAAATCGTTAAAGATCTAATCTAACCAATGACCAAATTATTAGAATTTGCGTCAAATTACGATTCGAACACACTATAACACAAACATCACCTTTAATTTCTCTTTACTTATTTGTTCTACGCGCTCTGTCTGTATGCACCATTTCCATTTTCTAATCCATAGGATTTTTAATTCACGTGGTAGAACTTTGTCCACGCCCGCCTGGGTTCATCACATATTTGACCGCCTTTATCTTTGTTTCTTTGTGTTTAAATTTGGGTGCGTGAGCCAATGTAAAAGGGCTACACTACAGGCGCAAGGGACGTAACATCTCAGTTTTCAAGTAGCGACGCAACGTCAGGATCGATCCTGTGACTTTTTACATATAGGTAGACGGACCGACAAAAGGGCCACCTGATGTTAAAGGGTCACCACCGCTATAGTAAGTAGACATTGACGCTGTTAGAAATTTTAACCATCCTTTACTTCGCCAATGCGACACCAACCTTGGGAACTAAGTTTTTATATCCCTTGTGCGCGAACCAGTGTAACTACATTACACTGGCTTACTCACCCTTCAAACCGGAACACAACGATAACAAGTATTGCTGCTTGGTGGCAGAATATCTGATGGGTGGGTGGTACCTACCCAGACGGGTTTGCACAAAGCCAAATAAATTTTTGTAAGGAATGATTTTTTTCTTACAGTGCGTTGGATAGGCACTAACTATTTGTTAGCCCACTTGCTAGTCCGCCTACGTAATACTAATAACAAAAATGAGTTCAAATGGCCATTTTAACTTTCCTCGAATCCTGAATGTAAGTCCAAAACTACGTAACCTTACAATCCGTTGTATGCTCATAATACCGTACAGATGGACAGATAATCTCGAATCTATATATATACTAATATTATAAATGTGAAAGTCTGTCTGTCTGTCTGTCGCTCTTTCACTACCAAAAAATGAACCGAATTTGGCGAAATTTTGTATGAAGCAAGCTTGAACTCAAAGGAAGGACATATGCCCTTTTTTGTCTAAAACATGACAACCAACTACCTAAAACGTGAGCGAAGCCGCGGACAACAACTAGTTTATAATATATAATATGATTATAACAATTTACTCCAAAAGCACATCACGTCGTGATATTGGTTTTGTATAAAATGAGAAATCAAATCGGAAGGATATTATCACTATATCGGTTGGCGATTCGTTCAAAGTTTAGAAATCAAAGGCTTATATTAATAATTATTTATTTAATTATCATAGAATTAAAAAAATATATGACCAATATTATAAATTGCTTAGAATAGTCGTTCACTCGCGTCAGGTGTTCGCGGAAAGAAGCCTTGGGTTTGCTTTATACCAAGATGAACCAAGAAGTAGATGATTAATGTTGTCTTAGATTTTCGCGATTATTACACATTGAAATAAAACTAGTTTTTAACGGATTTAATCACGTATATTAATTATTTTAACATTGACTGCCCGTGACCACGAACACTGCAAAGTGCTCGAAACGTCGGGATGTTAAAATAATTAATATACGCGATTAAATCCGTTAAAAACTAGTTTTATTTCAAGTAGATGATTGACTTGATTTATGTAGAAGAGTTATTACGGCAATTCCTCTAAATCTTTGTATGTATCCTTCCACCAAGTCGCAACAAAACAGCGATGCCGATGACGATCCTTTCATGGGCTGTTATCATAATTTTCTCTACCGATCAGCCAAAACTATAAGCTATGTACAAAAATGGCACTCTTGTCATATTTGAAAATTATTAGCTGTTGGATTCTACAATCATTTTATTCATTTTATTCGGCAAAGCCGCTTTGCCTTCGTGTTATGATCTTATTGTTTTTTGTACACAAAGAACTATTTGTAATTAAAATTTTCATTATCTCATTTCCAGGGTAACAAAGAGATCAAATAATAATGTTGCGACGCTGCTCGAAGCATCTTCAGACTATATACCGGAGACAGGGCCAGGGGGTCCGGTTCCGGTCGTCAGAGGTGCCTAAGATCTGCGGAACAGTGCAGGGGACCCGCATTCTCAAACCCAGGATCCTAGCCGCTCACAATCAGGTCGCCTCCATTCACTTCACGAACCCACTCTTCGCCGAGCAAGATGTTCTTACACCAAGTTTCCCTGACTCCGTTTCCGAGGGTGACGTCAAGCTCGATAAGAAGGTAGGCGATGCCGTGGCCGCCGACGAAGTGGTCCTCGAAATCGAGACCGACAAAACGGCGATACCCGTCATGGCACCAGACAATGGTATCATCAAGGAGTTCTACGTTAAAGATGGCGAGACCGTCAAAGCTGGACAGAAATTGTTCAGGCTAGAAATTACCGGGGCAGCTCCTAAGAAGGCGGCCGCTGCGCCAGCTCCTGAGCCACCTAAAGCAGAAGCTCCACCCCCACCGCCACCACCGGCAGCTGCGGCGCCTCCTCCACCGCCTCCACCAGCAGCCGCTCCACCACCACCACCACCACAAGCACCGCCAAGACCGGCAGCACCACCACCAGCTGCGCCGATCTCCTCAATCCCAGTCGCAGCTATCCGCCACGCGCAGGCAATCGAAACCGCCTCCGTCAAAGTACCACCAGCGGATTACAGCAAAGAAATCGTCGGCACCCGCAGCGAGCAGCGCGTCAAGATGAACCGCATGCGGCAACGTATCGCTGAACGTCTAAAAGATGCTCAAAACACGAACGCACTGCTGACTACGTTCAATGAAATCGACATGTCGAACATCATGGCATTCAGGAAGAAGTATCTGGATGCTTTCACCAAGAAGTTCGGCGTTAAATTGGGCTTGATGTCGCCATTTGTGAAGGCTTCCGCCAACGCTCTTATGGACCAGCCCGTCGTAAACGCGGTCATCGATGGAACCGAGATAGTGTATCGCGATTACGTAGACATTTCAGTAGCAGTCGCGACGCCGAAGGGTCTGGTCGTGCCGGTCGTGAGGAACGTGCACAACATGACCTACGCTGACATCGAGCTTACGATCGCGGACTTAGCTGAAAAGGCGAGGAAAGGCAAACTAACCATCGAGGAGATGGACGGTGGTACCTTTACGATAAGTAATGGAGGTGTTTTCGGTTCATTAATGGGTACCCCCATTGTAAATCCCCCTCAATCTGCTATCCTGGGTATGCACGGTATATTCGAGAGGCCGATTGCGGTCAACGGTCAAGTGGTCGTCAGACCAATGATGTACATAGCGCTGACATACGACCACAGATTGATCGACGGTCGTGAAGCTGTCATGTTCCTGAGGAAGATCAAGGAAGGTGTAGAAGACCCGGCTGCCATCGTTGCTGGTTTGTAAAGAGAAAGTGTGTCCTTCAGTCGGACGAATTGAAAATTGTAATCTTAGATACAATTAAATTTAAGATTTCCGGTAAAATTGCTTTTGGAATTAATGGCCGACTGGGGGGGGGGGAGGATTTTATGTACAATATACTCTTAGTAGCATCGATGCAACCAATGCTTGTCACGTCTGGTGTTAATTTGTATTTATTTAATACGTCCATCTGCTCGTATTGTATTATTTATCGATTTATAAGTAATAAATAATAATTTTCAAACATATTTCACGATTGTACCGCTCGTTTTATTCACCTTCATAATATATACAAAATTTTAGTATAATCTGTGCATCAGTGTTTGTGTACAGAATTTTCATATATCATAATTTTATTCCATTTATAATTTTCGGCTGTAAAATGCAATACGTTTGCCAAGTACAGATACGATTTTAAAATAAATGTTTATTTTATATGTCCTGTTAGCTAAGTTTAAATTATTAATTTATTAAATATAGTAAAGATACATATCTGCATTAGCCTTGATTAAAATAACATAAAAATATTTATTTATATAATAAATACAAGTATATCAGTAGTTTTGTTTTGAACATACCTGGAGTTCCTGACCTTTTATAACTAACAACGCAGCCGCGAGAACTTTTCGACCATCATTTATGTTATAATCTTTATTTATTTAATAATAATATATATCAGCGTTGCAGAACTATCGATAGTTGACCTCGGAAACTATTCAGGAAACTACTATTCTACTACAGGAACTATTCAGTAATATCGATAGTATCGATAGCTCTTCGTGAGTAATAATATTGAATTATTGATTACGGCAATCGATAGTATTGCCGATAGCTCTCTGTAAGCAATACTATTGGTAGCACCGACACTATTGTTACTATCGATAGTATCGATAGTTCTGGACTATCGATAGTTAAGGTTAATAGTAATGACAATAGACTAAGCTCCAATGGGGCCCCCATATAAATAAATTGGCGAATAGACTTAGCTCTGCAGCCTATGCGGTAAAAAAAATTAGACTCTTGACTGATGTGGATACGGCTCGCCTTGTGTACTTCAGTTATTTCCATAGTATAATGTCGTATGGCATCCTACTCTGGGGTAATGCAGCTGACAATAATACTATTTTTGTACTGCAGAAGAGGGCTATTCGTGCAATTTATAGATTCAACCCAAAAGATTCGTTAAGAGGTAAATTAAAATAATGACTGTCGCTTCTCAATTTGTTTTTGATAATGTTATGTATGTACGCAAAAACATAAATGATTATCCCATAAATTGTGACGTACATTCTATTAACACTAGGAACAAGAATAAACTTGTTACTCCATGTACCCGATTACACAGGGTTATAATACCCGGCACGAATCTTGACTCTGCGCAGTAACAAAAAATAGATGTCGTTTGAGGTGCGGTCTGAGGCGAGGAGCGCGTTACTATAGCAAACAAGGCCGCCATTACTAGTAACCATAGCAACGGGTGGATGCGTGGCCCCGCGCAGTGCCACCGCGTCTCCCGTCGCCCGCGCATGTTCCTGTGTTGTCTTAGTGTACGCTCATTAACATAAGTTATTATTATATAACGGTTTTATTGTGTAAAATTGTGTTTGATTATTAACTTTGTTTTTGTATTGTTGATTTTGTGGGTTGTTTCTTTTGTTATTATAGTAAGATTTTAACGAAGTATACTAAAATGCCAAGAAAAAATAATATAGTTCTAAAAAGACAAGCTCGGAAAATGATTTACGATGTTTACTGTTTTTTAAAAAACGAAGCTAATGGCAGAAGTGATACTCAAATTAAAGAGAGAACAGCTGAAGCAACAAAAACCTCTCTATGCACTGTTCGGAGAATCGTAAAAGAAGCTGAGCAGTCAGAATTTCTCACAGTATTCCGGACGCCTGGAAAAAAACATGCTAGATCGAAACCTGTAACTGGTATAGACAATTTCGATCAAGGAGTTATCAAAAGATGCATTCATAATTTTCATTTAACAAATAATGAAATCCCAACAGTTACGAAACTTCTGACAAAACTGCGATCGGATATAAATTATCAAGGATCTGAACGGAGTCTTCGACGCATCTTAAAGGATCTAGGCTTTAAATGGAAAGCAACAGAAAATAATAGAAAAGTTCTTATTGAGAAAACCAGTATAAGATTACAGCGAATCAAATATTTAGAAGCAATACAAAAGTACAGACATGAAGGAAGGCCCATAATTTATACTGACGAATCGTATGTCCACGCTTCGCACACAAGTTCCAAGGCGTGGACGGACGGTTCAAAAAAAGGTTTAAAAAAACCGATATCCAAAGGTCAACGGGTAGTTATGGTACATGCAGGGTCTGAAGCCGGTTTTATACCAAATGGTTTATTAATGTTTAAATCCGGAGCCAAAACGGGCGACTATCACGACGACATGAATTATGAAAATTATTCCAAATGGTTAACTTCACAATTAATACCAAACCTACCACCGAGATCCGTCGTGGTAGTAGACAATGCATCCTACCATAATACACAATATAATTTGGCCCCAAATTCAAACTCCAAGAAATGCGACATGCAAGCCTGGCTGACTGAAAAAGGAATTTCGTTTGATCCAACAATGTACAAGCCACAGTTGTACGAACTAATAAAAACGAACAAAGAAAATTTAAAAAATTATAATATCGATAGATTGTTAGCACAACACAATCATAGTGTCCTTCGCTTGCCGCCCTATCATCCGGATCTGAACCCCATTGAAATGGCGTGGGCCGCAATCAAAGGTTACGTTAGCAGCAAAAACGTAGCGTGGAACGTCACACGCGTTATGGAACTGGTGAAACAGAAGGTAGATGCTATGGGATCAAGTGAATGGCAAAAGTTATGTTCAAAAGTAAGGTCTATTGAAGACGACTATTGCAAAAGCGACCATGTAGTGGACCAGTTGACAGACCAACTTGTTATTCAAGTGGGAGATTCAGATAGCAGCAGTAGTAGCGATTGGGAAGTCTTTGATGATGACGAACCCGGTCCGAGCACCAGTACCAACCCCAGTACCAATCCAAGAACTTCGACTTCATTTGCTGATTTTGAGGGTTTCACACCGTTGAGTGATAGTGATTAATTTATTTTCTAATAATATTTCTAAATTTTATTTTTATTTCTTTTTATTTATTTATTGATACAATAATTACTAAATATACAATAATTAACCCGTTGTGTTTTATTACGTACCTACCCTTTAATATATTAAATATTTATTTTAAGCTTTTTAGATAGTACGTGATTTTCGCAAGGACTGTACCTGCGCAGAGGACGCCATGTTAGGTCAAGTTTCGTGCCGGGTAGTATAGTAACTCTTTTTTGGGGCAATGTATACGTTTTTACAATAGGATCCCAGAAAACGTTCAAAATTATTCAATTAAAAATTCAAAAGAATCGTTAAAGAGCGTTTATGTGCCTAAGGATATTACAACACTAATGACTTTTTAGTTGACTGCACACCTTGGGAATGGAATGATCGCCTCCAGGCTGTTTAAATAACTAAAATATAATTATCATCGTACATGGAAAATGGTTAAAATATATATATATATATATATATCCCGCTGAGTTTCTTTCGCAGGTTCTTCTCAGGTACAGAACCGGTGGTAGATTTTTGACAATCAATAAGCAAGTGTAAACACTTCTATATTGAATAAAGATTTTTGACTTTGACTTTGAATGGTTTTTGCAATACTATCGATAGTCTATCGATAGTCTATCGATATGCAATATTATATTTATAATAGATAATATATTTATAATAGATAATCGGTCTGACAAATGTTTGTTTAATCACAGAATTGATTCACTCACATTCATTCACGCGCCTCTTGTCTTGATTCATCAAGACAAGAGGCGCGTGGTGAGAATGGCGTAATACAAATATTTTAATTGTTACACTAGTAGTGGAGTCAATTAACAATTAAAATAGGCTTTTTACAAGCAATTTTAACCGGTATTTTACATTTAATAAGGCTTAAAATCAAGTGGTTATATTTACAGAGAGGTTCGTTTTAGTTCCACGAATCAGTTCATACGTATGAGAGTATTCAGTTGTACTACGGTCTGTTTTAAAATTCAGCAAGGTAATACTGTCCTTTAAATTCATAACAAATTTAATGTAAATTATCACTTAAGAATGTAGATACCGATACGACTTGGGAACCTTCAAAAAAAGAGCGCACTCTTTCCTGAAAGGCCTGCAACGCACCATGGGATGTGGTATAGGCAGATATCCATGGGCGGTGGTAGTCACTTTCCATCAGGTGAGCCTCCTGCTCGTTTGCCACCTTTGACATAAAAAAAAAAGATTCCAGCATTTTTGGTTTGTCTTAGTACGTATTTATGAATATACTTTCCGAACCGTTAGTCTAGAATAAAGAATATTTTGATTAGATTAAAAGAAATTCCGTAGTTAATATTTTTCATTAATTGTATTGATGTTAAAAATAATTGTACAGTACTAAATATTTGTATTTGTTTTACAATTCAAAGAACACTAACTCCAAGCTTACCATAGAAATACTTTTTGTTTATACCTATGCGAAGATAGATAAAAAATATTTCAGTTTGCTACGAAGGTCAAGCTTATAAATAACTAGGCTAGGTAAAAGAGGAACGCTGCTGTTAGACCAATTAATAAATTCCTTTTATACAAAAAAGGTTTTATTTTATGATATATAATATATTTGATTTAAAAATCAAATCATATAATATGAAATAATTTTAATGTAATATTGCATTATAGCTAAGCGCCATCTAGTTGACAGAAATGTAACCATTTAGTTTAACATGTACAAGATAGATGGCGATAGTTGTACCATAAAATACTTATTAATATAATTTTATTGATTATAATTTCACTGCTTTATAAAAAACGCGAAACTCTTAAATTTATTTTGAATGTTGTTAAATGTTCTTTAAATAAGGTAATGTCTAATAAATCTCTTATCTGACTGCAAATTCTGCATTAGTTACAAGAGCGACTAATAGATGGCGTTAGCATGCAATTAAATCGCGCTTACGAAGTTACATGCTCGTGAGTATAAGAAGAAGTCCAATGCGTTCACTCGTCCACAAGAGACTTAACATTTTAGTAATTTTTGAGCATATCGGACATATTTAATGTATCGATATCAAATAAAGCCTTTTCTTAAGTAATTAAATCACGCATTTATTTTCATTTGAATATGAATTGTGTTGTGGAGGTGTGTTAGACGTTAGTATCAGCGGTACAGAACTATCGATAGTTTGACTATCGATAGTTGACCTCGAAAACTATTCAGGATATCGATAGTACTATCGATATTATCGTATTGATCAATACTATCGATAGTATCGATAGTTGAGGATAAAAATAATAGATTTTGCGAAACTATCGATAGTATCAATAGTATTGCTCATGGGAAACTATCGATAGTATCGGTACTATCGATAGTATTGACACGTGACAATACTATCGATAGACTATCGATACGCAACACTAGTTAGTATAGTAAATAAAATTATATATACGATACGGATGCGAGTGCGAACCCGGATCGGTTAGCTAGTTTTTACTAAATTCAGAAATATTGCATATATTGGTAGGTACGTAAAGAAATCTAATCAGTCGTCAAAATACGCAATAGATAAATGAGTAAATTCATATATTTTACCGCCTTAATACTGAAAAAAATAGATTAAAAATAATATTTAGATACAACGAATTAAAATTTAAAATGATTTTAATATCATAATAAACATTTATAAATACAACGATTATTTTAAAATTACTTCTTTTTTTAAATTATCGTGCATTCGGTATAAGAAATTAAAAACACAAAAATGCCTTTATTAACCATTGTGACAGATGTCAAAATTCACAAAATGGCCGCTCAGCCGGTTACTATGGCAACGAAAATGTACACAATTAAAAATACATGCTAAAATGATCAACGTATGGATTTATAAAATATATTTTTCAATATAAAAGCATAGCTATGTTAAGAATTATTACATTTATGATATGTTGTACGTTTTTTTTGTTAGTATAGTGTTATGAATTTAATATTTAAGAGAAATTATTATGTGACCTGCATTCAATGCCAAGGTAAGCTGAATTATTAATTTCCTTTGCGTTTAATATGCTTAAAATCAATATTTTTTCTTACTTTATATACATGACAATTTTGAATCTTAAATAAAAATTATTTTTGTGATAAATTAAAATCTAATTATTTTGGAACACGAAAAATATAAAATTCACCAATTCGCAATGTTTATTAAGATTTAAGCATTGTAGTTATTTATTAAATAAATAGTAATATTTTAATATAATAAATTGTCATAAAGTAAATACATTTTAATATACTTTATTTATAAAAAAAAAAAACTATTACATTTTTAGCATATTTTTACTAGGTGTTCATTAACATAAAAATTGATAACATTAAGTGCTTTAATATATATACAAATATGAATTAAAAATAGTTATTGTATAAATCTTGACCTAATTCAATTGTGGCAAGAGCCCTTTTTATTGTATCATTAAGAGAACCGTGGCGGAAGAGCCTGCCTGAACTCCATGGGCAAGAGAGACCATGTAAACTGAAAGAATCCACCTCCTTTCCACACGGGCATCTGTGCTCAGAGCACAGCGGTGTTCCCAGTCGGAGACCAATTAATATGCTTTCCGCATTCATTATCTAAGTGTCCCTAATAATTACATCAATATTAATAATACATAAATAAATAATGAATTTATTTTCGTATATTGACTAAGTATTACCAGCTGTTATGAGATATTTACATTTAATTTGCTCAATAAGTTAGTTCATCTTTTCGTCAATAGATGTCGCTGTATTGCTAAAAGTAAATTCTAATATTCGTATATTTTTCATTTTGGGTGTACAAATACAATTTCATTCATTTGTTGTGCTACATTATACTTTAAACGAATATTCTCTATCAGTGTTGCAGTACCATTGATAGTTTGACTATCGATATTTGACCTCGAAAACTATTCAGGATATCGATATTACTATCGATAGTATAATTTTGTAACTGTACTATCGATGGGTCTCCGTCAACAATACTATTGATAACCGCAATGCTATATAATACAAATGGACTTTAGAGAACGTAACGGGCCGGTAATTTCGCACTGCTGGGTTATCCTTTTGAGAAGTTTTGGAGTTAACTCCATCACGCTACTCCAATGTGGATTTACCACGGCTGACTTCATCTCCTTTTGAGAAGAAGTTTTGGAGCTAACTCCTCCACTCTACTCCAATGCAGGTTGTTTATACACATGGCAGAGTTTCCTTTGACTCTCGTTTTTCTTCTTCACAGCTCAAAATATGAATTATAAACATAAATGAAAGTGCATTTCATTGGTGCTTGAACTCAAAATCATCGGTTTAAATTCTCGTATTCTCACTACTGGACCATCTCGGCTTTCATGTAAACAACAATTATATAAAAGTATCGTTGATTAATTGCCTGTTAATATATTTTATAAATTTACAGATAAATATTAAAATGCAGAGTATAAGAAAAACCGTAGACAAAAAGAACAAACTCGACACCAAAGACGATTCGATTGCCAAGAAGCAAGACGAAAAGAACAAAAGAAACGACCACAGAGTTTCGACTCCACGAAGTTTCGTACCGAAATCTACAGCTGACATTTATGCGAAATCCACTTCGAGTGTTAACGCACCAAAAAAAGCACCTCACACTAAAACGACAAACGTATCTCCTATGAAAGATTTGCTAAAATCATCGCCGTCATCCATAAGTCAACAAAGTTCTAGAAGTTACAGATCAAACAAAACGGCCGATGCAAGAAAAGTAACACCCGTTTCCGCTAGATCAACTGATAAAATTAAAGTTCCAACGAGAACCGTAGCTAACAAGAAACTACCCACAAACGCCATTGTTAATTCTCCAATCGTGAAAAGGAAGTTAGATTTAGGTCACGATAAATCAAAGGAGGTCGCGTCGAAAGCGTTAGCGCTAAATTCGAATGAGGTTTCATCGAAAAAGGTTGTATTGCCAACGAGACAACGCACTAAAACGAGGACTTTGGACGACGAGGAAATTAAAGTCTTAACGCCGGATGTTGTGGACAATAATGCTGAATTTCTTAATTTGACGAGGCAATTAAGTGCCAAGCCAAAAGTTTTCTATGTAGATTTAAATGAAGAGAATAAAAAGGTAAAATAGTTTATAGGCAAAAATCTCCTGTTACTTTGAAGGTTTGGAGCTATTTCTACCACGCTGTGGCATTTTGAATTTCATTTAAATTAGACAAAAGCAGCTTTGATCACGATGCTTTCCTTTCCGCCTACCGCGAGTTGTATACGAGTAAAATTTAACCAAATTATTGAAGTTAAGAAAAGGCGGGCTTAATACCAGAAAGCTTAGTTCATCAGTCAACTTCTAGGCTTAACGTTACCTGAACTAAATCGCTGGAAGAGCGTAGATTTTCCAATTTCCCAGATTGTATGATTAGATTTAACTTGAAGTTCTGATGAATCACCATCTTTGGATATCCCCGTCCACATGCTGCAGATCATCTGCTCGATTAGGTTTTGATATCTTTTGGAAATAACACACGCGCCGTCAGCGGACAGCATCACGTCACGATAGAACGTTATTGCTTGGTTAAATTATTTACACAACTAAATAGAGTGTCGCACAACTTAAAGAACTTTACTTGGTGGTAGGGCTTTGTGCAAGTCCGTCTGGGTAGGTACTACCCACTCATCAAATATTCTACCGCCAAGCAGTAGTACTCAGCATTTTTGTGTTCCGGTTTGAAAGGTGATTGAGCCAGTGTAACTACAGGCACAAAGGACATAACATCTTAGTTCCCAAGGTTAATATTTCTTACAGCGCCATTGTCTATGGGCGGTGGTGACCACTTACCATCAGGTGGCCGATTTGCTCGTCCACCTACCGATATAATAAAATAATTATTTAAATTATTGCCAGTTATTCTCGGGAATTTGTGTCTTAATTACGAATCGCAATGAATTTATCCTCAACAATAAAGATTCAAAAGTGCTCAAGGCAAGAAAGAAAATAACTGTTTTTTGTCACGAACTACAGAACAAAATATTTGTATTGTTGTAAGGAATGGTTAATATTTCTTACGGTTGATGTCTATGGGTATTATGACTATTTACTAGAAGGTAGCACATTTGCCGATCCTACCTATTTTATACAAAAAAATTGCACTTTTAAATAACGTATATTTTGATTTTGAATACTAACAAATGCTAACTCTACCCTACCGAGACCAACGGCGGATTATTTACAAACTGCTACATTAGAGTCAATTTAAATTTATATATTACAGGTGATAAAGGAGAAGTCAAGTGATGAGGAAGTGAGTTACGAAGATGACTTCGAGAGTTACGAGTCTGACTTCGATTCCTATCACAGTGAAGAGAACGATAGGAGCACGGGCGATGATGACGATGATAACGACGAAGCTAGTGATGAGCAGTTTGACGATAAGGATGACAGTGCTAATGTCCAAATCGAGGATGAAGATGCAAATTCTAAAGAGGAAAGGATGTTGGATTCTGGTGAGGAACTTTTATATTTTAAATTAAATAACTCGGCAGTCGTCCTGCCGCAATCAATAGATCAACACAAGATTATATAATGAATAATATATGAAAAAAAAAGTTTAATAACTTTGTATTTTAAATGTCGAAAAAAGAGTGATTACTGAGTTTCTTGCCGGTTCTTCTCGGTAGAATCTACATTCCGAACCGGTGGTAGCTTCAATTAATATAGTTTGTTAAATGACGACTCAGAAGTGCTTGTAAGAGCCTACTTAAAGTATATCTTGATTTCTGTATGAGTCGATATTCATGAATCGGTTCAAAGGTATAGAAGTTGGAGCTCTATCTAGCGGCGAGTCTAAACAAAGTGAATTTAGTGATGTACATAAATTGATATTATCGACTAAGTCATTTTTTATTTTTAACTGTTTGCTGTCAAAAATACCGAGTCTAGAAATGTCTTTAGTTTATTATACAACGTAAGATGAGCAGAGAAATTATTTTTGGAAATGACGGACTTGGATTTTAAAATGAAATAGTAAAATTTGTTCGTGTTATTCTTTTTAATAATGAAGTTTTTTGTTTTTTTTTTTTGTTTTTTTTTTTTTTTTGGCATTGTTTGGCGGATGAGCATATGGGCCACCTGATGGTAAGTGGTCACCACCGCCCATAGACAAAGGCGCTGTAAGAAATATTAACCATTCCTTACATCACCTATGCGCCACCAACCTTGGGAACTAAGATGTTATGTCCCTTGTGCCTGTGATTACACTGGCTCACTCACCCTTCTAACCGGAACACGACAATACAGTGTACTGTTATTTGGCGGTAGAATATCTGATGAGTGGGTGGTACCTACCCAGACGGGCTTGCACAAAGCCCTACCACCAAGTAATTATGTATGGTATTAACACATTGAGAGGCGCTGTGAGGATATAAATTAAGGAATATACTATGATTGTTGTTTGAGCAATCCAAAAACTAATCTAATTAATCCAACTATGTATATCTAAGAACCAATCAGATCATAAAAGGATTTATCAAAATCGGTCAAGCCGGTCAAGAAGAATATTTACGTCACACATCAAAATTTTAAATCTATAGATACAGTTGAAAATAAATCTATCTAGTCACGTTCTAGCATTCAAAGTACACTAGTCGGTCTTCCTCGAAACTTTATCGATTCAAAAGATTTTTTTAGGAATTTCGAAAGGACATTTGATTTTATTTCATTGTAAACTGCAAGTCTACGTCTAAATTTGGCGCCAAAATCATGAAACCTCTTTGAAATTGTTTTTTTTTTAATATCAAATAGTATAATATCAGTTCAGTTAGAATGTTTACGATTTTTTTTTTTTTTCTACTACAGCCGTAGCGCCGCTCTCTAACGGGACAGTAACTTTTATCCGCTCTCTAAAATTAATTCTTTGTTAAATCGTAACAATTGAGTAAATTGTAACCAAGAATCCCCTTCATTTTTTTTACTTTACAATATCCACGGGCTCACAGTTGCCCGTGACTTTTTTCACATTTTATTTTTATTAATTATGGCGTTATTTTATATTTTTGCTGAACATCAGCAGATTTTCGCTGGACTTCGAGCTTGTCGTCTTCTTATTGTCGTCTTATATATATATATATATGATTATATAAAAATACTGTATATGGTAGTTTTTTTATTAATGCTAATTACTGCAATCCAGCGGGGTCCTCTTTATTTTTCTGCACATCTACAACTGGAGCTGTTCAAAATGAGATCAACCCCATGAGATCGTCCCATAACCACTGGGACAAAAATCGGCTTACGATACAAATATATTAAGATAATTTAAAAAGTCTGTAATTTTATACATACAATTATTTTTTTTGTTTTACAATAACATAAATATTTCAAGAGAAATAAACTCAGTCGGTCAATTGAGTTTACTATCTGTTTTGGTCGCTGTTATTTTACCAAACAATTTTTTTTTGTCTCATGATTCTAGGTAACTACGAACTCCGTGATCCTCGTTCAGCGAATAGATCGAAACCCATGGACTTTATATCTGAAGTCTCAGAAGAGGGGGAGGGAAGGACCAAGCAATATACCGAGGATAGTGTAAAAGTATCCCTCACGGATGAGGGATTTCAAGACATGTCTAGCATCAAGACTGTTCATGTAGATGTTTTGGATAGGTAAGAATATATCGTCTGGAGATTGACTGATGACGTTGATTTGTATTTCAAGCCTTGCACCTGAAATTTTGCACCAATTTGATGCTTGTGACAATGTGAACTAAGATACTAACTTCCAGTTTCTGAAACGGTGATTAAACTTAGATTAAATGACTTAACTTGTATCTTAACAGTCATTGGTCGATAACAGTCGCTGACGTCATAGGCTACCAATGTGCGTTGAGAGTTGTCAGGTTATATCTTTGATCAATAAAATATCTAATCATTGGTTTCATTTTTAGTAAATGTGTTCATACATTCGTAAGTTGACAGTCCTAAGCCTGTGAAAGCATAAAGGGAATTTCAGATAGCTCTATGGTTTAAGTCTACTAGACATACGTGTCCAATCGACCCCTTTTTATGATTTAAATCAATAAAAAAGTATCCATATTTTTCATGGATACTTGTTGGTAAGTCATCGTTCAAGTTCGTGCGAGTAGGTACTATCCACTCGTGATATATTCTACATCCAAAAAGCAATACTTAGGACTACTACAGGCAAAAGAGACATAACATCTTAGTTCCCAAATTCGGAAGCGCATTATCGATGTAAGGAATTGTTAATATTTCTTACAGTGTTAGTGTCTATTGGCGGTGTTGCTTACAGTAATAATCCGTCGGATTAAATACGAATGATTTTTAGGCCCTTATTCATTGATTTCACGAGATCGAAAGAGAACAAACGAAAACGCCGCATATTCGATAAGTTACAACAACGAGCGAAAGATATCCTCAGCATGGTGACATTGCATGAAATGTCGTACAATCTATTCGAAATGGCGCCAATACCGTACGACTTGTATATGGCAACGTTTGGCAGATTTAATTATACCCAAACAGCTGTTCAGACCTTCGACGATGGAGTCACAGAAGAAGTACAGACTGATAGGATTGTATTATATAACAAATGGACGCAATGTCCTGTTGAGTTCTCTGATACTGATATATATTTGAATGATGATACAAATAGACAAAATACAAATGAAGATTTTGAAGACTTTAAGTTTCTCACTGAGAATGAAAATGATAATGTCGTCGATGATAATTACAAAAGTGATCCTTTAAGAATATATTTAGAACAGAAAGATGGCGTCGGTCCCGATACAATGTTGCCAATCGAGAAATATAAAACAAAATTAAAAAGTAATTCGTACAATGCGGATAGATTAAGGAAGTTTTTAAAGAAATTCGAATCTCGAGTTAGTAATATATTAAGTATAAACACTGGCAACACTGATACGTCGAATTTGATCAGGACGTCAAAATTTCCGTTCAGTGTGGGATATTTGTCGATATCAAAGACGGATTTCGATGAAACGTTTTTAAGTAAATCTCAAATTATATCAACGGTGATGTCTGAAACGAAGAGTAACTTAATTATAACAGTTCACAGGAAGTTTACAAGTGGTTTTGTTGCACAGAAATGTGTGCTGTGTCTGTGGGACTTGAGTGTTGTCAAACGTGAGCCTTTAAAAATACTCATTTCGACTGATAGTGTTAAAATTGGACGATTCAAAGGCAGTACTGATGGTCAGTTCGTGGGAGCGCTTGAAGACGGGTGAGTTTATTAAATATTTTCCTTATTTTCAATTATTTAACGACTTCAAAGAAAGAATGAGGTTCGGTTTTATTTTGGTTTTTCTCCATAAATAAATAAATATATTTAATATTTGCCGAACTGTGGTCTCCATTCTAATTCTGATCTGCTCCAAAATCCATCGGTTCTACGATAAACATAAACAGCGTATTGGAAGTTTAATTTTAAAACCTTCGCATTTTACTCTTTATGTATTTACCGAACCGCACGAAATTTAAAAAAACTTTACCTATAGCACACAAAACGCTTTCTAGAGCCTATGTGCTTGCCCGACTGAAACTATCTCCATAATAAGTTTCATCTTAATCGGTTCAGCGTTTCAAGCGTGACGAGGTAACAGACAGAGCTGTTTTCACATTTATTATATTATTTTCAACACAGGTCAATTCAACTGTGGGATTTATCGGAAGAAGCGACCTGGTCCAATGATGTGGTCGATGATAATTCTACTAAAACAGTAGAAATTGAATCGAAACACTTGACACAAACGGAGAGGGATAGAGAATGGAATCTCAGAAATAGCACTTGCGTCGGTGACGAGGTAAGCGAATTGTTATATAAAGCTTAGATTCCACACGCGATCAGCTTTGCTCCTGAACAGCCTCGTTATTGTAGCGACTAGCTTATGGAGGCTGCTTTCTGAAACGGTGGTATTGTTTAAATATGACGATTCAAAAACGCTTCATTGTGAAGTTTACTTGAATGAAATTTGATTTGATTTTGGCACAGATCTTGAGGTCTAGAATTCAAATAATTCTTTGAGGTTTTTGGTCGAAAAAAATCTCAGTGGAACTAGAATTTGGAAATTGGAAGTTTGTACATACTTCTCGGATAGCACGCGATGTCCTGCGTCTTAAAGATTTCCGGTTGTGTCGAAAATGTCGACCCTAAAATGTATCTGTGTTTGCGCACACGACGACCTCCGTGGTCGAGTAGTGTGTACACCGGTTTTCATGGGTACGCCACTTCGAGTCGATGTAGAAAATAAGTTCATTCACATTTCTCTTTTTTTTTTTAATTATGATATTATATATTTATCCCCAGAAAAACCAATGTCTACTCCAAGCGAGCTCCTACACGAGTAGCGCAATGGCTGTGTGCAAAAATGAAACAGTCGACAGTGTCGTGGGGTTGGAGTTCATGGGAGATATGAACACGGCAAATTTAGGTTCTGGAAGGAAAATTATACGGCAGGTAAGGAAAAAATTCGTAAGTTTTTTGAAGTGACAACTCTTATGGAACATATACTCATATCCAAGAATAATGACTGATTCATCGTCGCCAAGCGTAAACTATTCAAGTTACGGTCATGAAATTTGGTGAGTAGGATCGTTTTACTGGATAGACGCACACTAAGGAAGGAGTTTTGGAAATTTTGCCCTAAGGGGGTGAAATAGGTTTTGAAAGTTTGTATGGAAGTCCGTCATTTTTTAAGTTAGCAGGTTGCTAAATTTCTGGATATTGTAACCCTTAGGGATTTGATGGGTGTTGAAATTTATTGTATTTTTAAGTTAGAAGCATAAAATTTTATTTTTGGGCGACTGATTAAAAATTTTTGCGCTACGTGTCCAAGCTGTTGTTATAATTATTTGCATTTTTTGTGTTATTTAAATGAATTTTTGAATTGAAAATTGATGTCGAAAAGTTTCCATTTAACTCTACGACTTCGACTTCTTCATTGACTTTTTTAAAGAAAGCCCTAAAACCCCCTCACAAACAGAAAATACTAAAAAAACAACCAATATGTATATATTATAATTTATTGTTATTAAAAATAACATAAAAAAAAAAAAAATTCTCAAAACAATAAATTCAAGTCTCAATAAAACAATTAATAAATGTTTATATTTAGAAACAAAAATTATATTTCCAAATAAATACATAACAAAAATAACTAATCATATATTTATTATTATCATTTGTAGTTTTTATAGTTTAAAAAAAACTTTGGTCTTGTAAATCAAAATTAAGAATTTTTCTTTAAAAACTTCAAAGAAAAAGAATTTCTTTATCAATAATCTCCAAAATTATTATTTTTTTTTAAACTATTTATTTATTTGTCTTGGCTTTTGTGATTGAGAATTATCTAGAAAGTTGATATTTTTGGACAAAATGGAAAGTATCTCTGAGTATATTCGGGATAACTCTTGTGAACACATTTTGATAATATAAATATAACAAAAAGCAGTAAAATGACGCACGGCTGTTGATATATCAGTCTTATGTTCTGTAGAATAATGTAGAAAATATTAAATGTATTATTTAGACTTACTTTTATGACACCAGACGAGTAGGTCCACTAAATATTAAACGATCTTCTTCGCTCGGTACAGCTATTAAGACGCCATTCATCGTTGTGTAGAGGTTCTTTGGACCTATTATTAAAGTAACACGCTTCACATTTAAATTGGAACACATTCGATCTCAGAATAAATGAACGAGATACAATCGTAAAAATATTTATTGGTGATGTAGTTCTTACGAATCATGCAACAAAAGAATCCAGTACAAATTCTTGATTCGTACACTGAACTCTATGTTTGACTGACTGACTTTTACGATCTGTTGTTGAATGAAGCCGTGTTGTTTGCAGATTTGCTCTTTACAACGCACAGGTATATTAACAATATGGTCGATAGTACAAGAAAAGACGAACGTTAACAATGATATCGGGAAAACATTTTGGTCTAAATTAAAATTAGAACGAAATCAGACAATCAATTTAACGGAGTATATAAACGCGCCTGTCGATGAAGAATTTACGAGATTCAATTTAAACGCAGCTAAGAAAAGATTAACTGTCAAACGGCAAGAAAGAAATTTGAGTAAAATTTCCCGCCCGAAATCCGCCATTAGTAAATTCGACTTTGACAGACCGAACAGTGCTGCCAGTGTGAAAAATAAACATGTGGTCGAAAGCGATTTGTTTTATTTCTGGGAGAATGGCGCTGTGTTTTATCACTTGAAAGTAATGGAACTGAAAAACGTTGATAGTTATTTGGTGGCGAAGAATGGCGGGGAAGTGCTTTGCTGTAGGCGGACGTTGGGGACTGTTAAAGTTAAATCGCTATGCGTAGCCAGTAAGTAATGTACTGCTCAACTTTTTTATGTAGATGTTAGCACAAGAAAATATTAAACATTCCTTGTAATAATGTTGTCTTAGATTTTCGCGATTATTACACATTGAAATAAAACTAGTTTTTAACGGATTTAATCGCGTGTATTAATTATTTTATTTTAACATCCCGACGTTTCGAGCACTTTGCAATGTTAAAAACTAGTTTTATTCCTTGTAATGTCAATGAGAAATAAAATTAATTAACAATGGTAATTATGATCTATCTAAAAAGTAAAGTAACAGGCTGATATGCTCCAATGCTAGGATGAGGCGTCCACTTGTAGGAGGTTTGTAGGTTATTCGACCACGATGCTCAAATTAGGTATGCTGCATACAGACGTGGTTGGTTTGTTTTGGTTGAATTTTTTTGCTTCATCCTGAACGCAAATTTATCATTGGTTGAAATTCGCGTTTACCGATCACTGGTTGCTACAATTTTATAAAATTTTATAAATAGATAATGAATGACAACACGATCACACTACAGGGTGGAATATGGTCACCACTGCCTTAGGAGACATTTGCGCTGTAAATATGTTCCAATTCTTGCATTGCCAATGCTCCGCCAAGCTTGGGAACGAAGATGTTACGTTGTACTTGATGAATGAAGATGTTTATTTCATCCTAAATTAAGTACTCACGTTGAATAAGATTCCAGATTTATATTGGATAAGTTCTAAATTAAATCCCAAAACAAATTAGACCAATTTAAATGAAGTTAACAACCCAATATGGTTGAACAATATGGATCTTAATCTAGTGGATACCTCGCCGATGGACAAATCTTGGACCATAGCTGAAGCTTCCCAGAAGGTCTCTTAGAAATCTTTTTGTAGTTGTGCATCATGTAAATTAATTTTCCTAATAATAATAGAAATCAATCAAATGTCGCTTCGTTTTTGAAAATTTCTGATTATTTGTAGATGCAGCGTCGTCTGTTATACACCTGGAGTCATCGCCGCATGGGTTGCCGTATTTTTTAGCCGGAACCGATACGGGAACAGTCAACTTGTGTTCGCTGATTGATTTCCGAGTCCTTCTTACTCTGGAGTGCGGGTGAGTTGATGATGTAACTGATTTTGAAATGGAATATCTTTGAGATATTTTCAAAGCGTTTGATAAAAAACCATTAGTAAATAAGGCATAGTCACCTGAGTTTAATGCGTCTATAGAGCAAAATGCGTCTTTTGATGATGAATTAGAAGTACGACATTTTTAAACCGTAATAAAGAGAGCGTTGTTAGTTATAAAATGTTTTATTTCTATGATGTCATCAAGAGACACATTTGCCTCTATAGACTCATTCAAAGCAGGTGACTACATATCGGTCAACAAGATTATATATGTAGATGAATAGCGACCCGCCCCAGCTTCGCGCGGGTGCAATGTGGGTTATCCCTAAGAGATAGGCATATACCATCATGGACTTTTGTGAAGACCGTTTCAAGGTGTACAATACTGTAGGTACATTATTTTGATCTATCTCGTAGGGAAGTGTTTGCAATGTAAGCGCAAAAAATGTGCTCATTTACGGCATCACATTGGAAACCACTAAAATGATGAGTATTTCTCAACTATATAATGCATTTGTTATACGTATAAACCTTCCTCTCGAATCACTCGATCAATAAAAGTAAACCGCATCAAAATCCGTGGCGCAGTTTTAAAGATCTAAGCATACATAGGGACACACAGCGGGAAGCGACTTTTGTTTAATACTATGTAATGATGATAAAGAAGCGTGGAGCTTATAATTGTTGACTTTCAGGCAGGATGCATTATTTCAATTTAAGTGACATAACTTTGTGTCTCAAATGTCAGAAAAGAGTAACTCATATAATTTTAACGTATTATGTGTATGTAGGTATGTATTTATGTGTGTTTCAAATTTAACACAAGTAAATACACTAGCATAAATTAGAGACAGGGCCGGATTTAGGGGCAACTGCCTTAGGGCCTCCACGAGAAAGGGGCCCACACCAATAGGTTCCTACGAGTTTATGTACCTTTATATAGACAAATGATAGTAATAGTAAAGCTGTTTTAAAGCTTCTGATATTAAGAGTAAATAAATTATAAACAAACCTTACTGACAGAAATGATTTTTTTTAAATTCATTTGTAGAAAATAACAAGGGGCTCCCAGTTCTCTGTTGCCCCAGGGTATCCAGACCTCTAAATCCGGTCCAGCGTAGTACGAAAAGACGTATCATATAATGTTAATATGTATCGCCAATTAGCCGACGTCATAGTTGTATCAACGCGTGTGTCAGTTCCGAAACGTCGCATAATATTTTGATTCATTTTCAAATGGATTCGTCCAAATTTTCCTTGCATCTAGTTTATGTGGTAGCTGCTCAGAAGATATTCAGTATTTCAATGCGTTGTTTCAGAAGCGGTCCAGTTTTAGTAGATAGATGTATTGCGGATGACAAAGGGCGATATATAAACAGCGTTAAGAAAACAACCGTCGATACCAGTGCCAGTAATAAGGTACCCACCCATTTTGCATGATCACTGTTACTTTGTCCTAAATGGGAACCTTGGACTTTCAGCTGCAGCCTCATAAGCTCGAGTTTTATTGTCAATGTATGGAACCCAATATGTGTGTTCAAACCAAGCACCACTTAATTTAAATGTGCTTAATTTGTGCTCAATGGTGAAGGGAAACATTGTGAGGATACCCACATGTGCATTGGAGCAACATTCAGTAATAAACTAAAAGGGAACGAGCGTTACAATACTAAGGGTCCCTAACACAATAATACTATTTCTGCTTTTTTTGATCAGTTTTTTTATTTTTGTTTTTTTTGCAGCTGGCAATAAAGTCGATATGCTGGTCACACACAAATCCGTTTTGCATAATCGCAGTTTGTAACACAAATGTGTTTGTATGGGAACTCACACACAGTGACATGAGAGCCAAGTGTACGAGTGGAGATGTTGCACACTGTTGTTCCACCGAGCGAGCTCTGGTGAGTGTAATATTCGAAAGAAGATTTTTTTTAAACTATAATATTTAAAAAAAAATGAATCAAATCACGCCATTGCGTTAGCCACCATTTAGCGGCCATTATCTGTGAAGCTGATCAACTGCGTAGCAGAGCTTATAACTCATGAGAATTCACAAGAACAATACAATACAAATACCAAGTACCCTCTGTTCTCTGGCAATCTGATGGGGGTGGCAAAATAAGTGTGGTTTACCGGTGGATAGAGTCCAGGTTCAGCGGTTCATGTCATGGCTTTACAATTTTCCAAAGCACGGGAGTGTAAATATACAGTTTTCAAAATACCAAACTGCCGCTGTGGTTTTCTTGACCAAATAATCCAATAAAATTAGCTATACAAGGTATTTAAGCCCATATATCAGATATCGAGGTACTGGATACAACTCGAATCATTGTTGGAATTACCAGCAGCCCAAAGTCTGGTTAACAGTTTTTAGACCCTTATACCTCGGAAAGTATCAGGAGGGGTACGTCTACTACCAGAACTCATTGTGGTCACATCGAATTATGAGAGTGCACCAGTATTTTCGCACACACTCAAAAATATAATGATTATGTCGTCCTGACCGACCTGACTGGCCACGGCGGCGTATCTCAGGATACCAGAATAATATACAGGGCTTATTATAGTGCACAAGTGTGTACCAACACAGGTGCACACTTGTGCACAGGGTGTGTAAAAGGTGAAGACATCCGCTAAGAATTGATTTTACTGGACTTCACCCCTAAGGGGATAAAACGGGGTTTAGCTAGTAGAATATAAGAATCAAATAAAGTAGTACCATTGATGAATAATGTAATATTATTGCAGGCTTTACTTACCACAGAAGGCAACGTACAAGTCTACAAGATGAGAGAAGAAACAGGAAACTTGGAGCTGTTCCAAAAATACGTGTCCCTACTGTAGCTGTATATATTGTTGATAATTTTTGCTTATTTAATAAATACGACATTTTGAATACGTGAAGTGTTTTGTTTTTTTTTTTAGCATTAGCAGCCCGTAAATGTCCCACTGCTGGGATAAAGGCCTCCTCTCCTTTTGAGGAGAAGGTTTGGAGCACATT
Organism: Vanessa atalanta; assembly: GCF_905147765.1. Classification (NCBI taxonomy): domain Eukaryota; kingdom Metazoa; phylum Arthropoda; class Insecta; order Lepidoptera; family Nymphalidae; genus Vanessa; species Vanessa atalanta. The sequence goes on along the minus strand of NC_061898.1, from coordinate 2,183,753 downwards.
CCACCACGCTGCTCCAATGCGGGTTGGCGGAATACACATGTGGCAGAATTTCGTTGAAATTAGACACATGCAGGTTTCCTCACGATGTTTTTCTTCACCGCCGAGCACGAGATGAATTATAAAAACACAAATTAAGCACATGAAAATTCAGTGGTGCCTGCCTGGGTTTGAACCCGAAATCATCGGTTAAGATGCACGCGTTCAAACCACTGGGCCATCTCGGCTCACAATTTGTTTTTTGTTTTATTTTATTCGTTTTGAAACTTTTGAGGTTAAATTTTTTATTGAGGACAATATTCTATGCAAATTTTTTTTGATGATCGCTTGTGTGGTTGGGACGATAGAGCGTAACAAACTAAGAAAATCTAAACCAAAATATACTTCATTCAAGTATCCTGCGAGTATCTTTTAAACATTTTACATGATTAAATGTAAAATGAATACCACAGAAAAACTACCACCGGTTCGGATTTTTTTTTATAAATTTTCCAAGAATCAGCGACTAGCTTCTTGAACATTTACTAATTCTCTTCATTTGAAATAAAACTAGTTTTTTAACGGATTTAATCGCGTATATTAATTATTTTATTTTAACATACCGACGTTTCGAGCACTTTGCAGTGTTCGTGGTCGCGGGCAGATACTCGTGACAGACAGACATATATACGCGATTAAATCCGTTAAAAAACTAGTTTTATTTCAATGTGTAATAATCGCGAAAATCTAAGACAAAATTCTCTTCATTTTTTTATTGAATTTATTTTGTTGTATGTTATTAACGTGATCAATTATATTAATGAACTTGTTAATTATAATATTTATTGCTTTATTTAATCTAGTTAGTAGTTAATCTCTAGTATTTTAGAACAAAGGTCTCCCCCAAAGATCTCCACAAAAGCCGGCAAGTCCGGCTACGCGCATCCATTGGCTTCGCGACCCTCACCAAATCTTCAGTCCACCTTGTAGGGTCTGCCCACGCTGCGTTTTCCGTTTTATGGTCGCCACAATAGAACTTTTGGAACATTAAATACAATAAATAAATTATTACTTATAACAATATCAACGAATATGTACTCCAAATTTTTTTATTATCTACGTAACCCTTTATTTAGTAATACTCTTGTTAATATTTTTTAACATTTAATTGAAATGCATTTAAAAAAACGTTTAAATTATTTGAGGCATTTTATTGAAGCAAAACGGATGACGGAAACCAGGCGTTATAAGTTTTGCTTAACTGCTTGTTCTTTACTTGTTCATATACAATGCAATTATATCGTTGTTAAAATTATTTAAGTATACTATAGTTTGAACCAGGGGCAGATTATCCCCTTAACCAGTTAGACCCGGGCTAAAGGGCTTTAAATCATATAATCGTATCTAAAGCACATCACATAAAAACCTTATTGATTTCTACATATTATTAGTTTCATGATTTGGGGATGGAAATCTGCCATAGACATATGGCAGCGAAGGTGTCAAATCTGCCCCTGATTTGAACATAATCAGATAAAAGATAAATATTGTTATCTATTTAGGTAGATAACATTATCGAAGCTAATGAGTTTTTATTAATAAATATAAACATTGTCGCGACGGCGTTTGCTCGTGTTATCTATATAATAAAGCTGAAGTATTTGTTTGTTTGAAAGCACATATAGTCTAAGATCCCGTTGCAGAATCAGTGTACCCATCGTGTGTTTGCTAAAAAACAATTTTTTACACATATTTTTGATTAGTAGAATTTATATCTACCAGGTTGCCTATCAAAATGTGGCCGCTAGTATTTTTAATTGAATTATTAATAAAGCTTATTCCGTCAAAAATTTAATTGACTTGTTTATTCAATAAAATGTCGTTCACTTTACGGCAACATCTATAAAGACTGTGAAAAATCATGGTTGCCGTTGCGCATCTGGCCGCACCTCTTCGCAGCCAGGTTTACACAGGTTACACGGAAATATAAAATACATTTTAAAAAATTCTAATTTCTTTAAATATTTGCACACTTGTACATGCACAATACAATTACTACATGCTACATAATACATGCACAATATAGTAGAGAAACAGTGATAATTTTAGAGGTTTCTGAAGTGATGTCGTAAATACACATTTTTTTGCGTTTACATTGCAAACGCTGGCTGAACCGTACGAGATAGATCAAAATAATGTACTACAGTATTGTACACCTCAAAAAGGTCTTCAAAAAAGTCCATGATAGTATATGTCTATCTCTTAGGGATAACCCACAATAGCCATTTTTTATCCTTTATTGCTTTTGAGAAATAACGGCTTATATTCGAAGCAATTTTCAGCAATACAGCATTAAATCCTTATCCAATTAAATACCTTCAATACACTGTGCATTTAATATAGATCAATATGGCCCTTTACAGCATGTAATTAAAATGAATATTTTCAAAGATATTACAGATTTAAAACGCAGGGACATAGCGGCTTGTATTGTCTAACGACTGAAAAAGTGTGAACATTGTAAGGCATTCTGTAATATATTTACTATCAGCATTGCACCCGTGCGAAGCCGGGCGGGTCGCTATATATATACTTATCCCCAGGTACAGCTAAATACATTATAAATGTAAAAGAATTTGTTTATCTCTTTGTTTGTTTTGCTTTTACGTGTGAACTACTCATTCGATCGTCATGAAATTTTACATACACTTGTCAAGGTTACCGAAAAGTTTACAGGATACATAAAATCTGACCCACAACTCAAACACGGGCGAAACCGCGGCCTGAAACTGTATGATAAAAATGTTATCATTATCAAAACGATAACGATATCATTGTTAAGCACGTGTTGGATTGAAGAACAAGTATGTATTGTTTATTTAGTTTTATTTATAACATTTATTGATTTATAATGAAGGTTAATGAGGATCCGGTTATTCATAACGTAGATGACATCGGTACTATTAAAATCGTTCATTATATATTTCCTTAATAATTCCTTTGTTTTCCAATGAAGATCGTCAATTTATACACGACGTTAATCCAGTCGCCACCGATCACACTCAACTCCAACCATAAGAGGAGAAAAGCCAAATAAACAACATTTGACAGCAAATTGACGCGACATCATTGGTCGAGAGCTCGATTAATCTGTGATATTCACTGTGGATTTGCGAAAAAATGGCGTTTTGAACGTCGACGAAACTGTTGCCGGAGATTTTGGAAGTAAAATTAAAGTGGAAATAAGTGGTTAAGTGTAATAGTGTTATGTTGTTAATCATAAACTCTTAGTAGTGCACAACATAGCCGAGTTATTAACAAATCGGCGAGACTTTATTGTCATTTTATACAAAATTCTAAAATACAACTAGCCTTAGTTACTCCTTATTACATCAGCTTATCTGTCAGTGAAAGTCGCGTCAATCGGTACAGCCGTTCCAGAGATTATTCGGAACTAACAGAGAGACAAAAATTGTAAAAATAATTGTTATGGTATACGTACATAAGCATTTATTAAAAAGCGGTTATTTCAATATTGCAAACAGACACTCCAATTTTATTATATGTATATATTACGAGTTATATATTTGTTTTGTATGTGTTTCATGATTAACATATATTGTTCTTGTTTTATCAAGCCATTTTCCACCTTGAGGTTCCGAGTCTGTGTATAGTATACTTGGATTTATTTCTGTACCTCCAGGAGTTACTTTTTTTCGTTGAACCGAGTGGTTCATGGTTTTCGTTTTGCGGATGGGTTCAGTTACCTCCAAAGTGGTCCCACCACAATTTGCCACAGGATGTAATTAAGTTTTTATTCGAAGCGAAAATTCAGGCTCCAAATTTTTGGACTTTGCATATTAGTTGAAAAAAAAATCTATATATATATGAGTAATGCCCTCGGCGATCAGGCTTAGGTTCTCCGTCTCTTTCTTTTATACTATCCTTACATTTTTACATTAACAGCCTGTAAATTTCCCACTGCTGGGCTAAGGCCTCCTCTCCCTTTGAGGAGAAGGTTTGCAGCATATTCCACCACGCTGCTTCAATGCGGGTTGATGGAATTCAGATGTGGCAGAATTTCGTTGAAATTAGACACATGTAGGTTTCCTCGCGATGTTTTCCTTCACCGCCGAGCACGAGATGAATTACGAACACAATTAAGCACATGAAAATTGAGTGGCGCTTGCCTGGGTTTGAACCCAAAATCATCGGTTAAGATGCACGCGTTCTAACCACAGGGCTATCGACAATTGCATGATCTACAATTTTAGTCTAAATAATACTTACATTATCATAAGAATACTATGATATTATGTAATATTCTTAACGAAAAAAATGCGGAACCCAGATACTTCTGACCAAACAGAAATATAACCATAAATATTTTTTTTTAGCAGACAGACAGACAATTTTTTATATGACTGTAAAATTACCGCATATTTTTTGTGACTATTTTGACTAGATTTGTACTCATTGTCTAAAAATATAATTTGCAAAAACTTGAACATATATTAAAAAAAATCGATACATCGTTGAGACATCAAACTGAGTTTTACACTATTTCATAAAATGTCGTAACCGGACTTAAGTGTTAAGCGATTTTGATCCGTGTAGCCTTCAAAAGTTACAATTATAACAGCCAATATCGCGTACCACTTGACGTTTCACGATTTTGTTCTGCGATCAAGTTTGTTTTTTACGCTAAGTCATTTTAAATTACTCTGATGACATGACCTTCGATCTCTTCCACGTAAAAGATTATCGAAATAACGCTGAATCACGATTACACTGATTAGATAATATTGCCAATTATATAATTTAGAATTTACATAATAATACCCTTGCAGTACGGTTGATTGAAATCAAGAGGTGCCCAGAAAGGCAAACTGCTCAAAATATATGATCTTTACTCAATTTCAACCATAAGAGGAGAAAAGCCAAATAAACAACATTTGACAGCAAATTGACGCGACATCATTGGTCGAGAGCTCGCTTAATCTGTGATATTCACTGTGGATTTGCGAAAAGATGGCGTATTGAACGTCGACGAAACTGTTATCGGAGATTTTGGAAGTAAAATTAAAGTGGATATAAGTAGTTAAGTGTAATAGTGTTGTATTATAAATAAAGATATATTAATCATAAACTCTTAGCAGTGCACAACATAGCTGAGTTATTAGCAAATCGCATGAAATACGTAAATCTAAGGTTTGTTTATTTTTTTTCCTACTTCCATTGGAATAGACTATAGAGTAGGTTAGTGGTTGATATATATATTCAATAACGCCTACGCTGTTCGACAGATCGATATCGACAGTAAATCTAAGATTTGTTCCTTTTCTTTTCCTACTTCGATTGCAATAGGTACTTTAATTGTTAGAGAACAAACCTGTGGCACCTGTCAGCGGTGGATAAATCGCCCGGTGTGGCGTTGAATTTGCATAGCTGGGCTCTGAATTTATGAACATATTCGTATATATTTCGTAAAAAGCTGTATCGTTACGCGTAGGTGCGCGAAGTTCAAATTAAACAGGCAGGTGGAGCACGCGGAACATTAAAGTAAAGCATCAAAATCGGATACAAAAATAATTTCTGTTAATAGGTTTACGTCGATAATTAAAACGCTTTGTATTAACAAAAGGACTTCATTTCGCTCTACCTTTACTTATGATTTTGAATACGTACGTAACGCCTGCAGTAGAGTCCTGCGGCTGAACACTCCGCGGTCGTGTCGAATATGAAAGCAAATAGGGAAAAAAAAATCGTTATTGTCACACATAACAAAACAAATTTGAATTTCGAATTTTGAAACGACACCGCCCATGTGACGATATAGCTTATACATTTCATTGAATCAATAAATGGGGTATCTAACACAAAAACAATTTTTTTTTTCGACTCGAATCTTCTGTCTTTACACCTCGGGAGTGAGACTATTCATAATCTTACGACAGTTTACAATCTCGCGAAATTATGTCATCAACATTAAACTTGTATTGAGTAAAATGCCTTATTTATTAACGCTCTTATGATGGACCAAGTTAAGAATAAACGTTGTATATTGTTGAAGTTTATTGACATTGAGATGTCCGCTGGAGAGGCCATGTCGGAAAAAAATATATCATATAAGGATTAAGCACATGAATTTGAGCTAAAGATTACACGTTTAAACCCGAGCAAATACCAAAGATATTCCTTGTGTTTTAATTTGTATTCCTCATTCATTTCGTGATCGGTATGAATCCGTGGTATATTTGCAAGTATATTGAAAATGGTTTGATGCTTCCGACCAGACTGTGGCAGGATCGAACCTGTGACTTTTTACATCGATATTCAGCCCTTAAATTAATCCCCCATTGACGTTTCATTTTTTTTTGTCCACAGATTAAAAATCTTCAAATATGAAGTCATGTATACTGCCATGGATGTTCCTATCAATTATATGCTCAGCTTCGGCCTACCACATTCTATGTCTTCACCACATACCATCCATGAGTCACCACAATCTCGGAAAAGGAATCGTGAGAGCTTTGTTGAAAGCTGGTCATGAGGTAACGCATTTGGAATAAAATTATATTGAATATTGCCATTTAAAAAAAAGTTTCATTTTAAGTGAAACTACTTTAATTAAATTTAAACCAGATTTATTTGTTCCAATTTGAAGGCTGAGTATAAGGGTCTCAAGATTGGCGGTGCATTGGCTATTTAAGGAATTGTTAATATTTCTTACAGCACTATTGTCTGTAGGCGGTGATGACCACTTACCATGCTTCAGTCCTTTCATTGAGTCGTTTATTTACAATAAAGTAGCCAACGCTTGTGATATTAAACATTGCTTCGTTAAACAAGCCAAAACAAAAATTATTTCTTGGCTCTCCTCATTGACCTATGATACCACCGAAAAACTTTTCTTGCACTTAGTATAGTACCTATTAATTAACATAAGACCATGTAATTTAATCCTACTTAAATTATGCAATGTATGTTAAACAATTATATAATTTATATTCTAAGCCGAGCGACAACAATAAACATACTGTAAAACTATCAATAGGTACCCACGACACAGGAATACCTAGTGTGGGTACCACCGGACATTTCTTAGTATAATGTTGTTTTTTGTTAATAAACATTTTTTATTTTCATTTCATTTCATGGTGGCCTATTTGCTCGTCCGCCTACCTACAACAAAAAAAAAAGAGTAACTACTGAGTTTCTTGCCGGTTTTTCTCGATAGAATCTACATTCAGTACCGGCGGTAGCTTCACTTAATATAGTTTGAGAAATGACGATTTAAAAGTTATAAAAGCCTACTTGAATAAAGTATATTTTGATTTTGAGTATCATACCTACCCCGAGCAGTTTGGAAAATCACTTAAAATCAGGTGGACTTTTCACAGGTGCCACTGTATATTTAAAAAAAATTAAGCTAGACCATATGTTTCAGATAACTTGGGTGACCCCCTATCCGAATAAAACCTTGGAAAACTCCAACTTAACAGTTATAGACGTTAGTGACGTCATCGAAGCTACTGGTCGTAAGTATTGTGTCGTAAGAATATCACTTAACTTAGTTTTTATACACTTGTTGGTAGCGCTTCGTGCAAGCCCGTCTGGGTCAGTTCCACCCATTCATCAGATATTCTATAATAGCAGTACTCAGTGTTGTTATGTTCCGGTTTGAAGGGTGAGTGATCCAATGTAATTACAGGCACAAGAGACATAACAACTTAGTTCCCAAGGTTGGTGGCGCATTGGCGATGTAAGGAATGGTTAATATTTTTTACAGCTTTAATTTATGATATTTAATGGGCGGTGGTGTCCAACTTATAATAAAAAAGAACATATAATCATTATACAAGCCGAGATGGCCCAGTGGTTATAACGCGTGCATCTTAACCGATGATTTCGGGTTCAAACCCAGGCAGGCACCACTGAATTTGCATGTGCTTAATTTGTGTTCATAATTCATCTCGTGCTCGGCGGTGAAGGAAAACATCGTGAGGAAACCTGCATGTGTCTAATTTCAATGAAATTCTGCCACATGTGTATTCCACCAACCCGCATTGGAGCAGCGTGGTAGAATATGCTCCAAACCTTCTCCTCAAAGGGAGAAGAGGCCTTAGCCCAGCAGTGGGAAATATATAGGCTGCTAATGTAAAAAAAAAAAAAACATTATACTTATTAACTATTAAGATTATGTATAGATACTCAACTTAAGCACAATAATTGCGCAAGCAATTCTTGCAATGTTCTAAAAGCAAACTGTATTAATCTTGATATAGTATAAAACAAAGTTTCCTTGCTGTCTGTACGCTTGGATCTTTTAAACTACGCAATGGATTTTAAGGCTTTTTTCATCACTAAACATTGATTCAAGAGGAAGGTTTATATGTATATATATACACAATATAGTAGAGAGAAGGCGAGTGTTTCTTTTATAGCCGGAAAAACAGAATAATTTATCTTTTATGTTAGCTCATCAATATAAAAGTTGGATATAGACCTAAGGGTCATAAGTGGTTTTAAGTTATAGGGGGCAAACGAGCAGGAGGCTCACCTGATGGAAAGTGATTACCACCGCCCATGGACATCTGTACCAGGGGGGTGCAGGTGCGTTGCCGGCCTTTAAGAAATAAGTACGCTCTTTTCTTGAAGGTTCCCAAGTCGTATCGGTTCGGAAAGACCGCTGGCGAAAGCTGGTTCCACAGAGTGGTTGTGCGAGGCAGAAAATGCCTTAAAAATCGCACTGTTGTGGATTTACGGACATCTAAGTGGTGCGGGTGAAATTTAGAATTTTGGTACCCGAGTGAAGCCGGGCCTGGTAGCTAGGGCTAAAGAAATTTAATAAAGGTAGTCGGATAAAGATCTTTGATGGTTTCCAGCGTTAGACGTAAAGCTCAGTCGTGTAACGAGCATGTCGATGATAAAAGAGATCACCAGGAACATATCCCAAGCGGCCCTGCACGTCAAGGACTTGAGGGAGGCGCTGGTGAGGAACCAGTACGACGCGGTTGTCTCTGAGTGGTTCATGTCGGACGTAGAGGCTGGGTAAGGGATATATGACATATGATTTAGTTACAACATTAGACGATAGACCGCCCGTGACTTCGCTCACAATTGAGGTTCCTCTGAAGTTTTAAATATAAGTAAGTTTAAGTATATACACAATTTGGCTCATAAGTGTTGCAAGACTAATAATTACGTTAATATTTATAATGAATACATATGTGAAGCGTTAATGTCTTTGGATTTAAGTTCGACTATCTAGTACCAAATGTCTATCTGTCATATCGTTTATTTCAATAAAAAAAAAAAAGAAATTGCTATACAACCTTTTTTTACAATTACACCTTGGAATATCTTCTAATCCAATATTCTCTTATCTCCAAAATAGTTATGCAGCAATACAGCAAGTTCCTTGGATATTGATCAGCACCATAGTGATGCATCCTCACTTGGAGTACCTGGTGGATACAGTCCGCTCAGTCCCAACCAACCCCATGATAATGTTCGACTTCCCCATCCCCATGGAGTTGAAACATCGGTTGATGAATAGCGTGGTCTATTTATTTACTATTTTTGATAATTGGTATGTACCAGTATATTACATCCTCCCGAAAATCTGTCGGGAGCAAAATAAATTACTTAAATTCTCATCTAAGTAAGATATTATCTTCATGCCTCTATTAAACTTTTGATAGTGAGAAATTCAAGTTTCACAAAATAATACTAGTTTAATATAAGTATAATGTTAATTTAATATACGAACAAAAGTGTCCGTCTGTATTTCAATCCATCAGTCCGGGGGCTATCCGAGATCATGACTCCTTAAATCGTATACGTCAAATTGCACTTGAACCTTCCAAAATACGTCAAATTAAGTTTTTTTTTTTAACAAGGGATTTATTAATTCATCACCTATTAATCACCAGGTGATATTTCACCATCAAATGACTTGTTCTCTGTCATTCTTGCAGGTGGGACAGTTCATTCAACGCAGCTCTCTACAAATCCTCCTTCGAGCCCTTAGCGAAGGCCCGAGGCGTGACTCTGCCCCCTTACTCAGAAGCCTTGTTCAATATCTCCATACTATTTGTTAATTCTCATCCCTCCTTCTCCCCCCCACAGAGCTTACCACCGAATGTAATTGAAATTGGTGGCTACCATATTGATGAAGATACTCCCGCGTTACCAAAGGTATTTCGAATTTGGTCTATCTAACTTTTATTTATCTTCAGCTCCCTGCTTTGGTTATCATGGTCCGATGGCTAAAACATGTGAACCTTAATTGTAGTTTGTAGGTTCAAACCCACCAAAGAAAGCAACGCTGATTTCCATATAGTTTATTTCCGAAAACGTCGTGGGGAAACCTGTATGTGTTGAATCAAAATTTTCCAAATGTGTCCATAAAACGTGCTGTAGCTAAGAGCTGGTCCGGTCTTCTCTAAACGATAAAAGGCATTTGCTAAAGAGTGGGATATTTACATGACTTTAGATAAATTTCTAACGAAATTTCAGAAACTGGTGTTATACCTATAAACTTGAAATTTGGCAGGTTTCATGTACGCTATAAGTAAGTAGATATCCACTAAGAACGGATTTTACGAAATTGATGTGTGTGTGTGTGTGTAAGTTAAGAAAAATAAACGAAATGGTGAATTTGTTCAACAATTTTAGCTCCAGCACCAGTACTAATAGCTTGAAATTAAAACTCTATTTATTGATTAAATATTTATCACAGGATCTTCAGACAATCTTAGACGCTTCACCTCAAGGCGCTATCTTCTTCAGCATGGGCTCATTACTGAAATCTTCCTCCTTGCCCGAGGAAGCGAAGCAAGGTCTCATCAAGATGCTCGGTGAACTGCCTTACACCGTGATCTGGAAGTACGAAGAGGAAATAAAAAATCTTCCGAAGAACATTCATGTTAGGAAATGGATGCCACAGACTAGCATATTGGGTAACTTTTTATTGAATAGCTAGGTGGACCGTCATTTGGCCACCTAATCTTAAGGTCACCAACACTTAAAGACATTGGCTGTTAGTAATAATTACCATCCCTTACTTCGCCAATGCCCCACCAACCGTGTCAACTAAAATGTTATGTCCCTTGTGCCTGTATACTGGCTTACTCACCCTTCAAACTGGAACACAAGAATAATAAGTATTGCTGCGACGACAGAAACAGCCAGACGCCAGACGGGCTTACACAAAGCCCTACCTCTAATTTCCATGGTAAATGTCCTTATAAGGAAGGCTGTCAGGCAAATGGCTACATCGACAATTCCATTGGTGGCGATTAATTCTATGTAATAATGAAAACATAAAAGTAAGTTAATTTATTAGTTACCCTTTTGCGTAAAGTGGATAACGTTCTGATACAAAAATTTTATATGAATAAAATGACTCATTTATGGCAGAAAATTAAATATATTTTCTTTAATGATTCATATATTGTAAAGCATTATCAAAAATTCCCCTGAAAATCTGCCCTGGGCACTAGCCCCGAGTGCCAATAGTGTAAACCCAGCACTGGGTACAGAAAAGGGTATAGGATCACCTCCCCCCTGCTCCTCTCATGCGGGTGAAGTCGTAGGCGGAAAATATTTGTCCTTGTCAATTTGTCCGACTGCTCTGCTAAATTCGTAACTAAGACTGTTCATAAAATTATTCTTCTAGCACACCCAAACACGAAAGTGTTTATATCACATGCTGGACTCCTGAGCACTCTTGAAGCTCTGCACTATGGAGTGCCCATGCTGGCTATTCCAGTCAACGGAGACCAACCACGCAACGCGAACAGTGCTGTAAGAAACGGGAGAGCCATTAAAGTGGAGTTAGGTCCAGATATGGTGCCCGAGGTTAAAGCTGGTCTTATGGAATTGTTTAAAAACGCCAGGTGGGTTTGTAGCAAAGTTTCTTATCGCACTACACTCTAGGTACTAGGTGAATGAGATTGAAATAAATGGGCATCAAACATCACTCTGAATAAGGACATTTCTGAATATTACTATATCGAAAGCCAATATCATACACTTTTGAAGTGTGGATCCGAAACGTAATCTTTCCGTTCGTGTTATGTATACTAATATTATAAATTCGTAATTGACTCTGTCTATCTGTAATGCTTTAATGACCAAGCTAGTGAACCGAATTTGAAGATACTTGGTTGCAAGGATTAAACCCAATGACCAACCTTTAAAACGAGAGCAAAGCAGCAGGCGACAACTAGTTATTATGATAATCTTTATACTCAGTGATAAATGAAATGCATTTTAGTTGATTTTTGTCCATTGGACGATTTGTAATCATGATTGTATAAATAAATAATAATTGAACAACATCACATACATTACTGTGATCCCAATGTAAGTAGCTAAAGCACTTGTGTTATGGAATATCAGAAGTAGCGACGGTACCACAAATATCGAGACCCAAGACAACATAGAAAACTAATGAACTTTTTCTACATCAACTCGGTCGGGAATCGAACCCGGGACCTCGGAGTAGCATACCCATGAAAATAGGTGTACACACTACTCGACCACGGAGGTCGTCGTATAAAAAATATATATTAATTTTTCTGCTTCAGCTATTATACCAGAATGCAGCATCTGTCGAAGCTGTTCCGCATACGACCCGTCTCGCCTTCAAAGATGATATCTCACTACGTTGAGCTCGCAATTGAAACTAAAGGTATATTATCGAAATTTTTTCTTATATCTAACTAATATTATAAAGCTGATGAGTTGGTTTTTGTTGGACGCGCTAATTTAAAGAATGACTGATCCGACTTAAAAAAAATCCGTATTAGATAGCCTTTTTATAGAGGAAGAATCTATCATGACGCAACGACCCATAGTAGCAGAGTTTTTTTTTTACATTAGCAGCCTGTAAATTTCCCACTGCTGGGCTAAGGCCTCCTCTCCCTTTGAGGAGAAGGTTTGCAGCATATTCCACCACGCTGCTTCAATGCGGGTTGGTGGAATTCAGATCTGGCAGAATTTCGTTGAAATTAGACACATGCAGGTTTCCTCGCGATGTTTTCCTTCACCGCCGAGCACGAGATGAATTATGAACACAAATTAAGCACATGAAAATTCAGTGGCGCTTGCCTGGGTTTGAACCCAAAATCATCGGTTAAGATGCACGCGTTCTAACCACTGGGACATCTCGGCTCTCAGGAGCAGAGTATCATTGACAAATATTACAAAAACGGGGTAAAATTATTCCTTTTAATAGCTTCCTTTGCGCTGCGTAAACGGTTAGTTTCGCAAAAAATCATCCATGACAGGATCTGTAATATAGCCGAACAACTTTGTCTTTTTCCGACAAGCATCGACGAACCAATAACGTGCGGTCCGTGCTCCCCGCTCCTTCATTCCTCCAAAGAGACCTAAAGATACTACTTCATCTCAAGGTTGTGTTCCGATATCCTGCTCAAACTCAAACACAAATTCCTTTATTCAATATAGAAGCATTACACTCACTTATTGATAGCCAAATTAAACACTACCACCGGTTCGGAAAAGGAAACACCCTGACCTGAGAAGAACCGGCGAAAGAAACTCAGCGGGTGTTTTTGTATTTTTTGTCAGTTAATTAATTACATATATTAAATATGAATAGAAATAGCCAGGAGGCGATCGTTTCATTCCCAAGGTGTGATATCAATCATAAACTCACTTATTGGATAGTACCCTTTCGCACACAAGCGTTCCTTAACATTTTTTTTAATTTGGAAGCATTTTGAACGCTTTCTGGGATCCTGTTGTAAAACCCTATACATTGCCCCACAAAAGAGCTACTGACTCTATGCAGTCGAGTAACAGGACTATATCCGGCTTAAGATATCCTTTTTTTTTCCAGGTGCTTACCACATCCGTTCGCCAGCGCTCCAATATCCGTGGTACCAGCTCTTGATGCTAGATCAGTTGCTCGTTTTCTTCATAATTGTATATATCTTATATTCGATACTAAAACTATTGTTCGTAATCGCGAAATATTTTTACAATCCGTTTAAGAGGAATGTCAAACGAAAAACGAATTAGAATCTATTTAAATTAATTTGTATGAATTTTCGAAAGAATATATTTTTTTAAACGAAACGAGTTCTTTATTTTTGAGTCTGAACGTTTTGCTTCGAGGTCACTCAAGTTTAAAAATGAGATATTCATAAGGATATATATTAAGGATTAGGTTTTTTTTTCTGGTATTCTTTTTATTAGGACGACACAGTTAATGAAACACAATTGAGTTTCTCTGCACAAAAGAGATTTATTTGTTTAATTTTACAATAATAAAATAAAAGTTTGTATTTACCTACGTATTGTTTTACAAAAAAAAAAAAAAATTACCAGTAAAAAGAGAAACGACATTTAATGTATATTTATTAACAATGTCTGTTCGTAAATCACGAGATACTTTACTTTTCAACATCACGAGATTGATTCTAGGTTAAGATTTTTCATGGCTAACAAAATTTAGTTGTCATGTAACTGATTCGATGACGGTTGATGCACGGTATTCAAATTAAAGAAAAATACATTTTTTTCTTTACATATATATATATTTATATATATTTTGGAATTGATACATACGACTGCCTTTTTTTCTAATAGGTATAAGGCCGAAGATCTTAAGGTTTTGGTTTCAAACCCCAGGTCGAGCCAAGGTTGTTCGGATGAGAAACTCTCAATCACAGTCTGGTTGTTGGATATGTATACTAGTGTTGCATACCGATCGTCCACTATCGATAGATAGGGATTGTCTATCGATAGTTAAGGTGTAAGCGATAGTATCGAGAGCTCCCCATGAGCAACACTATTGATACTATCGATAGTATCGCTGTTACCAATAGTATTGCTTACCTGAATAAGGCACTGACAGACAGCCTGGGGACAGACAGACGGACAGACGGACGGACAGACAGTACACCTTTTGGGTACGGAACCCTAAAAGAAAAAAAGGTATGACCTTAGTTATGATTCAAAGATTGTCTAGTTGGTCTAGTCCTGGATTCAAAGCTAGGTCTGTCCGATAAATATTTATTGAGTTTTATATGAACAATTCTCAGTATCAGCTCGGAGTATGAAAGATAGGTGTACACTCCCGTGCCTGGAGTTCACGTAAAGCCATCGTTACAGTATGTCCTGTATTGTAGGTAGTGTTGCATATCGATAGTCCACTATCGATAGACTATCTATAGACTATCGATAGTTAAGGTGTAAGCGATACTATCGATAGTACTATCGATATCCTGAATAGTTTTCGAGGTCAACTATCGATAGTTCTGCAACGCGGGTTGTAGGCTGGATACAATATTGGAGGCCCGCACAGGTGGCCCAACCACGGTACGTCACGTACATACGAGTGATTCAGTGGCGCCCTTCGACGGGATTTCGGATCTCGGCTGCTGACAACGACAACCCACTTCATTCGGGGGAAACGCGTAAATGCGTTTTCCAGCGATTATTAAAATGTATATACAGGGTTATTGGTAATTCGACGTATTCCCGTTAGGAGGTGATAGGGGTGACTGTTTGCGATAATTTTAACCCCCATATGCAAATGTGAACCATTTTTGAGTTATCACGCTTTTTAGATTTTTTCAAAATAAGTAAACTTTAAAAATTTATATAAAAAAGTATCAATTAAAATGTATTTTTCTCATAAGAGAAAAACGAATAAATACTGGTTATTTATCAATATTAAAACAATAATTATCGGACCAAATTTAAAAATGCGAGACGGAAAAAGATTATTTCATAATTTTTTTGATTTTTTTCCACAAAAATTGCCTTAAAAACAAAAAAATCGTTATGAAACTTGTCCTACTTGTACACCTCCTGACGGGAGGTCATATATATATTTATATATGTCATAGCATCATATATAATTAAATACTTTGATTGGAATCACTTGATGGCTAGTGAGGTCAAGAATGTCAGCTGTCAAGAGGGATATGACGGATGGTGTCGCATCCTATGAAATAATGTTAAATTCATCTATCGATTCGTTGTATTTCGTGAATATGTATGTCGAAAATAGTGACTCCGAACCAAACAATCTTGCCGGCCCCCCGTTATATATATGCTCGAGAGAGGCTGCCGTGCCGAAACCAGTAACGACAACATTACCATTTTCAAAGAATACCTTTGCCTTAAAAAGTGTGTTCACAAATAAAAAAAAAAGTGCAATATATTTATTTCCTCGCAAACACGATTAACTATTTACATCTAGGTAATGAATTGCAAGCAAGACAGATATATATAGAAGTTTTAAGAGAGAGCGAGAAAGCAAATACGTTGACACAGTACCGGTTCGATGCTCACAGAAATTTAATCACGCACATCTCTTAAATAAATAACAACATACACAATACGGTGTTTCAAAGCAAAAACAAATCGAAATGTACTATAAAACATTAATATAGAGTTCAATTTAAAATATCTATAAAATTACATATTACGAAAATGAAAACATTAAACAAGGTAATTTGCTTTATAAAACACTCAAGATAGAGTTAAAAATAGACTGTATATTCCGCATACATCACCAGTGACAATATTCCACGTTCAATTAATAAAGAGATATTATGTATACTAAAATGACACTTAAATATATAGTAATTGAGTGTCATTTTCGCGTGCAATAATTAGCAATCCGTTGTTGACTTGTTTGTTTGACATAGTTTGTACGTTTAAGCGCCTCAGTAATAATTTAAACTTGGAATCTGTAGCCCGTTACCGACGGACTTTTAATTTTTTTAAGAATATAGTTTAAATTTGGAATGTGGTTTTGTTGACTGTGATGTGTTAAAATATTTTTAAAAATTGGAGTCATTCTATTACAAAAACGAGTAAGTTAATTTTTTTAAATATAGTGTTAATTAGTTTATTATAAAATATTCGTGTTATATTAAAAAATGGCCTCACAGTCTTTTTTTTTTATTTCGTGTTGTCTTAGATTTCAGAACGATACAAATTATCGAATATTCCCTTCTGTTTTTATATGTTTTTTTATTGATGAATTGAACATTTTTTATTGATACTATTTAAACAGACAAATATATTTTCTTGTGGCCAGGAAATGCCGGTAATAATTACTAATATTATACAAATACTGTGAGTGTTATTGTTATTTTAAATTATTATTATGTATGAAACCTGGCTTTGTAAATTTAACCTTAGTCTGAATTTATAGAATGTTTTTTATCGGATTTGAAAAAGAATGATGTTCATCAATCATGAAATTGTCGGTATTGTTTGTTACGTCTTGTAGCTATTATGAACTGATTTTGATAACTTGTTTTTTATTCGAACGATACCTTAAAAATGGTCCCATCCAAATTTGATATACCATATTTGTGTGTGTGTAGTTTTGTTTGAGTACATTACTCGATATCCTGTCGACTGTATATTAATGAATAAATGGAACGAATTATACTTTCATCAAATTAGATTTAAAATAAAGGTTGAATAATAGGACTATATTAATTTTATTTTTAAAAACTTAAATAAAATTACCCTGGCTTAAGGAAAAACTATAAAGCCTTAACAAATACTGCACCTGCACTCAATTCTAAATAAACATATAATATTTACGCAATAATTACGTAATTTGTACATAATTACCTACGTATTAGTTTCAATTGAGTCCTACAATATTTCATCATCTACAATGATTATCCTTGTAAATGTCACGTCTACACGTGGACTACTAAGACCACTTAGACCTAACTGACATCCAAATTAAAAGCTTAATATGTTTATAATAGTATAAAGTGACTTCGGACGCTTCTTGTTATACCCAGCTTTAAAATAAAAATAAAAATAAAAATCATAACGAAGTTCATTGACTTGTGAATTCTTTTATCGCGATTACGATAAATAACGCGCGGAAATTTACTGTAGTTTCGGATTCATTTTCGAAAACCAGTCTTCACCGACCCCAACATATTTTACCCCATTTTTTTTTTAAGGCGAACTTAAATTTTATAATGTCACCTGTGGCTGCAAGTTGTAATACCTTAGTCTGTTTAAAAATAAATTATTAAAATCATTTGGCGGGAAATTATAATTAATCATCCATTCATTGTTCTAAAGTAACGCTAATTAAATACATTAATTATAATATTTATAATCATTATCATGATGTTACATGCAATTTAATTGTTTTTATCAAGTAATTTATTTTAAACGCCATTTTAAATTAGTATTTATATTTGATATTTATATTATTTTATGTAATGTTAATAGTTTTTGTTCGTTTATTATTAATATGTATTAAGTAATACTATAAAACTTTACCCATAGCTCAAATATCGTCACCCCCATTTTACCCCCTCGAGGGAGAATTAAAATACGGAACCTATTTCCAACCCGGGACTACATTTTTTTTATTATAAATAATAGTATCAATGTCTCATTATAACGAATTACTAATATTCCTATTTAAGCTTAAAGCTTGTGTTACTATTGAAGACGACCATAGACAAAGGGGTCAAGATCGATTATTTATAATACAACACTATTACACTTAATTTATATCCACTTTAATTTTACTTCCAAAATTTCTGATAACAGTTTCGTCGACGTTCAAAACGGCATATTTTCGCAAATCCACAGTGAATATCACAGATTAATCAAGCGCTCGACCAATGATATCGCGTCAATTTGCTGTCAAATGTTGTTTGTTTGGCTTTTCTCCTCATATGTTCGGAATAGCGTATACTATAGACAATAACGTTCATGTAAATAATTTGTTAAATTCTTAGTGAGAGTTGAACTAAAGTTCGCTTCAACGACAATCATCATTATGTAATCTAATAAAAAAAACAAACTTTTAAAACATGCCATATGCGATCTCATGTAAGGTATTATTAATATTTTTTATGGTGGACGAGCATATGGGCCACCTGATGGTAAGTCACAGCCGCCCATAGACAACGGCGCTGTAAGAAATATTAACCATTCCTTACATCGCCATTGCGCCACCAATCTTGGGAAGTAAGATGTTATGTCCCTTGTGTCTGTAGTTACACTGGCTCACTCACCCTTCAAACCGGAACACAACAATACTGCTGATTAGAAGCAGAATATCTGATGAGTAGGTGGTACCTACCCAGACGGGCTAGCACAATGACCTACTAAGTAAACACTTTCTGAAATACTGTATCAAGGCATTTTCCGAGAGTCATTGTGCTAGTAGGGCATAGAATAGTATAGGTGTTTTTTTTTTAATTTTTTTTCGTGGCAGGGCACAGACTCTTTCGCCGATGTCACGTGAAATGTTAGATTTTACACAATCTATGCAGACTTATGTAATGCATTATCCATTAAAGTTGATATAAAGACAAACATTTTTTTTTTTTTTTTTAATTTTGGCTTAAAGACAAAAATAATTCAACGGTTTATCCTGACATTGACATTTTTAATGACAGTATACGTAATTTTAAGAAAAAAAAATGTATATAAATAATAATTCATGACATTTGACAAATTCTAACAATGTATTTAAATTCACTCATTCAATCGTTAATTTAATTTAACTTATTTTTTAATATTTTAACTAAAAAAAAACTATTTAAATTTAATTTTGATTTAGTTTTTTTTTTATTTTATAAATTTTTATATTATCAATTAACTTTTTTTAATTCTTACAATGTTGACTTGTATTTCAATTTTCAAGTAATTTTAGAACACCTGTACAAAAGTAAGCAATTACCCAATTAATTATGATGACTTTTGGTCTATTGTGTATTCTTCTTATTGTGTATTGAGCCGAGATGGCCCAGTGGCTAGAACGCGTGCATCTTAACCGATGATTTCGGATTCAAACCCAGGAAGGCACCACTGAAATTTCATGTGCTTAATTTGTGTTTATAATTTTTTTTTATATTATAATTAATTCATCTCGTGCTCGGTGGTGAAGGAAAACATCGTGAGGAAACCTGCATGTGTCTAATTTCAAGGAAATTCTGCCACATGTGTCTTCTGCCAACCCGCATTGGAGCAGCGTGGTGGAATATGCTCCAAAACCTTCTCCTCAGAGGGAGAGGAGGCCTTTATCCCAGCAGTGGGACATTTACGGGCTGCTAATGCTAATGTGTATTCTTGTTGTACTACTTGTTGGTGTTGTCAAATAAATAAATATAATGTTCTTAAATGTAGACTTGAAATCGATAAAAATCGATAATTGAATCGATTAAGAAGCTAAACTCATAGTCGGACGGTGCTGTGCAGAAACTAAACTCACAATAATGCTAATAATACGTTTTTTTGTTTGAAAACTATAATGACATTTGTATAATTATTTTTACAGTAACCCCGTTACATAATGCTATGTTAATTATTTTAAACACAATACACGTCATTTTTTAATGTCATAACATTTTGTTTCTTAATAAATCTTAATAAATTTATATTTATCATTAATGTTTTTTTGTAATTGGAACAGTTCTGCACAAGGCGCGTCAATTAACCCTCGGAATAATTGCAGTATTACCCCTAATTGCAGTATTAATGTTACTAGTGGTCGTCCATTGGTCGAAAATTAATATTAGATGCGTTGATTTGAAAGATACATAGGAAAAGTTAGGCTCAATAAGACGATACCTTGTCACAACTACAATAAAAAAATTTAAATGTCATTGATTTTCATTTTTGACACGACGTGTGTTGTCATTGGCAGTATATACGTAAACTATGAATTAGTGTTGCATATCGATAGACTATCGATAGTTTTGTCACGTGTCAATACTTTCGATAATATCGACAGCTCCCCATGAGCAATATAATCGATAGTATTGCAAAAACCATTACTTTTAACCTAAACTATCAATTCTATCAAATGTGTCGCTGCTACCAATAGTATTCCTTACAGAGAGCTACCGATACTATCCATAGTATCGATAGTATTGCCGTAATCATTTTATTATTATCATTATTTACTTGGTGATAGGGCTTTGTGCAAGCCCGTCTAGGTAGGTACCACCCACTCAACAGATATTCTACCGCCAAATAACAGATATTCTACCGCCAAATTGTTGTGTTCCGGCTAGAAAGGTGAGTGAGCCAGTGTAATCATAGGCACAAGGGACATAACATCTTAGTTCCCGAGGTTGGTGGCGCAAAGGTGATGTAAGGAATGGTTAATATTTCTTACAGCGCCTTTGTCTATGGGTGGTGGTGACCACTTACCATCAGGTGGCCCATATGCTCGTCCGCCAACCAATTCCATAAAAAAAAAAAAATGTCAATAGTATTGCTCACGAGGAGCTATCGATACTATCGATAGTACTATCGATATCCTGAATATGTGTTAAACGTATCGTAGTGTGTGTAATGTTTTTTTTTATTAAGGCGTAATTAAACGATTAAGGCGTATTTTATAGAAATATTAGTTTTTTACTCTCTTTAGCCACGTAAACTTTAATACTGCCAAATCTTTGCCAATCTTTTTGGCAAAAAGGGGGACAAATTTATTTTTTCAAGTATTAATATATAAACTAGTGGGTCACCCGCGAATTTTCGCGTTTATTCAAAATATTATTTAGGAACTTCGAAACCTCCGACATGTTTTGTTTTGATTGAATCTAATTGTAAACTTCAATTGGAATTTTTAATATCAAACAGTATATAATAGTTCAGTTAAAATTGGAGTTTGTCGATAACAATGAACTCTCAATTTATTTACGTTTAACAATTTTTTTTTCTTGTAGCACCGCTCTTGCACGCCAGTAACTATTTTCCGCTCTCTTTGTTAAATCGTAACAATTTACTAAATAGCATCAATAATCCTCTTCAATGTTTTCCTCCTCCTCTCTTATTATCCTCTCAATGTTTCTGCTCATCTACGGCTAGAGCTCTTTCTACGTGCAGCTATCTTCCCATAATCGCTGGGGCAGAAATCAGCTTAAACTGTTATTATATTACATACATTACATTAGCAGCCTGTAAATTTCCCACTGCTGGGCTAAGGCTTTCTCTCCCTGCTCCAGTGCGGTCGGTGGAATACACATGTGGCAGAATTTCGTTGAAATTAGACACATGCAGGTTTCCTCACGATGTTTTCCTTCACCGCCGAGCACGAGATGAATTATAAACACAAATTAAGCACACGAAAATTCAGTGGTGCCTGCCTGGGCTTGAACCCAAGATGCACACGTTCTAACCACTGGGCCATCTCGGCTCTGTTATTATATAGATAAAATTAATTGTAGGTAATACAACCCAATGATAAATCGTTCAACACGACCGTTGATATAAATTACACGCTTATCGAGGCACGGGAGTCATTTCAAACTTCCTCTGCTCAGACTGCCATGACCTCAGAAAATAAAATAAAATACAGAAAGAAAAGATATATATATATATATATATATATATATATATATATAATATGTCCATTGGCTGTTCGCCATTTTGGTTTTATTGACAAGGTTATTATTATTTATTTATTTATGTATTCATAGATACACAAACATAATATAATCAGAACATACATTAAAATTACGGTCTTACACAATTTTGAGCTAGATTACATTCCTAAGCATGTGTACACGGCTTGCTCGATATATATCAATGCAGTCTGGTGCCCTTTTATATAATAATCAAAAATTAACAAATTACAGCAAATATATAAATTAAAATAAATCAAAACTATGTAACATTAATAATTAAATTATCTAAATAATTTGATTCGAATTAATAATTACATTTGATTTGAATTTAATTTAGAAAAGTTTTATCACTCGAAATAATTCTTGAAGTAGAGACACATTTCCTTAGTGCAAGCTAACCTGGGTACCACCTACTCATCAGATATTCTGTAATAGCAGTACTCAGTATTGTTGTGTTTCGGTTCAAAGGGTGAGTGAGCCAGTATAACCTTGTGTTTGTACAATTGACATAACATCTCAGTTCCCAAGGTTAATGACGCATTTCTTACAGCGCCAGTATGGACAGTGTTGACCTCTCATCATCACAAGACCTATCTACATCTGTCTTATAATTTATAGATACACGACTTTTAAAACCTTCTTTTTTAATTGGAAACCACGTGTTATGTACAGTCGGGGTAAGAAAAGGTTCGTCACCTTAAGATATATTTTCGTGTGCTCAGTGTGCGCGATAACCTGCTTTACCGATTGAGTTTTACGTATTGCGTCGCAATGTCATAATGAGTCGCATCTAGCAAATAGTATAATAGCATTCAAAAGCTGTATCAATGATTCAAAAGGTACTAAGAGTTTACGGCTTGATAAAGGAATGAATTTGAAAACTGACGAAGGTTTTCTTACTCTGAATGTACATACGATCGTGTGTTCTCCGGTTCCATTTATATACCAAGTGTCAACAGTAACATCAAGATTGTTATCGTGAACATAATATCATTACTACGGCAAAAGTTTCCGCGTAAATTTTTATCAATTCATCAATCGAACCTCAAGTATGCTTTTACAAGCACTTTTGAATCATTTAACAAGATATATCAAGTGAATCTTCCACCGTTTTACGTAGATTCCGAGAAGAACCGGCAAAAAAATCAGTAGTCAGTCTTTTTCAACATCTAAAAATACAGTCATGTTAGTTACAATACAAATAAATACATACAATACAAGCTGAACCGATATGTATTAAACTTTAACACAGAAACCGCGACACGCTATTTCAGCAGCTCGAGGCGTGAATTAAAAAACTGTCCTGTACCCTTCCTCCATATTTCATCTAAATTAGTACAAATATGTGTGTCAGTGTGAATCACCGTTATATAATTATGATACATTCCAAAACGAGGAGAACCGCCAAATAAACAACCTTCGACAATGAATTGACTTCATATCGAGTTATACTCAACTAGCGACCCGCCCCGGCTTCGCACGGTTGCAATTCTGATACTAAATATACTACAGAATGTCTTACAACGTTCTCAGTTTTTCAGTCATTAGACAATACGAACCGCTATGTCCCTGCGTTTTATATCTGTAATATCTTCGAAAATGTTCATTGAAATTACATGCTATAAAAGGTCATATTGATCTATATTAAATGCACAATGTATTTAAAGTACTTTATTTTATAAAGATTAATGCTGTATTGCTCAAAATCGCTTTGAAAATAAGCCATTATTTCTCATTAAAAGTAAAGGATAATAAATGGTCGTTGTGGTTTCTATCACTTCAGAAACCTTTAAAATTATCAGTGTTTCTCTACTATATTGTACATGTACCTTCCTCTTGAATCGATCTATCTATTAAAAAAACCGCATCAAAATCCGTTGTGTAATTTTAAAGATCTAAGTATATATACGGACAGACAGCGGTAAGCGACTTTGTTGTATACTATGTAATGGAGAGAATAACTAATTTTCTTACTCAATACCAAATAATAGCCTACATAAATATAAAGTCAAACTATTAACTTGTAATTGAACTGAAACTGACCATAAAGTTTCCTAGATATCAACGACAATTTACGTTCGAGTTCGATACACGGAATAGCTATTTTGACGTTATCTGTAGTAGCACTTAACCTTGATGCCGAAACAATTAACAGCTCCATGTGAATCGATTTAAACATACCGCAGAAATTCCTCTGTGGCTTGGGTCTCTCGAGATTGGAGATAAACACGCGTAATCTATTCCAATCGAAGAAGGAATAAATATAAACAAACCTAAGATTCACGTATTCGACGCAATACTCGGCTCAGCCGTAATGTTCACTAGTGTTGCATATCGATAGACTATCGATAGTATTACTTTTAACCTAAACTATCGATAGTCCAAAACTATCGATACTATCGATAGTAGCATTGGTATCGCTATTACTATCAGTAGTATCTGAATCATCCTTCTGTGCCTTCTGAACCATCCAACTGTTTAGGAGTTCATTTACATATTACATTCAATGGGTGTGCCATTGAGTGTTTCTAACGAGAATGCATTTGAAATCATAATAAGATAACAGCTGATAAAGAGCGTGGAGCTAATACTTGTTGACTTCCAGGATATATTATATAGATATATAATTGCATTCAACTAACATAACTTTGTATTTTAAATGTTGATAAAGAGTAGTTTACTTGGTGGTAAGCTTTGAGCAAACCCGTCTGGGTAGGTACCACCCACTCATCAGATATTCTACTTCCAAACAACTGTACTTACTGTAGTGTTTGTATACTTGTCTCGAGTACACGGGTAGTGGGGGGACAGTCGCGCGCGAGCCGGTGGTGAGAGCGGACGTGTAATCCCTAGCTACTGGTGACATAACGAGCCAATAACTCATATTTGTGATAGTACGAGTACTACAAGTGGCGACGAGTAAAAAGAATTTGCGATGTCGTACATGATAGATTAATGTTGGAAATGCAAACACCAAAGAGATGAGAAAAGATTTTTAATCCGTATATTAACACATTCGAGAACGTTCCAGAAGCAAGTGAGAGATGTCAATTTTTAAAAAAATTATACAGTTAAGGAACATTCTTTAAGACCCAATTATTAAGCATTTACAGAGTAAATTACAATAGACATTATGTGAGACCTAATTCATAATTATTTTCTTATGACATTGCGTTTATAAAGACAGCTCTAATAGTACAATATTAATGCAAGGTTTATAATAAACAAAAATAATTAATAAAATAATTCATATGGATAGTTAGGGTAAACCAATATTGACATTAAATATTATATAGGTACTTTTGGAAACACGACTCACATTTTAATATGCATACCAGATACATATTTCTTAGCTTTTTGTGACAATTAAGATCTTCGATCGATAAGTCGTTTGATGGACTTTAAAAAGTTAATGCTTAATAACATTTTGAATAAGTTGGAATTTACATTATTGATTTACATATATAATTTTATTAGTTAAAGTTTAACACAAAAAAAAAAATAATAATAACAATAATAAAAATAATATACAAGATTATACAATGAAATAAAAATAAAGTGTATACTGTATACGTAGTAACCCAGTTATCACAAAGAAGTTTTACTTACCTGTGATTCAAATATGGTGTGGAGGCAGTACGGGCCCTCATAGAAATGAAAACCGTGCGTTATTGTTAGTTGGCATTACGGGAACTTAAGTGAAAGACAACCGTACCTACGTGCAGGCAGTATGGGCCTTCATATAAATGAAAACCATGCGTAATTGTGTGTAGGCAGTGCGGGCCTTTTAACAAATAAAAACTGCACGTTATTGCGTAAATGGCAGTATGGGCCTCATGTTATTAGAAACCATACGCAAAAATTTGTAAAGTTGTGTTTTGTGGTATAGGCCATGTGAGCCTTTCCTAAAAAATGCAGTATGAGCATTCCTGTTTAATGGTAAATCATACGTACTTGAATGTTTTGTGCATAGAAAGCATTTCGGTTTCAGGTTGCCCCAAAATCACTCGGATATGGCAAATCTACTTCCACCCCCAGAAAAACTTGACCTAGAAGGTGACAACGCCACGATTGCGTTACGATGGGAAAAATGGAAAAGGTCTTTTAATATTTACTTAGACGCTACAGAAATTAATGGACCTGAAAGAAGAAGGGCTACGTTATTACTATTAGGAGGATCGGACCTACAAGAAATTATTTACAATCTACCTGGAGCATATGTAGATGCCTCCGAAGGAGTTGATGTATTCAGCACTGCAATCGAAAAACTTGATGGATATTTTCTTCCAAAGCAAAATAAAATCTATGAAAGGCATATTTTTCGCCAAATTAAACAAGAGGAGAATGAAAAATTTGAAAAGTTTGTTGTTAGGCTCCGAAATCAAGCAGGGAAGTGCAAATTTAGTAATGCCGAGGAGAACTTGATTGACCAGATTGTAGAGAAATGTTCATCATCAGAACTTCGTAAGAAAATATTGACCCTAGGAGATAATGTAACACTTGATAAAATTATTATGGAGGCTAATACATTAGAAGCTGTGGGGTATCAGCTAGAAGGATATGGACAAAACAAGACTACCACTTCGAATAGCTCTGATATTAATGCAATAAAAAATCGTTCTATTAAGCCAGGATTCATTAAATCAGGAAAAGGGAAATGCGGAAGATGTGGACACATTACACACACCTTGCCAAATCAAGAGTGTCCAGCAAAAAAGAAAACTTGTCACGCTTGCGGCAAAATAGGTCATTTCAGTGCGTGGTGCAGGACAATACCACAGAAACGGAAATTTGAAAATAAGCAAAATGAAGACAATAAATATAAAAGAAAAAGGCAAGAGAAAGATGTAAATTCTATTGAAGAAGAGACAGCTGAAGAATATGTTTTTAATATGAATGATGATGAAGATGCTATGATTGAATGTCTATTGGGAGGTGTTAATCTAGATATGTTAATAGATTCTGGCTGCAAACTAAATCTAATTACTGACACAGCTTGGGAAATGTTAAAAATGAAGGGTGTGAAAGTATGCAACCAAACCAAAGGTTCAAATAATAAATTATATCCTTATGGAAGTAAAACAGCATTGGATGTAAAAGGAACTTTTAATACCACCATTAAAACGAATGGGCGATCTGTGTACACTAAAGTTTATGTAATTAATGGCGGATCAAGAAATCTATTGGGAAAAGAAACCGCAATTGGGTTAGGCGTCTTAAAATTAGGCATTGGTGTACATGAGGTCAGAAAAAAAAACCAACCTTTTCCAAAATTAAAGGATGTTCTGGTCGAAATTCCCATTGATGAGAAGTGCAAACCAGTATCACAGCCATATAGAAGAATACCTATTCCTATTGAAAAAAAGGTTGAACATAAAATACAGGAATTGCTTGATTTGGACATTATAGAAAAAGTACAGGGACCTTCTCAATGGGTTTCACCTGTTGTTCCTATACTAAAAGATGACAATGATTTACGGTTATGTGTTGATATGAGGCGGGCTAATATGGCAGTTATGAGGGAAAATCATCCCTTACCCTGTATGGATAATCTATTGCCGAAAATTAAAAAAGCCAAATTCTTCTCCAAACTAGACATCAAAAATGCTTTCCATCAGGTGGAAATTCATCCCAATTCCAGACACTTAACGACATTTATAACATCTAAAGGACTATACAGATATAAGCGATTGATGTTCGGAATCACCTGTGCACCCGAATTATTTCAGAAAATATTAGAGAAAATACTAGCGGGATTAGACGGAGTAATAAATTTTATTGACGATATTTTAGTTTATGGCGAAAATGAGCAACAACATGATGAAAGATTATCAAAAATTTTGGAAACCTTGAAAGGAAATAACGTTTTGCTTAATGAATCTAAGTGTGTGTATAAGGTACAGAAAATAAATTTTCTTGGGCATGAATTGACACCAGACGGAGCGAAACCACTTAAAAAATATATGACAAGCATTGCAGAGTTTCGTGTTCCCAAGACCATTGAAGAACTTCAGAGCTTCTTGGGGTTGGTTAACTACATCAACAAATGGTTACCAAATATTGCAACTACGACTGAGCCATTGAAGAGATTGTTGAGGCAAAAGAGAGGAAAAAAGGCAAATATTGAGGATCTGTGGAAAGACGAACAAGATAGGGCATTCGATCAGTTGAAGGAAGCATTATCGAAGGTCAAGTCACTGGGATACTATGATGCTAATGATGATACAGAGGTTATTGCTGATGCTAGTCCGGTGGGCTTAGGAGCAGTATTAATTCAAAATGATGGTAGTGGTCCCAGAGTAATTGCCTATGGCAACCGAACATTGACGGACTTGGAACGTAAATACAGTCAAACGGAAAAAGAAGCGCTTGCTTTAGTTTGGGCTGTTGAACATTTCGATATATTCTTATTTGGAAAAAAATTCACCCTTATTACGGATCACAAGCCTCTGGAGTTTTTATTTGGACCTAAATCAAAGCCTTGTGCGAGAGTTGAGCGATGGGTGTTACGATTGCAGACTTATCGTTTTGATATTAAATACAAACCTGGCAAAACAAACATTGCCGATCCTTTGTCTCGACTTTGTAAATATTCGAATGAACATTCGGGAACTATCGAAGATTATGTCCAACATATAGTAGAACAGGCACGCCCTTGTGCAGTTCCTATGCAAGATATCATTAGGAGCTCTGAAAACGACCCAGAAATAAAAAATGTCAAAAGAGGGATTTATAATAATAATTGGGATGACTCTATTAAAGACTATAAAATTTTCGAATCAGAGCTGTGTTTCTACGATAAAATTTTACTTAGGGGTAGTCGGATTGTCATACCAAAAGAATTAAGACAGAGGGTTTTAGAAGCAGCGCATGAAGGTCACCCGGGAATAGTTGCAATGAAAAGTCGTCTAAGGTCAAAGGTTTGGTGGCCACGTATAGATAAAGATGCCGAGATCCTTGTAAAACAATGTAAAGGATGCACTGTTGTCGGTTTGCCTACCCCACCAGTTCCAATGAAGCGAAGAGAACTCCCTGTTGCTCCCTGGGTAGATATTGCAATAGATCTACTTGGACCTTTGCCAAATAATGAATACTTGTTAGTTATTATTGATTATTATAGTCGATACAAGGAAATAAAATTTACTAAAATAATAACGAGTTCAAAGATTATAAAATTATTAAAAGAAACATTCAGTCGCCTTGGCTATCCTGTTTCTATCACAGCAGACAACGGTCGTCAATTCATAAGTGAGGAATTCAAAGAATATTGCAGACAGTGTAATATAAAACTATTTAACACCATTCCCTACTGGCCTCAAATGAATGGCGAAGTAGAAAGACAAAACAGAGATATTTTAAAAAGGTTAAAAATAAGTCAAGTGCAAAAAAGTGATTTAAAGGAAGCTGTATGGGAATATTTAATGATGTATAACTCGACACCACATACTGTAACAGGCAAAACACCTGCCGAACTATTTTTTAAGAGGATGAATAAAGACAAAATTCCTTCATTGTTATATAGTGAACGTGTATTGGACGATTCAGAAGTTAGAGACAGGGATGCAATACATAAAGAAAGAGGAAAAGAGTACGGAGATAGAAAGCGAAGAGCTCAAGAAACAATGATCACAGAAGGTGACAAAGTATATGTGAAGGACATGGAAAAAGGGAATAAATTATCAGTTAATTACAAATTAACTCCGCACATAGTGGAAAGAACAGAAGGTGGAGACGTACTCGTGAGAAATGAAGAAACTGGTCAAACACTTAGACGCAATGTTATACATTTAAAAAAAATTGAAGGTGAATGGAAAGTTCAAAACAATGGTGGAAAGGAAATTGAAGAGGAAAAGGAGGAAAATGAAATGGATCAGAGTGAAGGAAATAGTAGATTTAGTAGTGAATAAATAGTACGCCTGGGTTTATTATCTAAGTTTATTCTTTATAGTATAAAATTGTCTACTAAATATTATTACAAAATTTAAACTTCTTGATTATAGTACTAAGTGATTATTATTAAAATTTCTTGTTGGAAAATTATTCTGTGTTTTTATATATCTTTCAACAATTATATTAGCTATATTTATAAAAGGATATATTTTCAATAAATAATTATATTAAGGAAGGGATGTAGTGTTTGTATACTTGTCTCGAGTACACGGGTAGTGGGGGGACAGTCGCGCGCGAGCCGGTGGTGAGAGCGGACGTGTAATCCCTAGCTACTGGTGACATAACGAGCCAATAACTCATATTTGTGATAGTACGAGTACTACACTTACTATTTTTATGTTCCGGTTTGAAGGGTGAGTGAGTCAGTGTAACTACAGACACAAGGGACATAACATCTTAGTTCCCAAGGTTGGTGGAGCATTGGCGATTTGAGGAATGGTTAATATTTCTTACAGCGCCATTGTCTATGGGCGGTGGTGACCACTTAACATCAGCCTATTCGCTCGTCCGCCTACCTATATCATAAAAAAAAAATCATCTTCACATAGCGATACACTCGACCGTGGCAGTATCAGTGTGTGGACACATGATCATAGCCGATGACCTTCGCGCAGCACTTCCTTGGCAATAACTGGATAGCAAACGCTAAACAGAAGACGAACACCATTCTGAGTCTGTATATCGGTCTGAATCATGATTACGATGATCTGCTAAGTGATTTTGGTCACGTCGGCAGTTCTCAAGGGAGACTACCTAACAAAGTGGGACATGTTTATAATACGGAATGGTTGGTGGTAGGGCTTTACAATATCTCTTGGTTACCACTCACTCATTAGATATTCTACCGCCAAACAGCAGTACTTACTGTAGTTAACTTATTTGTAGTCTTAGGAGCAGTTGAACTGAGACACTCGCTGGTACACTGTTCTTCATGCAAATATCGAATGGATCGTGACCAAGGAAAACCAGTCCAAGTGTGTGCGTAAATACAGATGCACTCTTTCGCCTTCCACGCAGGATCAACAGCTTTACGTTCTTCCAAATTCCGAGCTGTTACTGAGAATTTTTAGAAGCAGAAGTAGGAAATACTTAAAAAAAAACAAATAGGCTAACCCCTAAACGAATGATCTTTAATTTAAAACAAAACTTTAATTTACTTAATACATTAGCATGATGGACCTCTCAATACCTTAAATACATAGATTAAAAGCCCTTACTCTTTTCTTACCCTTAGCTCATTATGTAATGCCTAGTTGAAATGTATTTATTGGCCGATCTGGGGCTTTAACGCAGAACCTCGCGATCTGTTATATCCAGGCCGTAGAATCTACTGCCAT
This sequence comes from Vanessa atalanta, assembly GCF_905147765.1. Classification (NCBI taxonomy): domain Eukaryota; kingdom Metazoa; phylum Arthropoda; class Insecta; order Lepidoptera; family Nymphalidae; genus Vanessa; species Vanessa atalanta. Next base: position 2,152,078 of record NC_061898.1, on the reverse strand, counting down.
CCAACAGACATCTGATAAATCTGTCCATTACTATTCACACGTTAAACAAAAACACATTCTTAACATTGTTTTTTAAACCGTAAGTCGTAAAGTGTTAATTAAAAAACAAATCGCCCTTCGGAGATGTTTAATTTAAGTATTATTACTTATTAAATACTCCGCATGTAACGTAACGTGGGCCGTGGCGTGTAAGTTACGCGTTAAAGTTTTGTTTCAAAATCCAGATGGTGGAAATATGAGAAGTGTCGAGGGACGCAAGTGAGTTGGAACGACGTCGCTTTCGCTATATCATCATCATGATCAGCCTGTATTGTTCCACTGCTGGACGTAGACCTCGTCCAAGGCGCGCCACTGAGCCCGATCTTCGGCCCTTCTCATCCACGTCCTAGCGGCCACCTTGAGTACATGATTGCTCCAACGTGCTACAGAAGTTGCTCCCTGCGGTCGTCAACCCTCTTGCCCAGCGTGCCCCTCCCTCCCCCCTATAATAAGTCCAATCTTTCGCTATATATATTGTTTATTAAATAACCAACAATGATATAAATCAACAGCGTTAGAATAGTAGCAATTATATTCCTATATAGCCCTCCTTTTAAGTTTACCACTTGTGTCAGGAGTGGAGACGACAATAGCCCTGCGACTGCGACTTCTTACATCGCTGGGCGGCCCGTAAACCATTGCTCTATTAACGTTTATTTAATTATAAGAAATGAAGATATTCTCTCGGAAATCTTCATGGTTGAATATTAGCAGTGTCTTGTTAAAGCCAATATAAATTAGGAAATCGTTCAAACGTCTTAATATTAGTTCTTCTTTCAGACCATGAAGTCGGTGCTAGTGTTCCTGTCAGTTGTCGCCACGGCTTTTGGTTACAACATCCTGTGTATTCAATCGGTGCCTTCGAAAAGCCACTACCATCTGATGAAGGGCATCGTGGATCCGCTCTTGAAAGCTGGTCATCAGGTAAATCCTATCTATTTAAAAAGTTTTAAGCATAAATATTCATTATATGCCAAGTTTTCAAGTGCTTAGTTTATTCCAATTTTATCCATCAATCAGAGAGGTTGTGTCCTTGTACCTTGTTGATAGCAGGTAGTGGAAACCCGTAATTTCAGGCACAAGGGTCAGTTTAGAACCACCACTCTTGAGTTGAGATGGCCCGGAAAGATAGAGCAGGAACAATAGCTTCACGTGCTAACCGAGGCACGGGAGTGTACTCACTTCCAGCGGCCATATAAACTCACCAGACCAACGAAACGGTCTCGTAATACGTCCAATAAATATGTGTATATTTTAATGCATAATATATCTTTTCCAGATAACATTCGTATCAACTTTCCCAGAAGCGAAACCAGTAAAAAATCTGAAGTACATCGATGTTAGCCACATACAAATGCTAACCCAAAGTGAGTCCTGAAGATGTTTTTTGTAATTTGTCTTTTCGATGGTAAAAATGTATAATTTTCCGACAATGTTGCTTGTTACTTCCCATTATTAAAAAGGAATATCTTGTACATTTATTTGGTCGTAAAATTATTAAGATTTCGATAAGTAATCATCATTTATAGAGTATTTTTGTAAATAGACTGGTAATAAGACTAGCTAGCGTGTTTTAGTTAGCATTTATTTAATCATACTTGGTTGTAGGGCTTTTTGCAAGCCCATCTGGGTAGATACGATCCATTCATCGCATATTCTATCACCAAAAAACAGTTCTTAGTATTGTTGTGTTCCGATTTGAAGTGTAAGTGACCAGTGTAACTACAGACACAAGGGACTTAACCTTTTTTAACAATTTTTGCTTTCCTGTACGCTCTGTATGTAGTACAGTAAACTAACAGCCTGTAAAAGTTCACTACGGGCTGAGATCCCCTGTCCCCTTTTTAAGCAAATTAAGGAAAGGATTTAGAGCTTATTCTTTAATTTTACATTTCAGATATCGATATGATAGATCGTGGCAAGCAAGGTATGTCAGTGGTCAGGGAGTTCGCGAGGAACATTTCCAGAGATCTAATTGGAACTCCTGCTGTCAAGGAGGCGCTGATGAAGGAAAAGTTCGATGCGGTCGTGACGGAGTGGTTTTTCTCTGACGTTGATTCCGGGTGTGTGATAATGATTACGGACTTTTATTATAATTTGCCTATAAAATTATTCAGAGTGTTCAGAAAAATCTTCTGAACCCTTTATTTATTGAACACATTCTCCTAATAAAAGTTACAGTTAGTCTTCCTTTTCCTTTGATGAGAAGTTTTGATGCTTATTCCACCACACTGCTACAGTTCGGGTTGGTGGATACACATATGGCAGGATTTCATTGAAATTAGACACATTCAGGTTTCCTAACGATGTTTTCCTTCATCGCCGAGCACGAAATGAAAATTCAGCGGTGAATTGAACCTGCAACTATCGGTTAAAATTCACGCGTTCCAACCACTGAGCTATCTCGATTCATATAATAATTATAAATAATTAATTACAGAATTCATTTTTAATATTTCTTGGTAAATTGTAATGATATATTTATTTAATGTTTTTCAGATACGCAGCCGTTCAGCAAGTACCATGGATACTCCTCAGTGGTATGACGATGCATCCACATATAGAAAACTTGGTGGACACAGTTAGATCCGTACCCATGATACCAGCCATCAAAAACGACTCACCCATACCAATGAACTTTTGGAGTCGCCTCGTGAATACTTTTGCGTTTTTATACATGTCCACAGGATCGTTGTAAGTATGACTACAATGGAAATGTTTCTGGGCGGTGGTGACCACACACCATCACGCCTATATGCCAGTCCGCCTGCCTATTTTAAAAAAATATAAATATTATATTATCATCAAATATTTCTCCATAAACGGAAAGTGTTTTAACTTAATGTAACTCAATGCTAATATTTCTTCCAGCTTAGACTATTCGCTGGTAAAGTCCGATTACGAAACCTACTTCACCCCCATCGCAAAAGCCCGAGGAGTGGCCCTTCCCTCCTACGAAGAAGCCCTCTACAACGTCTCAATACTCTTCGTCAACTCGCACCCTTCCTTCGCCCCCGCTCAGGGTCTACCGCCCAATGTTATTGAAATTGGAGGATACCACATTTCTGAAGAAATACCCCCACTACCAAAGGTAAGAGACAAATAAAATATTTAAAACAACATTAAGTCTTAATCAATAGGTATAATCAGATAATGTATTTGTTAAATACTTTCACCAACCGATATAATCAGCACCCAAATTTGGTTGCAAATTTGGTAACACATAGTGGTAGGGCTTTCTGCAAGCCCGGCTGGGTAGGACACAGCCATTTATTACTGCCAAACTTACTCGTTGTGTGCTCCTCTTGAGAAGCCAGTGAGACAGTGTAATTACAGACGCTAAGGACAAAACATGCACCAACAACTAAGGGTAATTCTGTATTGTATTAGGTGTAAGGGATGGTTGATATATTTCGTTTATTTTATACTAAAGGTTGGCGGCAGTCAGGTGGTTAATTTTCCGACTCTTCAGAAGATATCACATCAGATATCAAACAAAAACTGATTTGCTTTTGTTTTACAAAGAATACCACACAAATTTTGATGTCATCTGATACAATTCCAGGACCTGCAAGACCTCTTAGACTCCTCCCCCCAGGGTGTGGTATACTTCAGCATGGGATCAGTCCTCAAGTCTTCACTACTACCAGAGAAGACTAGACGAGATCTGATAAAACTCTTCGGCGAACTGCCTTACACCGTGCTGTGGAAGTTTGAGGAAAAACTCGAAGGTCTGCCGAAAAATGTCCACATCAGACCCTGGATGCCGCAATCTAGCATTCTTGGTGAGATATTAATATATTATTATATTAATATATTATTAAGTTTTTATGACATAGGTTGTAAACGTAACACTGCTCACGGACATCTTCTACACTTAGGTCTTAGGTGCGTCACTAGCTCTTGAGCAATAAATAGGCTCCTTTCTTGAAGTATTAGTTCATCCTATGGATATAGGATGTAATAGATATATATCTATAAAATAAATAAATATAAAAAATAAAATCGCCCCTTATTTCCCACGCATATATTATTTATTCCAAGTTACATGTTGACTATTTTAATACACTTATCTATTATCTTTAAAAACCAAAATTTACGACCGCAAGTCATGGGTTGAATGTTTAACCGTGAATGTGCAACAAATTTAACCCGTCTGGGTAACCCACCCACTGATCAGAAATTCTATCGCCAACTGCAGTACCTAGTATTGATGTGTTCCGGTTTGGAGGGATGAGTGAGCCAGTGTAACTACAGGCACAAGGGATATAACATCTGAGTTCCAAAAGTGGCGCATTGACGATGTAAAGAATCGTTAATATTTCTTACAGCGTCTTTGTCTATGGGCGGTGGTGGCCACTTACCATCAAGTGGCCCATTTTATCTTCCGTCTTTCTATATAATAAAATAAAAACAGACATACAGACTTTCGCTGTTTGTCTCACTTTACGACTACTGACGTGAATTCCGTGTCTTCTTACAGCTCACAAGAATTTGAAAGTGTTCATCACTCATGGTGGTCTGCTGAGCACGCTGGAGTCGCTCCGGTTCGGAGTCCCCATCATAGCCATCCCCGTGTTCGGGGACCAGCCCTCAAACGCGCAGAGATGTGTGAGAAGTGGACACGCACTGATGGTTGACTTCACGCCAGATATGGGGGCGCCGCTGAAGGCCGCCCTGTTAGAAATGCTAAGCAACGACAGGTGACAGGACTTTATTAGTTTTTTTCGTGGTTAGCTAGTTTAAGTGAGCCGGTATAAGTAAAAGCATAATATCAATTTAGATCGTATAATTGGTGACGCGACCACTAATCATCAACTTGTCCAATTGCTCACTTGCCTTCCTAAGATTTGTTTATAACCCATCTTTAGTAAGCCCACTAACCCCACTGAGCGGCTCTGAAACCATTCCACCAAACAATATAATAACACTTTTTAAAACATAAATAAATTAATTTTCCACTGTTAAAACTGTTAAAAATAATTGACAAATTGAAAGTTGAAACAGTTAAGGTTTGAATATATTACGTAAACTAATTTTGAATTCACTTATATCAGACTTAAATATATCTAATTCTTTAAAATGTATTTTTAGTAGTATGACTATTGAAGCTTTATACACTTATAAATATATAGTTATCCTTTGCAAACACAATTGCCGTCTCAACAGTGACAGCAAAATGCCAGTACCTTCAATTTGATCACAGATCACATTAGTGTTGCATAGACTATCGATAGTTAAGGTGTTAGAGATAGTATCGATAGTCCATCGATAGTTTTGTCACGTGTCAATACTCGATAGTACCGATAGTATCGATAGCTCCCCATGAGCAATATTATCGATAGTATTACTTTTAGTCTAAACTATCGATAGTCCAAAACTATCAATAATATCGATAGTATCAATAGTATCGCTGCTACCAAAAGTATTGGTTACAGAGAGCTAGCGATTGTATCGATAGTATCGCTAGCTCTCTGTAACCTGTGTAACCTGTGTATTGATCAAAACGATACTGTCGATAGTTCTATAGATATCCTGAATAGTTTTCAAGGTCAACTATCGATAGTTCTGCAACGCTGGATCACACTCAAATGTCATTACAAGGGAAACGCTTGAGACTCTAACCAGCGCCATTTATTCAGAACCCATCAATATAAATCATTATGACATAAACAGATGATAAAAAGTATTAACTACTTGATGACTTCCAGGCAGGATATATTACATACATATATAATTGTATTTAACTAACATGTCTGTATTTTTAAATGTTGAATAAGAGTAACTACTGACTTTCTTGCCGGTTCTTCTCGGTAGAAACTACATTCCGAACCGGTGGTAGCTTCGCTTAATACAGTTTGTTAAATGACGATTCAAAAGTGCTCGTAAAAGCCTACTTGAATAAAGTATATTTTGACTATGATATTTTTGACTCAGTTTATTACACTCGGCCTTAAAATAATATTTAATATCACAGTTACTACAAACAAGCGAAGTACCTGTCTCAACTGTTCACTGACCGCCCTGTGAAATCCACTCACCTGATACAGCACTACGTCCGGCTCGCCATAGAGACCAACGGTAAGTCAACAGCTTGTCTCTCGTATTGAGGTTCCGAGTTTTCAGCGAATCCAACGATCTGCTCATATGTGAATTTCCAATTTTCCTCATGAAGTATTCCTCAACCGTTTTGAACTCTAGTTTAATTAAAACTTATCAAATCCGGGTAAGAAAAACTGTACTATAATCTAGAAATAAGGTCTACGTGGCCCATACCACTGGTCCATATTGGCTCTAGAACCAAGGTCTATTGAAATAGTTGTATTTGTTCAGTGGCGTAGCTAGGTGGGTAAGGGCCCCGGTGCATAGAAAAAGAATCGGGCCCTCACCCCCTCTTTAACGTATATTGGCATTCAAAATTATAGATAGTAATAAGAATAGGATACAGTGAGTTAAACATATCGTTAGTAAATTAAATCCATACTTCATCTCTATTCAAAGCTCTTTTCATAGCTTAGGTTAGAGGGCCCCCAGAGCTCAGGGGCCCTGGTGCACTGCACCACCTGGCCCTACGATAGCTACGCCACTGTATTTGTTTAGTAATAATCCATCTGGGTAGATACCACTCACATATTCTACCGTTGAACAGCAATACAGTATTGTCGTGTAACAAAAAAAACGCTCAAAAGACATAACGATTTAGTTTCCAAGTTTCGTGATATGAGGAATGATTACAATTTCTTAAACTACTAAGGTATAACTAATACGGGCAGTGGTGACCACTTACCATGAGGTGGTCCTTTTCGAGGTAGCTTTATTTAAGTTGCTATTTTCATTTCCAGGCGCTCACCATCTCCGCTCCAAGGCGCTCCTCTACTCGTGGTACGAGCTGTGGATGCTGGACCAGTTTGCTTTCCTTCTCGTCATACTGTACATAATATACAGAGTGTTTAAGAAAATCGTAGGTTTGTTTAGAAAAGATAAAATTGTCAGAAGCAAGAAAGAAAAAAGGCATTAAGTATTATTTATTTAAATAAAGACAATGATATTTTTTTTATTTTTTTTTTTTTTATTTCAAATCCATAAAACACATACTCCAAATTTTTTTAATTCTATGATTATCTATTTGAAATAGAGGTTCAAAAATATCTGTTCCTCGATCAATCAAAAAATGCAGCAGTACTCTTGGATTGTACAGCTTACCATAAGTTTGGAAATTTAAATCAAAATATACTTTATTCAAGTAGGCCCTTAGGAAGAAGAAGAAGAAGGTTAAATACAGTGTAAAACGATTCCAAAGTGCTTGTACTTTGGTACGTCAACTAATATGGTTTCAGCTGCTAGAATAAGCGGTAAATCTAACTGCAATCATGGACGGTGATTTTATATCGAGAACAATTGGAAAAGAACAAAAGACGGTGGCGCATTTTAAGAGGAACGCGATAACAAAAGAAGATCTTCTTAATTATCAGATCACGGGGCAAACTGTCGCGCAGACAAAGAGTTTATTGCTGTCTATCCCAATGCGATGGAATTCCTCGCATCAGATGCTACAAGGATACCGAGAGCTACAGGAAGCTTACGCAACCATACCATTTCACTTGGTGGTAGGGCTCTGTGAATCGGCAGAATATCTGATGAGTGGGTGGTACCTACCAAGTAAAATCACTCTGTGCAATTCACAGTCAAATTCCCATCGCTTGTTGTTTTGCAACCTCAATCCCATGTGAATAAGTCCTTTCGAGGGCGAGTTACGCAACATCGAAAAGAAGAACTAGAAGAAGAAAGCGGAAAATAAAATATGTTGTTAAATGCTAACAATGAAATGTAAATAAAAATACGAACTTTTAAAATGTAAATAAGTGTCTAGATCAGTGATATATATAACACTAAGGAACTAGGTTTTAGCTTTTAGTACCCTTTCAATTTAATACCCATATCATGGGGGTGCATTTCAAAAAGCCAATCCGAGATCTTGGATGTCCGCCATGTTGGATTTAAGTCATATAACTATTTTTTTCGTATTCCTGACAGCAAACCCTTTCATTTGATATCCATATCATGAGGTGGATTTCAAACAGCCAGTCCGCCATCTTGGGGAGGCCGCCATATTGGATTTGTAATGACATTTCTTAGCTAGTCATGTATTGTCATCAGAACTCAGAGCGTGTGCGAAATTTCATCCTAATCGAAGACCGGGAAGAGGGTCAAATTAAGATTCCAAGATTTTCTTACATACATAGTTAGTTACAACTGAAACTAATAAAAAGTGTTAAAAATCAATGACCGTTTAAGTACTCCTGAATATGATGTTATTAATAAAATATATTTTTTATAGGTTACAATAAAAATAATACACGACCAAAGATATCGGAGAATCAATCATTCAAACTACTAAAGCATAAAATACGTGATTTGCACTTATTTTTATCTCGCAGACACAATTTCTGTTGATAAGAAAAACGTAAAATCATTAAATTAAAATGATAAAAATCCGTTGTTTTCCATACAACATTCAAAACACACTAAAATAGAGTTCAATTTGTAATATTTATCAAATTACACAACGAGATAAAGTAAATATCAGACGAAGCAAATAGTACTTTATTACATTCGAGATAAAGTAAAAAATTTAATATATTTCATTATGTACATAAGACATTTTGCAATTTACTATAATCCGCTCTGTAGCTAAAATTCGGCCACAATCATCTATACTATTGTAAATGCAAAAATAACTCGTGTCTGTTGCTCTTTCAAGGCCAAACAACTGGACAGAAACATGAAACGACAGGCTACTTTTGTATACAGCGTGAACAAATCCGCGTAAATCTGTGTAAAGCTGTCACCGAATTTTAATTCGATATCCCGTGGCTTACCGCCATTTTATTTTCTATTTGGGCGCGAACAGTAAGGTCAATATTGGCGCGACTTGTGATTCGTTAAAAGTGTTTGTTGTGTTTTATTTAGCCTTGTAAGCTCAAATGAGAAAGTAGTTTAATTCAGTACGTATGATTCGGTGATTGATTTATGTAAAGATAAAATCGAAGTTGGAACTATTTATGGTTTGCTTGTAAATTGTTTAAAGTGATTTATATTCTTGATTTTTTAATCTATTTCACTTATGTACGCTGTACTTTATAAATAAATATACATATATATTCTGCTACTGCCGAAAATCAAATGTCACGATGACTCAGCCTTTAAGTAACATCACGTGACTATGATATAATCAAATAAAAATGGTACAATATTGCGCAATTTATTAACAAACATTTTGTAAAATAAACTTAAATATATCGAGATTAGGCGTTAAATTGTTATGCTAAGATTATATACCTCATTGATGATCTGTTTCATTGATAAACATTGTTCTTTTGAACGCTTCAGTAAATATTTAAACGTGGAATCGATCGGCCGTTCGAATTTCAAATTATAAATGGAACAATTTAAATTTGGAATGTAATTTCCTTGACTGTGTTGTTATATTAGAAAATTGTTTAAGTCGAGTGAGTACGATTTTTTTTTTATTATTTCACTGTTTTTAATTTGTTACAAATATTCGTGATGTGTTATATTGACGGTAAACAAAATTAGTTATTGATTTTAGAAATACTTAATGAACGCTATCAAATAAACTAAACTTTTTAGTTGAAATTATTAAAAAAATATATAATTTTCCCGAATGAAAATCTGAGCCGTTCCTAGTATTTAATTTACTGAATTTCTGTCAATATTTATTAAGAGAAGAGCATGTTTTTATCCGTCGTGCGCTGTACATATCAGAGTAAAGCGATCGTGAACTCGGATGCGAGAGCAAAAAGATAACGCTATCCCTGTTTGTTACGTTGTAAATTTCATAAACAAATTGAAAGTCGAATGAGACAAATATATATTTATATTTGTTTCTTCGAATACAACGCCATTTACTTGGATAGTGCGAATCATTTCTAGTAGTTAAATAATTTGAATTTTAATACTGGTGTGCAATACATATCAGAACTGATCGTATTATGGTATTACGAGTAAATTAAAATGTGTGCTGCGCTTTTTTGTGAGAAGAGGCTCAAATTCGGCCTCAAATGGAGTACTGCTCTCACTTTTGGGCGGGTGCTCCCCAGTACCAGTTCCTTCCATTTGATCGTATCCAACGCAGAGCGCCTCGAATTATCGACGATCAAGCCCTTTCCGATCTGCTTGATCCTTTGGCTTTGCGTAGAGATGTTGGATCACTCTGCATCTTCTAACGATTTTTTCACGGGGAATGGTCCGAGGAATTGTTTTGATTAATCCCGGCTGCTGAATTTCACCTTCGGAAATCTCGTCAAAATTCTAAGTATCACCCACATCACCTAGATATTTTCAAGATAATTTCTGCCTCGCACAACCACTCAGTGGAAGGAGCTTTCGCCGGCGGTTTGTCCGAACTGATACGACTTGGGAACCTTGAAGAAAAGAGCGTACTCATTCCTTAAAGGCCGGCAACGCACATGCAAGCCCCCTGGTGTTGCAGATGTCCATGGGCGGTGTAGTGTAGTCACTTTCCAACAGGTGAGCCTCCTGCTCGTTTGCCCCCCAGTCCCCTATAACATGAGCCGGGCCTGGTTACCACTAGTCGTGTTATAATAATTATAAAATGTATAGTAGTCCAGGAAATAAAGACATTGCACTACGGAATAAATAGGGGAAAGCTGGATTTTTGGATGAACCTTCCTTTTGTGGTTCTAAACAAAAACCCTAATGTCCTCATCGATCCATGTGCCGTTAAGAAAGTTATCCAGGGTCAAAGGACGCGACAAACAATTTTTCATGATTATCTCGTGAGCGGTCATAATTATGGAACAAAATGTGGCTATTAAATTTGTAGCTCTTAAAATTTCCAGTTAAAAAAAAAAACGTATCACTTTTTTTTGGAAAACCAAGCGTTTTCGAGAAAATTTGAAACACCACCAGTTTTGGACAATTCACTACCTTTTACTAATTTTTATTATCCTAACAGTTTCATGTTTTTGTTCAAAAATCTAACATGCTTACAATTTTCCACATGAGAGGCTCCCGTCATTTTTTTAGTGGTTCTCGACTCGCTTTGGGAGACAGCCGAGACATGCTCAATACAACCGATCGAATGAAAACAACGATTATAATAACCGGAAACGCGATCGCATCGATACTTGAAATAGGGCGACTTGATAACAATACCTTTTAAACTCGGCCAACAAGTACGAGACTGATACCAAAAATTGTTATCTATAGATATTACAATACATTTTCAAAACACTCTACATCGTAACACAGGATAGCCGTATTTTCAAACTGTTCTTTTTATGATGTAGGTAGGCCGATAGTCAAATGGACCTCTTGATGGTAAGTGGTCACCACCGTCCATAGACATTGGCGCTGTCAAGAATATTAACCGCTCCTTACATTGCCGTCATTAAATCGGAATCGGACACGACTCCTAAATTTATGCTTAATGTTAAAAAACACTACCAGTTTCCCGGATTCGCTTATTATAAACTGATACATCGTTATTAAAAAAAAAAAAGAATATAAGTTAGTTTAAACAATTTACTAACAAACCAAATAGTTCTATCTTCGAATATATCTTAACACAAATAAATCACCAAATCATACACATTGAAGTAAAGCACTTACTCAGTTGAGCTTACAAATCCAAATAAAACACAAATAACACTTTTAACAAATTACAAGTCGCGCCAATATTGACCTTACTGTCCGCGCCTAAAAAGCTAAAGTAATGACGGCGTGATACAGTTTCGCGCGCTTTTGTTTTATTTTTTATTTTATTTTATTCATTCCATCCAGTTGTATAATTAAAGGAATCTCCTAAATGTATAATATTTAATAATAAGTATTACATTCTAATTTAGTCTTACGCCATGGAGACAACAGAGGCTCAGCGTCATGTTCCGTGACTCTATTTAGAATTCTGAAATAAAAAAAAAATCTTTCAGACCATGAAGTCGGTGCTAGTGTTCCTGTCAGTCGTCGCCACGGCTTTTGGTTACAACATCCTATGTATTCAATCGGTGCCTTCGAAAAGCCACTACCATCTGATGAAGGGCATCGTGGATCCGCTCTTGAAAGCTGGTCATCAGGTAATTCATATTTATTTTTAGTCTCAGCTCAGCTATATTGTGCAATAATAACAGCTATTGAACAATATATCTTTATTTATAAAACAACAATATTCCACGAAACGACTTATATCCATTTTAATTTTCCGTTCCGTTCATTCCGTTCTCTTGTCGTTGGAATATATAAAATTATAAGCTTTCATTAAACGCCAAGTTTTCGAGTGCTTGGTATATTTTTATAATGAATCTCGTATTCAGCGTTTAAATCTTCAACACCTTTTAAAAGATCGCTTGGACTGATGTTATGTCAACACGGACAGGAAAATGCTGCAATTTTGGAAAATATATATTTATTTTTCAGATAACATTCGTATCACACTACCCTGAATCGAAACCAGTGAAAAACTTGAAGTACATTGATGTTAGTCACATAGAGATGCCAACCGAAGGTGCGTCATTGTGAACTAGTACATAACATACGAGATTTATTCATTTTTAATTAAAAAAAAATCACAATATACTTTATTCTAGTAGGCTTTTACAAGCACTTTTGAATCGTTATTTAACAAACTATACATATATAGGGAGGCACCCCTACCTTCCTGCCCTTCTAAAGAGTGCGTGTACGCACGAGGCGATAGATCTATAATTACTTACATTACAGGCGCTGAATAATATTCTGTTCGAAACACTAAAATCTGTCGTTGTCTCGCATCTCTTAACTTCGACTGACTTTTCAGCTGATGATCGGACAGATAAATCAAAGGAAAGTATAGCGGTTGTCATGGAGCTCGCGAGGAACATATCCAGGGATTTAATAGCAACTCCAGAAGTCAGGGAGGCGTTGCTCAAGGAAAAATTTGATGCGGTTGTGACGGAGTGGTTCTTCTCGGATACTAATTCTGGGTATGTTCTGTTAATGCCCGTAATTTTAGAGATGCGGAACTCTGCCTGTGGCAACACCAAGCCTGCTGGTGAATCGTTGAACGATGACCATTTTAAAATATCTAAGATTGAAGTATTTGGTGGATAGGAAAATAATCGATGATGAGGAATGTATTTCAAGCTACGGTCTGGGAAATGTCTGATACGCCCAAAAACTTTTAATAGGCTCGACATGAGCTTTGAAGGCTGGACTATTTGCAGCTCTTACTAAATAGGCTAGCCCACAAGACAGCGATAACCATAGTGTTCCTTTTGCCAAGCCCCAATTTGTATTTTTTTTAAGTATCTTTTATTTTGTCCAGGTATGCAGCCGTCCAGCAAGTACCATGGATCCTACTCAATTCTATGGTGATGCACACGCACATGGAAAACTTGGTGGACACAGTTAGATCCGTAAACACGATACCAGCCTTTTTTATTGACTCACCCATACCCATGAACTTTTGGAACCGCCTCCAAAATACTTTATTGTATTTGCTAATGTCGACAGGATCATTGTAAGTATTCTGTTATGTTAAACTATACGTGTTTTACTTGTATGATACCGCGCAACTATCTGTCAGAGCTGCAGTCATCCAATATTCTACCGCCAAGAACAATTATTCATATAAGCCATTATAACTACATGCACAAGGGATATAACATATTCCTCTTATATTGCCAATTTATTGATTAAAATATTTCTTCCAGATTGGACTACTCAATGTTAAAGTCCGACTATGAAACCTACTTCTCCCCCTTCGCAAAAGCCCGAGGAGTAACCCTTCCTCCTTACAACGAAGCCATCCACGACATCTCCGTACTCTTCGTCAACTCGCATCCCTCTTTCTCACCAGCTCAGAGTCTACCACCCAACGTTGTTGAAATTGGAGGATATCACATCCCTGAAGAAATACCCCCACTACCAAAGGTAAAGGATACATTAGCTTGACTTGAATGAATTGAATCGTCTTATTCGGCTTATATATATTATAAGGCCGACCAAAGAACTGCGAATAAGCTAGTACAACAGACTTTACTTCCCATGGATGGCGTATTGTATGTACGAAATACTCTTTTGGAGTGCATTTCTTATAGGGCTTATGAGCATTGGTGATCATTAGACATCGGATTATATGCACTATCAAAATGCCAAAATATGCATGGAAATATGCACAAAAAAAATGTGAAATATGCGCAAAATATGCACAATATAAAAAACCATTTATAATTAGAATTTGACATTTATTTAAATTATAATTAATAAAACCTAGAAAACCTAGAAACGTCACCGGACAGAACTTGAAATTTGGCGCCATTACTGCAGATACCTGTTCAGGAAGAGTTAGTCCGGTGTCGTTGATAAATGCGCCAATTTCCTTTATTCCGTCAAGACCGGGCTTTTTATACAACACTGCATTTAATTTGTCACGTACTTTCTGCGTTATTGAACCCGGAAGGGCGTTACTCTGTTCAATCATTTGTTCCAATATTTCCATGGACTTGCACAGGGAAACGTTTTTAGTTTGCATCGGTTGTGCAATGTGTTTTTATTGAAGGATCTTCAATTGCCTGCTGGCTTGAATTGATTGCAATGGCATCTGATCCGTTAAATATTCCAACTACTTCTTTTATGGCCTCAAAATTCTCAGCATAAAACAATACAGCTTTTATCCAAGTTCCCCACCGTGTTAATATTGGTTCTGGGGTTAGTGCAACGTTTGGTAGTTTCTCTTTATATGCTTGTACTCGTGATGGTGCTTTTAAGAACGCTTTTTTTGTGGAAGAAATCAATATAATATTACTATTACTAAGCCGACATTTATGATTTCCATTTGATTGGGCTAGGCAGGTGATGTGAAACAATTTTGGGTAGAATACTTTTAGAGCTTGACCAGTTTTTACCGCATATGGCGCTCCGTCAGAAAAAAAACACATATTTTCTCATCCACAGAAGACTCGGGAAATAATGATTTGATGGAAACATTTATGAACCGGGCGATGATTGAATGGTTTGTTTTTTCTAGGACCTTGCAAGAAACCAAATGGGGAGTAGAGGGCTCTTTAGATAATTTTCCAACAATCAGATTCGCTATATATCGTCCACATTATTATGTCGTTTTAAGTTTCAAGTTTGCTAGAAGACGAAATATGAGTCAGGAGTTTGTGGTGACAAGACTTGTTTTTGTGTAGATAAGTAAAAATTAACTAAACTATGGACTGTTACTGTTAGCCTTTGTGCTTTGAAACTAATGGTTAACAAAATAATTCCTAATTTATGATAACCAATAAAAGTAAGTGAATATTAGGTGTTCTATTTGGTGATACAAACCGTTCTGGTAGCCTTAAAAATGAGCTCCGTCTTTTACACAAAAAGTATCCGGTTATAATGAGTGTCCTCTGGTGATCTCCTCTCCCCCAAAAAGATTTTTGAGAGTCTGTTTAAAATTTCAGGATCTCCAAGATATTCTGGACTCCTCCCCACAGGGCGTCATATTATTCAGCATGGGATCAATCATCAAGTCCGTAGCACTAGCTGAACATACTAGACGAGACCTGATCAAAGTCTTTGGTGAACTGCCCTATACCGTACTTTGGAAGTTTGACGAAAATATTGAAGGTCTGCCAAAGAACATCCACATTAGATCCTGGATGCCACAAACAAGTATTCTTGGTGAGTTATCCAAATGTCATTGTGTATGCTATTGGTACAGCCTATGGGGATATAATAATTAATTTAATATCTCATTTATCTAATTAATCGTAAAAGTTTAATTAACATTTTGATGGTCACAGTAAAAACTACAAAGTTTCGGATAAGAAAGAACCCTGACCTGAATGACGTAAGGGCCATGTTGCCATTCTATCTTACAGCTCACAAAAATGTGAAACTGTTCATCACTCACGGTGGTCTCCTGAGCACTCTGGAGTCACTCCGATTCGGAGTCCCCATCATTGCCATCCCCGTGTTCGGAGACCAGCCCTCCAACGCGCAGAAATCTGTGCAAGGAGGACACGCACTGATGATAGACTTCTCGCCAGAAATGGGGGGACCGTTGAAAGACGCCTTGAAAGAAATGCTGAGCAACGACAGGTGACGTAACTACTTATCTATTTACATATAATTTAAACGAAATATATATATTATAAAATTATTAATATCATAACAGATACTACAAACGAGCGAAGTACCTGTCTCGACTGTTCACTGACCGACCTGTGAACACCACTCACCTCATACAGCACTACGTGAGACACGCCATCGAGACCAAAGGTACATGTCTTTATAAGAATCCATAGTTTAGTTTATTTAAGTATGAATATTATTTTCAGATTCTTTGAAAAAGCGTTCATCTAAAGTTCTTGCTTCATCTAAATAAAAAAAATGGGGACACTGATCAGGGTCGGATCTACCATATGGCTTTTAGGGCAGGGCCCCGTGGATTCAAGGGGCCCCTTTTTTTTTTTTTTTTTTTTTTTTTTTTTCTCGCTGGAAAAACGCGTTACGCGCTTCCCCCACGTGATGGAAGGTGGGGGGGTGTGTGGGACTCCCCGGAGCCCTGGACGCCGAGTGCGCCCAGGTACGCCGGGTTTACCCACTAAAAAACCAGCGGTACCCTCTCCGTCTTTCGGCGGGCGCCACGGGATCGCTTGCGCATGCTACCGTGACGCCCTGACGGTCGGCCCGCCTATGCGGGCCTCCAACACCTAGGGGGGGTTCTCGGGGTACTGAGACCCCCCCTAGTCCCCGCGACGCCTATTGAGGCGGGGGGAGAAGGTGCGCGTAGCGCTTCTTCCTCCTCCCCGGTCGTCTTCGGCGGAGCGGGTCTGCAGCGGCATCCTCTTCCCGCTCCCGCTCCGCGGCTTCCTTCTGCGACATCACGTTTTCGCAGAAGGAGCGCATCTCCGACCAACACGTCTCACTACCGAGCATTTCGTTGACGATGCTCGGCAGCGAGAGGTCTCCGCCCATAGTCGCCGCAAGGGTGTGCCTCTGGGGCCCCCACGCAGCACACTCACTCAGGGTGTGGTGCGCCGTGTCGACTGGCGCACCACACTCGTGGCAGGAGGGTGACACCTCCCGCCGCGCTATCCCGTGCAGGTACTTACCGAAGCATCCGTGCCCGGTAAGTACCTGCGTCATCCTGAAGGTGAGTGTGCCCTTCTTCCTCTCGACCCAGCGACTCAAGTGGGGCCGGATCGCCTCCACTGTCGCCAGGCCCGCCGTGGGTGACCCCAGATCCTCCTGCCATCGGGCGATCAGGGCTCGCTGGGCTAGAGCCCTGATCCGCCCGACCTCCGCCGACCCTGGACGGTCGCCGCGGTTCCTCGCCTCGACCCGGAACCGGTACACTTCCGCGAGCACCTCCGCCTGGAGCTCCCAGGGCGGATCGCCCGCGAGAAGTGTCGCCGCAGCCCACGACACCGTACGGTACCCTCTGATGCCTCTCACCGCTATGACCCTCTGCGGCTTACGCAGCAGGGCCCGGTTGTCAGCGGTGAGGGCGTCGACCCAGATCGGGGCACCGTACAGCGCCATCGACCTCACTACGCCGGAATATAGACGCCGGCATAGCGATCCCGGCCCCCCCACATTCGGAAGGAGGCGGCCGAGAGCGGCGGCGGCGTTGATGAGCCTCGGGCCGAGATGGACAAAATGCTGCCCGAAGCTCCATCGACCGTCCAGGATGAGGCCCAGATACTTCATCTGGGCCTGCACCTTGATCACCGTCCCCCGGACGGTGATACTCGCCCCTCGTGGGGGTCCTTGCCGTGGACCGTGGAACAGGAGGGCCTCCGTTTTGGATATGGAGACCCTCAAGCCCAGCATTCCCATACGGTCCACGGTGAGAGCCGTTCCGATCTCGGCGAGGCGTGCCGCCTCCCGAAAGTCCCGCCCAGTCGCCGTGACGAGGGTGTCGTCAGCGTAGCACAACACCCCCATCCCGGGAAGGACGGGAGCTCGCAGGAGCCAGTCGAAACCGACGTTCCACAGGATTGGGCCGAGAACCGACCCCTGTGGAACGCCGCAGCCCACCCGACGCCGGACCAACCTCCCATCGACCCCCGCCCAGAGGACCTCCCTGTCCTGGAGGTACGCCTCCAGCAGCCTCCTGAGATAGGTCGGCACCCCATGGTATCGGAGTGCCTCCCGTATCGTCTCGAAAGGGAGACTGTTGAAGGCGTTCGCCACGTCGAGCGACACCGCCAGGACGACCTGACCCCGGGCCACCGCTTCCGTCGTCCGAGTCTTCAGGGCGTCCAGGGCGTCGACCGTCGACCGGCCCGCCCTGAACCCGTACTGAGCCTCTGAGAGACCCGGACCGACCTCTTCGAGGTGCTGAACGAGACGGGCTGCGAGGACCTTCTCGAAGAGTTTGCCCGTCTCGTTCAGCAGCACTATTGGCCTGTATGCCGAAGGGGAGTCCATCGGCCGACCTTCCCTCGGCAACAGGACCAACTTTCCTTCCTTCCAAGGCTTCGGAAACTGCCCGCTGCACAGGCACTCGTCGAACAGCTCCCGAAGCCTTGCACCCAGGAATTCCAGGGCGTCGCACAGAACACGCCCTGGAACCCCGTCCGGACCCGGCGCCGTATTCTTGGCCCTCAAGCGGCCGAGGGCCATCTCCATCTCCCGCTCCGTGATCAGTGGTGGAGCCACTGCGTCTTCGATCACGGAGCGGGGGGCCATCTGCGGAGGGACATGCTCGCCTGGATGGGGAAAGAGTTCCCCGACCAGGCGCAGGAGGAGTCTCGGTGGCAGCGTCTCAATCACGGGGGCGCCTTGGGTGCGGAACTTTCCGCGTACGCCGCGGTACGGGCGCCCCCACGGGTCTCGATTGAGACCCGCCAGAAGCTCCTCCCTGGCCTTCTCCTTGGCCTTGCTTATCGCCAGCTGCAGATCTTTTTTCAACTGGCGATAAGCGTCCAGCATCTGTCCCTCCAGGTCCGTGTCGAGGCCGTTGCGCCTTCGACAGCGGACGTAGGCCCTCCGCGCCCGGCAGCACGTCGCCCGAAGGTCGGCGATTTCGGGCGACCACCAATAGACGTGCCGGCGCGGAACCCTGCGCCGGGTCCGAGGCATGGCCGCATCGCAGACCTCCTTGAGCGAACTGCGCATGCGGCCCGCCAGCTCCTCTGCGCTGGCGCCCTCCGTCCTCCCTGCGGAACCCCACCGCTGCACGATGGCGGCCTCCTTGACCAGCTCTCGATCGACCTGGCCGAGAGACCACCTCGGCAGCGTAGTCGGCACCCTCTGGGGTTCCGCCGGCCTGCGAGAGGTGGAGATCTCGAATCGGATGTACCGGTGATCCGATAGAGTCTCCACCTCCTCCTCCACTCTCCAGTCGACCACTCTGCGTGCAACGACAGGGGTGGCGAACGAAACGTCCACCACGGAACCCCCCTGATGTCGCACGCAGGTGTGTACCTGCCCCCTGTTGAGAAGGGACAGGTCGGAGAGCAGGGCCCACACCTGGACGGCCCTCCCTCGCGGATTCGTGGCGGGGTTGCCCCAGGCACGCGACTTTGCGTTTAAGTCGCCGAGAACCAGTATAGGTTTCGGCGACTGCCTGGCCACCGCAGCTCTGACTAAGCCGAGATAAGTCTCGAACTCAGCCAGGCTGCGGTTAGGGGAGAAGTACGTACCGACGATGACGTACTCCCCCCACCCCACCACTACGTAGCCCGAGCCCCTCTCGATGAGTGAGAGGGGGGGGGCCGTTCCGCTCCTCGTGAGAACCGCCACGGTGTCGTCCGAGTCCCCCAGCCAGTGAGGTAGGGGAGGGACGAAATAGGGCTCGCAGGCCACCGCCAGGTCTACCTGCCACTCCGCCATGGACTGCAGCAGCAGGTCCTGCGCTCCGGCGCAGTGGTTTACGTTCGTTTGGAGGAAGCTCAGTTGTCCGTGCATTTTTTGGTTCGTTGAGCTTCCTCCGAGGCCTGACGGCTACATTCAATTGGGGCGGCCCTGGTTCCTTGGACCGCCTTGCCTTTCGTGTGGGGAGGGTTGCAGTCCCTGCCACCCATCGAGTGCCCTGAGGGCCTCCCAGCCTCTGCACAGACTGCGCAGTGGGCTGGTGCAGAGCACGACGGTGCCAGGTGTCCCGCACCTCCACACCTGTAGCACAGCGAGCTCCTGTCAACCTTTGACGGGCAGAGGGCTCTCGTGTGCCCGAGGCCGAAGCACCGGAAACAGCGAAGAGGTTGCTGCTCTAGTACCCTGACTCTAGCAGAGCTCCATCCCACTAGGAACCTGCCACTGTTGGCGAGAGTCTTAGCCGCCACCGTTGGGCACCTCACTGTAGCCATGCCCACTCCCGCAGGACCTGTGCCGACAGTCCCGACCCGGACAGAGTCAACGGGGCAATTGCCAACCCTGGCTATGGCTGCGGCCAACTTGGTCTTTGTGACCGAGTCGTCCAGCCCCGTGATCCTCAACTCGGTCATCCTCACGGGTAGAACGACGTTGGCCACTCCATCCAGGGCGACGCGGAGCTTATCCGCCAGTCGCCCAGCCTGCTCCTGACTCTGCGACTTAGGCAACTCTAGGACCCTAGCACCGGTGGCAGCGCGGCGGATCTTGATGCCCTCCCCTATGCCCAGCTGCGCCAGGTCGACGCTCTGCTCGGCCTTCTCTAGCACCTGGGCGTACGTCACTCCCTTTTCCTCTGCCTCAGGCTGCAGAGAGATGATGACGGCAGCGGTGCGGGGCATGGATATTTTGCCCTTTTTCAATGTTACCGCCGGGGTGGTTGTGAGCTTGCTTGCCACTGGTGGGGAAGGTTTCTTATCCTTTTTCCCTTTCCGGACAACAGTGGCCCAACTTTCCTCCTGCCCCGTACCAGCTTGAGCTGAAGGGATGGGTGTCCTAGCTGCCGGTGGTACCGTTGCAGCCGGGGTTGTCCTATTGTTTTTGGACTGCTTCTGCTTTTTGGGAGCAGAAGCCGTGGGTGGCATCGAAGGCCTCGGCACGTCCAGCTCTACGGTTGTAGCTGGTGGACTGCTTACTCTCGGGGGAGGGAGTCTGGCGTCCAGCATCGCACCGATCGAGATCGTGATGAACTCTCTCAGTTCATCAATCATTGCATCGGTGGATGGAGTGGCCAGAGAAGGCCCACTCGAAGCCGTCATGGTCGCCCTCATGTCGGCAAACTCCCTCCTGTGAGCCTTCAGGTCCTCTTTGAGGTTTTCGACCTCCCGGCGCAGGCGCCTATTGTCCGCCTGCAGACGCCGTGTCTCTTCCGCCTCAGTGCGAGAAGAGAGGACCTCGACTATAGCCTGTAGGGCGGCAGCCGATTCCTTCAGGCTTTTAATATAGCCGAACTTGAGGTTGCCCGATTTTTTGGCAACCGTGAGGATAGCGGCTACGTTGCGCTCCGCCTCCGCGTGCAGCTCCTCCGCTCCGAGCGTCGCCGGGTCCGCCATGCTTTTTGTTACCGACGATGATGGCACTACTGCGTCCTTTCTTTCGGTTGGTGCCTTTTTAAAGGCACGGCTACGGAGCGCCCTCTCGAAGGCAACTTCTCGTTCCTCCTCCTCTTTTTCCTTTAATTCGGTCCTAGCCCGGGTGAGGCCGTTACCTTTAACTTCGCCGCGGCGGTGGGCAGCGGGTCTCGCCGACTTGACTCCCTCGTTTTCGGAGTCGGAGTCGTCCGTCTCCAGCGGTCGATGTTTTTTAACAGAGGCCTCCGAAGCGGTCTCCATCTCCGAGTCCATCTGGATTTAACAAATCTGGTCCCAGACTAGATTATCCCGCACGACAGGTACGGTCCATAGTTTTGTTTATGCTGCTACGTCATTTTTGTGTAGGTGGATTCAAGGGGCCCCAGCTAAGTCAAGTCAAAGTCAAAAATAGATGATAGTGCGAAATAATGCATAAATTTATTAAATTAAACAGATCGCATGGTCATTATTACTTATTATTACGTATTCAATAAATTTAATTCAAGTCTACGTTCAGATATATCTTAGGTGGGCCCCTAAGTAGTGTTAGCCCAGGGCCCCCTAAACGTTCCGTCCGCCCCTGAAACTGATTTCGATTCATGTTATGCTGCTGTTGTTTTGCAAGAATTATAAACGCTTTTTTAAATATTATCAATTTTACTATAGGCGAGTTAGTTTTTAGTAAGTAATATCTGCGCCTGTTCTTTTAGTATTTCTCCTAACATCTAAATTCCTGTTATGAATGATACAATTTTATCCGTATTTCCCTTATAATTATCATTATTATTATTACATAGGACAAAACAAAGTCGCTTACCGCTGTCTGTCCCTTTGTATGCTTAGATCTTTAGAATTACACAACGGATTTTGATGCGGTTTTTTTTAAAGATAGGTTGATTCTAGAGGAAGGTCTATATGTATAATACATGCACAATGTAGTAGAGAAACATTAATAATTTTAGAGGTTCTGAAATGATGTCATCAATAAACACATTTTTTTGCGCTAACGCCGACTTCTTTGTTATTTTCGAAGGGTATTTAAGCAATAAAATATTAATCCTTATCCAATTAAGTATCTTAATTGTGCATTTAATATAAATGAATATGGCCCTTTACAACATGTAATTTAAATGAATATTTTCGAAGATATTACAGTTTTAAAATTCAAGGACACAGCGGTTTTTATTGTCTGACAAAAAGCTATGAACTTTGTATATAATGATATTCTGTAGTATATTTATTATCAGTATTGCTAACATGCGAAGCCGGGGCGGGTAGCTAGTAAGTTTATGAAACTCAAAGTTTTTTTTTATTTTATGTTGCTATTTTAATTTTCAGGCGCTCACCATCTCCGCTCCAAGGCGCTCCTCTACTCGTGGTACGAGCTGTGGATGCTGGACCAGGTTGCTTTCCTTCTCGTCATACTGTATACAATATACAGAGTGTTTAAGAAGATCGTCGGTTGTTTTAAGAGAGATAAAAGTATCAAAAACAAGAAAGAGAAACGACATTAAGAATACTTTATTTAAATAAAGACAATGATATTGTTTTTTATTTTATTTTTAATTTTCAAACCCATAAACCACAAACTCTTAATTTTTTTTAATTCTATGATTGTTTATTTTTAAATTATCTGTTTTAAATAGTGGTTCACGAATATCTGTTACTCGATCAATCAAAAAATGCAGTAGTACTCTTGGATTGTTCAGCTTACCATAACTTTGGATCAAAATTAAAATATACTTTATTCAAGTAGGCTTTCACCAGCACTTTGGAGTCGTTTTACACTGCATTAAACGTAAAGCTACGACCGGTTCGGACAGTAGATACCATAGAGAAGAACCGGCAAGAAACTCATTAGTTACTCTTTTCTAATATTAGAAATATATTATGTTATGTTAGAGACTAGCCCTAGCCTCCAATACGGTGCTACGTCATAGGATATCATAATTAATTATATCATTAATAATATCACATTATTATTATTATTAAATATTATAAAACTTCAGTTAATATTATTTTACATGGAATAACATTTAATACTGGCATGTAACACTATTTCTTATTTTAAAAGTGATTGAGCTGTCACAAGGAAAACAATTGGATGATTGTGAGGCATTGTAAAAATATAGAGAGAGATTGAAACATCATGGTATAACATAATTTTATTTTGCCATCCCGAACTACTGAAATTACAGTTAGTTAAACACAAATATATATAATATAATCTGCCTGAATACGAAATAAAAGAATGACGGTAAAATAATGTTCCAAATCCACGAATTAACTTTCTACAAATAAACTTCAGAAAATACAAAATCGACGACTTATTGAGTTATTAATTCTTTTCTTTTTTACTTCATTGACCAACCAACGCAAGACATAAGCCAATCCAAAACATAACATGAGGTATTATTTCTCGATTAAAAAAGTGCCAGTTAATATTGATCAAAGTATATTAACTCATTAGACAGGGCGACATTGCTGAACATGGACAGAGGGACCTCAGCCCGAGGTGTCTGTGCAATGTGTAGCTTTAGCTTTCGCCGGTATGATAACATCTTCGGCGACACTTAGAACGTCTCTAGGATGTCTGATCGTCTGTGCATCGGATTCATTACCGTCTTTACCATGGGGCATGGGGCACGTGCCCAGGGCCCCCATACTGAGAGGGCCCGAAGAACCAACAATTTCCTTCACACATTTGTGCTCACATTGACTGCTATGTATATTATCGAAAGTGATATATTTGTAAGAAATAATGTAAAATATATATCAAAAAAGACTATAAAACAGCCATAAGATTGTACAACCAATCAGATTCCAACGAATTTACGAAAATTACCGCACCGTTTATTTGAAATTATACTTAAGGCCTGGCCATAAGCAAATTATTTGTACATGGTTGTAAATATCTACCAAAAGGGCCCCAAATTCATGGCATAACTTGAGACGGCTCTGATCGGATTAGCCACTGAGGGCTATACTTGCTCGTGTTCATTAGTCGAAGTTTATTTTCGAACTGTGTGTCTGTGTATGCTGTTGGCCCTAATGGCCTCTATAATGTGAGTTAAAAGACTTAAGCCTGGATGTTGAGAACCCACTTAAGGACTCAGAGTACACACGTAAGCGTCAGTGTACTGAGAGAATAGGATGGGAGAGAGCAGGGAACCTTGTGGTACACTTGGATGGGACGAGTGGACGATAGTGTACAGTTCACTCTGTAGCGAAAATAACGATTCGATAAGTAGTCTCGTGTACATGCACGAGCGTGTGAAGCCTGTGTTGTGAAGCTTATAAATAAGCCCATTGTAGCAGACCTCATCGAACGCCTTGGCTGCGTCGAGAAATATAGCACCCGTACCTTTCGGTAGGCGCGGGTCTTACCTACTAGTATGTCCTCCGTTGTGCGGTGCACTTGGTGTACGTACCGCACGAGTGTCCGGAACGGAATCCGAATTGCTCGTTTACTATAATGTTATTAGTTACTACAAAGGCTAAGTCGGACTAACATTAGTAGAGCCTTAAATATATACGTATAGCCAATCATTTATACTATTGTAGATGCGAAAGTAACTCTGTCTGTCTGTTGCTCTTTCAAGGCCAAACTACTAGACCGAAACATGAAGCGACAGGCTACTTTTGTATGCCCTAACGATCAAACCCTACAGCGCGAACGAATCCGCGTGAATCCGCGTAAACACCAATACGCCACCGACCTTGGGAACTAAGATGTTATGTCCCTTGAGCATGTATTAAAACTTGGCGTTCAAACCGGAACTCAACAGTACTCAGCTGTTTGGCGAATCAGATGAGTGCTACCTAACCAGACGGTGCTCAACGCCCCTACCAAGAATATATATATATTTAGTAGATACTTTTATCCCTCCAACTGGCTAGAACAAATAAAACTAAAAAAAAAACAAAAGCGCGCGTAATCGAATTAAGCCGCCATTCTTTTGTCTATTTGGGCGCGAAAATTAAGGTCGATATTGGCGCGACTTGTAATTCGTTAAAAGTGTTTTATTTGGACTTGTAAGCTCAACTGAGAAAGTAGTTTACTCCAGTGTGTATGATTTGGTGATTTATTTATGTTACTATGACTGCTACCCGCGGCTTTGCTCGCGTAGAATATGAATATATTTACAAGTTAACTTAAAATATTACGTTAATGTAAGACCTCTTTGGATTCCACATTGGTGTGTGTTTCAGCCCTTAGGGTAGAATATTCAGAAACGCTTAAATACGTATCTACGCATTTAATCAGTAACAAAAAAATAAAATTTTACGTTTATAATTTAAAATATGACGGACTTCTATAGAAAATTTCAACCCTTATTTCACCCCCTTAGGGGTATAATATCCGGAAACATTTAAATAAATATCTACTCCTTTTTAAACAGTATAATATATCTATCTCAAATATAATATATCTCAAAAAGAAAGTTTAATGTTTCTAACATAAAAAATTACGGACTTTCATACATACTTTCATCCTTTATTTCACCCCCTTAGGAGTAAGATGCAAAAACGCTTAAATATTTATGTACTCATTTTTAATCAGTATACTAAAAACAAAGTATCTTGTTTCCAACTTAAAAAACGAGGGACTTCCATACAAACGTTCAACTCCTATTTCAAGCCCTTAGGGTTTGAATTTCCAAAATTCCCTCCTTAGTGGGTGTCATGATACGTTACTTTATAAGTGTACGGCCTAAAATGTAAATTTTATGCTTCTAGTTCTAAAAATGACAATAGTTTCAACAACTTACAACCTTTCATCCCCCTTTTACCTTACAGCATTTTTTTTTTAATTAAAAAGTAGCCTATGTCTTTTCTCAGGCTCTGAACTATGTTTGTACCATTTAAATTTCATTTAAATCGGTCCAGTTGTTTTGGCGTGAAAGCGAGACAGACAGAGTTACTTTCCCATTGAGAATATTAATAATTAGTATGGATAAATTCGAAGTTCGAACTATTTATGATTTGTTAGTAAATTGTTTAAAGTAGTTAGTAGTAGTTCTTGTTTCTTTTTATCTATATCACTTCTGCTAAATATATATACACATGTGTTCTGCTACTAACGAAAATCAAAAGTCACGATGACTCAGCCTTTATGTAACATCGCTTGACTACGATGTAATCAAATAAAATGGTACAACATTGCGCAATTTATTAATAAATATTTTAGAATTATTGTTATGTGAAGATTATATACTACAACTAGCGACCCGCCCCGACTTCGCACGGGTGCAATGCTGATACTAAATATACTACAGAATGTCTTACAACGTTCACAGTTTTTCAGTCATTAGACTGACCGCAATACAAACCGCTACGTCCGCTTAAATCTGAAATGTCTTCGAAAATATTCATTTAAATTACATGCTGTAAAGGGCCACATTGATCTATATTAAACGCACAATGTATTTAAGGTACTTTATTGGATAAGGATTAATGCTCTATTGCTTTAAATCGCCTCGAAAATAAACTGCTATTTCTCGTAAAAATTAAAGGTTAAAAAATGGTCATTTTGGCTTATACCTAAGCGATAGACATATATCATCGCGGACTTTTTTCAAGACCTTTTTAAGGTGTACAATACTGTAGTACATTATTTTGATCTATCTCGTAGAGTTCAGCCAGCGTTTGCAATGTAAGCGCAAAAAAATGTATTTATTTACGCCATCACATCAGAAACCTCTAAAATTATCAGTGTTTCTCTACTATATTGTGCATGTATTATACATACAAACCTTCCTCTGGAATCAATCTATCTATTAAAAAAAACCGCAATAAAATCCGTTGTGTAATTTTAAGGATCTCAGCATACACAGGGACAGACAGCGGTAAGCGACTTTGTTTTATGCTTTGTAATGGTGATGGCGATGATCTGTTTCATTGATAAACATTGTTCTTTTGAACGCTTCAGTAAAAATTTAAACGTGGAATCGATCGGCCGTTCGAATTTCAAATTATAAATGGAATAGTTTAAATTTGGAATGTAATTTCCTTGACTGTGTTGTTATATTAGAAAATTGTTTAAGTCGAGTGAGTACGATTTTTTTTTTATTATTTCATAATTTTTAATTTATTATAAATATTCGTGATGTGTTAAATTGACGGTTAACAAAATCAGTTATTGATTTTAGAAATACTTAATGAACGCTATCAAATAAACTAAACTTTTTAGTTGAAATTATTAAAAAAATATATAATTTTCCCGAATGAAAATCTCAGCCGTTCCTAATATTTAATTTACTGAATTTCTGTCAATATTTATTAAGAGAAGAGCATGTTTTTATCCGTCGTGCGCTATACATATCAGAGTAAAGCGATCGTGAACTCGGATGCGAGAGCAAAAAGATAACGCTATCCCTGTTTGTTACGTTGATATTTCATAAACAAATTGAAAGTTGATTGAGAGACAAATATATATTTATATTTGTTTATTCAAAGACTGACAGACGAGAAAATGAGCCACCAAACTCAAACACAAACTGAAGTTCCTTAATTCAATATAGAAGTATTATACTGACCTGAGAAGATCCGGCAAAAGAAACTCAGCGGGTTTATTTTTTGTCGATCGGTGGCTGTCGTTTTATTCCCAAGGTGTACTATTAATTATAAACTCACTAATTGTATAATAACATTTTTATTTTTTTATTTGGCTCTGGTACCTTATGTACCAGGCACCTGATGTAAAATGGTCACAACCTCCTCTAAGCGATGGCGCTGTAAGAAATATTAATAATTCCTTATATCGCCAACGCGCCACCAACCTTAAGAATAAGATATCACTTGTGCCTGTAGTTACACTGGCTCACTCGTCCTTCAAACCGGAACACAACAGTATTGAGTACTGCTTTTTGTCGGTAGGATATCTGATGAGTGGTACCTACCCAGAGGGGCTTGTTATATTGGCTTTTTATATTTATTATTATTTCCTACCGAAGGTCCCTTGGGCGAACCGGTTTATATGGTGTTCCTACCCACAAAAACCACTACGACGATCGTCCTCAACATGGATCGGAGAGGCTGCGGGATCATGTCGATATAACGCATCCACGACCCCTCCCGTGCTGTGCTAGTGGATAGTCATAGTCTTCTGATGTTCTACCAAATATTACGCAACCTATCAAGCTAGCAAGCTTGCTAGCTTGATAGGGTAATGTGCAATGTGCATGTGGGCAATGTGCTGTTTCCTCCCAAGGAGACTTTTAAGATGTAGGACTCGTCACAGATGGTCTCAGACTTGACCAGTAAGCGGATTGGAAGATTTATTGACTTTGTGTTATCAATTTTGATTTATACGGGTTTCAACTTTTTGAGGGCCTTGGCATTGTGTTTCCCTTCATGAGCCTTTTATAGCCATATCGATGCTGAAATAAGGCAGCTTGTTTCTACTTAGCGGCATTTCAAAGCCGATGACCCTTGGCTGAGAAGAAGCCGTCGCTTTTCTCCTTTATACCAATGCCCAAATTTCAGGAGACGCCATAAGTCTGGAAGGAAGCAACGTATTTTTCCCGTACCGTAATTTTTTTTAGTGGTTCTCGACTCGCTTCGAGAGACAGCCTCGACATGCTCAATACAACCGATCAAATGAAAACAACGATAATAATAATCAAAATCGGTATCGCATCGATACATGAAATAGGGCGACTTGATAACAATACCCTTCTACACTCGGACAACAAGTACGAGACCGATACCAAAAATTGTTATCTGTAGATATTTCAATACGTGTTCAAAACACTCTACATCGTAACACAGGTTAGCCGTATTTCCATACTGTACTTTTTATGATATAGGTAGGCGGATAGTCAAATGGGCCACTTGATGGTAAGTGGTCACCACCGTCCATAGACATTGGCGCTGTATGAAATATTAACCGCTCCTTACATTGCCGTCATTGAATCGGATTCAGAGCTTTGGTGGTGTTTAAGCCAGAGCAGTCATTCTCAATTGAAAGAACTTGATTAACTCAGAAATACAACGTGCATTCCTTTTCTTGCATAATTTTGTAATATTATGGTGCGTATGGTGCGCCATCTTGTTTGTTTATACTGGTTGGAAAAGAGTGTCAGTGGTAGTTGAACGGCGCTCTAGTGAAGCGTCGCGTCGATGGTAGCGCGGCGGCCATCTTGGATCGACGGTTACATTCGAGTTTTCCCGCGCACCAAGTGTGCGACGATTCGCTAATTACCGACATTATCTTTTGTAATCGATTCAGTGATTTATATGTTTTTGTGTATATGATATTTTAACTAAACGATATTTATGGCTATTGTGAAATTATCTGTGTAATTGATTTGTTTAATTAAAAACTTATCACTGAATTTGTGAATAGTAGTTTGAATATCCGCCCACTTATGATGAATAATCCTGATAGTGGCATTAAAATGTTTATATATAATAAATCAAATCAATATTCCCGCCACGAGTATCTGTCAATGTTTATGTTGACAGATTAAAAAGAAAACATTATAAATACTTTTTATTATACAAAATGACAGATACTCGAATGTAATATACAGATAAAAATAATTCGTGTAACATTTAATAATAGCTGTACCCGCGACTTCGTGCGCGTTGTTTGAATTTATGTTATTTGGATATTGTAGCGTGATTTTATTTTTATTCTATATATAATTCTAAAATAAAAGTATCCTAAGTTACTGCTTATAACATCCGCTATCTGCCAGTGAAAGTCCCGTCGAAATCGGTTCAGCCGTTCCAGAGATTAGCCGGAACAAACAGACAGACAGTTTGTTATATATATAGATTAAGTATTTAATTCTAATGTAGTCTTACACAATGGAGACATCAGAGGCTCAGCGTCATGTTCCATGACTCTATACAGAATTCTGAAATTAAAAAAAAAAACTCTTTCAGACCATGAAGTCGGTGCTAGTGTTCCTGTCAGTCATCGCCACGGCTTTTGGCTACCACATCCTATGTATTCAATCGGTGCCTTCGAAAAGCCATTACCATCTGATGAAGGGCATCGTGGATCCGCTCTTGAAAGCTGGTCATCAGGTAATTCATATTTATTTTTAGTCTGTCCCAATCGAAGAAGGATTAAAGGTAAACAAATCTTATATTGACAGATACCACGCGATTCGCTAGTAGCTCAGCTATATTTTTTTTTTTTTTTAAAAACTTTATTGACCAACAACAAAAGTTGGAACAAAAGGCGGACTTAATGCCTGAAGGCATTCTCTACCAGTCAACCTTTAGGCCAAACAGAAAGTCATGAAGGCGGTAACAATAAATTTTACAATAAATACTATAATAATAATAATAATAATGAAACAGAAACATAGATAAAATATTATATATATGCATGAGAATACACATTTATAATTAACAGAGACATAATAGAAATTTTAAAAACAGAGCGTAGTGAGAGAAAGAAGGAGAAACTTAAGAGAGGTTTTTAATAAGATGATCCTGTAAACGACGCTTGAACAATGCCTTAGTAGAAGCCTTTCTAATTTCTACCGGAAGTTTATTCCATAATCTGACAGCTTGGACGGAGAAAGCGTTAGTTAGGAAACCAGAGAAGTGACTGGGAAAAGAGAGAAGGAGAGAATCAATAGAGCGTAGCTGTCGATCGTGATTGTCAGAAAGAAATTTAAATTTATCCTTTAAGTAATCAGGGGAAAGCGGGTCAAAAAGAATAGAAAAAAGAGAACACAGTAGCCGTAAATCTCTGCGTTGGCGGATAGGGAGCCATTTGAGTTCGGCTCGACAGTGGGAAATGTGGTCGAATTTTCGAAGGCAGAAGATGAAACGCAGGGAATTATTTATGAGGCGATCGAGTTTGTTTAAAAAAAATTCATTGAGATCGACATAACACACATCAGCGTAATCGATGATCGGATATATAAGGGCTTGCACTAGCAAAACTTTGGTTTTAATAGGGAGAAAATTTCTTAATCTATTGAGACACCTTAAGGTGGCGGTAACCGAGCGACTAACTTCATTAATATGCACCTTCCAGCTCAAAGTTGAATCAATGTGCAGTCCGAGATCTTTAACATTTTGAGAGTAAGGTATGATATTGTTATTAAACACGATATTTGGCAAAGAAGAAATATCGCACTTGGAAATGATACGCGAACTACCAACAATGATCGCCTGACACTTAGCTGGATTTACCATGATACCATATTTATTAGACCAGTTATATATGTAAGTAAGGTTTTGATTAATTTTATTTACAGCTGAATCGATATCCTCCAACTTAGTATGAATATAGAGTTGCAGATCATCGGCGTAGAAATGGTAAGAACAGTCGATGTTATAAGTAAGAAAATTTATAAAAATAGAAAAAATAATAGGAGAAAGGATGCCACCCTGCGGCACGCCAGCAGATAGGTCAAGCCACCCGGAAAGACATTGATCCAGCCTGACCGCTTGCTGGCGGCCGCGAAGATATGAGGAGAACCACTCCAGAGCTGATGAAGAAAAGTTTAAATGCTTAAAAATGGCAAGAACAATATCATGATCTACCAAGTTAAACGCGTTGGAAAAATCAATAAGGACCAGTATGGTGATCAATCTATTCTCCATACCAATCCGAATATCCTCAGTTACTTTGAGAAGAGCAGTAGCTGTACTATGGCCTGGTCGGAAACCTGACTGATATGAGCTGAGAATATTATTGTTATAAACAAAGGAAGAGACTTGTTGGTAAATACTTAATTCTAAGACTTTTGACAAGAAAGGAAGAATGGAAATGGGTCTGTAGTGATTTAACTGGGAGGGGTTGGAAACTTTAGGAAGAGGAATAACATAAGCTCTACGCCATAGTACAAGGAACTCTCCTGATGAAATAGAAAAATTTACAATGTGAGTTATAGCTGGCAGTAAATAGTCTAGAATAGATGTTATCATATATCGATTAATGCCATCAACACCAGTAGCATTCGATGTGATTGACAGTATAATTTTACGAATTTCTTCATCAGACACTGGAGAAAGAACGAAGTCGTTAAAAGAAGGAGAGGCCATGGATTCAATTTCTGAAATAGTACGTAATTTAATATTAGGACATAATAGAGTAGAAGAAGAAAAATGTGAGTTTAAACTATCAGGAGACAATGAAGGCACAGAAAATTTATTGTTACGCTTATTTATGCCTAATGTTTGTAGAAACTTCCATATTGAGGCCACAGACGAGTTACTTACGTTAATATGACAATAGTGGCGTTTGGCTGTTCTTACCATCAAGTTACACCGGTTGCGAGCAGCCTTATATAATTCCCAATTTTCTTTGCACCTGTCATGTTTATATTTGCGGAAAGCACGATCACGACGAGACATAGCCATACGCACCCCTTTAGTAATCCAAGGAGCGGGCGGTCTTCTTATCTTGACAGGACACATTGGTGCATGTTTATCAAAAAGTGATGAAATGGATGTATTGAAGTGAGAAACTTTATCATTAATTGTTGATGAATTATACACTAAAGACATGTCAAGCGATTCTGCATCATTTTTTAAGTTTTCTAAGTTAATTTTAGCAAGATTGCGCATCCACACTGTAGGAGGTTTAATTTTAGGAGGCTTAAGCTTGTAGGACACATATAAAAGATCGTGACGAGAGAATCCGGGAGCTGATAATTGACCATATTTAATGACATTATTTGTTGAGGAGACAATAATAACATCCAACCAAGTATCAGGCGAGTCAAAGTTATGATGTGTAGCTCCAGAAGGGAGAATGTTGAAATTAATAGAATTTAAGAGGCTAGAAAGTTTTAAAGAACGTGGAGTCATTTTTAACATATCTGTATTCAGATCGCCCATGATTACATGATGTGTGTAATCCGATGAAAGGGACTCAAGGACAGGTTCAAGTGAAGAGAAATAGTCAACAGCAGGAGGGCAGTAAATAACTCCAAGGACCACTTTCACACCCCTGAGACGGATTTCAATGAATAAAAATTCAGCAGAGAACGAGAATGAAGAAGGAGATGAAAAAATAATATTATAGGGAATCTCAGAGCGTAGGTAAATAGCCACACCTCCGCCACCTTTGCCTATACGGTCGTTCCGAATTAGCACAAAACCAGGAAGACTGTATAAGCAAGAACTAAGAGAAGGTTTTAACCAACTTTCGGATATTAAAATGGCGTCTGCAGGGGCATTGGAAAAGGCTTCAAGAAAATCAGGAAAATGAGAAGGTAAGCTTTGAGCGTTAATATGACATACATTAAAAAAGTGAGGAGAATTGAGAAAAGAACTACTAAGCAAGGACCCAAGCGTTTCAGGAACATGGAAAGAATCATCGTCTACGTCAGAGGAACAACTAAAATACTTGTGAAATACTAGCAGCTCTTGAACAATATATGTTTATTTATAAAACAACAACATGCCACTAAACGACTCATATCCACTTTAATTCTTTTAAAATTATAAGCATGAACTTTCATTAAACGCCAAGTTTTCGAGTGTTTGGTAATAATAATCACATATATGTATGTCGAAGCATCGAAAAGTTTAATTAAGATATGTTTATTTTTCATCGTATATGCTGGCAACGTCAGTGTGACGTAGAGAAAACGTAACAGCCGAAAGTGTCATAGGTGATGGAATATCGAAAAGAGATATATTACAATATTATTACAAATAGAAAATAAAATGATATTTTTTAAAAATATTATAACGGCGGCCAACAGACATTTTCCTTCTAGGACAGGCAAACGCTAGATATTCGGACAGCTAAGCGGATAGACGAGTACCGCCGACCGTCGTTCTTATATATCCGGTCGCAGTGTTGCTATTTGTGACTTTAATTTTCTTCTAACAATATATAATATAATATTTCGGATATCATCAAGTCTGATAATGAGTTGACGCCTAACCCCTTCGATATATATATCTTGGAATATATATGTTACAGTAAAAGCTCGAACTACGGTAAATCCTGAAATTTTCCAGTAAAACCTAAGATTTACCAATAATTTATGGTACCACCTTTCACTTGGTAAAACCTTAGGATTTAGACTAAGACTAGTTGAAAAAATCATGTCATAACGTGTTATAAAATAATATCCGAAATGAAAATAATTTAAATAAGTTAGGATTAGTTTTTTAATTACTATCGTTTGATACTTATGTAATAATATGTAGAAAAAGTTCATTAGTATATATGTTGTCTTGGGTCTGTTTGTTTGTGGTGCCGTCGTTACGTCTAATTTTCCATAACACAAATGATAGATACTTACATTGGGATCAGAGTAATGTATGTGATGTTGTCCAATATGTACCTCTAAGGTTTTGACTAATTGTTCATTGAAATAAATTATTAAGATTTACTCATTGTTTTATGCCTAAAACCAACATCTATCAGCTAACAGCGGCAAAAACTAGCATATACTGAATTCGAATGGTAAAAGTGCGAAAAAATCGTCCCATTTTCAGAAATACTTAGGCGTAAGTATTTCTGAAAATGGGAATACCTACTCATGTCGGTAAATCCTAAGACTTACTCTTAAATCTTAAGATGTATAATATATGTTATGTTCGAGCTTTTACAAGTAACATATATATTTATTTTTCAGATAACATTCATAGCACACTTCCCCGAATCGAAACCAGTGAAAAACTTGAAGTACATTGATATTAGTCACATAAAGATGCCAACCGAAGGTGAGTCGTAATAATGAACTAGTACATAACATAGGACTTGGTAAACTTTGGCTTTGTGCTTGGGTAGCTCACTATCATCTAGTGGTTTGGCACCATCCACTCGTCAAATATTCTATAGCCTAGTAGGTATAATTGGCATTGTTGTGTTCCGGTTTGAAGGGAGAGTGCCAGTGTAACTACAGGGCATTTTTATATAGTTAATATTTCGACTCCACCACCGTGTCAGAAAGCAACGAGAAGAAACGGCAAGAAACTCGTAAGAAAGTACCAAGATTCTACTTCCCCTCGGGTCGTTTTAAATTGCCATCCCAGACTATCCTAAGATCCTAAAATCCTTATACATACACAAAGTAGTGGTCTGCGATAACTGCGGAATCACAAAACGGTTGAGAAGGTATTTAATAGGAGATATATTAATAGGAGGTATAGATAATAATTTAATATAAATATGTTGAGGATGCAAATTTTTTCACATCCGCAGCATCCTTGGATGTGAAAAAATGCGGATGCGGAATTTGTGAAATAGTTTTAATTCTTCTCGGTGGACGCTCCACCATTTTAGAGAATTTTCATCAACATTGAACCCATTTTTCATTGCGCCATGTGCCATTTCATTTTGTGCCGGTGGTTTCACTGTAATTCACTTGTCACTAAATAGTATAAAACAAAGTCGCATGAAGCTGCCTGTCTGTCCCTGTGTATGCTTAGATCTTTAAAATTACACAACGGATTTCATTGCGGTTTTTTTAAATAGATAGTTTGATTCAAGAGGAAGGTTTATATGTATAATACTTGCACAAGTACAGAAACACTGATAATTTTAGAGATTTCTGAAATGATGTCATCAGTAAACACATTTTTTGCGCTTACGTTGTAAACGCTGGCTGAACCCTACAAAATAGATCAAAATAATATATTACAGTATTGTTTACCTTAAAAAGGTCATCAAAAAAATCCGGAATGATACATGTCTATCTCTTAGGGATAACCCACAATAACCATTTTTTATCCTTTACTTTTTACGAGATATAATGGCGATTTAAAGCAATACAGTATTAATCCTTATCCAATTAAGTACTTTAAATTTATTATGAAAGTAATATAGCCCTGTACAGAATATTTTCAGAAGCGTATATTCGCAACATCCCTAGTATTGAATCTTAAAAACACATCGGCTCTGTTTATTCTTACAATTATCGAAGTATCAGTTCCTGTAGCTGCCTGTCTTACCGTGCGAAATCGTCTTAACCAAAAGTAGTAAAGGATGTTAGGGAGTTAGGAGTTAGGGAGGCACCACTACCTTCCTGTCCTTCTAAAGTGCGCAGCGTGTGCGCATGAGGCGATAGAACTGTCTATAATTACTTACTTTTCAGGCGCTGAATAATATTCTGCTCGAAACGTTGTCACGCATCATTTAATTTCTACTGACTTTTCAGCTGAAGATTGGACAGATAAATCAAAGCAAAGCGTAGCGGTAGTCAAGGAGCTCGCGAGGAACTTATTTAGGGATTTAATAGTAACTCCAGAAGTCAGGGAGGCGTTGCTCAAGGAAAAATTTGATGCGGTTGTGACGGAGTGGTTCTTCTCGGATACTGATATTGGGTATGTTCTGTTGCGGCCCGTAATGCTCAAAATGCGGAACTCTGCCTGCTGGTGAATCGTTGAACGATGACCTTGGCTATTTTAAAATATCCAAGAAGTAGGGAAGAATTTTAATTTGAACATCGTCATCTTTGTTTACTTTTGCCCAGATAACGTTTGGTCGATAGGCGTGGATATTAATCGTTGATCTAAGGTTTTGATGCAGGCAAAACGCGTAGTTTTTAGAACACTCCACGCAACTTTTCTCTCGCTTTCTCTTTCAATCTGTCTCTTTCTTTTATATATATATAATAGTAATAATAAAACTAAATCTAATGTTATATAATAATATTTAAAGTTATTTTTTGTTATTGTTTTTAATCACAAGTGAGTCACATTGAATTATTATCAAACGTTAAGTGGTACATGACACACACAATGTTTAATTTCATCGTGCATTTTATGTAATAATTACTATAAAGCGAATGAAATTTCGTTCCTACCGGGTGACCCACGGATCTTATCACTGGAGCTTCCCTAAATAATAAAAATGAAACGAATATTTTTCTTTTCCAACTCTTTTCCTTTTCCAAACTCCGGACTACTACTGAGAATTTTCTGACACGCCCAAAAACTTTTAATTGGCTCGACATGAACTTCGAAGCCTGGACTATTTGTAGCTCTTACTAAATAGGCTCGCCCACGAGACGGCGATGACCATAATGTTCATTTGATTTGATATTCATACTTGTGAAATTTTGTAAGCGCCAATTTGTATTTTTTTTAAGTATATTTTTTATTGTCCAGATATGCAGCCGTTCAGCAAGTACCATGGATTCTCCTCAGCGGTTTAGCGATGCACTCGCATGTGGAAAGCTTGGTGGACACAGTTAGATCCGTGCCCACGATACCAGCCTTTTTTATTGACTCACCCATACCCATGAACTTTTGGAGCCGCATCCAAAATACTTTATTGTATTTGGTGATGTCTACAGGATCATTGTAAGTATTCTGTTATGTTAAACTATACGTGTTTTACTTAACTATCAGCGCTGAAGTCATTGAATATTCTACCGCCAAGAACAATAATTTATATCATCGTGTTCCGGTTTGAAGGATGAGTCAGCCATTAGAACTACACGCACAAGGGGCATAATATAATTTCTCTTATAATGCTAATTTATTGATTAAAATATTTCTTCCAGATTGGACTACTCAATTTTAAAGTCCGACTATGAAACATACTTCTCCCCCTTCGCAAAAGCCCGAGGAGTAACCCTTCCTCCTTTCAACGAAGCCATCCACGACATCTCCATACTCTTCGTCAACTCGCATCCTTCTTTCTCACCAGCTCAGAGTCTACCACCTAACGTTGTTGAAATTGGAGGATATCACATCCCTGAAGAAATACCCCCACTACCAAAGGTAAAGGATATATTAGCTTGTTTATATACGTCAAATAGCAAAGCTTTGAATCGTCTTATTCGGGTTTACCAAAGAACTTCAAGTATGCTAGTACAAGAGACCTTACTTCCCATGGATGGTGTATTGTATATACGAAATACTTTCTTGGAATGCATTTTTTATAGAGCTTATTAGCATTGGTGATTATAAACATCTTTTCCCATTAGTTCAGCTTTTAAAAGTCCTACTTTAAAATGCGAAAGGTTATATGGATTGATGGATTTTGGAACTCTTTCGCGCAGAAACTTCTAAAACTGATTAATGGATGAAAGTTGTAATAGCGATAGCTCGGCATAAATAGTTATCAGTGACAGTCCATGTATACCCTATACATGGACTGTTGCTGTTAGCCATTGTGCCTTGAAACTGATGGTTAACAAAATCATTTATAATTTACGAAAACTAATTAAAGTAATGTGTTCTATTTGGTGTTACAAACCGTTCTGATAGCCTTAAAATGAGCACCGTCTTTAACACAAAAGCATTCGGGTGTCATATCAGTGTCCTCTGGTGATCTCCTCTCCCCCACAAAGATTTTTGAGAGTCTGTTTCAAAATTTCAGGATCTCCAAGATATTCTGGACTCCTCCCCACAGGGTTTGATATTATTCAGCATGGGATCAATCATCAAGTCCAAAGCACTAGCTGAACATACTAGACGAGACCTGATCAAAGTCTTTGGTGAACTGCCCTATACCGTGCTTTGGAAATTCGACGAAAATATCGAAGGTCTGCCAAAGAACATCCACATTAGATCCTGGATGCCACAAACCAGTATTCTTGGTGAGTTATCCAAATGTTGTGTATGCTATTGGTACAGCCTTTGGGAATATAATAATTAATTGAATATATAATTAAATGTATAAGTAGCATTACTTATTGATGGTCAAAGTAAAAACTACCACGTTTCGGAAAAGAAAGAACCCTGACCTGTAAAGGCAGAATTGTAAAATTATATCATCTTAAATTGTTTCCAACTTCGACGGTGCCAGAATGATCTGACCTCAAACGAGATACGTATTCTAATGCCTTAGGTTGTCTCCCAACATCATTCTTGAGTCGAGTACTCGCCGACCCAATAATATTTGCAAAACCATTTCGAAAATTAATTGATTTTATAACTACAATAATGACATAAGGGACATGTTGCCATTCTATCTTACAGCTCACAAAAATGTGAAGCTCTTCATCACTCACGGTGGTCTCCTGAGTACTCAAGAGGCGCTCCGGTTCGGGGTCCCCATCATTGCCATCCCCGTGTTCGGAGACCAGCCCTCCAACGCGCAGAAATCTGTGCAAGGAGGACACGCATTGATGATAGACTTCTCGCCAGAAATGGGGGGACCGCTGAAAGACGCCCTGAAAGAAATGCTGAGCAACGACAGGTGACGTAACTACTTATCTATTTACATATAATTTAAACGAAATAGACTGCATCTTATGTCTAGTGGCATATGCCAAGCATGCAGCTATTCAACAAACTTGTATACTGTTAAAAAGTATCTTGCAATTTCAATATTAAGAATTTTCTGCTGGAAACAATCCATTTCTGCACAACGCTAATATTTTCAAATAGATCTACGCATGTTTATTGGAGTATCATGGTTGAGTATTGTATATTAGGGCCAACGCCCTGACTCTGCCTTAGAGTGAACCCTTTTGGGCTCGAGAGTGACGTTCGTCCTATGGGTGTCTCCAATGAGATCGCACCTCGGCTCAGAACGTAGTCGGTGGGGTGTTTATTGGAATTTTCCATAGTGCTATATAAAATAATTTGCGAATCTTGCCATCGCGATGTAGAAATGTCTACGATTTGACATAACGCCATCTAGCATTCATAAGTCGAAATATATACTAATCACGGGTATAACTTTCCTCTTCAATTCTTCACCAAAATGAAGGTTTTGGTACCACACATAATTTTTGTGACCCCACGCTTTGCATGATAAGTATACGCATTCTATCCTCTACACCGTCTATAATTAATAAATTATTAATATCATAACAGATACTACAAACGAGCGAAGTACCTGTCTCGACTGTTCACTGACCGACCTGTGAACACCACTCACCTCATACAGCACTACGTGAGACACGCCATCGAGACCAAAGGTACATGTCTTTATAAGAATCCGTAGTTTAGTTTATTTAAAAATGAATATTATTATCAGATTCTTTGAAAAAAGCGATCATCTGAGGTTCTTGCTAATAAAAAAATATATTTTATAAGGTACAGTATATTCCAATCGAAGGCAGAATAAAGATAAACAAACTATACATTTACGAATTCCATGCGATTTGTTAACAGCTCAGCTATATTGTGAGCAAGACAAGCAGTTCTTGATTAATACAACACTAAGCTTCTGTATGCTCAATAATTTTAAAACAGTTTCGTCGACGTTCAAAACGCCATATTTTCGCAAATCCATAGTGAATATCAAAGATTAATCGAGCTCTTGACCAATGATATCGCGTCAATTTGCTGTCAAATATTGTTTATTTGGCTTTTGTCTTCTTGTGGTTGGAATAGGCGTACATTAGGCGTTGTACGTTATTTTATCACACAATGTACCAGCTTCCACCACAAGGCAAAGTAGCAGTGAGGAGAGAGGTTAGGTATATAACTAATCAGATATCGAGCATATCGACCATATCGAGCAATGTGAGCATCTCGCTCAGATATGGACAAGATGATGTGATTACGATGTCATCTTGACTGATTTCGGTCACTGTTGTTATAAATGTTGTAGTTGGTTAAGCCAATATACAACAAGATTAACAGCCTTTAAATTTCCCACTGCTGGTCTAAGGCGAAGGTTTTAGCATATTCCACCACGCTCCAATTCAGGTTGGTGGATACATATGTGTAAGAATTTCGTTGAAATTAGACACATGCAGATTTTCTCGCGATGTTTCAATTCGCCGCCGAGCACGAGATGAAATTATAAACACAAATTAAGCACATGGAAATTTAGTGGGTCGTGTTCTAACCACTGTGCCATCTCGGCTCTTCGAACTCTTCAAACTCTTCGGCTCGGCTTGAACCAACTACGCAGGACACATTATAGTCCACAAGTATGTGTGCAAACGCAGGTGCACTCTCTTTTCTGTCGCTCACATAATCCGATGGGACGGCAAATCCGACCCGACCGGAAAGAGTTCAGACCAACGGCTTTACGTATTTTTTGATGCACGACAATGTACACACTGCCAACTGTCCTGACTCCGAGACTGTTACTGAGATTTTTTCGATAGAATAACAAAATAACTTGTCATAGTACCGATCTGGGTTTTGAACCTGGGATGCAACCTTATGATTAGCCATTATGCCAACG
Organism: Vanessa atalanta; assembly: GCF_905147765.1. Taxonomy (NCBI): domain Eukaryota; kingdom Metazoa; phylum Arthropoda; class Insecta; order Lepidoptera; family Nymphalidae; genus Vanessa; species Vanessa atalanta. Next base: position 2,110,531 of record NC_061898.1, on the reverse strand, counting down.
AAACAGAAATGGGCAGGGTACCTAACACCCCCCTACCTATGTACCCGAACATCGATTGGTTAATATTTCTGGTACTAAGTAATATCTGCACCTGTTTTTTACTATTTCTCATAACATCTACCTTCCTGTTATGCATGAAACTATTAACTTTACTTTTCTAATAATTATTAATACAAGTCAATGTGTCGTTTTTTATTTTTTTATTTATAGTTGCTATTTTAATTTTCAGGCGCTCACCATCTCCGCTCCAAGGCGCTCCTCTACTCGTGGTACGAGCTGTGGATGCTGGACCAGGTTGCTTTCCTTCTCGTCATACTGTACATAATATACAGAGTGTTTAAGAAGATCGTCGGTTGTTTTAAGAGAGATAAAAGTATCAAAAACAAGAAAGAGAAACGACATTAAGAATAGTTTATTTAAATAAAGATTTTTTATTATTATTTTTTTTTTTTTGTCATCGGTTGACGGACGGGTAAATGGGCCACCTGATGGTAAGTGGTCACCATTGCCCCTAACCATTTTGCTTGTATGAAATTTTAACCATTTCAACCAAAGCGCCAACTTTGGAAACTGAGATATTGCGTCCTTTGTGCCGATACACTGACTCACTCACTCTTCAAACCGGATCACAATAATACTAATTATTGTTATATAGAATATACAATGGTATGGTACCTGCCCATATAGATCTACTGTGTCTTCATTTGTCATATCGCTAAAATAAAAGTTGAATCTATCAGCCCTCTTAATTAAATAAAACATTGTTTTAAAAATCTCGTCTTTCTCTCTCAGATTAAAATGTCGATAATCGCGATTCCAAATTTCAACTATAGCTTTAAAAAACTTATCGCAAGAAAACAATCTAATGAATTATTGAGACCAAGAATAAGAAAGTAAATTCAATAAAGATTCATTTCAGGCATTTTTATACACATACTGGACTTGTGACATTACCACACAAGCCGTCACGCCCCAATTTTCTCTCTCGAGGGATAAATTAAACAAGTAGCGTATGGCCTAATTCCAGAGCAATTTCATCATAATCGGTTCAGCGGTTTAATCTTTCGCATTTATAATATTAGTATATATATAAATAATTTTACATACCTCGTTATAAAGCACCTTTTAAAAATATACTTTTACTAAAATACGACACTGTTATTATTGGGATATAAATAAAAATCTTCATTTACTATATAACGTTTATTGAAATCAATAAAATAAAATAAATTAAACAAAACATCGACACACACACATCGTGCTTACAACACTATACTGATTCGACACGCAACAGTCTCTAAACTAAAATGACAGAACTATACACATGCCATCTCTTTCTTTAGTATGAGATAAAAATGAGATATGTCAAAACTGTCAAATCAGTTTAAAAATTAAAAGGCGAAGTCATGAATCAGCATATTTTACAATAAAATGTGCAAAAAAAACATTTGGTACAAATAATACTTCGAATTAAAAATAACAGATAATAAATTTAAATTAAAATATCAAAGACGAAACAAACATTTACGTTCGACTCACTTTGTTCAATATTAAGGTACAATTTTTAATCTTTTGGCATTCGCCGCGTATTAACTAAAATAAATAAAAAATAATAATCGATTTACTCTATGGTAATAACATCTTGGTAAAATAAATTATAAAAAAAAAATATATATCACATGTCAAAATGACAGATTCATTGAATATTCGCGGTAAATACTTAATAGTTTTAATTTGGCGTATGTAACGCAATCATATTTTTTATTAAGCATCGCCAAAATTTCTTTCGATATGTGGCTTTGATTAATTATGTATCTCGATATATTATCAAAATGTATCTAAATAGTGGCCAACCGTTGGCTACAAAGTACACGCACACTAGCAAAGTAATATGACGTTTGACGTAGCTGTTACACTTCAAGATAATAAAGTTTTTCGCGCGTGACATTGGCGAAATAATCTGCACAAATAAAAGCCAGAATAAAAAAAAAAAACTGGTCGTTCGTTTTAAATTTTTAGAAGTGCAACACTCAATCTAGACTTAAAATAGTTATGATCACGGTTCAAACCGAAATAAATATTTGTTTACAATTAAAATAAATAATTTAATGAAAATCATCTTTGGAATGAAATAGACTTAATTATCTGTGATATTGAAAACGGTTCCGAATGAACTCCTGTCATAATATACTATATTTTAACGACAGAAGTAATACAGATAAATAAACCTTACCAAACTGTTATATTTAATGAATCTTGATGAATATATATTTATTTATAACACAACACCATACCAATAAACTACATAGAACACACTTTAATTTTCAAGGTCAAATGATATAATTCGAATTAATCGACATTGGACCTATCGTTTATTGACAAATAGTTGTCGTCTGCGGTTTCTCTCGCTTTTTAGATCTTTCAAATTCGATTCAGTCGTTCAGACAGATAGATTTTTATAATAGTAGAATAGATAGTTGATACTCCTTTGTAATTAATCTATTATCTATACGTAATTGGACAATACTAAAACACCGTCACACGTGGGATCTCTGTCATATACATCGGATGTGTACGAATGTTTTGCATATCGACAGACTATCGATAGGGAAGGTGTTAGCGATAGTATCGATAGTATTGTCACGTGTCAACACTATCGATATTATCGATAACTCCCCATTAGCAATACTATCGATAGTATTGCAAAAACCATTACTTTAAAACTAAACTATCGATAGTCTAAAACTACCGATACTAGTAGAGCTATCGATATTATCGATAGTACTATCGATATCCTGAATAGTTTTCGAGGTCAACTATCGATAGACAAACTGTCGATAGTTCTGCAACGCTGGTACGAATATTTCAATTCTGTCAAATGAATCGTATTGTACAACAAAACCAAACAATTTTAATAAAATCCGATCACTGATAATGTGTTCATCTTTTCAATTGATCACGACTAGTACTCTGTACTTGTAGTAGCACTTCGTTAAGTATTCAAAACTTTTGCTCAAAACTTTACAGATACTTTAAAAACAATTAAAATAGATCATCCAAAGCATCGCGCAATCTGCTGAGCCGAATTCGATAAAACTTTTCCTGTTTAAAAGCTTAATATATTATGACAGGAGCCCGAGCTATAAAAAAAAAACAATTCATACGTAATGACTTAGTCAACAATAATGAAAAAAAAAAAACAGTTAAAAACGAAAAAATATATTAAATTCAGGCGTTTAATTATGTCATTAATAAAACATTACAATTTTCTATAAATAATTCGTTCTTCTCCGTCACAGCGTAGAACGTTCTAGAAATAATCTCAATCATTTATCCGTCTGTGTCTCGCAATCTTTAGTAATATCACGTCGCTCCTCGACCTACAAATATCATTTGTTACAGCTTTTTTTTATAAATTATAAAAAACAGATTCCATTTTTAAAAAGTGTACTTTTTTATAATGTTAACATTATTATTACACATTGCAACACTGGTTTACCACTGATTTACTAATCTTGTCAATAGAGGGCGCTAGTTGTAGTAATCGAGCTAACGAAGTTTTCTTGAAATTCGTTACATGTTAGTTTAAAAAAGTTAATCTATCATTAGTTGAGGACCATGGGGAAACTCGTGACACAAAAACGTTTCCACAGTCAGACTATCCCCTGGTAAATATTCACAGACTAATCACTTCTGACGCCATATTACCTAAAGTTCATAGTAGTAATCGCTCTCTTAAGCCTACTCTAACATACTTAGGTATCTGGCATGGTCTGAGATATAAGGGTGACAGATGATGACAGATGTCATTTGGGGGGGTTGGCAAATCCTATAAGTCAAATTTACAGACATTCTAAACATAGACAATGTACGAAAATTTAATAAGTTAATAGGACAGGTATTAATTTATTAATTATTCGATAATTCCAAATAAAATTTCGTCTATCAAGAGGCGTCAAAAAATTGGTCGCCTTTAACCAAGTTTTTTGAAACATTTTATCCACGGACAAACCCAGACATCTTAAATATCAACCAAGTTTACCAATAACATTAAAAAACATCCTTATTTTATACTATTCAATTGCTGTAGGTTTTCGTAAGTATAATTTAAAAAAAAATATGACGAAACGACGTCACATAAAATGTACTTTCAACATAGGACTTGAAATTAAACGCCTAAATTTAAAATTGAACCTTATTACTACGGTATTTGGTTGGATTTCGTTTGTACTTTATTACGTGACAATACCATCTCAATAAATAAATATATATTATGAAAATAAATAAAATATAAATAATCGATGAGTAAGAAAGTCTATATGTTACAAATAAGACATGAACACTACTGTTAACTTTATACTAAATCTAGTTCTGTCCGGACGTCATGCGTTTTTCCGTCTCTAATATTTTATCGACAATCGGTCCGGGTCGGAGAGAGAGACTCGATCTTTTGTCTCGCTCTTTTTTTTGTTCGACCTGTAAATATTAATATTAGATACACAACGAGGTTTACGTAGATAAGTCCTACAAAAGTTGAATCAAAATTCGTGGAAAAAATCTCGAAAATTATTGAAATAACATCGTTTTCCGTCTCGCATTTTTAAATTTGGAACGTTATTTGTTTTTTTAATATCGACAAATAACCAGTGTCTAATCGTTTTTATAAGAAAGAAGAAAAAATTAGATTTATATAGATACTTATTTTTAAATAAATTTTTGAAGACTTATTTTTAAAAAAAGCTAAAGAATGTGATAACTCTAAATATACATATGGGGGCTAAAATTATCACAAATAGTCACCCCTATCACCTCCTAACTGGAATACGACGAAATGGATATATGTATATTAACTAAATATAAATAAACAGACAAAATGAGATAAAATACGGCAAAGAATGATTTCAATTCAACATATATAAACATTATACACAAAACATATACTTTTACAATTTAAAATAGGGAGGTAGACTCACAAATTGGCCGTCTGACGGTAAGTGACTCACTCATTTTTGCACCGGAATGCCTGTATTCAGTGGTGACCACTCACCATCTCGTGTGGCCCATTTGCCAGTCCGTCTGCCTAAACATTATTATTATTTAGATCCGACTCACCTCGGGCTCGCCCATTAGAGTGTTGGAGAGGTACGGAGCCTTCAGAACACCTCGCCAGTAGAGTTTCTCCAGGGGCCTGTTAACGCACCAGCCCACACAGCGGACACCCAACGACCGCCAATAGAAGACTTCGCTTCTGGAATACAAAAAACAAATCGTAATGATGTTTCATTTTTCTTTCGAGGTTAAATTACTGAACCGAATTCGAAGAAAGTGGCATAAAGGAAGCTTGAACTTCAAGGACAAACTGAGTCCGTGACCGGGGAGTCCCGCCGGTGGACGGCGACGTCCATGTACATGATGTACTCACGGGCTGGCGGCGTCCTTGTGCAGCAGCACGGCGCTGGCGGCGGCCCAGCGCGCGGCGCGGCGCCACGCCAGCGCGTGCAGCGCGTCGGCGCCGCGCAGCGCCGCGTGCAGCGGCAGGCGCTCGCCGAACCTGCCGACGGGCCGACCTCCTTAACTTAACCACGTGGGACCCGATTCTAATGGATTTCAGTGACGCTTTCCCCGAAGCTAATCACACTGACTTGGCGCAAAATTGACTGAGATGGATAACTCCAGTCGTACTAGAGAACTAAGAATGCGAGAGGTTGAAACAAATTTTTATTAGCATTAGCAGCCTGTAAGTTTTCCCACTGCTGGGCTAAAGGCCTCCTCTCCCTTTGAGGAGAAGGTTTGGAGCATATTCCACCACGCTGCTCCAATGCGGGTTGGCGGAATTGAAACAAATTATTTAAAATCGAAACCAAACGCAACTGCATTCTGGTGTACCACAGGGTTCTCGTCTTGGCCCCAAACTATTTCTACTTTCCATTAACGATGTGAGACTGCATTAAACATAGTTGCTTTCAATGTATTGAAAAAAAAAGATAGATAACCCTTCCATTGTACCACATGATGGTAAATAGTCAGCATCACTTTCAGATATTGGCACTAGAGAAATTGCACATATGAAAGAAATTGCCCATTGCCCGCCCATATGAATTAGAGAGAGCACCTGTGATTCACACTTGCACACTACACTTTGTCCTGTGTAACTGACTGTAGTAACCGTCATGAGAAGCTATAAATTTTCTAAACAAGTGTCCAGGAGTTCATAACATTTGGACCAACAAAAAAAAATGAATTTGTTTAAGATTTCATAAATTATTAAGTAACAAATATTAATTAACATATATTATTTAAGAATAATTATTCGTCAGATTCATAAGTAAAATTAACAAACGATCCGCGATGTATGCAAAGCAATGAAACAAACTCGTGACGCATTCGAAACTCGAATGACGCGTTTATTTCAAAATGGCGTCCCGATAGTTTACAATCCCTGCGACGGACGCGTTCCGGTACCAAAAAACGCAAACGATAGCGCTTTGCGTCGTTAAAATATGATCCGACTAAATTAAAGAGGTTGTTACTTTCATATAACCCGTCTATATTTCATGTCGATTGAATATGGTCAATTTATTATTATCTCGCAGTATAAAATGTTTACTTAGTAAAAGATGTTTGTTTACATAATTTATAGCTTCTCGTGACGGGTACTATAGTCTTCTTTGCAATTGGACAGAACGTCGACATCATCATCAGTTACAATTTAAGCCAAAACAGTCACACTAAGTAATACTGTTTGATAGTAAGATAATATATGCACGGATACCCACCAAGGCCTCACTGAAGGATAACTTACCTAGGATTACTTGGACCGTTCTCAGCATCATAGTCTTGCGCGCTGAAGCAATACGGACGATAGCTGATGGCGCCCACAATCTGAGGATCTTTTTTTCGTATCTAGAAAAAAAAAAAACTTATTAAACCGCAACAATAAATTTCTCATCATCTCACAGGTCTTCACAATTAAATTCAAATTCCTTAAAGAAGCATTACACTTATTTGTTGATATTTATACCTGAAAATGTAAACCTCCCCCCACCACTAATAATTATAAGTCTATATAACTATTTACCTGATATAAGACGAAAGGATTGAAGGTCGTCACAGCAGCAAACTTGTACAGATTTGGACGGGATGCAAACGTATCGAGGATACCGTTTATAACCTGGAATTGAGACAAGAATCATTAAATATATTAACCATTCTTAAGACAACTGCTTGAGACCTATTATACTTAGGTATTTAGGCATGTATTTCTCGGTGATAGGGCTTTGTACAAACCCACCTAAGTTGGTACCACTTAATCATCACACATTCTACCCCCTAATAGGTTTACTTTGCAGTATTGTTCAAATTTGAAGGGCCCTGAAATTCTTTCATTGGAATAGGATATATATGTGACTTTGTATAAATACTTAATGTTTACCATAAACAATGAATTAATTACTTAGTTATTAAATTAATAAAAGTAAAAATCTTTGTCTATAGTCTACATAAAACAAAATAAAAGATAACATTGTCACTACCATCACAATTATGTGCAAAATATCAGCTCAGATGCTTGTTTTAAAATCCAATTTCATGATTAGCATACATCAGCTAACCATTCGTCAACTTAAGCCCAATAACTAAACAATGAATACCTGTTTGTCTTCTCCTTTGACATCAATAATCATCCTAACTTCATTTGAAAGGAGATAGTCGAGGGCATCTTCTAGACGGCACAGGTGGACCTCTTTGAACTGATGTCTGAAATCGTTCCAATGATAATAAATAATAATTAATGACAGTCGCGTTCACAATTAGTTGTATAACAGCCAAGCAACTTAATTAAATTTGATGATATTTTGTATGAAGCAAACTTGAACTCCAAGGAATTAAAATCAAAACTGCATAAAAATTCATTGTGTACTTTTAAAAGCTCTTAGGGTACAGAGTGCAGGAAATGACTTGGTTTTCTATGTACCTTTTTGTACTAGTCCTCTATGTACTTGCTCCCAAGAATCCACTACACGTTTTGCCATTTAATAAATTACATATTGGACACAGGGATTATGCCAATGTAAAAAAAAAAGTTAATAGAAAATTGAATCAACATTAACTGTGATGTGAAATTTATCTTATATTTTGAGATAATATTTACAATTCTTTTTTTTTACACCAGCAGTAAATGACTTTTTTTTTTTTGTTAAGATGTATATTCTCGAGCCTTTGCTTTATAAAATTTTAACCCCATCATTATGAGTAAGCACTATTGAATATACCAAGTTCTGTTGCTGACATTAGTTAATTATAATAAGTATGACTAACCTATTGGGATGTGTAGCACCAACATCTATATTTTTTATATTATCCCAGTCCATCATCTTGACATCAGTTATGGTACCCCCAGTCAGCCTCTCCAGACCTTGATCGTGTAAGAGCACTAACTGACCATCCTTCAACGTCCTCACATCCAACTCTACGAAATTACAATCTCTCTCGACACACTGAAACCAAGATGACATATTTTTTTTTATGATATTGGTTAGTGGACGAGCAAATCACCACCTGGTGGTAAGTGGTCATCATCGCCCACAAACAATGGTAGTGTAAGAAATATTAACCATTACATAGCCTATGAGCCACCTACCTTGGGAACTAAGATGTTATGCCCTTTTGCCTGTTTTACACTGGCTCACTTACTCTTCAAACCAGAACACAACAATGCTGAGTACTGCTGTTTGGCGGTAGAATATATAATGAGTGGGCAACAAAGCCCTATCACCAAGTAAAATAAACGTATTTTTCGAGATAACAACACATATAATCAAAATTTAAACACCGGCTATATTTTACATTCGAAATTCAAAAATTTAACTTTAACATTCAATGAAAACTTACATATTTAAACGCTTCCAAAGTATTCTCCGGTGCATCAAAGCCAGCTCCTCTATGTGCGATGCATTTTACCACTCTCTCGGGATACATAAGCCCCTCCTTCGATCCGGGCTCCGGTCCGAATATACTCTCAACATTACTCTGATCCGGTTTCCTTAACCTCGTCAAATAATAAACAGCGATTCCTAACAGGCCCACATCCACTCCAAGCGGCAGAACTGCTTGTAAAGTCGAAATAAATGTAAATAAAAATGATATTACATAATATATACTACTGTATATGAAAGTAAATATCGTTAAGAACATATTTTCGATCGTTCGTTTAAACTTATTATCTAATGTGTGTTATGTGTTATGAATTTCGAAAATAAAAAACATTTGTACTACGAAGGCGGGGCTTATTTGACATTGACAGATATTAATGGAGCGTTTAGTTACTGTATAATTATTTTTTATAAAAACGATTCAAAATTTATCTTAAAATTAAAAGTAATGATTTTATAGGTACTTTAACTTACATCTTTTGATATAAAACATGTCAGGTACCTTAACTATCAAATGAATTTAAAACGTCCTTCGTACACATCGCACGTAACCAATCGGAATAACTTGTGAAAATTACTGATAATATACTCCGTGGCAGATAATAGATTATAAGAATTATTTAGTAAATTTTATTCAAAATTAAATTTTAAATTTTACAGGCAGATACGCTCGGATTCATAAAAAAAACTCGTCATAATCTTACTTAATATATTTTACTTGTAACAAAATTTACAAATAAGTACAAACTTAAAATACATTTTTTCTAAGAATCTACATTGATTTTTTTAGTTTCAAATATTCCTACATGTAAACGAAACTAAATTAAAAAAATACAACTTGCTAAGTAATACATATAAATAACTAAATAAATTTAGTTAATTTTGTTTATAAGTCATATTTTTGAATTCATTCATGTTTGAATTTTTCTAGTATTATATCTATTGATTATAATCGATACAATATTTCTAATTATGAATAGAAATGTCTCCACAACAGACAAAACGCTGGCGCCAACGAACAGAGCAGTAGTACCCCCAAGAGAAGCTTTAAAAAAAAACCAAATAAATGTTATTTAAAAATATTTACAGAATAATGTTGTTGTTAATAATTTAACAGGTTAGAATAAAATATACAGTAACACCAACACACTTCTTAATCAATAATTAATTAATGAAATTAAAATGAAATAATAACAAAATTGTTTTTTTTTTTTTTAATTTTGGTTACATACAAAAAAGATCATCTATGCTGAATATCACGTCGCGATGAAGTCGAAATTTTGGCGGCATCAATGTGAATCTGACAACCGCTTCCGCAGGTTCCTCCAAAGTCTCATTCATGTTTATGGAAATAAAAGTGACTTCAGTATTATTGACTATAATTATCTCATCTCATATCGTATAAAGTGTAATATTACTGTAGTATCGTATCATATCTTATATTTAAATAGCGATTTTTTTCTATATATATCTATATATATCACTTAAAACATCGGTTGTGGTCTCATTTTGAAGAGCTCCAGCCGTAGATGTGCAGATATAAATAAAGGGGATTCTTGATCGCAATTTACTTGACTCTAATTTGATATTGATACGATTTAACAAATAATTTATTTTAGAGAGAAGAAAAAAGTTACTAGTTAGGCTGGCTAGAGAGCGGTACTACGGCTGTATAAGAAAAAAGACGAAAAGGTAAACATTCTAACTGGACTAATGTATACTATTTGATATTAAAAATTTCATTCAAAAAAGGTTTTATCATTTTGGCGCCAAATGTAGATGAGTGACTTGCAGTTTACAATGAAATAAACTACCTAAAAAATCTTTTAAATAATCGCGAAGTTTCGCGGGAGATCCACTAGTTTGATTTAAAATTGTAACTTATCTCTTAGGCCTGGGTTTCGGCCAACATTGGGTCAGTGTGCCTCGTTACAAATAACTGTTCACGATGGCATACTATTAATACGGCACTGGCCGTTTGATATTCTATGAACATTTAGCCCTATGTATACTCAGGCCTAAAACATACGGGACGCTAACTCAAGTTTAAAATATCAACCTTGATAAAACTGATCAACGGCCAATTAACATAAAACGTTTAAGATACGATCTCAATTATATTCGGTTAACAAGTAGCACATAAGCGCCCAGCTGTTATGGCATATAATAACTATTCTCAATTATATGTATCTTACTAATTTATTTACCAATAACTTATTTCTATTATTCATTATTAATAATTTCGTTAATCATCATAGTAATAAATTACGCTGTGAACAATAAATTAACCTTACTAGTTCGTATACTGACTTCCGATTATTTTTATATGAAGAAGGTAGGACGCGGCAAAGGAGCACTTTTGATTGTTTTAATAATTTCCGGCACAACGTTACGCTGTCCGATTATTATAAATTGAAGTGTACCAATTATTGGACTGTGTTTTATTTTCATAAAACCCACAAGTGTTAACAATTCCGATCCAACTTCGACCGAATCGCAACTGGATAGTTGCGTTAGTGATATAGGACAACGGTTGAACGGCAACGATTTCGATTCGATTGCGATTGTGACAATTTGTTAGATTTTACGCCCAGTACATTCACACGTTTCGTTTTGCAAACGATTAAGCATATTCATTTTAAAATCACTTCTTATTTTCACCGGCTGCATTTCATTAGGTTATTTAATAAAACAATAGAGACTTTATTTATAAATGTTGTTTAACAGGTGACATTTTGTTATCTTTTGTGTTGTGTAACAACGGTACTTGAGCGCAAAATATTCTGCCAATGTCGTATCAAAGAACCGATACATAGAAGATTAATCGGCTTAAAAAATTTAGCAGATTAATGACGATGAGTAGAAATTTTTTTTTGCAACATTAACATAATATATATTATATTTAGCACAACATAATAACACTGATTCCTTTACATCTGTCATTATTGTTTGGACATTAGACTGAAGAATTGTTTAACAAATTTAAAAGTAATTTAAATATACATTGTAACTACTTAATCTTTACAAAGCTATGCTATCACAAAACTTATATTTATATTTTTATAGATACTCTGAAACTACGTCGTATAAATTTTAATCTTTACGTATAAAAGAACCTAAAATTAAAAAAAAAGAAGCTCACCGAATAAGGACCTTTTTGGTATGTGAATAATAGTTGAGCTCGGCGCACTGCGGCATGCAAGAGCATTTAGCAAGGTTCTTTGGTAAATTGATGAGTATCTCAACGTTTCGTCCAATGCACGCCATGCCATGCGCGTCACACACGTCGCCATCTTGTTTCGACAAACAATTACAAATTAAAAATATAATAATTTTATTTACTTAACTTTTAAACACATTTAATTTATGACTTTGAAGTAGGCTTTTTCGATATAACTAGATTTGTAAATACATTGTCATTATTGACAGATAATTTAAAAAATATAGGACTCATAAATGATATCAAAATAGGTTACAAGCATTTTTTTTAAATATATTTTATTTAATGCAAGTGATATTTTAAGGTCATTTTAGAGAGCAACGAAATGTTTTTATATGTGTACTTTATGTATTTCTGGCAAATGGACCACGTGAAGGTAAGTGATCACCACTACGCATTGGGACTGAGAAGCATATAACAATCCTGTACATCTAATATAACCTTCAAACCAAAACACAACAAAATACAAAGTATTGCTGTTTGGCGGTAGAACATATGATAAGTGGTGAGCGTCTCCCGATACCGGATTAGTAAGCTGAAGTGGCAGTGGGCTGGCCATATTTGTCGTAAAACCGATAACCGTTGGGGAAAACGTGTTCTAGAGTGGAGACCGCGTCTCGGCAAACGTAGTGTAGGACGTCCTCAGGCACGGTGGAGTGACGATTTGCGCAAGACGGCTGTCAGGAGCTGGATGCGAGTTGCCGAAGAAAGACCGCAGTGGCGTGCATTTGGAGAGGCCTATGTCCAGCAGTGGACGAATGCGGGCTGATGTGTGTGTGTGTGTGAGCGTCTCCCGAGACGGGCTAACATAAAGCCAACTGCTGGTGGGACTAACTTGAGTTTGGCTCACGCCATTGCCGAGTTCTGCCATAAAAATGCCAAATTGTGCCGTTACAAACCGTAAAAACTCTAAGGTAGTAAATCACGCTCGATTTTCATACTACCTATCTAATAAACATGCGTTATTTAGCCTACTCTAAATAGATTTCCAAGTGGAAACCACTTACCATCAGGTGGCCCATCCATCCACTCATATCATTAAAACAAAAAAAAAACAATAAAAAGCCGATACATGTACCCGTAGCTCCACAATAAATAACATTAAAGAGCAACTAACATGGATTTAGTACTAGCATGCTATGAGACTGCCTTTTGATTTCTCTTGTAGGACAATTAAATAAATAAATAAACAAACAAATAAATAAATAAAAATAGAGGACAACATCACATACATTACTCTGATCCCAATGTAAGTAGCTAAAGCACTTATGTTATGGAATATCAAAAGTAACGATGGTACCACAACCACCCAGACCCAATGCAACATAGAAAACTAATGAACTTTTTCTACATCAGCTCGGCCGGGAATCGGACCCGGGACCTCGGAGTGGCGTACCTATGAAGATTGGTGTACACACTACTCGACCACGGAGGGCGTCATACTCAAAGATTTCAATTGTCACTGCCAAGAACTTTCTAGAAATTTGAGGACAATTCTATTAATATACAAAAGTTGTGTTACGTTCTTGATTCTATTCCGATCTAACTTCGACTTTTCCTCACAAAAATAAATCTAAACTTAATCGTAACTGAGGACTAGATCTATTTATTTACATCAGATATTATACGATTCCGATCCAACAAAGAATAGGGAAACGGTTGAACGGCAACGATAACGATTCGATTGCGATAAAGTGATAATGATTGCGTGTTCAAACCCAAGCAACTACTGAATTTTCATTTGCTTAATTTGTGTTTATAATTCACCTCGTGCTCGGCGGTGAAGAAAAACATCGTGAGGAAACATGCATGTGTATAATTTCAACAAAATTCTTGTAGATGTGAATCTACCAACCAGTATTGGTGCAGCGTGAAATGTGCTCCTAACCTTCACATCAAAGCGGGAGGAGGTCTAAGCCCAGCAGTGGGAAATTTACAGGCTGTTATAAGTGACAATTTACTCGTAGCATTGGCGATCAAGCTTGCTATTAATAAAGCGTTTTAAGGTAAAATATTTGAGATGACTACTTATCTAATATGGAAGCAACAAGCATGTATATTACGTCATAAAACTAACCGCCTTTGACGTTAAAATATGGACGACAGCCGCAGAACATGACCGCCATACGGCTACGGCAGTGCATCTGACATAGGCCGAAGCTATATGCCTGTATTAATGGAAATAATAATAGCCTTTATTTCTACTACAAAGAACTATTACATGAGTACTCATTCTACGTTAATATAATGTTTATTAATATTATATATTTGTTTTGTGTATATAAATAAATATATATTAAATAATAGTCGCCTCTGCGGCGTAAACCTTTCCGTACATCTCTTTCTCGTCTCTTTTGCACCCGATCATATCCACATCTCTGAGTGAAAATATATCACCATCTTTAATTTGGTCTTCCCTTTTTTCATTTCCTATCTCTTGGTAATCACTCTGTGACACGAATTGTCCAAATATTGTTACACATCCTACGCCTGTTGCAAATTTCTTAACGGTAGGGCTTTGTGCAAGCCCATCTGGGTAGGTACCAACCACTCGTCAGATATTCTACCGCCAAACAACAGTACTCAGTATCGTTGTGTTCCGGTTTGAAGGGTGAGTGATCCAGTGTAACTACAGGCACAAGGGATATAACATCTTAGTACCCAAGGTTGGTGGCGCATTGGTGATGAAAGTAATGATTAATATTTCGTACAGCGCCATTGTCTATGGGTGGTGGTGATCATTTACCATCAGGTGGTCCATTTGCTCGTTCGCCTACCGATATCATAAAAAAAATCGACGTGTAATAGAAAACGTTGTACTAAACCGAAAATAACTGGATCAAACTTGTTATAGTACCAAGCAAATGAGTTTAAAAGAAAACATCGCGAGGAAATAAGCATGGGTCAGATATTCTGCCACATTTATATCCAGTAAAACA
The DNA here is from genome assembly GCF_905147765.1 of Vanessa atalanta. NCBI lineage: Eukaryota > Metazoa > Arthropoda > Insecta > Lepidoptera > Nymphalidae > Vanessa > Vanessa atalanta. The sequence continues at coordinate 2,095,442 of NC_061898.1, read as the reverse complement.
GCGTGGTTGAACAAGCCAAGCTTTTTCCTTAATACGTCCTTGCTCAGGAATGCTTCTTTTTTAAATCTTCTTTTATTTCAAACCTTAAGGGAATTCCCAAGCCATTCATCAGGATAACTGCACCTTCTCTGTTCAGGTCTTAATCCTTTGATTCTATTCGCAGCTTCGATTTCCACTACCTAGAAATTGAAATGTATTTAGCGCTAAAATTTCGGGTCACAAACTATGAGGTCTGGTTAAGAGGGCGGAGGTACTAGAACTATGATGAGATATCCGAGCGAAGGAGGAATTCAGGGTTAAGATAAATAATCTGTCATTTATTTTATTAGGCACAAGTAGAGTGTTTTTTGCGGTTTTTCTTTGTTTCACACAGCGAAGGATTGCCGTTTTTTTTTTTATATGTGGTTTATGGGTTCGAGTATGGCGCCCCATTGGACTATGAGAGATAAAGAATAGAGAGTACATCTGTGTTTGTATACACATATGCCCTATATAATATTCCCTGTGTTTTAAGCTAGTTTCCCTCGAAAAATTGATCAAGTGTAACACAAAAAAGCGAATTTACAAATTAGGTAATACATATAATAAAAAAATATAACGTAAGATGTTTCCAAAGACAATTATCACCTTTTAAGTATTTAGACATATCCCTAAAAATGCCAAATGTAAAATCCGGATGCATTGTTATTTAGGAAAAAAAAAACAAGTTTAAATACAACCTTAAAGTCCGTGATTAATTCATCACCGGGATAAACTTCTCCTGTAGGATTAGAGATGGCTGTTGCAATGTCGAATGGTGAATGAATGAAATACTGCAAATAAAAAATATCATATTTAAATTAGAGCGCTGGCAACACATAACACACAAATTTCATGGCTTTTGAATGAAATAACTGTCCTGTCGCTTTACCCATGGGATCTTCAAATTGAAATAAAATAATAAAAGCAAAATAAGTTTTGAGCGGTTGGTACCCACCTCATGTTAATATATCTATTCCTGCGTACTTACTCTAACGCCATTATCACTGGAATCAATCTGGACATAACACGACTCGCTGTGGTAGTGACACTTCATGAGATCCTGGTCCTTCCAATTGTCATCATCTACTGTTTGATACTTGGCGTATTCTGAATTAAATGTTGTACAGAGTCCCTCCTCAGTCATTACTGGAACCCATTTTACCTAGCAATACATAAAAAAAATCTTCTTCACGGGCATGTTTGGTTAAAGCATGAGACATCTATATTCATTTTTAATATTCTAGTAACGTAGAGTAAATGGACCACTTAGATGGATGTTGTCACCCCAATGTTTTCCGTCAAAGATCATGGAATGCATTATACCCAAACGTTACATGAAACCTATGGTCAGATACACTTGGTCTTTTCACTCGGTCACTGTTCATTTACATAAAAGTGAAACTAACCTGCGTATTTTGTGACATTTTCGCCTTCAACGGATACTCTGGGTGTACGTAAAGCGCCAACTTTAGCAAGTCTATGTTTTTCACAGTGTCATCGCTCTGGTACTTCCAGAAGTTCTGGAGATTACCACGGAAGGATACTTCCGCTACCAGCTCGACGAACTCCGAATAATACTGGTATTTATCCTGGTCGGAATCTTCAGTGATATTCCATTGACTTGAAAGATATATTATATTATAGATAAGATATATTTCAAATATTATATTATGTTATAGATAAGATATATTTCAATTGATTATAACCTTATAATGGCGATCAAAAAATTCCACAAATTAAAATCACGCCACGCCATTCCAAGCCAAGATTCCGATTCCACAAATTAAAATCAATCAATTAAAAACGAAACGAATGTCCTTTCTGGACCGAAAGGTTAATATTTAAGGCAAGGTATTTCTTTAATATAATTCCGTAGATGTTAACTTTGCTGATTCATAAAGTTAAAATGTATTTTTTTTTAAACATTGACCTTATATTTGTTGACTTTCAAGCAGGATATATTATGTAAATTTAATTGTCATAACATAGAATTTTAAATGTTGGAAAAGAGTGACTTCCGAGTTTCTTGACAATTTTTCTGGGTAGGATTTACATTCCGAACCGGTGGTAGCTTTACATATGAAACAATTCTTTAAAATGAAGATTCAAAACTGTTCGTAAAATTCTACTCGAATAAAGTATATTTTGATATAATAGAAGAAAAAAATTAAACATCGTTAAATGGGCGTCGTTTGAATGAAAAGTTTAAGAAGGGTTATGTTTTATCATGCTGTATTGGCCTTGTGTTGGGTTGAAAATTTTTCTGTTGTCGGTTTGAAAATTTCTATAGAAGAATCCGATAACTTTTTTATGGTACCGATCCGGGGCCTGAACCCATGACTTCGGGATGAGAGATCCTACAAGGATCCCTCAGATAAGTACTAACTTCCTGATTATGATGTCATTTGTGATATATTTTACCCAAAATGCCTTCGTATTTACGTCGTTTATTGAAATTGAAACTACTTTGGGCTATTGAGAGGAATGACCGAATTGGTGCACAACGTAATGTAATGTTCCAATGAAACATTCCTGATGCAAATCCACAATCAACAATCCACTTCTGTCACGTATACCGATTTGTGAGCACTTTAAATGATAATTTTGATAATTCAATAGGACAAGACTATAGCATCATTCAGCGTTTCAGATGTAAGCAATTATTTAATTACTTGAAGATGAATTCCCGGGCTTTTTCCTGGTTGACTCGTTCAAGTAAGCAAGCGGTCACGGCCGGGAAGGCAGTGGTCCAGCCGCGATAATCTCTTTGCAAGGAAACGACAACTGGATCGGAGTTGTAACGCACCAGTTGACTCAGCCCGCAGTAGACGGCACCAGCAAACGCGCTGACAGTTAAAACGAACCATAGGAATCTGTAAAATACCATTAATCCTGCCACTTACCCAGGCGGGCAACGTCTGGGTAGGCACCCAATTATCACTTATTATACCTACAAACAGCAATAGTTAATATTGTTGTGTTCCGGTTTTGAGTGAATGAGCTGATCTTTGAGCCAGTGTAACTACAGGCACTAGGATTTAACATCTTAGCTTCTAAGGTTGGTGAAGCATTGGTGATGAAACGTATGATTAATATTTGTTGACTTGACTTGTTGTTGAGATGGTGACTATACATTGCCTGAGTCTGTATTTCCCAATAGGTACAAACTTGGTGTCTTCAAATCTAGAGTTAATAGGTATCTTCTAGACAACCGTGCTATATCGTAGATCGTGTCGATGCTTAACAACAGACAAGACAACGCTCAAACGCTAGTCTTATTAAGGGTAAAAAAGGTGATTCACGGTCAAGTCTGTGTACGTGCTTAAAATAAATATATATATATGACTTGTTTATTCATACTGGTTGGAATATAATGTCAATGAGAGTTGAACGGCGCTCTAGTGAAGCATCGTGTGGATGGTAGCGCGGCGGCCATCTTGGATCGACAGTTACATTCAAGATTTCCCGCGCACCACGTGTTCGACGAATCGCTTATTTCCAACATTGTCTTTATTCTTTTGTAATAGATTCAGTGATTTATGTGTGTTTGTGTATATGATTTATTAACGGATCGATTTTGATGACTATTGTGAATATATTTGTGTAATTGATTTGTTTAATTAAAAATTTACTGAATTTGTGGATCTTTCGTATTTAAAATCATTTGAATATACGCCCACTTATCTTGAATAATCCTGATATTGCCAATAAAATGTCTATAAATAATAAATATATATAAATTTTGCTCGTAACATTTTAATACATAAATAAAAATGAACACAAACTCTTTTAAAACAATAAATACTTATTTAGTAAAGGGAAAAACATTCGTCGAAAAGTTCAACCTTTTTTTGTTTATATTTACATAAAAAGAAAAATAACTGTCAAAAAAATTCACCGTAACCGCACAATGTGAAATTTTAATTTTTATATATTTTTTTTTCGTTTTAAATATCTACATACCTTTCGAAGAAGTGAAAATTCGCCGCGACGGTATGCTTCAGCCCATGTAGAGTTGTTTCCTTGCAGAAGATTGCATAAACTTCATAGACATTCGAAATGGCAACTTTAATCGATTGTATTGTTGAGTTCTTGCGAGTCAGGCAGCTCAATATTGCGGTAGGTTTACTTTTTTTTAACGTTTTACTCATTCTTTAACAATTAAAATTAATATATGGCAAAAAATTATGACATTAAATAAATCTTTTTAACTTGGGTGTTTGTAACTGATCTTCTCTTAAGCGGCTGAACCAATTTATATAAGTATGTTTGAGTACCTGGATTACTATTTTTATTAGAGACGCTGCGAATGCGTTCCAGGATTTTTTAACAAAAAAAATAACTATTTTTTTAATTCGGGACGAAATGTCCATCCAATTTTTTTTGTAGAGTATTTACTTTTAATAAGTAACAAACATATAATTTATCTATGGAATATTTAATTAAATGCACTTTATTCAATTAAAGCTTAAACTGTATGGTATAATATGCGGATACCTGTGCTAAAATAATATAAAATTTAAAAAATTATAAGCCCTTTCAAAATCGATAGGAATGTATTCCAAAGTTTTTATATAAAAAAATGCCTTCATAATGTCAAACCCTTGTTTATATTTATACTTACGTCAATTTATAGAAATTAATTATATTACAAAAAAAGAAACTTTTCGTTTAAATTTGATATAAGGCTTAAGCCCCAAAGCCTTGACTAAACAATTTTATAAATTTGTTCAGTTAGGAATGCTTGTAAGCTCGATTGTTATTAATACTAACACCGAATAGATCTCTATTAAATATCGTATTATACGCCGGTAAAACGTCAATTTAAAACAAGGCTGCCAGCTGTAATTATTATTTTATTTTACAATACTTTTTGTATATGCTACTTTTTAAATAAGGAAGCACCATTTTGTTGTTGTATGTTCTGGTACATACAAAATTTAATGGCAACAAAGTTGGCATTCGAATCGATTTAAAAATATATTCATATTCTGATCGATGCGTTATTTTTTAAGTAATTGGTTTAACAATACTTTGTTCCGTCGAATGCATCTGTTGTTGGAGCCAGGATTTGGATAGTGAAACTAAATACTACTCACTGTTATCGAATTATCGAACTCATCGTTATTTATATTTATAATTTATTTTAATAGACTGGTTTTTAAAATTCATTTTATTTTATTTAGTAGAGGTTAAGGAACCCAGTAAGACTTGTTTTTTACACTCTAGTACATATTTGCTGAAAAATATCAAATTAAAAATTCCATATTTAATAAGCGCGCGAAAACGCTACTTTGACAATATGGCGGTGCAATGGGGTCGGTGACGTCACTTGCCTGATTTGTAATCTGTGGCACATATAATTCACATACAGTAGACACACGAAGTTAACAGGCAAGTGACGTCATCATAAACCCGACCAATCAGGAGCGTTTAGTATCACGTGACAAACATTTAAAGAAATTAATTTTTATTTATGGATTTTTGAATGATTTAATTATTATTTTCAACTTTCGTTAGTAAATAACCATTTTTAAACTCATAATATATACTGATTACCATAATTGACACTTTATTTTTTGCAGTGTCAAATAGCCTATTGCTAAAAATATATATTTGTACTGGCAACCCTGTCTTAAAGACGTCAACAACAGTAATTAGATTTTAATACGATTGGTCAATAAGCTATTGTATAAAGAACAGATTCATATCAATCGTTTACTAATGGAAGTCTTTTATGAGTTTCATGTCTAATGGATTTTAATGTCGTAATTATAATAACTGTTATTATTCCCATTGTGATATAACTATACTTTATTTTATGGAGGAACGATTAAACTATATGTTATCTATGGGTATTAACAGCGATCATTCTTGTGTAATTTAATTAGATCAGGATGAAAATAAAACCAAGCGTAGTAATAATTCTCCAACAATTTTTCAATCCTGAAGGGATTATTTCTTGTGACAGATGAATAAAAAAAAATAAAACATTTAAGACAGTCTTAAATATAATGCCACATAAAATAATATTAATTAAAATTTAAAAAAATATTAAACAAATATATTGCAATGTAATAATGTAAAATTAATAGTTTCGGTTATAATAATAGTATATAATAATAACAATTATTCATGTCATCTGATGACATAACACCGCATTGCTAACACTTGTTTTATTGTCTGTATTAGGCTTTTTTTTTAACATAGGTAGGCAGACTGGCAAATGGACCACCTGAGTAAGTGGTCACCACTGCCCATAGACATTGACACCGATAAAATCAACGATTCCTATCATAGCCAATACGACATCAACCTTGGAAACTGGGATGTAATGTAACTTGTGCCTGTAGTTACTGGCTAACATCCTTCAAGCCGAAACACAACAATCCTAAGTTTTGCTGCTTGGCGGTACAATATTACTCTAAAGTCCTGCTACTAAGTACAAAGTCCGAGCACCAAGTTTCGACACAAAGTAGAATGAGGATGTGCATGTGGTCCTCATTTTCATTGTCACCCGTACACGAACGTAAATTGTAAGAAGTGTGAGAAACGACATTCACTGTATTGATATTTATCGGATAAGTAAGTCGGTTGTCATGATTTCACCAATGAGATACGATGTGAATTCTTAGAGAATCGCGCTGCAGATGATTTTTGACTTTTTTAAAAAATCAAAATAGGAACGCGGTTTAAACCCTTATAACACATAGTTAAGTGATAACTCGGAAATGTCCCACCGCTGGGCTTAAGGACTTCCCTGTCATCATAGATAGATATAATTTTAGCTAAAGTTATTTTGAAACATATATACTTATCTCTATATATTCTTGCAAATCAAATCAAAATATAAGTACCTACTTTATTCAAGTAGGCTTTTACAAGCACTTTTGAAACGTCATTTAACAAACTATATTAAGTGAAGCTACCGGTTCGGAATGTAGATTCTAGCGCTACTGCTGCCGGTTCTTTCTTCGTTCTTTCAACATTTAAAAAAACAGTCATGTTAGTTAAATACAATTACATATGTATGTGATATATCCTGGAAGTCAACAAATATTAACTCCACGCTTTTTTATCATCTGTATAATCTTGTATTGAATAACATGCCTTCTTTACCAAAGTATTTTTTTAGAAATGATCTGAATTTATGAAATGGCAAAGTTAAAAATGTCTGCGGAATTTTATGTTTTTTACTTTGTCAAGTTAGTACTTGTCGCCCGCGGCCACGTTCGCGTTTCAGGTGTAAGGCATTTCCGTTTGGCAATGTAGGCAACAGCCTAGACGAGCCTAGTCAAGACGTTCCAAACACCATTTTTTCGTAAATCCATAGTGAATATCATAGACGAATCAAGCTCTCGGCCAATGATATCGCGTCAATTTGCCGTTAACTGGCTTTTTTCCTGCTATGGTTGGAATCGATTATAGATACAATTTTATAACTCATTACTTAATTTTAATATTCTTATGTCACGAACTCAATGACTTTACATTATATTAAACTTTTTTTTTTAATTCAATTCCAGTTAGCGGCGCTATTGACGCTAGCCTACTTGGTGTATCAGTACCGGAAAACGATTTTCAAACTAGAAGACAACGATGGCCTTCAACGCAGATGTTCAAGCAGAATGTCTAGATCACGATCCAAGTAATTTATTTATTCACTAGCTGTGCCCGCGACTTCGTGCGCGTTTGAATTTAACAAAAAGTTATTGCTTTAGCCTAAGTTGCTCCTTATTACATCAGCTATATGCCAGTGAAAAACCCGTCAAAATCTGTCCAGCCGTTAAGATATTAGCCGGAACAGACAGACAGACAAACAAAAAAATGTGTATTGGTATATGTACCGTGTATGATATTACAAAGAGTAGATGTATAGATTAATTCCTCGGCTTATTAATGTTCTTCGGATCTTTTCAAGCGCGCCTCCTGGTGCTAAGTAGTCCACCATTACATATACTCTGTACGAAATAATAACCGTACTTATCAATACTAATGCGGTTACCAAAGTAAAAAGTAAATTATATCATGAACTACAAACAATTCCCGATTGATACAACTTATAAAATTATTTTGTAACGTATCCATAGTCATTACCACAGATGATCTAATATCTCAGCTGTTGATTTCGCGCCAAATTACGATTTTTGTTTATCTGTCTTTACTTCATCTGTGGTTGTCATAAGCAATCGATGTGTGTGTGTGATTTATGAACAACAATTTTAATGCTTATCTTCTAGATCTCGCTCAAGGTCAAGAACAAGAGCAGACTACAAACTGTCAGACATGAAACGAAGAGGCAGGAAACCTACACGGCGCTGCCCGGACTGCAGCCTATGTAACTTTGACGAATAGTCTTGTCAAACGCAACACAAGAATATAATTTATAGAAAATAGTCCTCAATATAAATACTTTGTAAATGTACGTTTGATACCAAATTTTTTTATTTTTTTATTTCGTTACGGTCGCAATAAACTTTCAACTACACTTTGCTCTATTTAATATTGCATACTTATTTATTAATAACATTTCAAAGCCAAGGTAACTAACATTGGCTGTAAGTTTTTTTTTTTTTTTAAATAGTGTTAAAATTTTAAAAGGTCTAAATTATGCGGTTTATTTAAAAACAAATTTACATTTATTTAATAAATCGTTAAATAGATGAATGGAGAATAGATATTTGTTTTTTTTTATATTATAATTATGCAAGTTCAAACGCAATCACAAATGCTAGTGGGTCGCCCGCGAAACTTCTTGTTTATGTAAAATGTTTTTTTTGGAATAGGTTTTGTTTTGATTGATTTTATTTCTTTGTCTGCAAGTCACTCATCTACATTTGGCGCGAAAATTATGAAACCTCTCTTAAAGGAAATCTGTAATATCAAATAGTCAGAATTGGATTTTTTAGAAAACAATATTCTTTAAATTGGTTACGTTTTTCATTTTTTTTCTTATACAGCCATTGCTCTACTGTCTACCAGGCCAGTATTTTTTTTGCGTTCTCTAAAATTAATTCTTTGTAAATCGTAACAATTTAGTAAATTGCAATCGAGTATCCTCTTTTTCTGCACGTCTACGGCTGAAGATCTTCAAAATGAGACTATTACTTCGGGGTTATAAAAATCATTACTTACTTATTTGAAACACCACCGGCACATTTACAAAAACAATGCTATCAAAAGTACACGGACCGATGCAGTGTGACACACCACTACAGGTATTTACAGCACTATTGAAAAACAATAAAAAAAGTAATACACTCTTAAACTAGCAGAAAATTAGACAAAAATCCAACATTACAATGCTTATTTTTTTTTTTTCAATAAATACGTTTCTGGCGCTCGGTCTTTGGACATCGACGGTCGTATGTAATGAATATGTGTAAAATAAATCCTAAATAGTTAACGTTGAAGGAATGGGGACAACACAACAATAAAAATAAAAAATACAAAATAAAATAATCTTTTATTAAAATACTTAATTAATCGTCCTCATCAAATTCGAAATTATTTACAGCTTCATTTGCTTGTGATTCCACGATGAGATATTTAAAAGGGCAGCAGGCTTCGTCCACTTTGCACGACCTGAAAAAATTAAGAATTAGTTACACTACTTTCTTCATAATTATAAGCTCATTTGTTTTAATGAGTCCCTTGTGACATTGGTATGAATCTATCCATTTTATATTACTAATAAGCTCATTGGTCGAAATTAAATTTAATTACTGTAAATTACATGAAAATATACATGAATTAACACATTTTGTCTCTTTATTTATTCTTATTTCTGATTGTTTTTATTGATGACACCAAACGAAAAAAAAAAAATCCAATCTTTTCTAAAATTTTCTAAAAAAAAAAAACATTGCATCAATGTATGTTATTGATGAATTTGTAACCTAATTCATAATAAACAATAATAATTGAGCTGTATGTTTCAAAATTACCTCCAAGTTTGCAATAATTACAATGGCACCGATGTTAAATTAAATACTATCTTTAATTTTGAAAAAAATATGACAATATGTACAAGACCATAGATTCAACAATTCAATTTTTTTTTATTTGTAGCTTTTATTTGTGACTAGGGGACACGGATTATTTCGCCTATGTCACGTGCGAAGAAATTATAATAATGCAATATTAACCGTCAATTTGATATTTAAAGGAATGCGTGCTATAAAAAAGCAATGATTTAATATACATTTAAATGTTACATTTTATTTTATACAATAGCCCGTAATTACAGTTAAGCATGTTTATAGTAGTAACTACTTTTAACAAATAAATTATTCAATAAAGTTCACTGAAACTATGTCAATAAAAAGACTAGATTAAATTGACTTGTGATAAATGTCAAGTTCATATAATATTACTAATTTCGAAACGACTATGTTTATCAAACAACTTTAGAAAATAAATCGGAAATATTCGGTTTACAGTTTCACAAACAACATCACTAGTTGATATTTTGACAATTGACATTTGACAATGATTTAATAAAATTCAAATGAAAGATTTCTTGCTGTGTGCATAAAAATGTTATTAAAATTTATGAATTAAAATGTAGTAAACATTATCGATTTTTGTTATTAATTACGTAAGATTAGCAACTATATCGACATCATTTACTTTTTTTTTTTGTTATGTTAATATTGTTTTAAAAATTAAATATTCAACACGACTTCCAAAAGTTTAAAAAAAAATGGATATCGAAGACTCGCTAAACGACGTTGTAGCAATAAATTCAGATGACGACGACGAGGAAAATTCAAATTCTGGTAATTTTATAAACAAAAGTTTTTTTTTTTTAATATAATCATACTGCAGATAGAGATAATTCAAAATCGACATTACCAGCTGGACATTCGCCAAAAATTATTCGAATTTCGAACAGTAGATGGCTAATTTCTGAACAGCCTTAAAATCATAAATTTGATACTGTTAAGTTGGCGACTTTTTGTTTTTAATGATGAAATAATGTGTTTGTTTCGTCTGGGTTCTCTTATCTATATATATTGTCATTAGATCGACATTATTATGTCATAAAAGTATATTTTCAGTCCGAAACCCAACTAGGACTATTTTTCCGTTTAATTATTATTAATTTATTATTAGATATGTTGGCACTATCTATAGTAATATTATAAATGCGAAAGTAACTATCTGTCTGTTGCTCTATCAAGGCCAAACTACTGAACCAAGTTTGATGAAATTTGGCATGAAGGATGTTTGAACCTCAAAGAAATGCCCTACATGCATAAAAAGTATACCGACTTATCCCTAAAATGCAAGTGAAGCCGCAGACAACATCTAGTAATACATAAATTGACCGAACAACACTCACCTGATATAATAAATACGAGACATAACATATTAAATATAAAAATAACATTATAATATGGAAAACATTGAATATGTCTTAAGTGTTTCAGCTAATACCAGTAGTTTGTAGGTTGTTGTCCTCGTATATATATTTTTGATTCCATTTTTTGCAAGTTTTTGAGACAAGTTGTCGTCATAATGAATACTTCTATGTTTAATAATTTCATTTCTCTCATTACAGACAAACCGATAATTCAACTCTTCAAGAGATTAATAACCAACAACAGTAAACAGTGCACTGTGTTGACAAACACACAGATCGTTGATATACTTAATAAGGAATTTAATGTTAATTTATCAGAACTGCACGATCTGGAAGGAGATATATATCTAACGATCATGAAAAAATATCTTAAGGACTGGCCGCAATGGGACGAATTCGATAGAGTCATCAGTAGTTTAAAAGATAAAAATAAAGAAGCTGAAATGGAAAGGATATTTGAAACTAAATACATTAATTTAAAAAACTATTTAAAGATCATGCTCCATTCTGCACGAATTTTGGCGAAGGAAACAGTTCAAAAACTCGTAGATAGTAAAATTGAACTGACCAAAGAATCAAACAAAGATACTTCAGATAGAACAGTTGTTCTTGAAATCCATGCGTCGAGAAACCAGCTCAATCAATTATTCTTCCGACAGCCTAATATGAACCTAAATAATACAGTTTTCAATGCTACATACTCTTTACCGACTCAGATACAGCTTAAAACGTTACCTCTAGAGGCTATACTTAACTGGTGGGGAGTTCATATATGCCTATTAAATGTCACAAACTCATATGTTTACAAACGTGAAACTAAACATGAACTTAAACATGTTCTCGTCAACAAATGCATAACGTCAAGATTGAATCCGTCATTAGTTTTGGATCAGAACATTCAAGTTAGTAATTACCAACGTAATACAAGTAAGATCGATACATCTGTATACATAGAATTAATCAATAAAATCTCATCCAAGTCACCCGAATCTAGTGATATATATGAATTTATAAAAAAAGATTTAAAACTGCTCCCTCAATCGGTTCTACCCAGAGTTATTTATAAGAGATATACAAATAAATATTCTTACATAAGATATCTATATGTGAATACACATAATGATGTAAGCGCTGAATTTAAAAACATTGATCTCCAACTCGAGGAAATGGTGTCACCGATGTACACAACAGTACTCGGACAAATTCTTGATTCAACTCCATCTTTGATAGTCGAGTGTGAACCTTGCTCGGCTAAATTTACAGGACAAAATTTAGTCAATGAACTAAAGAATCACTTCAATGAACAACACCAGAATGAACCGGATTGGAAATGTACAAATTGCAAGAAAAGAATAACAATGTCGGCATTAGCACAAAACTGGTGGTGTCATCGATGCTAAGAATATTACAAACACAAGAATACATGCACAGGATCTAAGGCAGGACAACCTTTATGAAATTAACGAGTTAAAAAAATTGTCAAGTGCAAGTTTAACAAGCAACAAAATAATAAAGACACTTAATGTAACTAAATATTATAGGTTTAAATGAAATATTCATTTTTGTTTGTTTCAGTACACATGTGTCATATTTTAAGTGTACTGTGACTGACTTTGTATTTTTTTATAAAAGAAATAAAACCTGTATATTCGTATGTGTATTTTATTTAATCCTATTAATAATAAAATTATCCAAAAAAAAAAAAAAACGATTTTTCAACTCATAGTTTCAACAAAATAGGCACAGAATATAAAGTCATTTGTTAGGCATGTCCTCTACATTAATACCAAAATCGAAATTTTGTTTTTGTTTTAAAAAGAGCGGGAATAAATCATTCGAGTAATAATGTGCTGTCGATACACACAAGAAATAATTAATTTTCGTTTAAACACAATTCTAGAAATGAAAACTTAAAAATGGACTAGTATTAAGGTATTAACAATACTATAAGTATATATATACTAAAACTATATTTTTATTTCTTAGTAATAAAATCATTCAAATCGAAATAACTCATTTTAGTTTCCAAATTGAAAACACCGCCCAAATAGAAACTTCCTTTCCCAAAATCAGAAGGCTTTAATAGCGAATATGGATCACAGATGGCGCTGCACGACTTTAGATCGCGCTATGAAGAGCGTTGTTAATCAACTACATGTTGGTCCTAAAACTAGTATTGTCTCACAATCCGTTCAGTAGTTTTTGAATATTTTTGGCATGCTTCATGTTCAAGTCGTTGAATAATGTCGCTACATTTTTAAATAGTAAGTCTAATAAAGTCTAGAGTCTAGACTCTTGAACTACATACCTGGAGAACTAGGTTAAGAGAACCCACTGGATTAATAGACGAAACGTGATTCCTAAACCCTTAACCCGGGTAAGCAGTCAGTGGTGCTTACTACATGTATCACATCCCGATCGCAGCGCTAACTACCGAATAAAATCTAAACCACCCCAATCGAATACACATAAAATCACATGGTGATGTTCGCTAGGGCGGACAACAGTGCGTGCGGGCACCTCCACGGCATAGCACCATTGCATGCTCGACTACCATAGGGGCGTCCTCAGCCTCAGGAGCTCCTACTATCGTATGATATCTGCACCATCGCAGGCATCGAAGATAGCGACGAGTAAGACGACGACAACCATCGGACCAGACACACCCACGGATGAGACACCCACCTGAATTTTACAAGCCAAATAAAAACAGGACATACCACTGGGTCCGTAGGACCCTGACCCTCCGGGTCAAAAGTGCATGACACGGTAGCTCCGGCTACCGTTGAGGACATGCCCGGGCAAGGAGGCAAGCCTCGAGGCCCGTACCCAGCTTGCTTTTTATTAGCCAAGTAGGAAGACCCTCACTCACTCATAAAACACATCGAAATCGTTCGAATTGTTTAGCATTACAATTACATACGCACGTACAGAACTATTTAAATGCATACAAATATTATACATGCGAAAGTAACTCTGTCTGTTACCTCTTCCCGCTTAAACGTCTGAACCGATTTAGATGAATTTTGCTATGGATATAATTTGAGTTCAGGAAAAGGATATAGGCTTTTTTTAATTCACTCCTTGAAGGGGTATGGGGGTGACGGTTTGTGTGTGTTTGTTCTATATTCCGAACTGATGGTAGCTTTCAATTCAAAAGTGCTTTTATAAGCCTACTCGAAATGATATTATGATTTTGACTTAAAATATATGAAAAATATACTCATATCTATGAAGTTAGTTTAAATGACAATTGGTCAGCGGCCACAGATATTGTACACTGTAAGAAATATTAACCATTGACAAAACACTATGCTTAGAGAAAAATTGCGCGAGTAAACCAGTTTAGCTAGTTCTTTATAATTTTAATGACCCAGCCGTTATAAAAAGTTGATTTTAATGGTAGAACTATATTCTGTTCCAACCATAACAGGAAAAAAGCCAATAAACAACATTTGACAGCAAATTGACGCGACATCATTCTTCGAGAGCTCGCTTAATCTATGATATTCACTATGGATTTGCGAAAATATGCCGTTTTCAGAATTCGGGAAGTAAAATTAAAGTGGAAATAAGAAGTTAAGTACAACAGTGATGTATTATAAATAAAGTATAGCTGAGTTATTAGCAAATCGTATGAAATACATAAATCTAAGGTTTGTTTATATTTTTTCCTACTTAAATCTTTCATTGATACTTGATTCTATATCAATTTGTCGCTATCATAACCTTCAAATATTAAAATACTAAGATACGACAATTAACATTAACGATCTTGTTTAATGATGCAGATTCAGCTATTAATAATATAATAGTTATTACCTTTGATACCAGTGGGGGGCATACAGCGTGAAGTCTATCGCACCGGGGCCGTAGTTGCAATTTGCTCTTATAACGCAAATGCCGCTAACATTACTAACCGTTTGACAGTTGACAGGAGCTTGCGTCGTTGCTGAAAAAAAAAAATTAAGTTACGGTATAAAGAGCTACTCCTCCCAGCCTCGTTCATGCTAATAAGGGTCTACATAAAACGGTTATGACGTAACATTAACTCCTCTCCGGTATTTTAGCCAATTCACAGCTTGAATAAATCATAGACTTAGGTTCGGTAGTTTTTGAGTTTATCGCGTTTCTAGCAGACAGAAAATACAAAGTAACGCTGTCTGTCTGTTGCTCATAACAAACGTCTAAACCGAATTTGATTTTATTAATAATGAAGCAAGCTTAACTTCCAAGGAAGGGGTTCATTCATGAGTCACTATTTACGCCCAACACGTGACAACCAACCCGTATTTAAATCAGATCAGCTAGGAATAGTTCTATTTTTTTTTAATAAATTTAAGAATTCAACAATTATCAAATTTAAGCGTTACTAACAAAAATGGCCTTCGCGTTTTAAATTTTTTATCGGTGTCATCTATAACTGTGACTACACCGTTCGTTTAAGGAGTGTTCACACTGAACGCGGTAAACACCCAAAAATCCTATAGATTTGATAACCGGTCCAGACGAGGGATATAAATCGCGGACACACTTAGTGCAAGTATTTGTATGTTCCACCCGCTCATTATATATTCTACCCTGAAGCAGCAATATGTAATATTATTGTGTTCAGGTTTGAAGGGTGAGTGAGCCAGTGTAAGTACAGGCACAAGGGACATAATGTCTTTGGTCCCAAGGTTAGTGGCGCATGGGCGATGTAAGGAATGATTGATATTTCTTACAGCGCTAATCTCTATAGGCGATGTTGACCACTTACCGTCAGATAACCTAATTGTCCGTCCGCCTACTTGTATCATTAAAAAAAACCATTTCGCCACAAATCGCCGACCGCCATCTATAATACTAGGTAAAAAGCCTAGCCAGTTTCGACGGATGACAGGTCTGGTGTGTAGACTCCTTTATAAACATATATTACCGTTAAGTCTCTCCGTTGTGACTGACACTGTTTCTTTCGTTGGGCCGCCATTTTGAGGCAGTTGAACCGTTGCCTCGAATATTAGGAATAAAAAAATTAGACTGAAACAAAAAAAAAATATTTAAAAAATAAAACAATTTCGAATCAAACTATGTACTTATATATATTAAAGTGTATGGATTTTTACAAACGACATTATAAGTTCTTATAGGCCGACTATATTCGGGCCTAGGGCGGCAAAACTTACGAATAAGTCAATGTTTAAAAACTTGACAGAGTTCAAAGCAAATCTAAAAAAAAAACACATTTACAGGCTAGGGTAGCATCTGCTACAGGCCTAGGGCATATTAAATCTGCTCCTGATTACAAAGTATTAAATACCTATATATATAAATAATTTCCGATAAGTAATGTCTTGTGTCTGAAGGATTATGTTTGATTATTTATGATTATGAGAAATATATTCCTTGCATTTTTAAAGCAAAAACTTTCATAAGTCGGGGCGGATTTCCCTAAAGATCGTAAATTTTTCGTGATTTGCCGGGAGTAGGCGTCGTACCTATGCTATAGGACTAGAGCAGTCTAGGTATCAAATCTGCTTATGACTGTATTTATGTTATTCTTAAGACATTTAATGTTTTTAATTGATCTGTAAATTAAGTTAATTTTGTAACCGTTTTATACATTAACTTACTAAGTATTGTTCATTACAATTAATTTATCATTAATTATGATTCAATGACTATTAAGTATAATTAAATAATAATATTGAGTAATACCATATTATATCTTTAAATATAATTATTTTAAAATAATGTAATGTTTTAAAGATATTATTGTATTTATAGAGAAAATAACTTATGATTCAAAAGTCTATGGTTTTATGTATTCTATAAAAGGTTCATTTTTTAATCTATGTTAAATACGAAAATAAGTCTGTCTGTCTGTTGCTCTTTCACGGCCTAATTACAGAACGAAATTTGATGAATTAGACACACACCTGACGACAAACCCTAAAACGTGACAGAAGCTGCGATTGACAACTAATCTTATATAATTATTTAAAATAGGTTACGTACTTATGCGCCTTGGACGAACATTTTCAAGCCGTTCGTCGGTATACAAATAAAAAAATAGTTGAGGAATTTTTTAATGCTTTGTAATTTTTTTTTTAAGCCTTATTTTCTTAATAGTAAGAATTTACAGATATACATTATGTTGCAATCGTAAATATTCAATTGAATTACAAATATTGCAGGAATAAAGGACATATGTATCTTTTTTAACTTTGAGTTAATAAAATAGTTTGCTACGATACGATATTTTATTATTAATTAAAATTCGTATATATTTGATGCTTTAAAGTAACATTATAAGTTATTTTATTTTATAATTTTAAATAACACTTTTGGCTGCAAAAAATAAATCTTCGAAAAAGAAAAAAAAAAAACTGTAAAAGTCATTCATCCACAATCAATATAACCTTGAAATAAAACAAAGCAATATTCAAATTATGTCATCGAAAATAAAATGGCTATATAATTATATTAATTATTAAATTAAATATCAAAGAAATATTCCATCAATAAATAACATTTTCACTTACATGCAATAAACGCGCATCTTGAACGCGATCAGAAAGACGACTGCTTATCAGCAAATCATAATATAAATTAATAATAAATCAACTAATTGGATATCGTTTAACCGTTCAATACTCATTATAGGTTAACTAATGGACACGTCAGTCTAGATTCTAATATATATAGACGCTAATTTATACAGCAAATGAAGAATCCAAATATACTCTGGGACAATCAAAATTCAATGAATATGTTACCGCAAAAGTATGAAATTTCGGAATTCTGAACAATTTCTATAAAATAAAATTCAGAGTGATAATATGGACTATGGGATTATAATACGGGATTTTTAATAATTGATCCTGCGATTGAGAATGGTTACTGTGACTAAAATCGGTTAAGAAACAAATCAAATTTATTTATTCAATATAGAAGCATTACTTACTTATTGATTGTCAAATTAAACACTAATACCCGTTCGGAAAAAAAAAATCTGACCTGAGAAGAACCGGTGAAAGAAACTCAGCGGGTCTTTTTTGTGTATTTGTGATTATTTACGAATATTCAGCACCAAAATAGCCAGGAGGCGATCGTTTCATTCCCAAGATACGCTATCAACTAATCAACCATGAAATCACTAATTGTAATTTGTAAAACAATATTTCACACACATATTCTTAAAAAAAAATGGCAACAGAGGCGTTTTGAATGCTTTCTAGTATCTTGTAGAATCGTATACATTGCCCCACGAGAGACGAGAGTTACTGACTCTATGCAGTCGAGTAACAGGAAGTTTGTGTTTGTTCCTTGTACAAAAACCAATAATTAATAATCTTCCAATATATGGTGAACATGTATTCAAATCACTTATAACAACTTTAAAACGAGGTTATATTAAGACTACCTGTTGTTAAGAGTAACCCAAGACTGATAAGTTGATAGCTTATATGGTTGATATGTATTTAAAACACTTATAACAACTTTAATACGAGGTAATATTAAGACTACCTCTTGTCAAGAGTGATAAGTTGATAACTGCTGTTGATTCAGATCGATGCTCCGAGAATTTCATTGATTGTTAAGTGAATATTAGAGGTCACGTTTGGGTTCAACTAAATTCATAATGCCTTCGTTATTTGAAGTAATAAATAGATACGCCAGCATACGGAATACAATTTTATTGTTTTTAATGTTTTACATTACTTGGTAAACTAAACGATTACAGTGAATTTGAATTTTTAATGATACACGTCACAGTTGACATAAAAACTATATTATAAAAATTTAATAGAAAAATATCGATATTATGAAAGTTTGTTTCCGATGACGTCCCTATTCCCTAATTATATATTTATTTGTATGCTTTGAATGACTAAGCCTATAATAGATAGCTTCTTTGAGATAAAGTTGTTTTAGGTACATTATAAGATTATTGTTAGATTTCCTTGAATGTATGTGTTATACATTTATCTTAATAGTAGTTATTTAGGCGGGAAAGGAGTGGTCTTGGACTTGTAATGAGAGCATTCTCTTAGCCATCTATGATTAAATCGGATAAAATAACAAAATAAATATTTAAAAATATCTTCATTAAATCATATGCATAAGTATTGTATCAGGGCAAGAACACGTTTTTTTTTACACGAAACAAAAAAAAATATAGTTTACACAGATCTATAATAACATCTTAATTAGTATTCGATTAACATTTTTTATGAATATATATTATCTATGTATTTATTATGGCATCTGTCATCTCGAGTGACATACGTCGCGAAGCGCGGGAAAATGAAATATTAGCGATATTTAAAATACAATATATTTTGTTTAATTTATATATGGCCCTTACACACATACCATGTAGCAAAATAAAATAATAATTATTAATCATTAAGATTTTTTTATGGCCTTGGTTGGCGGACGAGCATATGGGCCACCTGATGGTAAGTGGTCACCACCGCCCATAGACAAAGGCGCTGTAAGAAATATTAACCATTCCTTACATCATCTATGCGCCACCAACCTTGGGAACTAAGATGTTATGTCCCTTGTGCCTGTGATTACACTGGCTCACTCACCCTTCTAACCGGAACACAACAATACAGTGTACTGTTATTTGGCGTAAGAATATCTGATGAGTGGGTGGTACCTACCCAGACGGGCTTGCACAAAGCCCTACCACCAAGTTACCTACCTACCTAGTAGATAATTGTAATTTATTTTTGTTTACTCTAACATTTAGAATTTGAATTTGTAATAAAATAAATATTTTGAAATATAGTAAGTTGTCTATATCGTTCGACTTGAAACTTAAGTGGCGGCTTAGCAAACGCATCATAAAAATACTCTTTTTTTTTTTAAATGAGAAAAAACGCGCCTGAAGAAGTATAACTGCCTTGAAGGACAACCTCATTTAAGGTGAAGATTAATTGAAAATATTGAACAAATAAGGACATGACTAATAAATTAAAAAATTCGCTGAATGCACCAGAATAAAACTAGACCGCGTTTTACGGAGGCATTCGTAGATATTTGATATAAAAATTAGATATGTCCTTTCTTTGGGTTCAAGATTGTTTACCCTTAAAAGCGTAACATACCTCCAGGTAGAGTTACTTTCCCATTTATAAAGTATTATAGAAACAAACTAAAATTAAAACTACCTTGGTAATAAAACAAACCACTCAATCAAATTCAATTTTATTAATTACATTATTTATTAAATAATTATTATCAATAATGAAACAAATACTGAAACATTATATCATTGAAATACCTATTAATATAAAAGTTTATTCAAATCGAAGCATAAATAAACGAATACTAATTATTGCCGACATTTCATATACACAGGACATTTTCTTGTTTACCACGATTTGCGACAAGGTTTTATGGCGTCTAATAACACAGCCCAGATCACTTAAAGCACTGTTAAAATTGAGCTTATTAAATAACCAAGAATAATGTACATTTATTTAATTAAAACCACAATTGTAGACCCCGATCAATTGTAGCTCAGATCGGATCCAAGTACTCTACTGTAGTGTTGTATATCGATAGTCCACTATCGATAGACTCTATCTATAGTTCAGGTGTTAGCGATAGTATCGATTGTCTATCGATAGTATTGTCACGTGTCAATACTATCGATAGCTACCCATGAGCTATACTGTCGATAGTATTGCAAAAACCATAACTATTAACCAAAACTATCGATACTATCGATACTATCAATAGTATCGCTGCTACCAATAGTATTACTTACAGAGAGCTAGCGAAACTATCGATAATATTGCTATAATCAATAGTTTTGCTCACAGGGAGCTATCGATAATATCGATTGTATTGTTCAAAACGATACTATCGATAGTACTATCGATATCCTGAATAGTTTTCGAGGTCAACTATCGATAGTTTTGCAACGCAGCTCAACTGGTTAAAGCAGATACAGAGGCCATCAGATCTATTAAAACACACTTAAACAATCACATATTAATCAAAATTAACTATATTAAAGGTGTATCAGTTTATTTTAAACTTATAAACAGTTTATTTAAATTTAAAGCTCAGTTTAAAATTTTACAAATGTCTAGACGATTTCGACCAATAAAGACAAATAAACAAGTTTGACATTGAAATGACGCGACATCATTGGTCGAAATCTTGCTTAATCTGTGATTAAAAATGGCGGCGAAATTGTTATCATAACTTTGGAAGTAAAATTAAAGTGGATATAAGTAGTTGTATTATAAATAAAGATATATTAATGAAGAACTGTTTGTTATGTAGTATATAGCAGATATATAGTATTAAATCGCATGGAATACGTAGATATATCATAAACTAACGATCCTTACAATTTTACAGTGATACACAGATACAATACATCTTGCATCTTGTATGTATAGGCCTTAAATTATATGTATCTCAACTCGAACCGTGAACTTTTAAAAAGTCATTCGCGCCATTGCCTTCAGCGTTACTTTAAGATAATACGTATCAAAATAGCGTAGCACCGTAAATCGACTTCCGTTTTTTATAGAAGACTTGCTGAACTAAGCATCTTCATCATTTCCACTGTCTTCGGACACTTCTCCATCTCCGATGAAAACCTCTTCTTGGATCATATTCGGTAGTTTAGCGTTATTATTTATCTGTAGCACGGAAGCCATTGCCAAGCCAGTACCGAAGCTATACTCTATGGGCTTCAAGCTTTCATCTACATTGTCTACGGACAATCTTTTCGCTGGTACATTCTTCTTCCTAACCGCTCGATAGCGTCTGACGTCGTTCAGTATTGAAATTCTCTCGTTGTACAAATGATCGAAGTCGCTTTCGGACGACGACGGAGATAGTTCTAGATCTTTCCTTGTAAATCTGTAATTCTTTGTGTCGATAGTGTTTCTGTTATTATTTATTACTTGTCTGTTTTCTGCGCTAGCTTCGACATCGCTTAGGCCGTCGGAGAGACCGCTCGATTCCAGACCATTAGTGTCTTTGGTGATACTTTCAAGCCATTTCGTTACTAAAAATGATTTTTTTGTCTTTGATATTGTTAAAAGTTGAGTTTTAACTTTAAATTCGTCTGTAGTTTTGAAGATATCATTCGTAATATCGTTTTCTGTTTCATATTTATCGATTCTTAATTCGAAATCACCTAATTTTTTCCTTTTATCGTTGCGTTTCGTTATTTCATATTTCTTAAATAGTTTTTTCATTGTTCTTCGTCTCTTTATCTTCGATATAAAACCTTTGCGCTCTAAGAACTCCTCATATTTGATTTGTCTTGGGAATTCTGGTATGTTTTTCAGCTCTGGCATCGTCTTCGCTAACGCCTGCCTCTCTCTTTCTCTCATCATATCTTCTCTTTTCACCAATTTCCTTTGTAACTCCTTTAAAACTACTTTCGACGTCTCCTTTTCTTTTAAACCTGGACCCGTTACTATATCACCGAGTGTTGCTGGAACGCTTTCATCCTCCGTTTTGACGAAATAGAAAACTTCATCACGTATAACCGGTTCCTTGTCTTCGATTTTTAAAATATTCGCTTCCTCATATTCTTTATCTTCAATTTTAACTTCTTCATCGTCGACGCGTAGCTTGTTCTTCATCTTCTTCAATCTTATTTGTGAATTCTGAACTGTAGATAGACATTTCGTGATGTTATCTATAATTTCATCTATATCTTTATCTAGGACGTCCAGGCTTATCTCCTGTTTATTCATCGCGCACGAATCCAGGAACATATCGAGGTGGCTACACCTCTCGAGGGCCAGTTTCAGTTCTAGACATGACCTAGCTATGCCTGTATGTACGTCTGAGTACAACCACGTATCATTTATGGCTGAACCTGGTTTTTTCAGTGCACTATCGCTGTCCTTCGCGCCGTAATTCTTTAATAATCTGTACATTCGTTCTAATGCTTCATAATTCTCCTTAAATTCTTGGACTAGGTGTTGAATTAGAATATTATGGATCCAATGGATCCTCTCGTTGTGGTTTTTGTATATTTTCTGCGCATGCGCAGATGGGATGACGTGTGCCATCGCAATGTACTTCAATAGTGTCGATTGGACAACTAGGAAGGCGTGATGGATTTTCTGTTGAAACAAATGTCGAAATTAGTTGCGCAATAGTCGTAAAAAAAAACAAAACACATGTTTTGATAAAGTTAACCGCATTTCTAATTTAGAAATTATTTATTTACTAAGAATAAACCTTAATTATCTTAAATATTTTATAATATTATCAATGTAAATGATATAAAATCATTCTCCCTTACTCACCATTAGGTTTTCACTTTCGAATTCGCAAGCCACGTCTCCGTGCAGCCACGGCACGTTCCCCAGCAGTGAGGATGTCGCTCGCGACATCAAAATCAACAGCTCAGACTGTTGTCGACCCAACATTGTGCGCATCGACTCTATCACTGCTGTTACTGAGGTACTGGAAGAACAGACAACAATTTTTTGATGGGTGGTGACCACTTACCAATGGATATATAATAACTTACTAATGCTTTAAGTAATACGCAATTCCCTAAACCCAAATATGGTATGAATTCTCTTCCTAATTGTGATATTAAGACGAGGGGGGGGGGCGTATTAACGATTCAAGGCAAATCTCACGTGGAGGAAAGGGATCGAAAAATAGTCATGATTGCCCTAATAGTGATTAGCTCGTTTGTATACAAGCAATATGGAGATATCATTATGGTTAGTGGCGCTTCGATAGTATAAGAACTGTCCACGTTTACTTATGAACGTTACCAGTGCAAGAAAACACTATAATGAACCGAAACAAATCAGTTAAAGAATTCCATATACTTCTTTCGAATGGAAAATTCAAACCTTAGCCCAGAGATGTGGCCTTAGCCCAGCAGTGGGATTAAGTATAGACGAAGAATGAATGTAATGTCTCACAGTCGGGCGTGCAAGGTCGCGTATTCCCGGCAGCAGGCCGTGGCGCGCCGCACGAGCGCCGTGTAGTCGCGCATGAGCGGCAGCAGCGCCCTGAGCGCCCCGCGACACTGCAGGCGGTGCGCCGCGCGCAACGCGACGGGCACGGCCGCGTACCCGGCCAGCTTGAGCAGCGTGCAGCGTTGGAAACTGTCGGTGGAACGAGTTACAGTTCGGTCAATTGCTTCATTCGTTCATTTCATACACTTTTAGTACGGGACGTGGTGCTAACTTTCTAATATCCATTATAATTTAATGCTATTCATTCTTATGTCATTCTGCGGTTTTGAGGGAGGGGGGGGGGGGCTCAGAATTTAAATTGAATTGTTAACGAAATGGGATGAGGGCAGGTGGATGATGCCCCATGAACTAAATTGCATTGTGGAAGAAAAAATTACATATTATTCAGGTAGGAAAAGGTAAAGGGGCCTGAGACGTGTATTTCTGGGGCTTAACCTAAGGTTAATATTTAAAATTACCTTATACAATATAAATGACATCAAAACGCAAATCTTACGTTCTAGGAGGTGCGGCTGCAACGAGTACCAGAGTAGCCAGCAGAGCTAGATTCCGCTCCCCTTGCGTGAACCAGCCCCCCTTTGTGCCCCCCGCGCGTCCCCACAGCGCTTCCGCCGCGGGGGCTTCCTGTTCCACTTCTACGCTGTCCTCTCGGAACAGGAGACCGCTTTCGAGGATCGATATGATGTGCTCCCGGCTGTATAAGAGCTGAAAATATATATAATTCTTATTTATGCAGTGGAAATTAGTCACAAACCAACCAATAGTTCTATTTGGACAAAAACAATGACATTACTTAGTCTATTTATAAGCTAGAGACTCTCTTCGGGATGTTTTTAACGAAGTACAAATACTCACTGTTGCGTAACAATATATTTACAACAATATTATTTACATTCACAGTAAAATTAATCACTTTGATAGAATTATAAGCTTATAACGTCAAGTTTCCTACTCCGCAAAGTCAATTAATCCTTCTTGGGGCAAGGTGTCCGTTTGTATAATAAAATTCCCTGGATATTTTTAAAATTTGTGAAAAATACTTTGTTAAAGAAGGCAAATTATTCAATACAAGATTATATAGATGATAAAAAAGCGTGGAGCTAATGCTTGTATTTTTAATGTTTAAAAAAGAGTAACTACTGAGTTTCTTGTCAGTTCTTCTCGGTAGAATCTACATTCCGAACCGGTGGTAGCTTCACTTAATATACTTTGTTAAATGACGATTCAAATGTGCTTGTAATAGCCTATTTGAATAAAGTATACTATGATTTGATTTTAACTGATTTGATGGATGCATGTGCAAGTCTATCTTGTTAGGTACCACCAACACATCACATATTTTACTGCCAAACAGCAATATCCTTATAGTGGTCAATTGATAGAGATTTGTGCAATTTTGTTAGGTACCACCAACTCATCACATATTTTACTGCCAAACAGCAATATCCTTATAGTGGTCAATTGATAGAGATTTGTGCAATTTTGTTAGGTACCACCAACTCATCACATATTTTACTGCCAAACAGCAATATCCTTATCGTCAAGTCAGGGTCAAGATATATACAGTAATTATTTTTAATTCATATTTGTATATATTTAAGGACTTAATGTTAGTAAGATAATAATCAAATACATTAATCTTACCATATTTGGTCTGAATTTTATTGCAATCCATCGTCTTGATAACATGGGAGGATTGAAGTCCTGTTTCATGAACAATGCCATCTGAAAATGCAAATTATTTACATTTAAACTTGGATTTTTATACATATAGTACGACTAGGATAACCAGATAGTGTCCTATCTTTATATAGATACTAATATCAATGGAATTGGTAGAATAGTAAATGAGTTTACAGGAAATTATGTATCTGTATGTCTAAAATGTTCAAAATAATACCTGGTGATAGGAGGGCTCAGAGGATCCGAATTGCGATTCAACGGGGAAATGCTGCTAGCATTTTTGCCACCATTCCACGCGGTCAAGATTAATACAGTAACTATTTTTAATTCATATTTGTATATATTTAAGCACTTAATGTTATTAATTCTTATGTTAATAAAAATAATATTAAAAAAAAATTATTATTAATCTGTCACATATTTCACAAGCCACATTGTGATTTTAGAGATTAAACTTTATCAATCCCTTTTTGGATAAATTGCAAAAATTTTAACATACCGAGTTATATATATGAGTAATTACTTCCTTATTTCCTATATTATATAATTGCAAAGTATTTTAAATAAGTATATATGTTAAAATTTGTGAATGTTGTGTACATTACACAGATAAATCAGTGAATGTTACAATGTCTATGTTTTTGTTATTAAGTGTTATTATTAATATGTTTATTGTCAAAACACTTTTTTATAAATAAATTACAATTATTAAAAGAAACAAAATTAAAACCTATCTCATGAAATTTTGTAGGAATATAAACTAATTTTAATATCAATTAAAAAGTATATTAATAGTGACTTAATAGATTCATAAAAAAAATTAATACAATAATTATACATATAATATATATATAATTACCTACGCATATAGAATACCCAGGATTAAATAGTAATAATAAATAGTTGAAAAAATCGTGTACTTGCAAAGCCACTGGATAAACAGAGAACCTTTGAAGAATGAGGTTACTTATATGGATATTACAAGATATATTGAATATTTAAAAAAGTGAATAAGCCAGTGGTTCATGATATACGTACTTACTGATGTAAATAAAAATAGATACTCGAAATAAAAAGTGTTATCGTAGATTTATCTTTTTTTATAATGTTAGTAGGCAACGACTTTATTTATTTCGGTACTTTTAACTAATATATATGTATTTTCTATTCTATTATTGCGCATATCTATAAATACGCTTATTTATTTATAAATGTTTATGTTTCATATTAACGCCGGTTAATGAACAGCTGATAAAGATATTCACAATTTATTCGTTCTATAATAATGTAACTTACCTTAACGGATTTTCTTTTATTTAGTTAATTTATAAGATATTTAATCATTTTCTTCTTAAATTACATTTATCGGTATATTTTATTTTAAAGATAGCTCTAATGTTGTAATAAAATTATTCTCACTAGATAATATATAATGATATAGAGATGTCAATAATCATTCGATTTCAAAAACGAGTATCGATATAATTTTGATATGCATTTAATCGCCAAAATACGAAAATATATAGTCTTTTGCAATTTTATCAACAAACAATAATTTAATAATAATGATTTTAAATATGTCTAAATAAAGTTTAATCAAAAATGCTTTTCGAATTATTTCAAAAATCTTAGATTTCGAATGATTATTGAGTATTGTTCAACCACTATGACTATGGTCAAAAGTTTTGACAACCAAATCCCTGGTATTGCCAAATAATAGTTTTACCCCTCAATATGAGGTAGTTAGATAGGTAGGTTGTTTAGTTTGCGAGAACACTGAAATGTCTTATTTTTTATTATGATATATTCTTTTAAATGAACTTACAAAATATTAGTTAAAATGAATGAAATTATAAAAAACATGAAAATGTATTTACATATAAAAAATTTGTTATTATTTTTTACCACCATATTAACAACAAAGGTACTATCGATTTTTAGATGATTTTTGGTAAATAATATTAGAAAAAACTAGCAACCCAGGTTTTGTTTGGCTAAAATACGAAGAATTATGATCCTTGTGATAAAGTGTATAAGTGTATACAATCACTAGTTACGTTATGAATTGTGATATGTCAAAATAAATTTTGAAAGTTACTCTTAAATCTCAATCAAAACATAAAGCGATTAATTGTTATTATTCAACATTTATTATATATTTTAATTGTTAACTCAATATGGTTATTACTTGCTGTGTCCGTGGTTGTAGGAGTGAAAATTATCCTGGATCTGGAATATCTTTTCACGCGTAAGTAATATTACTTTTTTTTAATTTTTCTGCAATTATTGTTGGGTATATTAATGTATTGTGTATGTTTTGAATTTAATCTAAATACTAAATATTAAAAAATAAAATAATTATTTACTAAACGTTCAATTTTTTTTTTTATTATTGAAGAATTATCTCTTTAAATACATCTATTGAAATCTCGCCAAATATCTAATTATAAGCAACTTAACTTCAAGCAATATTGTGTTCCGTTTTAATAAATATTTCATCTGAAATTCGTATATTTTCTGCAGATTTCCACATAACACTGATATAAGAAAACAATGGATAAAAGCAGTAAAGAGGGAAAATTGGAAGCCAACCCAGCATTCTCGTATCTGTTCAAAACATTTTCCTCAAGAATATTTCATTGCGGGAAGAAAAAGAAGCATGTTACATAAGGATGCCATACCTACGTCATTTACTTGTAATACTCATATAGAAAAGGTAGATATCATTTTAAATATAATGTCACTAGCACAGCCGACAGACATTACCTTGCCTTGAGTTTTATTAATATATATTATTATAAAAAAAAATTAGTGTGCGTCTTGGGACGCCTGCCTGAAGTATAACTTAAAAAAATGTTTGTCAATATAGCTAGTGCCTTGAGTGTGAGAGGAGTAGACTGTCTACCGCTGCTGTATGCATAAGAGAAAGGGCAGCCAAACAGACTGGTGTCGTAACATATTTTGTAACGAAGAGGAGGGAGGGTTCCCATAAGAAGTTATCTCTTCATCTTATTGTAATTGTTTTTGATACACAGCATACTGCTAATATGTAGTATATACTTTTCGAAAACTATACAATTTTATGGAAATTTTTCTTTCTAGACTCTGTTATAATCATAGTTATATATCTGCCTTTCAGGAAATGTCACCAGAAAGCAGAATCGGTATTTCGCCGGACAGAAGCAGTTTCCCTGATCCCGATCACATAACGACGATCATTGAACGAAAAAAGACAACATTGAGAAACATCAGACCATCGAAAAGACCGATTGTCATAATAAAGTCCCCATCGAATATTGCAACGTTTGATGGCAAATTGGCTAAAATATTTCTGAAACAGAAGGAGAGGTCTAAGAAACTTTTACAGCGGTTACGCTCTAGTCAAAAATTGTGTAAGACTTTGAGAAATAAAGTTGTGCTATTGAAAGATGAAATAAAACAATTAAAAAACAAAACAGTGAATAATAGTGCTCCACTAATATTGACTCTATCAAATGATATGTATGAAAAGGAAACTCTAACGATCCGGGTTGCTAGATCCGAATAATATTTTAGTGTTGCTATTGTAAATAATGTTAATTTTTTTATTAAGGAATTATATATTTAGAACAAGTTTTTTTTAATTTGTGTTTTTTACATATAACATATAAATAATAATAAGCCATTTAACATATTGCACTGTAGGACTTACAATTAAACTGCTATTAGATTAGTTTATATAAAGATATCAAAAAAGTGAATAAAATTATACATAAAACCTTTTTACACGGATGAGCTTGCAAAATATCCTACCACCAAGTAAATCTATGTCTATTGTCAAGAGAGTCAAGCTAAAATAGGGTCAATAACTCTGGTTGAACAATTTCGTGAGATAATTGAAAAACCAATTAATGTTGTCTGCGACTGATACACACCTGTTTTCACCTAAAACGTTAACATTTCTTGAGAATATTTTCAATATCGAGACCTGTTGAATTATAAACAAAAACTAAGCACAGGGATATTCAGTTATTCATTAAAACCACAATATTTTTATTATGTAAATCTTAATATTATTTATTCAAGTAGGGTCATAAATTCATAATAGAACTCGAATCGCAATATTAGCGCTGAATCAAATGTAAAGCTCCGATTCAGAAATTATTTTCAATTGTAGAGTTATTTACTAATATACAGTAAAGTATAATCATATTCTTATACATGCTGCCTGCGCTTTTTTATCATGAATATAATCTTGTATTGAGTAACATACCTTATTTTTATCAATTTTTTTACACGAGCTTCTAAATTTTTAATAGACCAAGATTTAAATTCTTTTCACAGTCCAACTGAGTAAATATTTATCTTAGATTCTATTCCAGTGAAACAGTCAACATGAGTATTTAAAAATAAAACGCGTCTCAGTAAATAAATTTTAATTAAAAATTGTACATTTTACAAAAATATAATACTCTACTTTCCCCATATAAAACAACCATAACCTCATCAAAAACATCACAACTTCGCCTTATTATCTAAACCTCCTAAACCACGTAAAAGAAACTGGCCCACAAACGATGCAACCTTTTCCGGTTCAGCGATATGAACATCGTGGTTTCCTGTGACTAACTTCACTCTATAGTTGTCAGACAGCGACGATTCGTTTAATAAAAACGGCGTCTTCGCAAAATGTCCCGCGTTTATAGAACTATCAGTTATTATTGTCAGTGTCGGCGTTTTCAAGGAGTTCAAGAGCTTAAGTACTTGTTCAGGGGGGAAGGGGGAGTGAATTGGAAAGTTGACCCGTTCGTCGAAAGTATATCTGAAAAAAAAAGTTGTTATAGCGCCATCTAGGGGTCATAGTTTGAACTTGAATAAGAACACAGATCTATAAAAATATAGAGGTGGACGGTAATTATAATATAACTACCTATCCGTCCCGACTTCACACGGATAGAATGAGGTTCTACAAATGAAAATTCTCATTTTTTTAGGACTTTACTGGCGTACGCAGAACGCCGAGTTTCGTCACAACCGGAAGATAGTATTAATTAACTAAGGAGTTTAAAGAATATTTATACCTGATAAGACCATTCCCCACCGGCTCAGATAACCTAGACATTATTTCTCCCGCTAATTCTTTACTTATTCCGCGACGTTTCATCAGTTTCGATACGATCTGAAAATCATATATTATATAAAACATGCTTTACAATGGACTAAGGCCTCCTCTGTGTTTCTGTCTTTGAGAAGTAACCAAAAGGTAATTAAGACACGCGTGAGATCGAATCTCATTGAAATTAGACACAAGCAGATTTCCTTATGATGTTTTCCTTCACCTCCGAAATTATAAGCAGAATGAAAAATTTAGTGCTTGTCTGGGTTTGAACCCGCATGATCAGTTGTAATGGACGGTATTAATATAAATATTATCTCTTCCAATCACAGACCTTGAAATTAATTGACGCGATGTCATTGGTGGACATCTTGAATTATAATCTATGATATTCGTTATGTTTATCAGCGTCGACGAAACTGTTATCGGAAATTTGGAAGTAAAATGAAAGTGGGCATATGTTTATTACATATATTATATATTTTTTTAATCCGAAAATTAGTTAAGGAATGACTAATATTCCTATTTACCCCTCCTTTTAAGCTTATTATTTGTGTTAGGAGAGGGGGGGGACAATTAAATTAATAAACTTACCATATCCTTGTCATACGTCGGTGTTTCTTCTCTTGGCATGTTAAACTTTTTATAATCATTAAAATATTTTACAAACGTCAATTCGTACCTAAAAAAAACATACTGATTAACCAAGTGCGAGTAGGACTCGCGTACGAGGGGTTCCGTACAATTATTTACACAAAGGTAAAAAAAACTGTATTTTAGTATTCGTTTTTATGGCGACAACAGAAATACATCATCAGTGAAAATTTCTAGTGTCTATTATTATTATTATGAGATACAGCCTGGTGACAGACGGACGGACAGGCGTCAGTCTTAATAATAGATCAAGTCTTACCCTTTGGGTACCCTAATAAAAATGTTACATTAGTTTTTATGTGTAAAATCCTTCCTGTCGCTTTCATGCAATCCGTGGAATTGATTTTGTTAAAAGGGACGGAGTTATTCGATTCGACCAATGAGAGCGCGGTAGTGTTGGCCGTAAGTTGGTACCAACTTATTTTCCGAGCGGATACAATGTCAATGTTGCTTACCAAGCTGTCAAATGCTTGTTTGCATATTTTTTTTTAATTATAGGTAGGCGGACAGATTGCGTGTACTTAGTATTTATTGATTTCTAGGCTGGATATATAAAAAATTAATTGTGACACTGGCATACTCTAGACGTATTCAATATAATTAAAATGGTGGAAAAGAGAACTACTGAGTTTCTGAGACGGTTCTTGGTAGAATCTACTTTTCGAACCGGTGGTAGCATTACACTTAGTTTAACACTGCAAGGTGATTCAAAAGTGCTTTTATGAACCTAATCAAATAAAGAATATTTTGATTGATCTTGAAATGGATCACCACCGCCCATAGACAATGGCGCTGTAAGAAATATTAACCATTCCTTGCATCACCAATGCGCCACCAAACTTGGGAACTAAGATGTTATGTCCCTTGTGCCTGTTGTTACACTGGCTCACTCACCCTTCAAACCGGAACAACAATACTATAAGTATTGCACCAAATAAGCATGTATGTACAAGGCCGGACCGTAAGTTTAGTGGGCCCTGGGCCCTTACTTTGACTTGACTTAGCTGGGGGCCCCTTGAATCGACGGGGCCCTAGGCTGAAGCCCAAAAAGCCGTATGGTAGATCCGGCTTTTTGTATTTATCAAGTATGTATGTGATCTTTCAAATGCCTAAAAATATTTGCATGAATCCTTACATCATCTCGAGTGACGCTGGCTTTAAAGTTAATAAATTCATGGCAGTGTTCGTTGATTTTTAATGATTATTGTACTTTACCATTTAGGAAATTCCTCCACGGGAACCACCACACCTAACGTGACAGGGTCCAGGTCAATAGCTTTGCTTATCTTCCCTGGATATGATAAATCATATAGTTTACCTGGAAATAATTTATATATTAACTACTACCGCCCTGGCTTCGCACGGGTGCAAACTGCCAATAAAATAAATATACTACAGAATGTCTTACAACGTTCACAGTTTTTCAGTCATTAGACAATACAAACCGCTATGTCCCTGCGTTTTAAATCTGTAATATCTTCGAAAATATTCATTTAAATTACATGGTGTAAAGGGCCATATTGATCCATATTAAATGCACAATGTATTTGAGGTACTTAATTGGATACGGATTAATAATGTATTGCTTTAAATCGCCATTATTTCTCGTAAAAAGTAAAGGATAAAAAATGGTTATTGTGAACTATCCCTAAGAGAGACATATACCATCGCACCTTTTTAAGGTGTACAATACTGTGGTACATTATTTTGATCTATCTCGTAGGGTTCAGACAGCGTTTGCAATGTAAGCGCAAAAATGTGCTTATTTACGTCATCGCTTCAGAAACCTCTAAAATTATCAGAGTTTCCCTACTATATTGTGCATGTACTATACATATAAACCTTCCTCTTGAATCAATCTATCTATTAAAAAAAATGTGTAATTTTAAAGATCTAATCGCATACACAGAGACAGACAGCGGTAAGCGACTTTTTTTTATACGATGCTATTAATATAGTACGGATATATGTTAGTTTCCCTATTAAAAATAAATTCATATTTTTTTATAACATTTTATAACAGCAATGTGGCAACACCATTAGCTTAACTTCAATTTTTTTTGCATAAACTTCCAAAAGCATCTCACCTAAAGTACAACCCATAGAATGTGCCAAGTAAATGAAACTCTCCCATCTGAAGTGTTTCACGACGACTTGGATGCTGTACAGAAGGTCATACATGCTGATCATAAGGCCACGCGGCATGTGATCCGATTTACCGGAGCCTGGCAGGTCCAAACCTGAAATAAAAAAATAATACTTTAATGGAGTTTGTAAAATTGATTGATTTTATTTACATAACATAAGCAGCCCGTAAATGTCCCACTGCTGGGATAAAGGCCTCCTCTCCCTTTGAGGAGAAGGTTTGGAGCATATTCCACCACGCTGCTCCAATGCGGGTTGGCGGAATACACATGTGGCTGAATTTCGTTAAAATTAGACACATGCAGGTTTCCTCACGATGTTTTCCTTCACCGCCGAGCACGAGATGAATTATAAACACAAATTAAGCACATGAAATTTCAGTGGTGCCTGCCTGGGTTTGAACCCGAAATCATCGGTTAAGATGCACGCGTTCTAACCACTGGGCCATCTCGGCTCGGATTTTATTTATAATTGATTAAATTTAAACGAGCAAGCAAGCTTAAACTCCTTGGAAGGAAATAGGCTCTTTTTTTATACATTCCCTAAAATGCGATCGAAACCGCGGGCGAAAATATTATCGTTTTTGTAAAATTTAGTATAGTCTTTAGTCCAAATATGAATAAAATACTTACCAATATAATAAAAATTCTTTGGTAACATTTCAATGAGAGGTCTGAAACTAATGACGGTGTCTTTGGACCCAGGGCAGACCAGAACCGGTGGATCATAGCAGTTGCCCCACGCAACAACTGTAACAGAGGTATTTTTTAAATGCAAGTCGAGATCAAACTACTCGTTCGTAGAAAGCAACACACACTACATGCACATCAATGATTCACTCACACGCAGGCACGCGCACACGCACGCACGCACACATGCACTTTGTAAAAATCATTAATTACACTTATCTTTATTTTTTATTTTATTTTATTTTTTCTCTTTAACTTTATTTGTAACTCTACACTACTCGACCACGGACGACCTCCGTGGTCGAGTAGTGTGTACACCGGTTTTCATGGGTACGCCACTCCGAGGTCCCGGGTTCGATTCCCGGCCGAGTCGATGTAGAAAAAGTTCATTAGTTTTCTATGTTGTCTTGGGTCTGGGTGTTTGTGGTACCGTCGTTATTTCTGATTTCCATAACACAAGTGCTTTAGCTACTTACATTGGGATCAGAGTAATGTATGTGATGTTGTCCAATATTTATATATTTACTTAAAAAAAAAAAAATTGTATTAAGTAAAAATTTGTTTATTCTTTAGCTAACACATGATGTTATGGAAGAGTGAGTTCCTCTGACACGAGTATGTATCATACTCGCTAGAGAGACCCAACCTTAAAATATATGCTATGTATATTGTGGTAAAAAAAAAGTAGACTTGCAAGTGGCCTGCCTTATAATAACACAAAACCACATAGACATTCCCACTGTAAGACATATTAAACAACTTGTACATTCCTAATGTACACCACCAAGCTTGGGAACTAAGATGTTATGTCCTGTGTGCCTGTAGTTACACTGGCTTACTCACCTTTCAATCTGGAACTGTATTTGGTAGGTACTTATCCAATAAGGCTATCACAGAGCCCTACCAACAAGTAATAATACCATATTATTACAAAAAATAACTATTGGCCGAATTTTTTTTATAGAGTAAGATTGCTTATGTCTAAATCTAATTGTCTTTGATTACTTGAGTATATATAATATTTGACAGATATGTTAGAGTCGGATCTTTGGGGCAGGACTCTGCAATAATAACCAATATATATTGCAAATAATAACTAAAAAAGACTAAGAACTCAATAGTGATATCAGTACAAGTTAAACTGAGATTCCTCTCTTTCTCTCAGCATAGATTTGACATTAGAAAGAGGGAGATAGCATTGTTTAAGTAAACACCACTTAAACAACATTTGTAGCTTAGCCTTATGTGGACTTATTGATAAGTATATTATATTTTATTAGCATTAAAAAATTTATAAACAAGCCATAATTGCCGAGTGGTTAAATAATGTGATTTTTTATTAAAAAAAAAACCAAAAAAAAAAGAAACAAAACTTTTTTTTGCCTAAAAAATAATTATATATCAGTAAATGACAAAAAAATCATTTAAAAAGTATAAATCTTAAACAATAGGAAAAGTTAACAAGATTGACTTAATGGTAATTCAAATTAACAAAGAGGGTAACCAAAGAGTGTCGGTTAAAGCTGTGTACAACTGAGTTCTCATGTGATTAACATGTGTATATATCATGTCAAGCTCAGTAAAGGAAATTGTGAGGAAACTGTCATGTGTATCAAAGCAGTCACATATGTATTCAGCTGTGTAGTGGAATGAACTCAACACAATTTCCATACCAGATAAAAGATCGTCGAACCCCTACCGCCCATGAATTTACAGTGTCTTTAATATTTTATATATTTACATATTATTTTGATAATTATATATATCAATTTGATAAAAGTACGTAAATATTTAGTAGTTCCTTTACACGGGAAAAAAACAATAGGTATAATTACTGGCAGTTTAAAATTGGAATATTTCTTATGCCTATTAGGTTATAGACATTTTTGATACAATTTATTTTGAATTTGGAAACGTAAAGTATAGAGTTCAAATTCCACTAAAACGAGGAAATTAAATTTCGAACAATAAGGATATTCCAGACTCAACGTAACTTATTATTTCCTTAAGCATTATATACTTACTGGACAAACGACCCCATGGAGCTTGAATAAACCATTCTTTTTCTAAAAGTGTCATTTTTAACTTATTAAATTTGCTTATAAAATATGTATATCACAGAATAACTTCGTAAAGAATCAACATAATCTTTATCACATCAAGATATTACTATTATTAGCTTATCACAAAACTTTGATATATCCATACATTCAGAATATGAAAAAATCTGTATAGCATACAGAAAAAATATAATATCAAAAGAGTATTATCTATATTTTATAGTACAAATATATTAAATATTTATTTATTCAATTTTTTTATCACAATATGACATACTATGTCATAGTTTATGTGTTGCCAAGTGCTCATTCTAATTCAACGTCAATCGTATTTATTGATATTGAAGTACTTTACTCCTAAAACATCACACATACATAAATGTTTTATTTAAAATAATAACGCACATTATTTTTATTAACCAATGTTATTTGTGTTTTTCATCAACCTCAGCATTATATGTTAACTATTTATAAATATATGGTTAAGCTGTTATTTATTATTTTGTAAAAATTGATAGAAAATGAGTTTTTTTTGTTTTTTTTTTTACTTTGGGAAGTGGACTCGCAATTGGGCCACTTGATGGTGAGTAGTCACCACTGTCCATAGACTTTTAGCATTTTAACCATTCTTTACATCGCTCATTCGCCAACAACCTAGTTATCCATTCGTTTTATTCCTTGTGGCTGTAGTTACATTAACTCACTCACCCTTCAAACCTGTTTATATTTCTTATAATGATAATGTCTACGAGCGTTGGTGACGAGAGATTATTAGGTGGCCTGTGTGCCACTCTGCAAACCTATGAACAATAAAATAAAACAATATATAAATCTCTCCATTTCCGGAAGTTTAGTTGCGTTTTTTTAATAAAAACCCTCATTCTAAAATAAGTCAATTTACGTTTTGAGCCACGAGTACCACTATGTACGATGTACTCCAATATTAAAATTAATTAATTTACATAATTATCATTATTCAACTAACTATAATATAAACTGAACTAAAAACTTTGAACGATAATAAACTGTTCAATGTTGACGTTAGCATCGAAAGTGTAAATATTGTTCGTTAATTTTTAATTTTTATTTTATTTATCCAATAAATTGTTTCAATTTTCTTTTTGTTTGTCCAATGTCAAGAAAAATATTACAAAATTACTATTACAGAATTGAATTAACAACGAGGTAAGTAACAACTACACAACTAATAAATTACTTTAAAAAAGAGCATGTATAAATGTAGACACGTGTAGCTTAGCATACAGTTTAAATAGTAATCAAAATGTTTTTATTTCTTTTCGTATAAATTCTACATTGTCTTTTTCTTCTGTTTATTGGTGTTCATTAATTTGAAAAATTTAAAAGGTAAATTTATATTTAATGCTTTTCTATAATTTTCCATTTATAACGCAAAGTTTATCTAAATCTTTTTTTTTTTAATTCGTTGTCGCCATTAACTATTAACCTATTAGAATGATAGAAGGTAGGGAATTAGGTTTTTGGGAAACAACATAAAAAAAAAACACTAATAATAAAAAGGTTTATTAATAAATGTATTACATCTAAAATTCAACATTCTTTTTAATTTGAATAATTTCAAACAACTTTTAAAAAGAAATAATGTCAAAAAGTGCCACTTTAAAGTTCCAAAAAACTTTATGTTACCTACTGATTATTTTATTTATAAATTGAATGATTTGAAGGTTACGCTATGCAGTTACCAAGCAGGAAAAACAATGAAAACTCACATTAATTTTTTGTGGAACTAAAACTACTAATTGTCTTTATCTTTGCTCTAAAATACCTATAGTTATATAATTTAACATATATACGACCTTATGCAATAACATTTACGATTATTTAAGTCTTTTGAGACGTTAAAATTGAGTTTATCTTCTGAGATTTACTGCGAATTTAATTCGGATTTGGAGACTTTATTAATTCCTCAAAAGAAATACATATATTTCACTTACTGAGAAACTATATAAAATAAAACAATTATAAAAGAAGCGTACAGAGATAACAAAGTAAAGATAAAATAAAATATCACACAAAAGAGGGTAGACAGATCTTACATTAAAATATAAACACCGTATACATGCATGTTACAATTATTAACTTCATAGATTAATAAGTACCAGAAGTGGCATTGATGGATATTGTTGATATGGAAGTTAAGTTTATAATGTTAAATAAATTACCTAAGCCGGTATATATGTGTGTATATCTATAAATGTTAGTAGGTTTTGTAGTGTAAGTGCATGAAATTATTAATATTATTATTTTTTATTCTATTTAACTTTTTTAATATTTTTTATTTTTAGTTTTTTTTTTTTTTATTATTTTTTTTTTTTTTTTTATTATGTTTTTAAAAAGTAAATTTAAATTAAATTTTGGTGTAAATAAGTTATATTTTTTGTTTTAAGATATGACATTTGAGTAGTTTTTTGAAACTTAATATTGATTTAGTCTCCTTTATTTCCTTTGGTAAAGAGTTATATAGCTGAGCACCATCATATTCAATGTTCTTTTTACCGTAATTTGTTCTAGATGGGCGTAATATTAAATTGTTAGCATTTCGTAATTTAATTTTTTGCACTTGTAATTTTTTAGTAAATGTTATCTTAGTATGTATGTCCCGGTTTAAAATTTTTCGTACTAATATACATGTATAATATTTGTATGTTTGTTTTATATTCATAATTTTTGTGTCCGTGTAAATCTTTTGTGTTGCTGTCCGAAAACGATAGTTAAATAATATTTTAATTAATTTATTTTGAGATTTTTGTATTATATTTAAGTTTGAATTAGCTGCCGTTCCCCAAATTTCTATCAAATAGTCAATATGCGGCTTGATTAGGGAATTGTAAATGATATATCTTACTTTTCGCGGTAAACATTTCGTTATACTTCGGATAGCTCCTGCGAGGGAGATTAATTTTGACTTAATTTTTTGCAAGTGTGGTTTCCAATTCAGGTGATTATCTAAAGTTAGACCCAAATATTTTTCATGCGTTTTTCTCTCAATAATTTCATCGTTTATCATGAGTTGAAAGTTACTGTCAATATTTTTGTTTTTCGCGGAAAATATAACATATTTTGTTTTTGAGATATTAATTGTTAGTAAATTGTTTAGAAACCAGTCACTTAGAGTATTTAAATCATTTCTTACTTTAGGCAAAATAGCGTTAATAGAGTTGCCAAAATAAAAAAGGCTTGTATCATCTGCATATAGAGATATGTCCCCATAAAGACCAATTTGGGAAATATCATTTATGTATATTAGGAACAACAATGGGCCCAGAATTGATCCTTGGGGGACGCCATATCGAATAGATTTAGTGGAACTTTGGTGTTGCCCTATTTTAACAATCTGTTTACGGTTATGTAAGTAAGATTTTAATATTTTAAACGCGTTCCCCGTCACACCAATATTAGAAATTTTTCTCAATAGTATTTCATGACTGACCGTATCAAATGCCTTAGTTAAATCGACGAATATACCCAAACCTATTTGCTTAATTCCCTGTGAGAAGTTGAAAACAATAATTATATTTTTTGATTTCCATTTGATTGTGCTCAGTTTGTACTGGATTGTACCGTATTTAAATTCATTTATACGTCAAAGGGATGAGAGATATGGGGGTGCGAAATTATAGTCACCAAAGGGTAAATTTAATGAACTATTTTGTCTTTCCCTGTTTATATAATTATATTATGTATAGATAGATATTAAATATTATCGTGATAACACAGACGATGCGTAAGTTTGATAGATAAGGTTTGTATATTGCATAAGATTAGCGAGTTTCGTCGTACCCGTAGATTGTTTTACTTGTTTGTTACAGAATAAGTTTATATTACGTGTTTAATAACGTATTAGATATATGAGATACAGTGTACCTACGCGTGTCTTTATTCAGGTAAATTATTATTACTTAGGTTGGGTTTTATTAAGATTATTATTATATCAGTGAGATGTACCTCCTTATTTCATTTTAAAGGGGATATTAATGACATGTTTATACGTTGTAATTTACCATAACATCTATGTCATTGAACTTTGACATCTTGAGAAATGGACAAAAAATTAATATAGATTAATAAAGTTTAGAGATGAATATCACAGTTTTATCATTGTGGTAATGTTGTCATTAAAAAAATATATATGTAAAATATTAAATATACAAAAAGGGAGTCGTTAAAGATGAATGGAAAATAAAGATAGGATTTGAATATTTAAAAGAATGCTTATGTTAAGATTAGA
Organism: Vanessa atalanta; assembly: GCF_905147765.1. Classification (NCBI taxonomy): domain Eukaryota; kingdom Metazoa; phylum Arthropoda; class Insecta; order Lepidoptera; family Nymphalidae; genus Vanessa; species Vanessa atalanta. Next base: position 2,054,480 of record NC_061898.1, on the reverse strand, counting down.
ATAAAAACGGCGTGACTACGTTTTTCAGGCTTATTATAGAAAACATCGGGTTGACAATTACAATCTTGTGAAGTCTGTAGTACATATGAAAATTTATTATACTAATTAAAAACTAACGCTGCCTCTAAAATTACCGGCTATGAAAAGCCCAGTTACGTTTATAGTAATCCACTAAAACCAACCACCAAACAACAGATACAAATGAATGCTCATAATTTTAAATCTTACCAAACATAGCTTTAAAATTATCTAGTACTTTAAAACTAAAAAAACTTAATCAAGTTCTATTTACAGGGCAATGTCAACTTTAAAATCAACTGAGAAAGAAATAACAATAAGAGCTCCATGGGGAAATATAAAAGGTACCAATTAAACTTTAATATTGGGTAACAGAACTGAACTAGCTTTTGAAGTATATTTTAACTTTTCAAAAGTCTACTTTTGAAAAGTTAAAATATACTTAAATATTCTGATTTTTAGTCGTAAAAGCACATTATTGATTTATTATATTAAAATTAGTTTTTGAATCTATATATCATGAACTACAACATGAGCCGCCATGGTGTGACGTCATATAGGCAAAAACTGTCAGTTCAATGTAAACAGCTAGGTACATATCTATCAACTTTCTTAATAATTATATGTTTTGTTACCATCAATTTTATTTATACAAATACAAGAAAAAGTATTATTAGATTTGAATTAGGGGGTTTTTACTAAATGCAATCGAACTTTAGTGGACAATGTTCTCGTTTTGCGAGTCCCAACCAAACATTCCTTATTTTAATATGGACTGTCACTTTGATAAACAACTTTTTAGGAGTTTTAATGCTAATGTTTGTACAACAAGATACTACGTACCAACGATAGCGATTGTAATTCATTATTTTTAAAATGACTGACAGTGTTCTTGCGGTAATAAAAAGGTTTAAAATTTAATTTAATGACAAGAAAGCGTGTTTATTTTGTCGAAATATAATTTTTGTGGCTTTTTATTAGGAAAATCAATATTTTGTAGTACTTTTTCAAACAAAGTAGAATGAAGCTTACTATCCACAGGTTTATTTATATTTTTGTATTTTCTTTTAAGTTGAATACGGTCATTCGGAGTAGTGTCGCCTCACAATTGGTTACGTCGTCAAATACTCCATTTGTTTATTGTACAATAAAATATAATATATACGTCTGTTTCGGACTCATTGTTCAATTGTCAAATATTACATTGTATAAATGAGAAAATCGTTTTTACATGTGCAGATTTTTATCCGACACATTTCACGTGCAATGCGCCTTGTGTCGAATAAAAATCTTCCACATGCGTATCCCCCCAATGCGCATCGTGGCTAAGTGGTAGAATAAGCCCCAAAATCTTTTCCTCAATCAGGAGATGTGGATTTAGCCCAGCCAGAGGGCATTAACAGATTGATGCTCTTTTATTATTTTCAGGTATAACGTGGGGTGACTCCAAGAACCAACCAGTCTTATTGAGCCCTGGTCGTCTCGTACCCTGTTCTGGATTCCGTCCTCTTATTCTCAAGTTGCCAACCAATTTTTTCTACGTCAGTATTGATTTACCAGGAAACGGGTATTCCGATCAACTCCCCAAAGGAGTACGTTTCACAATTTGGGATCTAGTGCCAACTTTACAGAATGTCGCTGAACATTTTAAATGGGAACATTTCATTTACATTGCTCACTCCCTTGGAACAGCTGTAGGTAATTATATTTATTTCATACTTTTGATTGTAGCTTAAAGTTTTATGCTTATGAGTAGCTGGGTTCAAAGCTAGGATTGAGCCAGTCAAAGTGTCGTAAGTGGGTGTCTTTGCCAATAAATAATCAGAAGTACCATAGAATATTAAGTAAGTCTCCAAAGGCCCATAAAGCTATTTCTAGCCTAGACTCTGCGCCGGAACATTAATCGGTCGACTCTATTTGATGAAGTCTTCGTTGGGAATTACCGTTGTAGCCGAAATCAGACATCACCAATTTGTCTTGAATACAAAATTGTTATGTTAAACAATATCCATTCCAGGTAAATACTTCAATATGGCGTACCCGGGTATGATGACGAAAGTAGTAGACATAGATCCTGTACCTGCGTATCACACGATCTTACCAGAAGAAATATCGAGCTGGTACAAGGAGATATACGGGAGTCATTACCAAGATAAGTCGTATAAAAAACATACCAGTGGCAAGGAATCCGCGCCAAAGTATCGTTATCAACAGGTATTTAAAATTAATTATTTATATATATTTTAAAAATTAATTAATTATTTCATTTAGTATCATTAGAACGGTATAAGCCGTGTGTGTAGGTACCACCCATTAATTATATCTAACGCCAAATAGTAATACTTATTATTGCTGTGTTCCGGTTTCAACGGTGTTCAAGTGAAATTGGGGCACTGGGCCCCCGCCACCTATAGGCCGGTAGAAGCCTGTACATTAAAAATACAACTGAATCTTTTCGACCGTTTATTGCAGATTAAGGAAATGATAATGAAAGCTCAACAACTGTCTGAAGAGGCAGCTGATCAAGTTTTAGATAGATACATAGAACCGGCAGGAGATGGACTGTTCAGGTAAAACTTACCATTTTTTTTTTTGTGATAGGACGTCTAGCGTAAGTTATTACACATATATATTTGTGTTCCGGTAAAGTGCTAGTGTGTGATCCAGTGTAATCACAGACGTAAACACCATAGACTCTAATTTTTAATCGTTAAAAAATTCATACAATGCCAATAGACGTGACCATTTACTATCCTTTTATTTAATTCGCTTTTCTATACAAATAGTCTATGATATTAATTTAATCAATATCTTTATAATAAATTTATTTTGTTTTTCAGATTCTCGTACGACCAACGCATGAAAAGTACATTCAAATTACCTTTCCAACCTCAACATTTAAAGGAAATGTATACAGCACTTAAAACACCAACACTGGCTATAATAGCAAAAGGTTCCATAGACAAAGGATCGTACAGCCGTGTACCCTTCGTGATGGATGAGTACGCTTGGCCGCATGGCAACTACAGATACAAAATTGTTAATGGCGGACATGACGTTCATCTTGAAAACCCGGATTGCATGGCGGATGACATTTCAAAATTCTTATTGGAAGATATGAAAGCTAAATTGTGAAATGTCGAATAATTAATAATTTAGTGTCAGTTCAATATTAATCAGTTTATTAAATAAAGGTTAATTTCATTGATCGGCAATAAAACATCAAACTGTAATATATTTATAATAAAAACAAATCAATAAATTAAAAAGAGTATTTTATATATATGTTAATAAAACAAGTTTTTTTTTAAATCTATACCTATGTAAAAGCGAAATATGTGCCACTTACGGATTAATCACGAAATCTCAGAAACGATAACACATAAAAATTAAAAACTTGAAATTTGGCAGGTACGTTCCTTTTAGAGCTTACCTATTATATACATTCGCTAAGTATTTACGAAACTCCATCCTCAAGGGGACAGAAGGGAGGTTAGAAGTTTGTGTTTTATTTTGAATTTCGTGTGTATAAAGCCGCAGGTTCAGCTAGTAAAATATATTTTTCTTATTAACCCTAAGTCGTAACTAAAAATTTCAATTGGAACTTGAGTTATTTTGTTATTTTGTCACGTGTTGTAACTTATTAGCGGATCGTCATGAAATTTAACTTTTGATTTTGGGTTCAAAGCCAGGCAAGCACCACTGAATTTTCATGTGCTTAATTTGTGTTTATAATTCATCTCGTGCTCGACGGTGAAGGCAAACATCGTGAGGAAACCTGCATGTGGCTAACTTCAACGAAACTTTGCCACATGTGTATTCCACCAACCCGCAATAGAGCAGTGTGGTGGAATATGCTCCAAGCCTTCTCCTCAAAGGGAGAGGAGGCCATAGCCCAGCAGTGGGAAATTCACAGAATGTAATGTATGTAAATAATAATTATTAACGTGATAATGTTTATCAGAGCCACTGGTGGTTTAGAATGAAGCACCTCACACATAGGGATTTACTATGTCGATGTCTTTTGGCAATTAACGTCTCGTCCCTTTACCCTTTTCTAACTTCCTGAAATATATTTTATCGGCGTAATTTTATTAAAAATTACGATGTGCTTTTACCATATTTCGATTATATGCCCTCACTCAGTTCAAATAAGAGATATATTTAGTGCATTGTTATCACTATTTCTTTTATAAGTCTTGTTAAACTATTTAAGAATCAAAGACAATGAGATTTATACATAGACAATATTCCTTTCTTTTACTAATCTCTCTACATAGTATAAAACAAAATCTTTACTCGGCGTATCTTTAAACCTACACAACAGCTTAAAATTCGGTTCTAATAACAGAGCGATTCAAGAAGAATATTTATACGTAATATAGATGTATATAATAGAGAAAAGCAGAGAAAGAAAGAAGAGAAAGCAAGAAGCCTAGGCGGTACAAGGAATTTTCTTTTTAAATTGTTTCTTTATATTAAAAATTGTACGTAGATCCTTATTGTGCCCGTGTTAAAAAAAAAAAAACACAAGTCAATTTAAACATTTTAATAAAATATATCACATTTTTCTTTCACCTGACAAATCACCATAACAATAATATTAAGAAAAAATCAAGAATATAATATTTACATAGAGCTAGACATCGACAATAAAATAACACTACAATTAAATTAAAAAAAAAAATCCTTTCGCTATTCCGATGGAGTGAGGAGGGGGTGTTGGTTCGGTATAGTTCTTCATAACTAAGATTTGCAACTTTACAAATAAACGATTAAATATGAAGTAATTGATTGTAAGTTGCGATACGGGTAACGGATGGACAGTAATATATTTTTAGGTATAGGAATGAAGGAGCACTGAGACTGCACGCGATTGGTCCGTCAGTCGATGCTTGTCGTCTATTGGACAATCACTTGTCATTCTTATACAGTCATTTGGCTGAAAGTATACAAATCCTGTGTGCGAACTTGCTACTGACCATCTGTGCTCAAGAAGGCGATTGCACAGCTAGTAAGCCTTGTGATTGTGTCAAAAGGAGGACATAATTGTAATGACTCTTCAGACATCTTTAAACATCAATGACTTTTAAAGTGATTAATGCTAGTTAAAAAAAATAAGGTCAATGAACTCTCATTTACTCGAAGGTTAAACAAAATTAATACCACTATGTCACAATGTTTTATTAATCTAGAGATGATATACTACGATAAGAATTGTATATTTATGGAGTAATAAATGTATTTGTCGAGGCTTCACTGATATGATACGATTTTTAAGCTCGAGACATTTTGAAGGTACTGAATTTTGACATATCTACAAGTTTTACGCATTTTCCAGAAATCCTTGATTTTTATACGGTTACATGTTATGTTTGTTTGCGTCTATGTGGGTATGTGCGTGTATTTGTTGGTAACGTTATAAGTCCCGCTTACGGCAAGAAGAAAGATTAAATTTTCCATGTAATGCATATCATTGGTTTCATACGGGGAACAGTATTTTATTTATGTATTACGGGAAAACTGGCCAACAGCTCGAGGTAAATCACTATCGTTTTTTTCATCGCACAAGGATATTTGAAACCTTCCGATGTTACAAACGTCCATGGACGATGAAAAATCACGCTGTTGTGGATGTCTGATGATGAAATTCATCTGCCGGGATTAATCCAGATCCAAAGTCACTATGCAAAGCTGAAGCATCAAGCCTGTGGTAAACAGCTTGATCTTCCGCAATGTGAGGTGTTCTATGTTGGTCGAATAGAGGACCGTTTGGTTTTATTTTCCAATTTAATATAAACGCCAAATACTCCGATACAAGTGGCAGTCAGTTTTCAAAATGACTTGTCTTTCTAGAATTGAATTGGACCAATTTTTCTTGACTTTGGTTAGAGAGTCTATTCTAATTCAGACAAAAGTTTGTTTCGGTTCCGACAAATGTTGGTGCGGCTGAAGTATAAGGCGTCTGCAGTGCTAATATGCAACAAGTCATTAATGTACAGAAGAGATAAATTAATATTAGCCTTGGGTCGTCAACGACTTCGAATCTTAGGGTGAAGTACTTTGTGCCATAACGGACCAATGTCCAAATTATGTGGTAATGGACTCATCTCATTGGACTTGGACTCATCTCATCTGTGTCAGGTAAACTAGAAGATCACCAACTGAGCGATCCCGAAACCGTTTTGCCGGTCGCAACTCAGCTGGTGCTCCATTAGGTACCGCAGGAGCTGGCAGTTAATAATGGACTCAATTATCTTGGAGAACAAGGTGACGACTATAGGCCTATAAATAGACGGGTATGACTTGTCTTTATTAGTAATCGGGTGCACCAAAGCAGTCTTCAAGGAGTTCGGAACGACGCCTAGGATGCGTAGGATTGCCAGAAAAGATGCGTTAAAACCGTTAAAACCAGTACTAACTCTGGATCACGAGACCGTAGAATGATTGGAGAGATGTCATCAGGACGAACTGCACTTTGCCGAAATTACACCTCGGCATCGTAGGATACCATACCATGGTTTATATCTTATCAATCACCCGGGATTGTAGGTGATGACTTTCCTATGTCATCAAGAATCGCGTTGGGACGCCAAAAGAGAGCCTAAAAGATCACCTGTCGCCTTCGCGGTACGGGCTCACGAAATTGAGTCCCTATGCAAAGATAGAAAGAAAGCTAATAGAAATTCTCTGTTGCATACTTAGCGAGAGACCAGAACGCACCTGTTCTTGGAGGGGGACGTAGCAATTTCGCACCTATTCTGCTAATGTGCTTCGACTTCACTTTAGCAGTATGTTTTTGAAAGACTTAAGTGGCAGAGTTAATACTCTTCGTGATGTAAATACCAGGAGACGCCGTTCCGTCAGTCCAGGCTCGGTAGCGTTCCTGCTTTCGACGTGGCGCCGTTTGCAGAAGCGACCAAGCCAAGGTAAGGATTTGCCACCGACAGGCTTTTTAGAATACAGAATGAAACTCAATACCCTGAAGAACCACATCAGCGTCAGTCTGCAACAACGTCTGAATAGAGAGCGAGAACCAAATCCGTAAAAATCCAAAACATTCAAAGGACGGCATCCCATCCCAATGCGCTGACCTGTAGTCGAGGACAACGATCGAGAGAGTACTAATACGGGTTTCAGGTTTGTTTTCTTTAGCGAAATCTCATCTTGAGATCTGCTTCATCAGAATATTGCCGAATATGTTTATTCTGGAAATTCACATAGTCCAATGTCTCGTCATTGGTTAAGCGGGCCCGGTACTGATTTGCCAGTTCCCTGATGTTTAGATCTTTGTTTGTTTGGACCAAACTCCAGATTAGTTTTATGTAAACCAAATCTGCGCCATTATTTTTGGGGATCCAGGGTGTGTTGGGTCTCCGAGACTCACACATGTCGAGCGATAAAGTCTAAGCTGCAACTTTACACCGGATTCTAGTGCCACTGCTTCCGCGGACATGCTGACCAATTCTACTGCGACCCGAAGGTATGCAGCGTGGCACTACCACAATAGATAAGTACCAACTACTCCGAAAACAGATTTTTTAATTTACTTAAAATGGATTGCTGTTAATCTTGTATTGTGCGACGAATCAGACTGTATGAAATACGGAGTAGTAATGTCATTTAACTTGCGGACAAAACAAATATGCAAATATTTACATTATATTTTAGTGTTTATTGTACTGTATCTGTATTGTACGGTATATTTATTATATAGTACTATGTTAATCAGCGAAACACCAAACTGAAAAAGTAAATATAGTACAACATGTAGAACGTATAATGTACCAAACTCCTAGGGAACAGAAAAGGAAACCGAAATCAAATAGAATCAAGGATTTCCGAGACTCAGACACTTTATTTCATATAATCTGAACTGAACCGCCCTGCCTCAGCTCAATACATCGACTAACGCTGATATTCAGACATGACCCTTGTTGAAGTCACGAGAATCATTAGCAAGTTCACAACATAAAACCAAGTGCCCCCGCTATTTGTCAGTCAGACTATCTATCTGAACGCGATAAATTCGAAAAGTACCAGATTTTCATATCTAATGGAGGAGGGAGTGATTCATGAGGAAGGTTTATAATTCATAAGGGTTTTGTGTGAGTGGAAATATAACAATGATCGTTGATGAAGAAAATTTGCCGACTATAAAATAAAGCCCCATTTGCATGCGAAAGCGGGACGACGCTATATCAATTATAATTTGCTTTTCACTTCGTCTCTTTCTAAAAACCGACGCACATGATCACTTACGCGCTCTGGATGCACGAAATGTACGTCATGAGTGCCTTCTACATTCAAAATTGTGAAGTTTTTAACATCTCTATCCAATTTCGATATTAGTTCATCCACAATGACTTTTTCCTTTGAGTGATAGCCAGCAAAGCTTCGACTAGCGACGATGTATAAGATCGGTGGACAATTCTTTGAGAACAATTTATAACAATAGTCCGATGAATAGTTCATCGGTGCTAAAATTTTCATCCGTTTGTCCCATAGTAATCTGGAAACAAAGATTTAGAGATCACAATCATTCTTCAAATCTAGGAGGTAGCAAGGTTTTTTAAAGCGTGTTTATAATTCCATGAAAATCTTTGCAGTGACAATATCTCTAATCTTTGGAGTGATAAGTTTGTAGCGTCAATTGGGCAATGGTTCAAGGGCCGCCTAGTGATGTAAAAAGTCTTAGGTTACTATTATTATTAATATAAAAAAATCTTCTAAAAGTAAAGTATCCAAATAATGTCTCACTGATCAGTCAAGGCAAAGCATGGTCGAATAATCTCCAAGCCATTTTTGTCCTCAAGATTAGCAACCTGTAAATTTCCTACTGCTGGTCTAAGGCCTCCTCTCCCTTTGGGAATATTTGGAGCATATTCAACCACGATGCTCCAATGCGGATTGGTGGAATACAAATGTGGTAGAATTTCGTTGAAATTAGACACATGCAGTTTTCCTCAAGATGTTTTCCTTCACCCCCGCGCTCGAGATGAATTATAAACACAAATTAAGCACATGAATATTCAGTGGTGCTTGCCTGGGATCGAACTCAAAATCATTGGTTAAGATGCACGCGTTCTAACCACTAGTCAGTGGATTATACTTTTAAACATTTTTGTTGATGTCGTCTTGCCCGTTTTTTGTCAAAGCGGCTAATCTCAAAGGAGTCAAAGCAGGAAAAATTATTGTGCACAATTATGTGCGCAAACATTAGTGCACTCTCTATTCTCGTAATCAAATGGAACGGCAAATGCAACACGACCGGAAGGAGTTCAGGACCAACAACCTAACATCCTTTTCGAGACACGTGAGTGTAGACTTCCAACTTCTAGACTTCACTGTTGCTGAGAATTTTTCGACAGAAAAACCCATTTTTTTATCGGCCAGACATGGGGTTTGGACCCAGAACCTCTAGATCTTTGGCCTTACTGATATAATATATTGGTATGATATATTGCTTGATAGCAACACAGCAAACGAGACAGTCACCTTTAACATTTTACTACTCACTAGTAAAAAAAAAATGGTACGGCAGACAAACAATATTGGTACAATAAATTACTTACTTATATTGACCCTCTCCAATCTTCTTCAGATTCCTTGAGAGTATAATTTCAGCCTGTTCCTCCGTCATCCCCCGAGCCCTCATTACAGCTTTCAAGGCCCCAGACTTGGTGTACACACGGTCATCACTGTTATATTTCGCATAGTTGGTATAGAAATCATCGTAGACCGAATAGAATTCTGTAAAGTCTTCTATGACCAAGTAGTATAGAGCCGGGTCGGTGTCGAGAAGGATCATTTTCGTTATATTTCCTGGATATATGGCGTTATAGAACAATCCTGAAATTACATAAATGATCATGTTCTTCTGACTAATGGCGACACGACATTTACCACTGGATATATATTTTTTTACGTGGTCGGTTGGGCAAATAGGCTACATTGGTCTAAATGAAGATGTTGGCTCCATAAGACATATTAAACATTCCATATATTATCAACGTGCCACCAACCTTGGGGGCTAAAATGGAATGTTCTTTGTGCCTGGAGTTGCACTGATTCGACCCTTCAAACCGAAAAACAATACTAATTTCTTCTAGGCAGTATATGTGATGAATGAATGGTGCCTACCCAGATGGGCTTGCCAAAGTGCCAAGTATATTTTATAGCATACAATATTGTATATGTGTGGTGACCTCTTACCATCATGTGGTCCATTACCCTACCAAAATAAAATAAAAAAGAATTATACCTTGTCCAGCGCCCATGGAATGTCCAATATATGTAAACTTAGTCCATCCCAAGTGTCTAACTATTTTATCAATGACAAAAATACCTAAAGATCTTGACAATGGCATTCCTGAAAATTCATTAAAAAAAAACTATTTGTTTTTTTTTAAATAATATATAGGATAGAATTTGTTGTCTGTTGCAATAGCAAATGGAGTATAAGTAAACAAACCTCAGATTTACATATTCACTAAAAACATTTTTTAATAAATATATATCACACTCTTATTGAAATACCAACTGAAATCCAAATCAACTAACTAACTTTTGGTAATTTATGTCATATTTTTTAGTGTAAATATCATATCTTTGAAATTGCTATTGATTTGTAACTACAGATTTTAAGACAAAATTAAAACCACACATTGTCTTAAACATATAACCTTTTAGTTGTAATAAATATAATCAAGGTATTTTCGTTCATTGATACAACAAAAGGTTTAATCTAATCTTTCAGAATTGAGCCATTATATTACATTAAACATTTTTATTCAAATTCTGAGCTCCGTTGATGTTTCATTAAGAGTGTGATTCTACACACTATTATTCCTTTTGACTACTTATATCCAATTTAACTTTACTTCTATTCAGCATCATTTTAATAATCTTTAATCCTGCCATAGTCATTGCCTTAAATAGCTTGCACAGAGTTACATATATACGCCAATTCAAATGGAGTAGCTTGGTGGAATGAGCTCCTTCTTAAGGTCTTAAGGTGAGGGGGGTTTTAGTCGGCAACACCAGCATATACAGGTTTTTAATTGCTACTGTATATATTATCCCACAAACCTATTGTTTGTAAGTGTACTATGATAATAACAGGCAGGTAATCTTGTCTATGAGATCGTGGTTTATTTTGTGAGGCCCTTTTGGACTAATAGTGATAAAAAATAACATTGAATTATTGAAACCTATGGGCCATGTGTCTGATCTTCCATGTCCAGGCATATCGAATGCAACATAGTAATAGTCATCAGACAGCAGTTCCAGTAACGGCAGAAATGTAGCCGCGCTATCTTGGCGTCCATGCACTAATAGCACCGGTTGGCCTCTCGGATTTCCCCAGGATATTACTGGAAATATGTTAGCGTGCTATATTATGAATGTTTATGTATGTATAATAACAGTTCTTTGTACTTTGCTATGCATTGTTTCTTTTTTAATATAATTTTTTAAGATTATCCACGTGCTATGTTTTAAAACACAATTATGAATTGTATCTACTAACATTTTGTATTCTATAAGTGAATTATTATTCTTATTGAGAAATAAAGATTTTTAACCAGAAAAGTGTGTATATCAGTTATTGTAAATGATACATTTTAAAGCTTGTTATAATAAATATAAATTCAAAAAGAGAACCTATGTATATAAAAAAAAAAAAAATTTTTTTTCGTAACTTCATAGAGAGCATTTTAGCGTAGACGTGAGTAATTAAGAATTTTAGATTTTGAAAATTTTATTGAAATATACTCTGGATTTAAAGAAGCACACTATATTCAAAAGATATTTATACAATTACAAGTGACAATAACGAAAAAAAACTTTTGATATTGTTAATTATTTATTAATTTAATTACTTACATGCAACTTTACCCCATTCAACTTCAACGAACCACTCATTTAAAACTTTCATTTTAATTCACTTGTTTTAATTTTTAATGATTTTAAAACGTAGCCTCATTTGTTTTTTTATAAATTACCCAGCTATTTTTGGATTTGTCTTATTTTTGATACTTATTATTATGATTAGAATATATGAAAATGAAATTTTTTGAAGATTCCTAACCTTCCCGACTCGTAATGTCAGATATAAATTGAAGTTCCTAACTTGTTACGTACTTGAATAATTGTTACGTACTGTTGTTAATTATTATCATACTAAAATATGTTTGAATTTTGACATCATTATAAAACTTGTACGAATGTTGCCTGAGTAAATTTCTACTGTGTCAATATTTTTATACCTTTAAATTATTTTAATTTTCTTAAGCAATGGTTTAGATTAGGTTTTCATTATTTACTATTATCGAATAAATAAAATTACAGCTATTTAATAGCAGTGTAAATTCAAAAATTTACCATATTACGAAGAACATAAATGCCCTCCTCATTCTTTAGTAAACAAATATCATATAGTATTGTTAGCCGATAGTTTTTACAATTAATAGCTAAATAGGCATAGCGTAAATAATCTCAGGCTAAATAAAAAATAAAAAAAGCAAAAATTGTTTGCGGGCTGTGGCATTTGCTGTTAAAAAATATACCGATGTTAATACTGCTCGCTTAACATATTTCAGTTATTTTCACAATATAATGTCTTACTTTAATATGCTTCGAGGTATCGCAGCCGCTATCCATACTATATTTCCCTCTAGGATTCTAGGAACTAAAGAATTATTGAGGCGTAAATTTAAAGAAATCAAGATATTTACTGTCGCTTATTAATATATGTTCTGCAATGTTATGTGTGTACGATAATATTGATGATTTTAAGAGAATAGGTTGCAAATGTTGCATGGGAATGAAACGATTCTTGCTATTTCTTTGTGATATTGAGTACTAGCCGACCCGGCGTACTTTGTTCCGCCGTAGAAGCAATAAATGAGCAGATTTTGGATTTAATTAAGCTTTTTTTTTTTCTTATTAAGATAATTTTATTGAAATACTGAAATCATTTTTAGCTAGATATTTTGGAGAATAGGCGGCACTCATGCATTAGGCACAAGAAAAAATAACGCCAATGAACCTCCATGTGACTAATTTCAATGAAATTCTGTCACATGTGTATCCATTAGAGCAGCGTGGTGTTCTCCTGAAATTGAGAGGCATTAGCCCAGCAATGGGATATTTTAAGTAGTTACTTTACTTTTTTATACCTTCGAATGTCAATGACTCGAAAGGTATACTTTTTTTAAACGGTCAATTGAGCCACCTTATGGTTCGTGGTCACCATCATTCATAGACATTTTAATCAGTCCTCCGATGCGCCACCATCCTTGGGACGGTGGCGCATATATGTCTTGTACCCGAAGATACACTGGCTCACTCGCCCTTTGAACTGGAACAAAACAATACTGTAAGTATTGCTGTTTGGCGATATAATATCTGATGAATGACGGTACCAAAACTAATACTTATTAAAGGTACAAAAACAAAACTCAAATAAAAATACATTTAATATTATAATTTAGCTAGGCGTTTCGTTTTAATATCACTATTTAAGAAATCATTAATTTTATCGACAAACGCTTCAGGTTTAGTGATGTGAATATCGTGTGTTCCTGAGACGTTGATAACGATAAAAACCGGTATCGATTCTTGTAATCTTTTCATTAAATGTTCGCCGCGCTCCTTTAACATTTCAATAGTTTCGTCAATAGACGCTACGATATTTAACATAGCTGGTGCATTAGTTGTGGCAATTTTAATAAGCATTTCTTCAGACATTGGTATTCCTACCACTTTTTTCATACGGGGCTCCCAGGATAATCTGTGAAGTTAATAGTTTTAATAAACATACAACACACGTCATTAAATGGAAAAACAGACCGGAAACTCACACATGAATAAAATGTGTATTTATTTTTTAAATATAAAAAATATCAATTCTACCAAAATAATATTATTTGGAAGTTAGAATTATTTTTGTTTAGTTTTGTAGTTATTACCGAAATCCTGTAAGATCTTTTGTAGTTCCATTTCTAAGGAAAAAAAATACCATGCTAACAATTTAATAAAATTTTGGGAATGATTAAATATATATATTTGTAAATATGGAGATGTTTTTCTTACCTCACTATTACATATCTCATATTATCTTTATTATATTATATTATGAATTATTGCTATGGTTTGCAAATCTAACCTAGCCCTCCTTGTATTCAAAAGCTGCTTACCTGTATTTACCATTACCAACAGGCACCAATGTTCTGGACAGCACAACGGCAGACTGTTCCTTACTTAGCTTCCTACTCCTTACTAGTAGGTTTATTGCTTGTTCGTATGAATATTCTTTACTGCGTTCAAGTTCCCATCTAAAAAATTGCTATTGGCTATTTACCGCGTTTAGATTCAGGGGTTGAGGGGCATTTGTTAGGTACCCTATGTAATTTCTTCTATCATACGATTTATATGATAGTGATTGGCTACTATGTGGGATTTACTGTGATTAGATTCATGGAATGGGTGGCAGTTGTTAGGTACCCTATGTAATTTCTTCTATCATACGATTTATATGATAGCGATTATTCTTTAAGATTAAAAAAAATTAAATGTTTATTAGTATGAACTCGGTGACTTGTCAATTTCTATACATACTGGCTTATCATTGGCCAGCATTTAAGACTATAGCTCAATCCCACCCGGATTGAATGTGTTACTTGCATTTTTTAATTTTATTATGTACAGATTAAAGAAAATAGTGCATTATATTTGAAACTAGTATTCAAATTGGTTTGTATTTAACAATTATTGTTGATAATTATCCAGGGATGGCTCCTAACTTCCTGGTGGGGTTGTACCCACCCTTGCCCCACTTGGCTATTGCTATAAACATACTTAATAATTTAAATTACCTTGAATAATTCTCATAATAATCATCATAAAAGTATTGATACCACAGATTAGGGCTGTAATCTGGGAAACAATTCATAGAGAGGGGTGGTGGGGGGTCCAGGTTCACCATTTTTGATATTCTGTTTGGATATATGTAATTGTAGAGAATTCCTGCAATGGACAAATGAAAGATTTTAATTTCTTTTCTTTTAAAAAAAATACAAAAGCGATGTGACGCAAATACCATCTGCCTCATAAATAACAAATCATGATGACCACAACTGCTTGGACATCAGTGATATAATCAAGAATCACAGTTATTACTCTAGTTGTTTTTTAGTTTTATAATTTAATCTAATTTGTTTCCAGTTATAGATATATATAATATATTTTTTAAGGAGACATAAGAATGCTCGCCTATAATAAATCCACTGGAATGTGCCATGTAGACAAATGCTTCCCATTTCAAATGCTGGATCACCAGGTGTATCGCCACCATATGGTGAGCTTGGGAGATGAGAGGACCCACCGGAAACGGGTCTGATTTGCCATGACCTGTAAAATGAAAGTCAAATTGTAAATAATACTTATTAAAAACTTCTGCTGACTTGCTGATAGTCATACTTTGACCAGAACTTCAAGTTCAAACAAAGAGGTTTTACTTTTAAATTTCTTTTTTTTTTCTATGACTTTGTCCTGTGTTACTTGACTAATCCCAAGAATATGCTTGTAATCATTTGACATTGTTAACTGTATTTTTTTTATTATGTTCCAATTTCAAACAACAAAAGTGTGTTGTATTACCTAAACAAATAATTAAAACATAATTATTTACTTTCATAAAAGGAATTAACATATTCATCCAACTTTTGACTTAAGATAAGAATAGTTTTGTTTCTAATTTTTATTTGAATAATATAGGTACATAGCTAAACAATTCAGGAGAAAAGAATACTTGAAAGGATTTATGAATCAATTAAACTGAAATTTTGCAAAACTTACACGTAAAACATACATACACTAGCGTGATTAAACTTAATTCGCCGTAGTTTATAAATAAAAAAAATATTAGTGTTTTTTTCTATCGTTAATACATATTTTTGAACTTACCAGGTAAGTCGATAGCTACGTAATAGTACTTATCAGGTAAATGCTGTACAATCGGTATGAAGGTTGCGGCAGTGTCCATATGACCATGGACCATCAACACAGGGAAATTTCCAGGATCGCCCCATGACACACCTCAACAATACAGACACAAATTCAGAAAATAAAATCACTTAAAAAAGAATCTTAATATCTACGTGATAAAATTAGTTAAAATCGTGTTAATGTTGCAGAAAATCACTTCGCAAAACACGCAATGAAACCGTGTCCCGTGAAACGCTCAACTTTTAAATATTGTGATATGTGTCAATTCAAAAGGGATAGATTAAACAAAAACACCGTATAATAACAAGCAAAACTTACAGGCGATTTTACCCCATATTGCTTCAACGGACCATTCTTCAGTTTTTTTCAACATCTTCGATGAATACTACTGTGTCTACTGAGATATCGGAAAATACAGTAAAAAATATGTAATTATAATTTATACCTAGAACTGTGTGCAAAGGTCATATTTTTATTATCAAGAATTATATAGCTGACGTTAGATTTTTGAATGAATGAAGTATTGATTGATTATTAAAATCAGTGTCTAAGTTCTTATCGTTACTGTAAATAAATATTTTATCTATATCTATTAGACAACAACGTCGCGAAAAAAAAAACTTCGGGCAGATGGTATTTGTGATGTATTACAAAGATGTATTTCTTGTAAACAAAATATTTTACCAATAAATAGTTACGAAGCCGGAGCGAGTAGCCAGTATAAAGATAAATTGCTATACAAGTATACAGTTTTGACGTTACTAACATAAATGTTTTGCAATCATTTTATTTTACCATAATGTACCAATGCTTTTAAAGGACCTATATTAATTTATCTGACAAAATGACGCTATGTAGTGTGTACGAGGTCCTAGACCGATTTAAGAGGACTACAAGAGCTAAGTGCCCTTGAGAATCGCACGCACACACTTACAAAATCGACAAAAACGGCAAGCCCGTGTACTAAGGGTTAAGCGAGGTAACGAGATTACGCCCAAATATTCTAATAGATGGCGCCAAACCGAGCGACGTAAGATCAATCATAAATCTCATAAAAAATAGATAGGACAACAGAATTATTTTTATTTCTTTCGATGTTAGTTAACAAATGATTATAAAATAAAACTGATTCAATTAAACTTACAATATTTTTATTTATATTTTGTATACAATAAAATAGACAGTTAGTTTTAACCTTTTTTTTCTATTATTTATATTATTATACCACAATTAGTTCTTATACTAAATATTGAAACATACCAATTTTTAACATTTTATAAAAGTTTAATGATCTATTTATATAATAAAATCGTAAGTGTTCGAAATCTGTAGTGTAGTGACCGTGGGGTAACATATAGCGTAGTATTTGTTCGTTTTATTAATATCGGTTCATAAAGAAAAAATATATATTCAATTTAAAAAAAAAATCTAAATATTTACTAGAAAAAAATGTTGTCAATTCGATTTGATTGAATCATTGATGAATGAAAGGTTAATCATAATAGGTTTAATCATAAATCTCATAAATATAGATAGGATATTAGAATTATTTGTATTGCTTTTGACTGTTATTCGAAAATGATTAAAAAATAAAACTGATTTAATTAAACTTAAAATATTTTTATTTATATTTAGTACTACAAAAAAAAAACATTTAGTGTTAATTTTTTTTTAAATTTTTTTATTTAATTTCACTTGTATGTATTAATGTTATTACATATGTCCTGGAATCTTGGAATAAATATTACACCCACTTTCAGCTGAAAGTTGGCACACATATTTAATTTCGATGACAATGCACGATTCATGAATTGCTGCTATATTCAATCCAATATGGCGGACGTTACAAAAAAATTTAAATTTATGAATTACGTACAAATGACACTTCTAAATATTCTAGTTCTCTGGTTCACAACAATTACATTTTTTTTGTTAAGACTTTACTTTTTTTTATTATTATTAAAATTAGTTCATACATAACTTTAATTCTTATTATAAACAATCGATAAAATTAAACTCTTACGCAATATAAATAGCTTCCGTGTTATTATTTTCGACTTTCTTTATTCTGTAAAAAAAAAATATATGTTAGTAATTACATTTTTATTAATTATAAAATTATGTATTTAAAAAATATGTATCTTAATATGTCATAGTAGTTATAATGAAAAAAAAATGCTTCGAGTTCATGGGGATCGAATGTAGTCACTTGATCCCCATGAAAGTCAATTGATGTTTTCCTTCCTTTGACCAAATTCTCTATCGTAATTATTAAGAATGGCTCGAAAAATCTGATTATATGCGAACTGATTGCACATTTTTCTAATAGATGTTTTCAATATTCATAATTTATAAAAAAAAAATATGTTTACTAATTAAATACTCTTACCTTTTAATATCGTTCATATGTATGTTCGGCGCTTGATTTATATAAACGTTTTTTAGTTTTCCTCACGCGTTTCACTTTATTTCCCATATTTACACAATTAAAATTTATAACAAATAATATAATAAAAAAACAAATGCCTAATTACTACTACACTATTTTAACTTAATATATTTATTTACAAGAAAGAATAAAATTATTATAAGAAAACATGAAACAATGAATTTACAATTAAAATTACAAAAAAATATCTCGTAACGTAATGAATGATGCGGCGAAAAGATCGACACGTCTATATAGCATGAGGCCTCGGCCGGCATTGTCTGTACACGGCGTTTACGCACACATGCGTACGCATTTTGTTCGAAAATAAGAATATCGGATTTAAATAAAATCTATTGATTTTACTAAAAAAGTGACACCCAGGTTAAATAGTATATTGCTTGTAGAATAATCTGACAAAAAACCAGAATTATGGAACGTATATAAGTATAGTTATTATTGATTAAAAGATCTTTTTAGAGGTAACTTTGTGATTTTTTTCTATCGTACCAAATTAATTACATCATGTTTTCAAAATAACAAATACTTAGCATGTATCCTGAAGATTATCATATATTTTTTTCATTTGGTTTACTGCATTGGATCATATACTTTTTTGCATTATAAAACTTGCATTTAGCTCATGTAGTCCCCTTAAGTCTCGAGTCACACAGTCGGTACTAAATAAATTTTATTGAACTGTAAACTCAAAATATGTATATGAATAAAAAAAAAACTGTACAACTAATTTATGGGTAAAAACCGTGTCAAATCACATTGAATTGTAATTTATTTTGTGTCAGAAATATTGATTTAAGATATTTTTTAATAGATTCTCTTAATATGAAACAAAATTTTTGTTTAAGTACCTAACTGAATTTTTTTTGCCACTATTGAATTTCTCGTCGTTTCTTCTGGGCAGAAACTTCTTTCCGAACCGGTGGTAATTTACAATTCAACACTGTAATACGAAAGTCCTTTCAAAAACATACTAGCGTAAAGTTTTATTTTTTAATATTACGACATAAACTTTTCATTTACACGCTTAGCACAGTGCGACGCCGGCACGGCTTTTAAAAATGAAGAATGGCCTAAATGTTTTCCTTATTCAGAATTCTGATGTGTAGGTACATATTACATAACAATTAATGTCACTTTGAGTGTATTGTTATTTGTTAACCCCTCTCCTTGAATGGCACATCATTCGAGACTGACGTTAAGTTCAGGGTCTGTTTTTATTAACAAGTTGAAAATGTTTGTTAAGTGTAAGTACATTAAGGAGTTCTATTAGGTACGTACATCACGATATTATCAGTAAGTGTGGAACTTCAGAAGGTTATGCTAGTACTGGATCTGATAATCTTATTATGTAGGTTTATATTTATAATTTAATAGTACTTGATCATTTTTTTGTTGCGGAGATATTTTAAAACTATGATATCTCCTAAGATATTTATTGAAATCAAATAATTTAAAGGGCAATTTTATAATTATTTTATTTATAAGTATAATCATTAAATTATGTTTATAAAACACCTTCGCAAATAATAATTAGTACTAACGTATCAACGTATTATGTAGTATTATAATTTTTTTTAAATCTAATCTAACCTAACCGCTATTGTCGCATTCGTAGATTTTTTTGGCTTCGGTGGCGTTAATACGTCAATACCAAAAAGGTTACCTGTCAAAAGAAGAAAAAGAAACTCACTCATTTTTCATCGATTCCGCTCTTATTAGCCGTAGCGTATATAGTCACGAATAAAATATGAATTAATCTCTAACATTGCAATATTTTTTATATCGGACCAGTAGTTTTAGAGATTATCGCGTTCTACCAAACAAACAAATTCAGCTGTATAATATTAGTAGGATTAATTAATTAATCTCTTATTAGTTTAAAAATAGGCCGTAATAAAATCGTTTCCTTTTTCCAAATAAAATTGAGAAGGGCTGTAATGTTTCGTACGTTACACTTGATAAGTCGCGAATCTTAACTACTCAACCGATCGTGTAGACTTTTTTGATTTTTGGGTCTATTACAAAATACGCGTCCCCTTTTCCTTGAAATTTCCTGTACTTATTTTGTTTTATTATAAGAATTTGCCATTTATTGAATGTCTCGTGAACAAGACATTCGTAGATAATGTCGAAATATCGAGCTCCACCAAATAAAAATAAAAAAGCATGGTAAATATCCCGTTTTAAATACTTATAGTAATAAAAATAACCATGTTAATTTAAAATCTTATTTTGGTTTATTGGTCGTGCTTAGCAAATGACCATGATCGTTTAAATGATGTATCAATTGAGGGTTGGGGTCACTTGACAGGCACCTATAGGATCTACCTTTTTAGGCCCCTATCTCACCAGTCAAAAGATATATGTAATGTAACTATGATAAAACTTATGTGAAATAAAATAAATTCATCAATTCAGCCATTCATTCATTCGTGATAACTTAATCATCGATTACGATAAAGTTTTGATTTCATATATTGGGAAAAATATTCTCGTTAGATATCAACAACTTAGAAATACTTTTTCTGTCTACGTCAGACAAGAGTTGATTTTCGTTTAAATCTTCTTGAGAAATATAACAAATTAATTCAGTCATTCATTAATTCATACTTAAATATATTTTTTGGTGACATGTCGTCATCCGTACGTAAAAGGACACAGTATAACTTGGTGTCTCCCCTCCCACCCCAATGATTAATATTTATATAATAAAAATCATGACACGCTTTGTTATTTATTAAATACAGATTATAATGTTGTTATTGTATACACAATAATGTAATTGACGTAATTAAAATAATGTTCCAATTAAAAATGTATCGTTATTAAAATCAAGATGAATTGTATTGCATTATCCTGTTCAATTGTAATTGATATATTTTTAAACAATTTAAATAAAAACATTTAAAGAAATTGAATCTAAAATTATTACCAGTAATAAAAACTCACTCACTTTTACTTAAAGTTATATTACAGTAATTTAAATACAATCAAAAAATAATAATTGTCTCATGGACGCATTCAAATAAAAATAAAACATATTGCACAAATTTTATGTCTCTTTACAACTTTATAAGAATAATAAAAAATATTTTACTTTTTCGTCATTTTTTCCGTCATGACGAGAACCTGTCAATGTTCATGTTGCCAGCTTAAAAAGATAATATTATAATGTTTAATATCCAAAATGACAGATGTAATACACAGATAATAATTATTGATATATTTTTTAATACTCTACTATATAATTCTCTACTATCGTTGGACACGACTGCTCTTTAACATCTGCGCGTGTGTCAAGTCTCCGTTGAAATTGATCGTTCTGAACACATCATGGATTTAGTCGTTTAGTAGTAAAAACAAAAGAAGAACACGAATATAAAAAGCAGAATTCATTTTAGTTTTGGAACTGAATCTATATTTAAAATTTCAGCTCCGTAGGAAAAAAGGAATTGATTCTAATTCCTGCCTGATTTTAGCGAAAAAACTAACAGACAAAAAGTTGCTAGTTAAATAAATGCTTGTAATAAAACACAATTAAAGTTTTGATTTCATATATTGGTAAAAATATTCTCGTTCGCCATTCATTAACTTTAATAAAACGTAATCGTAATTTACAAAGCCATCGCCGTCTTTGGTAAGGTTTAAAAAATTACTCAGCTCTTTTCTTAAACAATTTGAGCTTGTGTTTATTAAATTAAATTTACTTATTATTAATCCTTCAGCGAATAAATCTTCAATGGTTATATTTTTTTTGCCTGACGTAGTGTTGATTTGGTAATACGATTTTGGTATATCTTCGTCGTGTTTCCGTTTCTGGAATTTTGAAGATCTAAAAATAAAAAAAAAAGATTATAAATGGGCATTATTTTTTGGCATTATTAAGAAGTTAAGTTTACAGGCCTTAATTTATTAAGATTTTATCGATAAGTCAGCAACTTTAATGGTTTCGATTTTTTTTAAAACGGCAACACTATGGTGTGTAAAATATGGGGGTAGACAAAATGAATCGAATTGTTATTCAACGGTTGAATTTTATTGTGTATTCATTTTTAGACATAAGAGGGCGCATGGTGCGCCATCTTGTTTATTTATACTTGTCGAATGTCGAAAAAAAATGTCAATAGGACTTGAACTGCGCTCTAGTGATGCGTTGCGTCGATGGTTGCGGAGCTGCCATCTTGGATCGACGGTTACATTAAATTCTGCTATTTATTCATTACAAATAGTTTGTAATCTATGTATTTACATAAGAATTATTTACATGATGGCCTTCATTATATAGAAATAATTAATAATGGCTACTGCACGCATCATGATGAATGATGGCAAGAATGCTAGCAGCATTTTCCTGTTAGATCGCAATTTCGATCCACTGGGCGAAAAATTATCCAGCCCTCCTGACACTAGTGGAGACAGTAGGTATTTATAGATTAGGATTCTACTTAACTGTTTATTTCCAATTTAATTTTACGGATTTTTAAGGATGTTATACGAATATAAAATCTAAGTTTTTTTTTGAAAGGGCTTTGTAAAAGCCCGCCTGGGTGGCTACCACCTACTTCTCAGATATTCTACCGTCAAACAGCAAAAATTAGTATAGCTGTGTTCCAGTTTGAAAGGTCAGTGAGCCAGTATGAACACATAACATCTAAGTTCCAAGGTTGGTGGTTGGCAATGAAAGGAATGGTTAATATTTCTTACTATGCCAATGTCTTTGGGCGGTGGTGACCATCTCCCACCAGGTGGCCGATTTGCCCGGCTTACCTACATCATAAGTCTGCCTAACTTATTTCTATGGTAATTTTTTTTTAAAACTTTTTAACATAGTTTTTAATGAATTAAATAGATAATAATTACCTGCCATATTTATATTTATTATATTTACATATCCAGCTGTCAAAATCTGTATAAATTTCCTGCCATCCACTTTGTATTTCGTGTCCTGGAAAAAGAAACACCGTGAAATAAATTAATTGTCATCAATGTGTCATCAATAATTCATCTCGTGCTCGGCGGTGAAGGCAAACATCGTGAGGAAACCTGAATGTGTCTATTTTCAACGAAATTCTGCAACATGTGTATTCCAACAACTCGCATTGGAGCAGCGTGGTGGAATGCTCCAAACCTCAAAGGGAGAGGTAGTCTTAGTCCAGCAGTGGGAAATTTACAGGCTGCTAATGTAATGTATGTAATGTAACCGAATCCGATAAAAACATGTATTATTATCATTTTGTTTCTGGATAGTGTTGTACTTAGAGAGAGTAGGTATTTGTTTTTTCTGTGATTAACGTTATTAAGAAATTATTTGACCAGTTAAATAATTAGAAAATAGTTAATTCCGTAGAGGCAATTTCTTTTCGGAGCTCGTTTCGTTGGCCGTAGTCTAGAATATGTTTATTTTTTAAATACTTTAATACATATTTATTACGGCTTCCGATGTGGTCTTACGTAGCCTTCTGTACCGTATAATATATATAGATGATCGATGTTAAGATTATTCTTTAACAATAAAATCTTTAAAAAAAAAAAATCTCATAGATGCCCTTGGCCTTTAATGAACTCTCTATAATAAAAAAAAAAAACATTGTATTTAAATGTTTTACGTCATAGCGTGTGTAAACTATGAGGTGAGGCCGACAGAGTTTTGTAATTTTATTCTCACTAGGTTTAAAGTAGAAAGTTATTTCCTTATAGATAATCTACTCGAACTCGTAACGATTTAGGTAACCTTTTACGTAATGTTGCTTGTGAAATATACGTACGTATATTATAGGTATTAGTAATAAATTGTACGTAATGCATTTTTCAAACAATTTTTTAATCTTTTTAATATGATAAAGGGGTAAATTTATTTGTTTTTAAGTAGAAGGATAATCTTGGGAACTAATGTCAGAAAAAATCCACCGATAAAATATATTTATATCAGGTCAGGGCACGCAAATTTTGTAGTGCGACTTTTTTTAAATCGTTGCGATTTGAAACACGATGAAACGCAAATGCGTCACGATGAAACAACAATGAAAATAATAATTATAAACTCTATACTTTATTCCAACCACAAGAAGAGAAAAGTCAAATAAACAACATTTGACATCGAATTGACGGATATCATTGGCCGAGACCTTGAATAGTCTATGATATTCATCAAAAATTGCTTTTTAAACATCGACCAAACTGTTATCAAAACTTTGGAAGTCAAATTAAAGTGAATATAAGTAGTTAAGTGGAATATTATCTATACATATAATAAAATTGGAATGTCTGTTTGTACCTAATATTAAAATAACCCATTTTTACTAAATGCATGTCTGTATGTATACACGGTACACATACCAAAATAACATTTTTTACAATTTTTGTCTGTCTGTGTGTTTGTTCCGGCTAATCTCTGGAACCGCTAAGCCGATTTCGACGGGACTTTCATTTCATTCAGATAGCGGATGTAATAAGGAGTAACTTGGGCTACTTTTATTATAGAATTATATGTAGCAGCCCGTGAATGTCCCACTGCTGGGATAAAGGCCTCCTCTCCCTTTGAGGAGAAGGTTTGGAGCATATTCCACCACGCTGCTCCAATGCGGGTTGGCGGAATACACATGTGGCAGAATTTCGTTGAAATTAGACACATGCAGGTTTCCTCACGATGTTTTCCTTCACCGCCGAGCACGAGATGAATTATAAACACAAAGCACATGAAATTTCAGTGGTGCCTGCCTGGGTTTGAACCCGAAATCATCGGTTAAGATGCACGCGTTCTAACCACTGGGCCATCTCGGCTCATAGAATTATATATAGAATAAAAATAAAATCACGCTACAATATCCGTATAACTTAAATTCAAACAACGCGCACGAAGTCGCGGGCTCAGCGAGTCGTATTATAAATACAGATTTATGAATCAAGAACTGTTAATATAACAGTTCTTGATTATATGTATATATATGTATATATATGTTCTTGATTATAATATAACAATATAGCAGAGCTTTTAGAAAAACGCAATAAATACGTAATTCTAAGGTTTGTTTATCTTTATTTTTGATTGAAATAGACTATTCACTTATATCGTGTGTGATTTTCTTTTCTTTTTTTATGATATCTGTAGGGGGACGAGCAAATAGGTCACTACCGCCCATAGACAATGGCGCTGTAAGAAATATCAACCATTCCTTACATCACCAATGCGCCACCAACCTCGGGAACTAAGATGTTATGTCCCTTGTGCCTATAGTTACACTGGCTCACTTCAAACCGGAACACAACAATACTGCTGTTTGGCGGTTGAATATCTGATGAGTGGGTGGTAACTACCCAGACGGGCTTGCACAAAGCCCTACCACCAAGTACAATTTTATTTATTGCACATATAATTATTTTATGAATTTAATTTGATAAAATAATAAACAAGTAATAAACGATATAACTTCTTAATCGATTTGTCCTTTACAAAACCGGTCTTAGCACAATAAATATTTAATACGCGTTTGTTATTTTAAAAAAACAAACTTATCAGTGCGTTGACCTTTGCAGCGATATTGACGTTTGTTATTGTAAATAAAAAAAATTAATAATAATCTTGGCTTTGCTTTCCTATTGTTCGCTTATTTTAATCATTGATTATATTTGATAGATGTGCCCGCGACTTCGCGCGCGTTTGAATTTAACGAAAAAAAGTTGTTGTTCAGTTCTCAGATTTTACTTCAACTTATTGATTCTGTCAAAGTCAATGTCTTTATTCAATATAGAAGTGTTTACACTTGCTTATTGATAGTCAAAAATCTACCACCGGTTCGGAATTTAGCACCTCGGACCTGAGAAGAACCGGCGAAAGAAACTCAGCGGGATATATATATATCTTTTCTTTTTTTTAACCATTTTTCATGTACAATGATGATTATATTTTAGTTATTTGAAACAGCCTGGAGGCGATCATTTCATTCCCAAGGTGTGCAGTCAAGCTGTATCTCGCGTATAGAAATACCTGTATTGATTTTAATGAAATTCTTCTATTTGTGTGTGCTATTTACGTATTAGATTTATTGAAAAAAATCTTTTATATACTAAAAAGCTAAAATAACAACACTACTGGCATTCCTCGTACGTGAACATGCAACGTATAGTTGCCCATGGGTAACGCAACACTTAGCTAAATCATTACTTTGGATAACGTGACTTGTTGATTGTCATAGCAGAACTATTGTGATATTAAGTCGTTGGTGAGAGGCACCCGACGTGACGACGGTGTGGGGGGTTGCGCGCGATACTGGACAGTATTTGGACATTGCAGCGTGAATTTATTATTATTTTATATATAAGTCGAAAATAAAAGTAAGTAGCCTGAGCTACTCGTTATTACATCAGCTATCTGCCAGTGAAAGTCCCGTCGAAATCGGTCCAGTCGTTCCAGAGATTAGCCGGAGCAAACAGACAGACAGACAGACAAAAATTGTTAAAAAATGTTATCTTGGTATATGTACCGTGTACGCGGTTATTTTAATATTACAAACATACACTTCAATTTTATTATTATATGTATAGAAGATAACCTGTACCTTGCAATTGCAACCGCTTTAAATTTAGACAATCGCCGTGACAAAGGTCAATTACGTGATATTTTAATAAATAAATAATTTAAACATAACTTGGAACAATCATAAATGTAAAATAAGGTATATTCATTGGTTTGACGAACTGGCCGTCACGCCATTTTGTTTTTTTTTTTTTCAATTGTATGTTAATTTTTAATGACTTTGTTACATTTGTACTACATTTTAATTCCCAATAAAAAAATTGTACTTGTTATAAAACGATAAATATATAAATCTTATATATTAAAAGCGTAAGAAGATTTTTGACCCAGTGATTATGGGGCGATATAAAAAATTGGTTATGGTCTGATTTTGAAGAGCTCCAGCCGTAGACTCACGTCTACGGCTGAAAGAGGACAGGAGAACTTTAAAGAGGTTCAAATTGTTATGAATTAACAAAGAAATCCTTTGAAAAAATTTACTGGCCGACTAGAGAGCGGCGCTATGGATATAGGAAAAAAATTGAAAACCGTAAACCAAATTAAAGTAAATCGTTTTGACAAACTAATTCTAACTGAACTAATGTATACTATTTGATATTAAAATTTTCATTTATAAGAGGTTTCATCATTTTGGCGCCAAATGTAGGTAAGTGACTTGCAGTTTGTAATGAAATTAAAATCAAAACAAAACCCGTTATGGGCTTCGAAATTTCTAAGAGATCTTTTAAATAAACGCGAAAGAATAAAGTTTCGAAGACTTGCTAGTAGTATATCTAATACCGAAACTGTTTATGGCAATGCGGAGTAATTTTAAGTTGGTGGTAGGGCCTTGTGCAAGTCCGCCTGGGTACCTCTCATTCACATACTATACCACCAATGAAATACAGGTGCAAAGGACATAAAATCTTAATTTCCACAGTTGGTCGTCATCGTCCATTAAAGAATGGTTAATATTTCTTGAAGATGTAATGTCTATAGGCGATAGAGACCACTCAATGTCAGCACCATTTGCTCGTGTAATTAATCTCGTGGAGGTGGTCACATTGTAGGGCAACCTGCAAGTCGTGGATCTGTCACGTAAACCAATCCGAGAGCAGCGTTGGATAAGCTCCAAAACCTTCTAAATAGCAGAGGCTTAGCCCAGCAGTAGGGTATTTACAGGCCTACTTACTTTTGCTCCAATTTCAGCACATAGTATAAAAAAGTCGCTTGCCGCTGTCTGCCTGTGCCTGTGTATGCTTACATCTTTAAATCTACGCAACGGATTTTGATGCGGTTTTTTAAAATAGATAGAGTGAACCAAAGGAAGGTTTATATGCACGATATAGTAGTGAAACACTGATAATTTTAGAGGTTTCTAATGTGATGTCATAAATTAAAATACATTTTTTGCGCTTACATTGCAAACGCTGGCAGAACCCTTAAAATAATGTACTGCAATATTGTACACCTTAAAAAGGTCTACAAAAAAGTCTGTCTCACAAAAGTCAAATAAAATAAACCATGTACTCACAGGGAATTCTTTGAAGCAGATAAGATATTCGGTATAGCAATCTTGAATAATTCAGCTTAGTTTCGTAATCTTTATACGAGATAACTTTCAAGACAAAGGAGTAAATCACCAAGACCATAAAATTCTTGACAAATAATCTTTTGCATCAGATACGGATAAGAAATAAATATAAATAGTAAATCAAAAGGCATTTATTATTTTACGCTCAACCTTGCGCGTAAAAATAAAATCGGTAATGTCTTTTCCTCATAACCTTACCCTTTAAAACATTGTAAATAAAAACTTAAAAGGTGCCCTTATTTTTTTTTATTTATTCAGGCTTATGTTCGTTATAATCGGCCTAAAAATAAGAAGGTTTTAACAAAATTACCTTTAATATATGTGAGTATAAACATTTAACATAACTGAAACAAAATAAATTACCTAAACGACGCAAGAAGGGACGCCATTGCATTCTCGCCTAGATTCCTTAATCATCCCGTTCACGGTATCGGACTGGTAGTTTCGGCGCGGGCGACTTCCTGAATCGTTCAGAAATCCGATTGCTATATCGTTGGATTTTTTATGAAAATGGTAGACAGACAGGCAATTGGACCACCTAGTCATTATTGGCCACCAACGCCCCTAGAAGATGGCACTGTACGATACATCGACCAATCTTTACATCGCTAATGGACCACCGATTTTGGGAACTGAAATGTTATGTCTTATGTACCGCAATATAAAAATGCT
The DNA here is from genome assembly GCF_905147765.1 of Vanessa atalanta. NCBI lineage: Eukaryota > Metazoa > Arthropoda > Insecta > Lepidoptera > Nymphalidae > Vanessa > Vanessa atalanta. The sequence goes on along the minus strand of NC_061898.1, from coordinate 2,025,224 downwards.
TAGTATTGTTGTTTGGCGATAGAATAGATACGTGATGTGTAACTTTAGGCTTGCACGAAGCCTTAAAAAGTATTCGTTTATTGAGTTGACAGGACAAGAATGCCTTCGGTCGTGGCATAATTCGTGCAGATAAAACAAACATCTGTGCCAAGAGATTAGCCTTCATAATGACCATCTTCGGGGCAGTAGATGCGTTTAATTAATCGTCTTGTTTATTTGGCACGATGTCAACCGTTGGCATGCTATATTAATACAGAGAAAAATTATTCTTCAATTATTTATCATTAGGATTACATTTGGTAATCTCGACGTTTCTAATGGAACCAGTTATAATTAATTGTTTTTTTACAAATAATATCTTCAAACGTGATGTCATTGCCTTTGGAGTATCTATTCTATTATTTGACTTAAATTTTTGATGTGCACGTGTTTATTTCTGAGTTTGATGTCTGTAGAAATAACTAAATTTCTTGGAGCCTTTGTCTTCGGCTATTGTGGTCTTTGTTGAAGATGAGTTATTGGTCTTTTGGTTATGATCTGGTAATCTCTATTACGTTAAAGTTGTAGTCCATAATCTCTCTCTTATTATCTGCTGGCAATCTTTCGCAACGGGAGAGAACTCACGCGATTCATCGATTGCTCTGTTTGCTTTCTGAAACACGGGGTTCTCCCCAAGTCCTAGGTGTTTATTTCCGAACCGGTGCTAGATTTTCAGATATCACTAAGCAAGTGTACAGTTTTTTGATTTCGACTTTTGGTAGGACGGCTAGCTTGTTACAGACATACAGGCAGAAGGGACCTAATATTTCATCACCAAGTTTGGTGGTGTATTCACGATTAAAGTGGTGGTGATGTCCATTTTAGATGTCTTATTATCTAGTCTGCCTAACTATGTCAGTAAAAATAAAGAAATATATTAACAAATTGTGTAACGAAGTATCGTTTGAAACAATTCTCAAACACTGACCATCTGTATAAACACGGAATATGGAATCTTTGAAATTGAAATTGAAGCATCTACTCGTACTGGCTTCACACGGCTAAAATACGTACGTAGAATATTTTTTCAAACTTTTATTACAGTGGATAAATTAGAATACATTCAAGGGATCCTGTGATTTCCTCTTAAGAGTCGGAATGGGTATCGCTATTTAATAGTGGGTTTCCCGGTGTGCTGTGGCGCATTACGTGTTGTAGGGACCAGAGGAATACCCTCAAACTTCGTGTGGAGGAACACGAGCGTTAAACTTTTTAATTATTATTAAATACGTTTATTTTAATTCATTAAAGATTGGGTATGTTTTATACCTCTATAAAAACAACTTTTTAATTATTATTAAATACGTTTATTTTAATTCATTAAAGATTGGCAATAAAAACGTCATCATAGGCTTGAGACTATTTATTTAACTGAGATAACTTTCTTGATTGCCGTATCATTGAAATAAGATTACCACTTGCTTATTGTGCTAAATTTCAATTATTATTTAGACTTTTATAACATTTACGTACGCATATATTTTTTTAAATTAATCTCACCTTTGCATAAAATCAAAATAATTAAAAAAAAAAATCAGATTTGTGACCAAATTATTTAAAAAAAGAATAAGCAATAACAACAAACCTTTGCAGATAATATCCATTGTATAACAAATCAATCACTGGCGATCACGATACGTCCGAATTGTAAACAAAAATAAAACCAAATGATACTGTTTGTTTATAACTATGAGCGATTTGTAAACATGGCGATAGCGGGAGTCAATGCCTGCTGTTTAGTGACGTGTGATTATCGATAAGAAATATCGATACTTTTTTATATTGACCTAGTTATGTTTTATTGATTAGTTAATGGATATAAATCCCGATTTTCATTATAATATATTTATAATTGTCTTTTTTTTTTGTTTTCAATTACTTTTCTCACTACGCCAATAATTGACACACGAGACTCAAGAAGTATAAGAAAAAACATAATTAAAACATTATTTAATTCATTTTAAGAAAACACAGCACAATGGTTTACGAACCGCCTACAGATGCGGTTGACTGAAGAGATAAATAGCAATATTAGGAATTCCTTAAGTAGATGTATTGTCATCATATTAAAAAAAATACTTTTATATCAATAAGTTGACTTCTTAGTACATAATATAGCGTCAATAGCGCAATGGGCTATTGACCCCTTGGGCTAGTCTCGTACCCACTCCTAACACAAGTGATAAGCTCAAAAGGAGGGGTAAAAAGAAATAATAGTAATTCCTTAATTAATTTGGGGCATTGCTACTGTAAGTAGAAAAAAAGTAAAAAAGAAATAGGATAATTTTAATTTTAAGAAAGGTAGGTAGGCTGGTAATCTGGTCTTCTGTTGGTGAGTGGTCACACTAGTAAATATTAACCATCATTTAGATCGCCAAAGCGTTACTAACCTTTGGCGTTATAGCTAAATGACTGTCATATCCCGTGTGCCTATTTACACTGACTACAATAATATAGATGTAAGTCGATCCCGAATATATGTCTAGGGGTTTGCGGAAATTCAAACGAGCTAGAAAAAAAAACCCATTGATCGTTTAAAACTAGTAATTTACAATTACTTTACCTTCCTAGTCCAAAAAACTACAGGCACAAGGGACGTAACATAGTTCCCAAGGTTGGTGGCGCATAGGTGATGTAAGGAATGGTTAATATTTCTTACAACGCCATTGTCTATGGGCGGTAGTGACCACTTACATCAGGTGGACCATTTGCTCGTCCGCTATCGATATCATAAAAAAATAATAAAGCATGGTATATTATAACTTATTATAAGTTATTTGCATTTGTTTGTTCGTCCTAAGCCAGAAAATGCGGAGGAAAATGGACTATTAACTACAATAAATAATTAAATATACATCCAATATTAATATTTAATGTAACATATTGCCTGGCAAGTTGAATCGTTATTAGTAAAATATCGATATATATGTGTAAAATTATAAGCACATCACTATAGCTGAGGTCGTTCTGTAACCGGTTACAATGGTTTCACTTTTACTAACATTTTATAATAAAATATTACGATATCTGGATTTATTCTGTATAATCGAGATATGTGCTCGGCTTACTATTGTTTTTTATTTGTGCTCATTTCTATATTAGTATCTTTTATTGTTTTTTACATACATTAACAGAAGGTTTGGAGCATATTCCACCAAGCTGCTCCAATGCGGGTTGTATACACATGTGGCAGAATTTCGTTGAAATTCGACATGCAGGTTTCCTCACGATGTTTTCCTTCACCGCCGAGCACGAGATAAATTATAAACACAAATTAAGCACATGAAAATTCAGTGGTGCCTGCCTGGGTTTGAACCCGAAATCATCGGTTAAGATGCACGCGTCTAACCACTGTTCCATCTCGGCTTTATTGTTTTATTAATTAATATTTATTATTTAATAGTTAGAAAATATATATATGTGTTATATTCCTCATCTCTAATTATTGATTATGTTTAATTTATTTGACGGCCTCCGCGGTCGAGTAGTGTGTACACCGGTTTTCATGGGTACGCCACTCTGAGGTACCGGCTTCGATTCCCGGCCGAGTCGACGTAGAAAAAGTTCATTAGTTTTCTATGTCGTCTTGGGTCTCGGTGTTTGTGTTACCGTCGTTACTTCTGATTTCCATAACACAAGTGCTTTAGCTACTTACATTGGGATCAGAGTAATGTATGTGATGTTGTCCAATATTTATTTATTTATAATTTATAGTAAAACTTAATGCTAGTATCAAATTGTATTTCTTCCAACTTTGAAATATATGTTGCGATTGATTAAAGTTTATATTTTCGTTAATACATATTGAAATGAGTAACTACTGAGTTTCTTGTCGATTCTTCTCGGTTGAATCTACATTCCGAACCGGTGGTAGCTTCACTTAATATAGTTTGTTAAATGATTCAAAAGTGCTTGTAAAAGCCTACTTGAATAAAGTATATTTTGGTTTTGGTTTTGTAATATGATAGTGCGTGGTGAGACTGAAATATATATTACTAGGTAAATAGTACCACAATTGCCAATATTATCTTGAAATTTAATTGTGTATACTGTTGGTTGTCGTGCTGAAAATAATATAAAATAAACTACTTATACGCATTTAAATTTTATATCCGAAAAGTTCTCTACATTTGATAAACTTGTAAACATACAAACCGTATTCCAAGCGGACGAACACTTGTTTCCGGAAATATGTTTTCTGTGAATTTATATTTGTTAACAGTAGTAACAGACAAGTACCATTTAATTCCAAATATTTTTTTCCTGGTTTGGCAGATGTCCGTGTGCGGTGGTGACTTTCCATCAGGTGAGGCTCCTTGCTCGTTTGCCACCTATTCCATAGATATTGATATTGTTTTCCACTAGCGTTCGAACAATTCACGACGACCGATGACGGCCGACGACGCAACGACCAGGTCCGGGTACCGGGTTCCCCCGTTCGTCGCGTGCATTGTTTTAAAGTCGCTGCGCGCCGTTTTAACTTGCTTACATACTAAGTGGTACAAAGTGATACAATTCGGACGGTCTTGTTCTCAAAATTTGTAGTTACAGGAAGTGTATAGTGATGAAAAATTTATGCCAAATTGTCTGGCATAACTTATTTCTCCCTTTGCCTCGTAAACAAAAGTTACATATCAAATAATTGCCACGGCTGACGTCTACAGTAATCGCACTAACCATAAACTAGCTAGAAAAACGAGAATAGACAAAAACAAGAATATAATTTGTTTTTTTTTTTTTTTTTAATAACGTAATTTAGAATTACCCTTTGAATTTAATGTCAAAGTACAAAGCAATCACTACGTTATACTTTACAGTGTACGTATTGTATTAATATGAGAGGTACGAAATGAGATAATTAATTATTTTATATTGTTTTATTAAGACGCGCATATGTACAGACAGATTTCAAAACTGTTGAGATTAACATAACCTTACTTTTTAAATCATAGTGAAGAACAATGTTAATTTTAAACTAACGACCGTACCGCTTTGTTTTATAAATATATCTAGCTTATAAATATTGATGGAAGATGCAACTTATTTTTTCGTTTTAAAGTTTATTCCAATCACGAGAGGACAAAAGCCAAACGAACAACATTTGACAGCAAATTGACGCGATATCATTGGTCGAGAGCCTGATTAATCTGTGATATTCGCTATGGATTTGCGAAACAAAGGCGTTACACACAGACAGACAGACAGAGTTTCGCATTACAAAATAACTAAAATAAACGAGCCTTGACACTCGTCAAACGTCACAACTCGTACTAATTTACTAGTGCGGCGCATGTGGCCAAACGTTTGACACTAATTTTTTTTCGAAACGTTCTCAGCTTTGACAGTCTATTTAGACTGTTAGTTTGACATTTATTAGGTATTTCTTTAAAGTAAAAATGTATAGCCTATTCCAATGGAAGTAGGAATAAAGATAAACAAACCTTAGATTACACTACACAACATAAGTGCATTATTAAGAGTTTATGATTAATATATCTTTATTTATAATACAACACTGTTACACTTAAACACTTTACTTCCAAAATACCGATAATAATTTCGTCGACATTTTTTCGCAAATCCATAGTGAATCTCTTTTTTTTTCTGGCTTTTATTTGTGCCAAAAAGACACAGATTATTTCGCCAATGTCACGTGCGATGGAGAAGACACGATAGAGATTGATCGGTGCGGTCGAGGTTACAGGCTCAATTTAATTTTGATACTGAATATCGTAGATTAATCGAGCTCTCAACCAATGATGTCGCGACAATTTGCTGTCAAATGTTGTTTATTTGGCATTTCTCCTCTTGTTGTTGGAATAGATGTCATTCGACAATTTTAGAGATCAATGTTTTTACAATTTAGTTGAGAGAAAAATTAGTCTTGTCATTTTTAATTATTACCTTTGCTTATTTTAAAATCATTATTGTTTTTATATGTACTTTATATATATATATTAAATTATTGCAATTCTGGTGTATTAAAAGTAATTATAAATAAATACAAAAAGAACGTAAATTTAAAGCTTCCTTTTGGATCTAATTCTAACTATAATTAATCATATCGTTAAAAACATGCGTGTTCATGAACAGGAATGTTATGGAGCTCCGTAACCGTCCACGAAATAAAAATCTATCCGAAACCGTAACTGATATTAATTATTAATTTAAAGAAATAATCTAATTGTATTTTGAAGCTAGACAATTTAATATCTTGTAATTTTTTCTTTTATTTTTTATCCGTAACTAAAACTTTCCGAAACAATCGGATTTTCGGACATAATTTCCTATCCGTAACCGTATCCGAAATGACATATCCATAGCATCCCTGTTAATGAATAAACAATATTAGTATTTAGTTTTTAAAAATCGCTAACATCTTCGTTTGTTTATAATATAACAGAAATAGTGTTAAGTAATCGATAATAAGGAACTCTGTCTTGGGTTATGAATGTATTTTTTATACAATAAGATGCTACCTGTTATTATAAACAATAGTTCCGAATCTGTTTTATAGATGGCGTTAGCAGTATCATTTACTAGCGACAACGTTGGCTTAATTCTTAGTTTTTTTTTTAAATAAATAAATAAGTAAGTTCATTACCTACTACTATTGTTTGATTGTATTAAATGGCGCATACATACATTAGGTATGTTAATACCGGTCTTCCAAATAGTGTTAGAAATTAACGCGGCTGTTATATTTTTGAAATGATTTTATAATGTTTATTTTCAGACCACGTTATTGAATACATCAAGTATACATTTACTAGAAAAAAAAAGCTATTCTCTTCCGATTCGTGTCTGGAAGTCTTGCAATAATAAAAAAAATACGAGTGGTGTCGTGGGACATCCGTTTGGAGCAAAGTTGCTCTCTCAGCATATGATAACAGACATAATGAAAAAAACACAACATCTGAGAACAATTAAATTACAAGAAATGAAAATGTTACTAATATTCCATGTGAATTTAAACAATAACGTAAAATAAGTTTAAATATATATACCGTGTACGATAGAAAGAGGCAGATATATATAGAAAGAGAGGAAAATATCGATTGGCGAGGGCTTAACGAGTTTTCCTTACGTGACGATTTCTGCTAGACGCCAGTTGACTTTACAGTAAGCTCAGGGCTGGATCTACCATATGGCTTTTTGGGTTTCAGTCCAGGGCCCCGTGGATTCAAGAGGACTCCAGTTAAGTCAAGTCAAAGTTAAAAATAGACGATAGTGCAAATGAATCCATAACTTTATTAAATTAAACAGATCGTATGGTTTGCAGCGCTGCGAGTCCTGCAATTAATCAAACCCATTCAATTAATTTAATTCAAGTCTACGTTCAGATATCTCTTAGGAGGGCCCCTAAGTAGTGTTAGCCCAGGGCCCCCTAAACTGACGGTCCGGCCCTGTGTAAGCTGCGTAAAAGAACTTCGTTTTCCAAAGAGTCTTATTTACTTTTTAAATCTACGAATCTTGATGTTATATACGATGAATTAAATTTTACCGGTCGCTTAGGTTTGGGTTGAGTTCATGCAATGATAAAACGAGATGACTATTATTTGTTAATTACTATTGATTAAACCAGCAGGCTGAGTATTGTAGATGCTAACTATGACATTACAGAAAATTAAACATAATAAGAAAAAATATAGAAACGACGGATTACATCGATGTGCTTCAATCCGTTATAAATTAGAAAAGTAATCATTCAAAGATCTTGGTTTCGGACCGACTTGTGACCAGCAGCAAACTCTTGCCTTTCACCTTTATCATAGTTGGCTTAAAGTCTATACATTTTTTATTCAATAAATATTTTATAACTTAGTTATATAATTGTAACATAAAACAAACGAAATAAAATGGGTTATAAAATTTACAAATAGAAAAAAAGTAACTTGAACATTGTAACATAGATGGCGTTAGCAGTATTACGTAGTTACAACTAGCGCCATCTACCGACACAATTATTACATGATAATGTTTTACTTTTAATTAATTTTATTATCTACACATCGCTCGTATCATCTGTCCTGTGCCTTTGCATCAAAGCTAGCCTTTGCTGGGTGACTTCCAAGTGGTGTTTCCGCCATTTTATGCGACGGTTCTGAAACCAGACTTTTACCTGAAAAATAAAGAGTTACCTGTATAATTATCACTGTTGATTTCTTCGTTCACATACTATTTACACTATTAGTACAGAGTTCTTCGGGAAAGTCCCTATTCTCAAATACCTTGTAGCCTGTTCTGGCGTAATGTCAAATATTTAGATTTACGAGTACGATATAATCTTAACGGTACGTTAAGTATATTTTTATATATATTTATACATTTTGTATAAGATAAGTTACAGAATTTATAATATAAATTCCCTGTTCCCGCTACTGGTTGGCCTCTGTATTTTATATTTTTAAATATATTTTATATATTTTGTATTTTATATTTAAAAATGTATTATACATGAGTGAGAATAAATAAAAAGAATAATAATAATATGCAGGTTTTCTCGTGTTTTCCTTCCGCCAAACATAAGAATTGCAAAATGTTGTTGTCATACTTCGAGGTTCATGAAAATGACTAACACGTTTGGTACAAGCGGATTGGAGCATATTCCACTGGCAGAAGGAAGAATCTTACATTACATACATTACATTAGCAGCCCGTAAATGTCCCACTGCTGGGATAAAGGCCTCCTCTCCCTTTGAGGAGAAGGTTTGGAGCATATTCCACCACGCTGCTCCCATGCGGGTTGGCGGAATACACATGTGGCAGAATTTCGTTGAAATTAGACACATGCAGGTTTCCTCACGATGTTTTCCTTCACCGCCGAGCACGAGATGAATTATAAAGACAAATTAAGCACATGAAATTTCAGTGGTGCTTGCCTGGGTTTGAACCCGAAATCATCGGTTAAGATGCACGCGTTCTAGCCACTGGGCCATCTCGGCTCCTTTTTTTAAGAGAAAGAATCTTACACTTTTATAATCTGAAAGTTCCGATAAGTATTTCGAAAGACTGATTTAAAAGAGCAACTATTCGAGATTATATTGATGATAAAAAAGCGTGGAGTTAATGCTTGTTGACTTCCAGGCAGGAGACATAACATACATATATGTATTTAACTAACATTACTGTATTTTTAGATGTCGACAATGAGTAACTACTGAATTTCTTGCCGGTTCTTCCCGATATACCCGATGAGTGGGAGGTACCGACCCAGAATTGATTTTCTTGAAGAAAATGATTTTAATTTGATATGCTAAAGTTTAGTTTTGTGTTATTACCTGTGCCTCAGTTAGTTGCAGCGCATGCGCGAGGTACAGCCTCTCTGGCCCAACCATGTACTGCTGCCGTTCAAACTCAGCCTCCAGCCGTTCCAGCTGTTCTGGCGTGAATATCGTCCTTATACGTTTACTTCTTCCTGAACTACAACAAAAAAATTATTTATATTAATACAATTTTATTAATACAAATTTGAATTTCGACTGGAACCGTATTCGAATAGGTGTTGATTTTTTTTTCCCTTTGCTTAATTCGTAAATTTTAGCCGAAGGTCTGAATTATAACACCACTGAATTTTCGTGTGCTTAATTCTTCATCTTCTGCTCGGCGTCGAAGGAGAATTTAATTTCGGAATTTCTTCCATATATGACCAATTAATTGCATTGGAGCCGCTGAGTTAAATTAGCTCCAAGCCGTCAAGTGGGGAGTAGTCTTTTCCTCAACCTGGGACCTTTACAGGCTTTACTTGTAACACATATTTACTTGTTAGAACATGTGACCGCGTGTGTCCTGGACTTCATCTGGCCCACCTGAGGCCTGAGCTCCGGTCGTGGACTATCTGTAAGATAAAAAATTATTTTACAGATCAATAACATTTAGCAATAATTATAAATATGAGCCGAGATGGCCCAGTGGTTAGAACGCGTGCATCTTAACCGATGATTTCGGGTTCAGGCAGGCACCACTGAATTTTCATGTGCTTAATTTGTGTTTATAATTCATCTCGTGCTCGGCGATGAATCAAAACATCATGAGGAAACCTACATGTGTCTAATTTCAACGAAATTCTGCCACATGTGTATTCCACCAAGCCGCATTGGAGCAGCGTGGTGGAATATGCTCCAAACCTTCTCCTCCAATGGAGAAGACGCCTTAACCCAGCGGTGGGTAATTTACAGGCTGTTAATGTGAAAAAAATGTGAAAAACCTGAGCCGAGACAAAATAATACACAGTTTTTAAAAGAGGCTTAATAGCAACATATACTGGCGACTAGGGATTGCAATCCGGCGTGATTTTCAGTCCGGCCGGATTCGACCGGATTCCCATCGATCCGGCCGGATCCAGCCGGATCGGTTCAATTAAATACGATTTGATAAATCTGTCTAATGAGTGGCACAATTACCACAATGAGTTGGAATTATAATTAAAAAAATTTAGTTTCAACAACGTTTTTAGTGGTAATCCAAAGTAAGGCGTTATTCTTTACCTGTTTCGTCAGTCTCATACGTTTGCAGTTACATATCGTTTTTAGTAGACAATCTTTTAAAAAAATATTTAACACTTTTCGCACTTATTGAAGAAACTCATTGTATCTAAGAATTACTTCTGCCGTAGAAAGATAAGGATGACGAGGATCAGTTATTGTAACTGTAACTCCTTGTTCATCATCATTCGTTGTGTCTTCGTCATCTGTATCTGGTTCATTTGATATTCTAACTCAAATCAAACTCAAATTCCTTTATTCAATATAGAAGTATTACACTTTCTTATTGATTGTCAAGTTAAACACTACCACCGGTTCGGAAAAAGAAAACACCCTGACCTGAGAAGAACCGGCGAAAGAAACTCAGCGGGACTTTTTTTTTTACGTCAAATTAATTATATACATAATTGTATATGAGTAGAAATAGCCAGGAGGCGATCGTTTCATTCCCAAAGTGTGCTATCAAACATAAACTCACTAATTGTATAGTAACCTTTCGCACACAAGCGTTCCTTAACATTTTTTTTTAATTTCGCAACAGAAGCATTTTGAACGCTTTCTGGGATCCTGTTGTAGAAGCGTATACATTGCCCCACAAAAGAGTTACTGACTCTATGCAGTCGAGTAACAGGAGTAACAAGATTGTGTTTGTTCCTTGTACCAACGTTATGAGAATCACATTTTCTCATAAAAACATTAATATTTTTCCGTACATACAAAACATTACAGAATATATATTGAGAAGCAACAGTCAATATCTTAATTTCTTTAAATTTATACCTCAAAGATTCCTTGGCTCCTAGGTTATAGATTGCGCGAATAGCCCTCTTCTGCAGCACAAATATAGTATGTATAGCGGCTGCGTTTCCCCAAAGCATCATACCGTAGGACATTATACTGTGAAAGTAACTGAAATAAACTAGGCGAGCCGTATCAACATCGGTAAATAATCTAATTTTTTTGACCGCAAATGCCGCAGAACTCAGTCTACCCGCCAATCCGTTTATATGGGGGAGTCACTGTAATTTGGCATCAAGAGTAAGGCCAAGAAATTTAGTTGTTTCAACTGGATCCATCGATTCCCCATTGATAAGTACATCGGGTTTTACATTTTGCACGTTTGGTGTGCTAAATTTTACAATTTTAGTTTTTTTATTATTCAGCCTAAGATTATTTACGCTAAACCAGTGTACTATATCAGACATAGCATTGTTTACATCGTCATACTGTACCTGTTTCCTATTAATTTTAAAAACCAAAGAGGTATCATCAGCAAACAATACTATATCATGTTTGTTCCCAGCAAGAAAGGGCAAGTCATTTATATATATGAGGAATAGAAAAGGTCCAAGAATTGATCCTTGTGGGACCCCTATACCAACTAAGACCCCAGGAGACCTTGTCCCTTTAACGTCAACCCTCTGAATTCTATTGTTAAGATAAGAAGTCAGAAGGTCGAGTGTACATTCTCTAATTCCATAGTGATATAGTTTCCTGACCAGAGTTTCATGTTGAACACAATCAAAGGCTTTGTATAAGTCGCAGAAAATCCCTAAGGCATCCTGCGACCCCTCCCAGGCTTCATAGATATTTCTTATTAGTTCGATACCTGCGTCGGTAGTCGAGAGACCTCGTAAATCCAAATTGTTTTCTATGAAGCAGATTGTATCTATTGAAATATGCTAATAATTGATTTAAAATATTTTTTTCAAATATTTTGCTGAGGGTTGGTAGTATCGAGATTGGCCTATAGTTGTTAGGATCTGAAGAGCTACCAGATTTAAATATTGGAATGACTTTACTATGTTTCATCAGGTCAGGAAATACACCATGTTGAACACAATCATTGAATATTATTGCAAGATAAGGTGCAATTAGATCAATAATTGAATTAATCACCTTTACAGAAATACCCCATAGATCAGCAGTTTTCTTAATGTCTAATGACTTAAATGTACAAATTATTTCATTGGTGTTTACAGGGGTAAAATTAAATTTTGATTTGCATTCACGTACATTTTCTTTCATTAATGATTCGGCAACTGCTGGAGAAGAAATAAGTAACTTAGTTGTAGAAACTGGTATGTCAGCAAAAAATTGTTCAAAAACTGAAGCAGCTTCCCGTTCACTATTTATGACTTTATTATTATAATTTAAGTTCAATTCGGAGCTGCGACTGCCACCTCTACCAGTTTCACAATTAATAATTTTCCAAGTCATTTTTATTTTGTCATGTGCATTCTTAATTCTATTTTTTATAGTTAGACTTTGCCAAAAAGCACACTTTTCTAAATAATTTTGAATAGTTACTTACATAGTTGGGAAAAGTGGCACTGTGATTGTACGTCCTTTCATTATAAAGCTTGTACATTCGTTGCCTACTATTATGAATTCCAATAGTAGCCCAATCATTGAATTTTAAAAAGTTTTTTGTATTAACTGTTTTAGAAGTGAATATTGCATTAAACTTGTTTCTAATTAATTTAAATAGATTATTATACAAAGCATTGGGGTTATCACTAAAAGATAAGTGTGGTAGATTGGTCAAAATATTACTTCTAAACTTCTCAATACGACTTGTGGTCAAAGGAACAAACATTATTTTTTCGGAATTGCTTATTTTTTTAACATGGAAGTTAAATAAAGCTTGTTGTCCACAATGATCTGAATTTAGTTTATTAATTATAATTTTATTTTGTGGAATATGGGTTGCAAATATGTTATCTATGCAAGTTGCTGTGGAATCTGTTATTCTAGTTCGTTCTAAGAACAGATTTACCAGATTATATGAACTTAACAATGATCTGAATCTAATACTTGTGGTTGTATTATGCAGTAAATTTATATTAAAATCTCCACATACAATGATTTCTTTATTAGATTCAGATAATTTCGATAAAACATTTTCCAGTACATTTTGAAACAATTTCTATAATCCACTAGGGGGCCTGTATACGCATACAACAATGACACGCTGAAGCTCTGCACAGGCTATTTCTATAGTTTGCTCAATAGAAAGGCTCACAATATCATTACGTTCCTTAAATTTAAAATTTTTACTCATAAGTATTAAAGAGCCACCGCGTATAGCTTTATTCCTACTGAACAAACTAGCCATCTGGTGCCCACTAAAGTTAAACATGACCTGATAATTCAGAAGCCAATGTTCGGTTAAACACATAATATCAATATCATTACAAGTCAAAAATAATTCAATTTCTATGTCCTTCCCTAACATTCCTTGAATATTTTGGTGCACCAGGCTTACAATTTTATTATTAGCTATTTTCTTTTTTTTTTTATTGGCTTCTATGGAAACTATACTATTGGTGCCAGAGACTACCTCTATTGTCTTAGAATTTAATTTAAATTATTTGGAACATGTTCCAAAATGTATGGTCTTGTGTTATACTGCTCAATAGAAGCAGTTGTCTGGTCAACCAAACAATTGGTTGATTTTGTAAGAATAAAATATGATAGCATGCTTGCTATCTGTCTCTTATAAAAATTTGATAGGTGACACCTATCACATGTCAATAAACATGAATTATTATTAATTATATTATTGATATCAATTAATTCCATTTTATTATTAAAGTCATTTTTTGATACATAATTACTATTGGTCATTATATGTAACATATTCTTTAATTTAAACCTAATTGCATTTTCCTGTGGCATTTCTTTAATATAAGGAAATGTGAACCTTAATATTCTTTCTACATTTAAATTTAATAATTTAGAGTAATAATTATCAAGAATTTTTTTGTTCAAATTTCCCCTTCTCCCAACTAATATAATAAGTGTAGTAGAAGGACAATGAGTACAGTTCAAAATACTATTCATTATGTGTGAATAACTTGCACCTGGCATACTATAATTTGTTACTAATTGTCCCTTACACATGTCATTGAGCAAAACACCCATATCTCTTCCCATTCCATCGCTATAAATTTTAGTACATTTTTTGGTAGGAACATGATGTGTTTTGCTTGGTATGGCGCTGACATGAGCTGTTGACTGAGATGGAGGCATACCAGTACACAGCCCCGAACGATCCCCAGAGTCAGAAGCGCCCTGACAATCACACGCATAGTGTTTTATGAGAGAGTCAAAGCGCTCCGAATTATATTTACTTAAGTCTAGTAGATCGTTCATGGCAGCGATATGACCAGAAATTTCCTTTTGGGACATTTCATATTTTTTTGATATGATGTCTAAAGAGTTTTTTAAATATGATATCTCAGCCTGAAGAGCATTCACATCAGCCTCATAACCTTGTCTCATATCTTTCACATTCTTATTATACTCAACCATTTTTAAGCTGAGTGTATTTCTTTCCTTACAGATTTTTTCATAATTAAGGCAATTATTTCTAGATTTTATTAATTTTCGTATTTTCTTAATATATCTATTAATTTTAATGTATTTCTTGAATTTATTTTTGCTTAATACTAGACTGGAAGAACCCATGTCATCACCAGTCAAATCAATTGTCGAAATGTCATTCTTACTGGTGAGCGGGGACACTAATGTGGTTGTATGTCCAACCAGTTCATCATATAGACACTGGGTTTGAGAGGCCTTCAGGTTGAGGTTATTGTTTTCTAATTCTGATATATATGGTTGGGCCTTATGTAATTTAACTTTTAACTCATTGGTGAGCATGAGAGCTTGCTCATACTCATCTCTGCAATTATCAAACCCACTGACTATTTGTTGCAAATTATTTCTTTGTTCTTCCATTTCTACATATCGTAAATGTAACTGCGAGAGCTCAGATTTTAATATGTTGTTTTTATTAAGAATTTGCAAGAATTCTTGTTCATTATCATCCCTTTCTTTTAACAGTAGATTACACTGTGTCCTAGATGCTTTTAGTTCCTGGAGCGTCAGCTGGAGTTGTTCCTCCGCCTGACGCGCTTTGGTACTACGAGTCATCATTTTTAATAAAAATAAAAATTGTTTGATAGTATAATATAGACGGCGTGATCAAACAGTTACTGTAATATTTGACTTATAAATTGTTAAATAGGGTTTCTATAGTGAGTTAGAGGGATAACAAGAAGTTGAACAAGAAAACTTTTTAAAACTGAGTTCGTTACCTGCGTAATGTCAGCTGACGAACACAACACAAGGAAACACTGCACATTAATGCTCGACACTCAGTATATTATCATATTTTATATAAAGTACATTAATAGCTTGATATAAATATATAATCAAAACTAATTACAATTATTTTTTATAAAAAAAATTTATTTTAAATTATTGAGAAAAGTTTTTTTATGACATTTAGCTAGTGTTGCCACAGAAAAAAAAATGAAAAAAAAATGTTCGCGTTGTCGCCAGGCGGTCTCTTCATTATTTTTATATAAAATATCGACCATAGCTAATCATAGCTAATGTGCGAAGCACAGCTGTTCATTACAATTCATAAGCTTACCTACTTTGACCATGACTCTTGCTCATGCCAATAATATCAGTTCAGTATCAAAAACGAAGTTTTTTAAGCAGTGCTGATAGTATGTTCTGCAGATACATTAACGATGTAATTTAATCAAGCCCAGATTAAAGAGTTTTTAACAATTAAGCGCAATTTAAAGTGTCTACTCATGCAACAGTTCTATCATTTTGCCAAAATTTCTAGCACCGGATCCAGTATATTGGTATCGGATCCGGTAGACGTATAATGATGCCGGATCCGTCGGATTACCGGATGCGTTTTTCCGGATTGCAATCGCTACTGGCGACCAGTGGCGTAGCTGGGTGGGTAAAGGCCCCGGTGCATAGGAAAAGAATCTGGCCCTCACCCCCTCTATCTACCCCTTCTTTAACTTATATTGCCCTTCAAAATTATAGATAGGAAAAAAATATATCTTGTGAGCAGGGTCGAGGTTTTCTAGCTTCAGAAGCTGGCGAGGTGGCTGACCCAATCTTTTCAAAGCTTAGTTTAAAGGGCCACCTGATGTCCGGGGCCCTGGTGCACTGCACCACCTTGCTCTACGATAGCTACGCCACTGCTGGCGACCCACCCCGGCTTCGCACGGGTGCGTATTGTTGTGGTTGGGTGTCATATTGGTACTAAATATATTCAAACGTCAAAGTAAAAATCTTTAACAATATAAAAGTGAACTTGTTTATTGCTTATATTACTCAAAAATGTACCACCGGTTCGGAAATTAACACCTCGGACCTAAGAAGAACCGGCGAAAGGAACTCAGCGGGATTTTTTTGAATATCATTTTTTACAACTATTGATTTCATGTACAATAATAATAAAATATATTTTCGTTATTTGAAACAGGCATTAGCAGCCCGTAAATGTCCCACTGCTGGGATAAAGGCCTCCTCTCCCTTTGAGGAGAAGGTTTGGAGCATATTCCACCACGCTGCTCCAATGCGGGTTGGCGGAATACACATGTGGCAGAATTTCGTTGAAATTAGACACATGCAGGTTTCCTCACGATGTTTTCCTTCACCGCCGAGCACGAGATGAATTATAAACACAAATTAAGCACAAAAAATTTCAGTGGCTGCCTGTGTTTGAACCCGAAATCATCGGTTAAGATGCACGCGTGGAAGCGATCATCTCATTCCCAAGATGTGCAGTCAACTAAGAAGTCATTAGGGTTGTAATATCGTTTAGTACACAAAGGCTCTTTAATGATTAAATTTAACAATTATTATTTTTTTAATTATTTTTTTTTGGGTGTTTTCTGGGATCCTGTTGTAAAAATATATATATTGCCCCAAAAAAGAGTTACTAGCCCTGTGTATTCGGGTACTTGAAGTAACAAGTTTATTCTTGTTCCTAGTATTAATGGAATGTACGTCACAATTTCTGGAAGAATCATTTATGTTTTTGCGTACATACATAAAATTATCAAAAACAAATTGAGAAGCGACAGTCATTATTTTAATTTTAATTTCTTTAAATTTACAGCTTAACGAATCTTTTGGGCCCAGGTTATAGATTGCACTTCTGCAATACAAAAATGTTATCAATATCGGCTGCATTACCCCAGACTAGGATGCCATAAGACATTATATTGTGGAAATCATTAAAATACATAAGGCGAACCGTATTAACGTCAGTCAAAAGTCTAAATTTTTTTACCTCGTAGGCTGCGAGTTGAGTCTATTCACCAATCCATATGGGGGCCCCATTGGAGTCTAGAGTCTATTGCAATACCAAGGAACTCTGTTGTTTCTTAATCATCTAATGCTTCCTCATTTAAAAGTACATTCGTGTTAACGAATCTTACATTGGGAGTAGTGAATTTAATACATTTTGTCTTCTTACTATTTAACTGTAAATTATTAACACTAAACCAATGCACTATTTCAGAGAGAGCATTGTTTATATCGTCATATTCTGAAAGGCGTCTTTTTATATTAAAAATTAAAGATTACCTAAAAGATGTGGCAGGTCATTTATATAAACGAAGAATAGAAATGGGCCAAGAATTGATCCTTGAGGGAAATATTTTAGATTTTTATAAATAAGTATTACACGTAAGTATAGCTTTTTTTCTACTTAACAGACTAGCCATCTGGTGACCACTGAAGTTAAACATAAACTGATAATTTACAAGCCAATGTTCTGTTATACATAAAATATCGATGTCGTTGCTGTTTATGAATAGCTCAATTTCTAAATATTTTCCTAGCGTTTCTTGAATTTTTCGGTGCACCGGGTTTACTATTTGTATTTTTTGTTTATTTCTGATTTTAACATTTAAGAATAAATCCAAGAATAAATTACTATTAGGTAAGATAATATAAAATATTACTATAATGGACAGCCGAGATGGCCCAGGGGTTATTAATCGATGATTGCGGGCTCAAACCCAGGCGAGCACCACTGAGTTTTCATGTGCTTAATTTGTGTATAACTCATCTCGTGCTCGGCGGTGAAGGAAAACATCGTGAGGAAACCTGCATGTGTCTAATTTCAACGAAATTCTGCCACAGAATTTCCACCAACAACCTTGGAGCAGCGTGGTTCAAACCTTGTCCTCAAAGGGAGAGGAGGACTTAGCCCAGCAGTGAGAAATTTACGGGCTGTTAATGTGAAAATAATATTTGACGACCTCCGTGGTTGAGTACATCAAATAGAAACTAGGTTTTTCCTCTGGAATCACTATATCTATTTAAGAGAACCAGATCAAATTTTGAAAAAGGCTAACTTCTCGGTAGAATCTACATCGTGATTTGGTGGTAGCTTCTTTTAATAGGTATAGATTGTTAGGTGCTATGCTATAATCGTAACAGCTCCACTAGTAGGTAGTTCTACGATCGGGAAGTCATTTCTCACACGAACAAAGTCGGTCCCAGCTGTTTGTTTGATTGTATATTTCTACAATATCGGGATCTTCTATTAAGAGCAACGATGCCATTAACGTTCTAAATATCTGTTAACGAGAAATAATAAAGAAAGGTTTTACCCTTCTAATTATTGAACCCCTTAACCCGTAAACAAACTTAATTAAAGTGTATCTTTAGAGTTGGCGTAGACTATAAGTAGGATTGGAATGAATTCAAATCATTTGTAAAAAAATACATTGGTAAAGAAGGCAAATTATTCAATACAAGATTGTATGTATAATACTTGTTTACATACATATGTAATTGTATTTAACTAACATCAATTTGTATTTCTGAATGTTGAAAAAGAATAATCACTGATCTTCTTGCCGGTTCTTCTAGGTAGGATCAGCGTTCCGAACCGGTGGTAGCTTCGCTTAATATAGTTTGTTAAATGACGATTCAAAAGTTCTTGTATTAGCCTACTTGAATAAAGTATATTTTGATTTTTATTTTCGATAAGAAATTGTCACATTTCTTCTTCGTCAAGACTACAGAATAAAAAATAGTACAGAAGTTTTACTTCTTTAATATCAAAGAAAGCCATGTCGTATATTTAAACAGGGCTTTTATTAATACTTGATGGTAATACGTCACCAACGCCCATAAACAGAGAGAGTGGGGTTCTTTCTGACTGGTCCAAAGGTCAATCCAGGTACATGCCTCGAGGCCTCGGTTATCGCGTCTATCCTTTAGACCTAAAGACTAACATCATACATTGGCCAGTAGCTGGACATTGGAACTAATAGAAATCTTCCATCGCCAATGCGTCACCAACCTTAGGAACTGAGATATAATGCGCCTGTTATTTTTTATTTCATATATGTAGACGAACTGGCAAATGGCCCTCCTGTTGGTTAGTGATCTACACTGCCCATAGACTTCGTAGAAGATAATGTAGCCGCTTAAAAAAACGATGACATATGAAACTAACACGCAAATTTTAAGCGAGCCGTTTCATACGTCCGTGACCGCAGCGAATGAGATTGAATGGACGAATTTAAACAGTGGCGTAGCTAGGTGAGCAAGGGCCCCGGTGCATAGGAAATGAATCGCGCCCTCGCCCCCTCTTTCAACCCCCTCTTTAATTTGTATTGCCCTTCAAAATTATAGATAGGAAAAAGAAATATTGTGAGTAGGGTCGAGGTTTTCTAGCTTTAGAAGCTGGCGAGTTGGCTGACCCGCTCTCTTTTTAGAGCTTAGGTTAGAGGGCTCCTTGAGCATCAGGGCCCTGGTGGTTCAAAGGTTTCTCATAATATTTAGAATGTATTAATAATAACTGCGTTATGATTGATCGTAATAGAAATTTCTCAGTTTTTTTCTATGATATCGGTAGGCGGACGAGCAAATGGACCAAATGATGGTAATTGGTCACCACCGCCCATAGACAAAGGCCTTGTAAGAAATATTAACCATTCCTTACATCACCAATGCGCCACCAACCTACCAACTAAGATGTTACGTCCCTTGTGTCTGTAGTTATATTGGCTCACTCACCCTTCAAACCGGAACACAACAATACTGAGTACTGCTATTTGGCGGTAGAATATCTGATGAGTGGTTGGTACCTACCCACCAAGGAATAGAATCAAAGAATGCATATCTATTAAACTTCTGATAATTTATTTTGTATTTGATTTTGTTTTCTAGAAAGTTCGTTTAAAACAATAACTTGTATGTATAAAGCAACACAAAGGACAAACCACATGCACGTCAATCATTCTTACACGCACACATACATCACACTCGCCTCACACACGTGCACTTTGTAAAAATTATTATTTTTAGTTATCTTTTCTTCATTTCATATAAACTATTCGGATTCCCGCGATTTTTTAGTAATTTCGAAACCTACAACAAGTTTTGTTTTGATTTAATTTCATTATAAACTGCAAGTCAATCATCTACATTTGACACCAAAATAATGAAACCTCTTTTGAATGTTTTTTTTTTTTTTAATATCAAATAGTATGACATTAGTTCAGTTAGAAAGTTTACGTTTTAATTTTATTCTTAAACAGTCCAGTAACGTTTTTACGCTTTCTAAAATTAATTCTTAATTAAAACTATTTAGTCAATTGCAATCAAGAGTCCTCTTTAATTTTCTGCACATTCTGAAGCTCTTCGAAGTGAGACTAACCGTTTTTTTCATATGCAGCCTTCATCTCATAATCACTGGGACGAAAATCGCCTTAATCTTTTTTATTCTTTAGTTGCTTATAACACACGGTGTTACGGAAGAGTGAGTTCCTCTGGCACGAATATCTATCACTAGAGAGACCCAACCTTAAATAAATATGCTATGTATACCTGTGATTGTTTGCCTTTCTTATTTTCAATATTTAAATGTCTTTGGCTCGTGATTTCGTCATGTTAGCTAGGATCCACATTACGTTGATTTTGTGTAGTAGCCGTGTTCTTTTAGAGCGTCAGAGATTATAAGTTCAGTCGACTATAGAGGAGTCAAATAAAACCAGGTTCTTTTAATTGCGTTTTTAATATAAATATTTTGTTTAATTAATTTGAATAATAATAATCGGATTTATGAGATAGCGGTCCCATTTCCTTTAACACCTCTTGCGACTAAAGCGACTCTTTCTAAAAAAATGTTGTTTCTTTTTTTTTAAATAAATATTTATCTTAATACCCCAATGTGCTATCAATCTTGCGTATTAAGATTTTATGTATCTTGTGAAAAATTACATTACACTGGCTCACTCACCCTTCAAACCGGAACATAACAACATTTAGTGTTATTGTTATTTTAGAATATACGATGATTAGGAGTATCTAGTTAGACTAGCTAGCGCGAAAGCCCTGCCACCAAAATTAAATTGTCATTTTATATCTTTTATATGCCAATGGAAATAGGAAAAAGATTAGCAAACCTTAGATTCACGTACTTCATGCGATTTGCTAATAACTCAGCTATATTGTGCACTACTAAGAGTTTATGATTAATATATCTTTATTTATAACACAACACACTTAACCACTTATTTCCACTGTAATTTTCGTTCCAAAATTCGATAACAGTTTCGTTGACGTTCAAAACGCCATTCTTTCGCAAATCCATAGTGAATATCATAGATTAATCAAGCTCTCGACCAATATCGCGTCAATTTGCTGTCAAATGTTGTTCACTATGTCTCCTCTTATGGTTGGAATATAGTATACGTAATTTAATGGCAGAAATGTGTGACCGAGTTTATGGGCCTCATAAGTGTCAGAAGTATGTTATCAAGTGCCTGTACAGGCATATGTACTTGAAAAAAGTACTTATATTTGGAGAAAAATAATCGTTTTATCAGATTATTTAATTAATACTAATATTGTAAATAGGTTAAATTTGTTTGTTCGTATGTATGTATATTAATCTTCGGAACAATAAAATTCTAAAAATACATTATTCCTGATATATAATAGAGTATAAATTTGATTTAAATCAGAATATTATTAATAAATTACGCTCGCGCGAAACGGGTCCGTAATTAGTGATAAAACATTTAACTGATACCATAGAAGTTGTGAGGTTTATATTTTGACAATATTCTGATGAATGATTAACTCTTTTAAATCGTTCGCTTCCAAGTTATATTTTCATCCGGAAAAAACACATCTTCCCTGTCAAAAAACGAGACAGACAGAAAACGAGAAAAAAATAATGTCACTCGAGCTGATTCTAGGATTACCCCATCTTTTCCGTCCAAATCTTTTCAGCCATTAAAAAAAAATATTCAGAGCGCCATTCAACAATAGCGTCGTCCCTGGGCAGTGCTGCATAGTTATAAAAATTTTACACATCGTGGATAAAGTTTTCATACCAATTTTTGACTATAAAAGACATCCTGCACCCCAAACAGTTTTGGACAAGGGCAAGGAAAAGAAGAAAATCAATTTTGAAATGAATAAAATGACGCATCCATAGCACAAAATGTAAAATTTTTAATTTAATCATATTATGGAAGATTATAAAGCATTATATAATTGCATATTTGCCTTAGTCATTATCAAAAAAAAAACAAAACGTTATAAAATTTCTGGCAACATTATCAAAGATAACCTTACCTTGCCGCAACGCAGCCGGAACTCCCATTGTCCTGCAGAAGCCATCGTTCAGCCTTTGCATATCGTGCCCAGCGTATAAATAGTTCTGCAATTGTCTCTGATTTTGTTGTAGTCTCTCTTGTACGCTCAAGTTCATAACATCCTCCTCAGAATTCGTCAAGCCCAAGATAGCGGCTATTGTGAACGATTTTCCGGCCAAATTAGTCGCTTTACCCGTTAAGTCTACGCCGAAAGCAGACTGGCTGCTGTCTTCCTCCTCCAGTGTCGATGTCGGCGACGTCGGCGATATATCGACACCGAATCGATCGCTGTCTGCGTAATTTTCGGCGAATTTCTCTTCATCTATATTTAAGCTGTCGATATTTTGCTGATACGTTATGATTTCCGACAAATTTGGGTACACGGGGGTCTGTCTTTGCTCCATCATTGTTTTTTAATTCACTTTATAATCCATTGATAGGCACTTTGACATAATTAACACTTCACAGGCGTTTTTTTTTTTTATAATATATTTATTTATTATCTAAATTGAGCTATATTAATTAAGTAATCCGTATTATGGGTTAATTTTGTAGATTTAGACGGGTGCACTAACTGGTGGCTGTGACACGATTGCCTTGCGGTTTATGATTAAAAAGCACATTTTAAAATTGGAACCTGGGCGGGGCCAGACGTCAAACGATCGGTTTGGCGGGAAAAAAATGACATCGCATAAAGCGGTCAATTGAGGGTAGTTGATGGGGCATTTCTGGCCTTTGGGAGGGTGAGGGAGAGAGTGGGAGGGATCCGATTGGCGGGTCTCGCGCATGCGCCGACTGAGGCGTGGCCAGATTTAGTGGGTGTGGTCTTACTTTGATTTGCGGTCGCGAAAGCCTTTGATTGAGGCAGGGTCGGATTAGGTATTGCTATTTATTAATTGATTTTATTTATTTATAATAAATAAAAATAAAACTAAAATATCGTATAATTTAGAGCTATTTGTAAATCGCTATTAACGCTGTTTTTTTATCATAATAAGAGAAAAGTGGGATGTACTAAATTTAATGTGTATGTGGGTCTGTCTGTGGCATTGTAACTCCTAAACGGATAAACAATTTGATTTAGATTTTTGTTTGAAAGTTATTATTGTATAAGAAAGTATACATAATTTTTATATAGCTTCGAACAAAAACGAAGTATTAGAACGAGTATTCTTGTCGGACAATTTTATTTGCGTGGTTTAATCCCGGTTACTACGTAATTCCATCATAATTTACTCGGTGGTAGGGCTTTGTGCAAGCCCGTCTGGGTAGGTACCACCCACTCATCAGATATTCTACCGCCAAATAACAGTACTCTGTATTGTTGTGTTCCGGTTAGAAGGGTGAGTGAGCCAGTGTAATCACAGGCACAAGGGACATAACATCTTAGTTCCCAAGGTTGGTGGCGCATAGGTGATGTAAGGAATGGTTAATATTTCTTACAGCGCCTTTGTCTATGGGCGGTGGTGACCACTTAACATCAGGTGGCCCATATGCTCGTCCACCAACCAATGCCATAAAAAAAAATAATAGACAAAAATAATCATGGTAGGCTTAAAATAACTCGCACAGAGTTGAGAACTGCTATAAAAATAAGGTATACTATTATTAAAATTATACAATCCTGTCTGTGCAAACCCGTCTGGATAGATACCTACCACATCATATTCTTTACAGCGAAACAACAATTCTTAGTAGTCTTGTGTTCCGGTTTGAAGATGGAGTAAGTTAGTAACACAGGGGATACAACATCTCTAAAAATTAAATATTCACTTAGTGGAATGTTAATTCCAAACAAGTATAATCCTGTACAGCTTAGTAAGAGTTATTCATTAAAAATAGTTTTGATTTCTTAGTGTGCTTGAAATGTTTAAGGTAAAAATATATATATATATATATAAATTAAATTTTTAAGGTAAAGGTAACCAGACCGGACCGGATTTAATCATTCCTTACACCGCCAATGCGCCATGAAGCTTAGGAACTGAGATGTTATGACTTATGTCCCTTGTATCTGTAGTTCCACATAACCCTTCAAACAAAACACAACAATACTAATTATTAATTCTTGGCGATAGAATATCTGATGTGTAGGCGGTGGTGGGTGGTACTTACTCAGACGGGCTTACACAAAGCCCCACCACAAACTAACTTAATAATCTATTAATAAACTATTTTCCTCAGTCCGTCCCTGGTCGTCTTGCTACGAGCGTAGCATGAAACAATTTAATATCATAATCCGATACAGCTACGGAGCTACGATATTATGGATCCAATTCACGCTACATAGAATTAAATAATTATTTGGACAAGGTATAAAAAATATATCCGCTCGATATGATTGCTTGAAATTAATCTCTGTAACGACGGCCTAGTGGACGGATCTCGAGTATCTGAGCCGATGAATACGGGTACATTTCCTGGCGCCAGATAATTTAAGCGTGTTGAATTTTTTAGTTTTTTTTTTTTATGTCAAGTCTTGATTCGAATTCGTTGAATCACATTGACATTGACATTCTGACAACTATAATTGGCTTCAGACAAAGGAACTCTTTATGGCTCAATAGCATGTACATTTGTTCATTGAAAATATTAACAAAAAAAATTGATTTGTCTCTTGTATGATTAAGGGAATCTTCGTAAGGGTATATTAAGTTGGGAGATTTCCCGACGCACGTGATGGTGATCGGTTGAGTTAAGGACATATTATACTGCACAAGTCTTTGCGCTAAGATTGAGTGAAAGGCACTATCAAATTCCGGTCTCCAGTTTGCTCCGGTTTTCTCCAGTTTGCTCCGGTTTTCTCCAGTTTGCTCCGGTTTCATTTCATTATTAGTAGCTGTAATTAATTTAATTTTTTTGTTTGTTATTAACTGTATATTTTTATGTATATTCATTAATTTAATGTAATATTATAGTTTCTCCTTCTCTTATTTAATTCGTTAACAATTTTTAAGGTTCCGTACCCAAAGTGAATAACGAGACCCTATTATAAGATCGCTGTCCGTATGTCACCAGGCTGTATCTCATGAACGATGATAGTTAGACAGTTGAAATTTACACGGATGATGTATTTCTTTTGCCGCTATAACAACGAATACTAAAAAACAGAATAAAATAAATATTCAACTAATACAACAGATATGAATTTTATACCGTTTTTTATAAATAGGTACACGGAACGCTTCGTACGCGAGTCCGACTCGCTCTTGAACGGTTTTTTATTATATTTAAACATAGGAGATGTTTAATACTTAATTTCCTTTAATAATTGTATTAATATTGGAAACTGATATCGATTACTTTTTGTTTAATAGTACTCTATTGATTTAATAAATCATTTGGCTCGACTCGGACTTCGAACCCTTGGAAGAGCCTTATAACGAAGTCACTGCATTATAACTGATAAGTCAGTTTAATGTGTATATATATGTTTATAAACTTGAATAGAAAAGTTAAGACTGAAGATAGACAGAGATTCAACATTAAAAAAAACTATGGACAACAGTAATTTTTTTAGACATAGGTATTTATATGAAATAGGCTACTTGATGGTAAGTGACCACCGCCCATAGACAATAGCGCTGTAAGAAATATTAAACATTCCTTACATTGCCAATACTCCTCCATCCTTGGGAACTAAGATGTTATGTCCCTTGTGCCTGTAGTTACACTGGCACACTCACCCTTCAAACCGGGACACAACAACACTGGGTGCTGTTGCTTGGCGGTAGAATATCTGATGAGTGGTTGTGCCGACCCAGACAAGTGGGTATATAGGTATATTTTTAAAAAAGTAACAGCCTAGCTTATTATGTATAACCAGAAGAACGTCTAGTTTCTAGAACTAACGTCTGACAATCTGACAACGAGATTTTTTTATTTATTAAGATATATTATTTATATAATTTATCTGTAATGTCCGTTTAGTTTATTATCTTTATTTCTTTGTATTATATGTAAATTGCTTAATTCTAAAGTTTTATCAACTTAATATTTAAGTTAAATTATTTAACTCTGCCTTTTAATAAGTATAAATGTTGTTTACACCTTTAAAGGCGTATCACTTTGTATGTTACCCAAGTCAGATATTAATTTTAAGTGCTTAGTGATAAGTTGATGGTGTAACTTTTCCAATAAATAAATAAATAAAACTCCTGTAAAAAAAAATACCTGTACCGTCGGATTTGAACCGAATTAAATATTGGGTTATACGTGTCGAGCAAGTCTAAGAAGCTTCAAAGTATTTAGTTTTTTTAATATTTGGAAAAAAAAAACCATTTAAATCTTAAATGTAGGGGGCGGGAGGGAGTTTGTAAATAATTAAGAAATAGAAATTAGATGGCTACGAGTGAAGACTTTTTTTGAAAATAATAAATAGATCTACTAGATTCGAAAACGATTTTTTAATGTTTCGAAATATTTGTAATAAATAAATATTAATATAACAAATAATATAACAAAAAAAATAAAGAAAATCATTTTAAGAAAAAAAATTACTGAACTGTTTTGAATATGTTTATTTTCATTAAATATATATATTAAACTAGTTACTTTGTTGTAGGTGCGAAATAGTCTATATATATCCTTAGGGTTTAGCTTGCTTTATACCAAATATCATAAAAATCGATTGAGTGGCTTAGCCGTAAAAACCTTACAGACAGACAGATATTACATCATAATTTTATCTCACAAGTCGAAAAGAAATATATAGTAAAAAGTTATAAATAAATCAGCTACGTATCTTTTATTCGTAACCGAAGACGTCAAACGAAACTTTTTTAATAATACGAATGATATTCAAAGCGAGCGATACCGTAGTGACACTAAAATGCCGAGCAAATTGAGAGATGCCGGCGTAATATCAGGCATTCAAGAATTACAGAACGCGACTTTACGTTTTATTTTAAATGGCAACATATTTTTTTTCAATATATATTTTTCTGCACAGATTAAATACGTAAGTTTAACTTTTTTTTTTAAATATTTAACAACTAATTCGAAGAAAAGGTAAAATTTTGGATGACAAAGTATTTGTTTTATAGATACTAGTTGTAGCCGGGGCTTCGTTCGTTTAGGGTCCGTGAGATTTAATGTGAAAGAAACCATGTCCTTCCTAGTTACTTTTAGCAAATTTCATTAAATTTGATTCAGCGGTTTAGCCATTAAAACGTAACAAACAGAAGTACTTTCGCATTTATTATTACAGTAAAGATTAAACCTTTAGTTACTGTAATATCGTAAAGTTTATTAAAAAACGTCATATTGCAATTAACTTCTATATAAATTTAAATATTTACTATACACAATAATAAGAGTAACATCCTTTCAATCTCCCACTGCTGGGCTAAGGTCTCCTCTCCCTAAACGAAAAAGGTACGCTTATTCCACTACCCTGGTCCAATACGGGTTGGTGGATACAAGTACGTCAAAATTTTATTAAAATTAGACAAATGCCGGTTTCCTTATAATGTTTTCCGTCTGAAATGAATTACAAATACAAACTAAACATATGAAAATCATGCTTGCATGGTTTAAACCCGCGACCATCGGTTAAGATGCACGCGTCTAAACCACTGGGTCGTTTCGGCTTTTATATAATATTTATTAATAATAGTTCATAATAATACTATTTATATTATAATGAGGTATTAAGAAATCATTCACCAATACAAAACTGCTTCAGTCAAAAGTAACATCCGGTATTTCACTTGGTGGTAGGGCTTCGTCCAAACCCGTCTAAGTAGGTACCACTCACTCATCAGATATTCTATCCCAAAATGGTTTATGTTTCGATTTGAAGTATGAGTGAGCCAGTGTAAGCGCAGGCACAAGGGACATAATATCTTAGCCTCGAAGGTTGGTTGCGCATTTGGTGTGATGTAAGGAATGGTTAATATTTGTTACAGCGCCAATAATTATTAAAATACACATATCACAATAGGTAGCGTATCACCGTGAGTGAGTTTATGACTGAAATACGAAGTGATTTCCTACAGAGTCGCACTGCTGATCGTATATTTTGGAAGCACACAAACATAGCTGATGACGAAGTCCTTCTGATCTATTTCGACCACGGCGGCGAATGATAAGGGCGACTTGATATCGTAGTTAGTATCGTAGCTATAATATGCATTCCCTCTCATAATCTGACCTTATCCTTTAACCGGAAGAAGTTCAGGCAAAGGTATGCTTAACATTCTTTCTGAGGCTCAAAAGTCTGTGTGTACACTTTATTAGTACATCATTTCAGCCGTGGACAGAAAAGTCAAATGACTTATAAAATGAAACTTTCTTATGGGAGGATAAACCGCTTCGTTACGTAACGCGTTACGGCGCCAGTCTGACTTCCCATTCTCTTACGCATACGGCAGCGTTAGGCAGGCTCCTCCTCTCTCAGTCCGGTGAAAAGCCGATTTAAGGGTGATGTGGGGTTACATATTAATAATCGTCATTTAAGACGAATAGAGATCAAGAGATCAAGTAAAATGGTTTCATTTTGTTTACTTGTTTGTATAATAAATAAATAATAAACTTATTATAGAAATCGAGGTTTATTATTCATTCCATATTTTATAATAGTTTATATTTATAACAAAGAAGGGTGTATGTAGTGTTAAATCTCAGCGCTAGCCGTATTTCAGACAGACTTTTTTTTGAAGTTATCACTTTTTATTATACTGGACGCCACTTAAGGTTTGTCTAGGACCTCGAGATCTCCAACCTTATATCAGGTTAAAGTCAAAACAATAAAGCGAGTAAGTTTACTAGAGGTTCATAGTGACAATGATGTCCTTCTAACAGATTTCAGACACGGCAGACATTTGCGAGGGAGACTGGCCATGGAGAGATAGAGATATCCGATGATTTCAAGTTCAAACCCAGGCAAGGACCACTGCTTATGTATATTTCATGTGCTTAATTTGTATTTATAATTCATCTCGTGCTCGGCGGTGAACGAAAACATCGTGAGGTAACTTGCATGTGTCTATTTTCATCGAAATTCTGCCACATGTGTATTCCACCAACCCGCATTGTAGCAGCGTGGTTAAATATGCTCCAAACCTTCTCCTCAGGGAGATGAGGCCTTAGCCCAGCAGTGGGAATTTTACAGGCTGTTAATGTAATGTAATATATTAAGAGAAGCGAAACCATCGGCGTATGTATTAAGTATATAAAATAATTTCTCTAAAACGAAACATCTTCCGGTATAAGCTTTATGTGTGTTGATTTACTCGTTTTTTTTTCAGCTATGTAAATACGAAATAGAGACGTCTTATTAATGCTTTAAGCATATATTATTATTAAAATTCCAAATTATAATAGATGTAATGGCAAATATACCTTCTGAATCGCGCTTAAACATCGGCGATGTCAGCAGTAACCGTTACAATCCTTACATCACCAATGCGCCTTGGGGTAACAAGTTTTAATTTTTTTTTACTTACACTGGCTCAGTCAAATCAACCAACACCAGTCCATAGCGGAACACATAATACTAACTTTTACTATTTGGGGGGTAGAATATATGATGAGTGGGTCGTACCTACCCAGACGGACTAGCGCCAAATGACATACTGTCCCCTGCTGGGCTAAGACCTCTTAACCCTTTGGATAGACAGTTAAAACCGACATTCCACCACGCTGTTCCTTTGTTCCTTGTTCATGCAGGTTTCCTTATGATATTTTCTTTTACCGCCGTGTTGATAATTTATTACTATAACATATTTTTTTATCTATGTTACTCAAAGAACTCTGAGAATATATAATGTATATAAAAGCACTTCTCGATAAAAACAAAAAATAAATCATAGTTTATTTGAGTGTAAATGTATGTCAATAATAAGAATACATACATCTAGGATCCAAAAGTAAAGCTGATTTTACTTCTGATTTAAAAAAAAAAGACAACATATAATATAAAAGAAAGTTATTTGTTAATTAATTGTTGATAATAAAATAATTAATAACGGTTTTCTTTATTGGTTTAAGTTAAGCAATTAATGTCAAACAATATAGTAATGTAAGATAATGTTATAACAATGTTACCGGTTTCAGCGTATCCATGCGCTTGATACTAAACTTTCCCGCCAATTTTTTCTTTTTTTTATATTGTTGCCTGCTTCAAAAATCGTAGCGACAGCAATTATAAGTAAATTTCTATTTACGAGTGTCGCAGATGTCCATGGGCGATGTTAATCCCTTTCAATCGGGTGAATATTAAAAAAAAACCCGCGCCAATAATTACCTTACTGTCTAAGATTTGAAAGCGCGCAAGCAAAATGGCGGTTAAGTGAATATAACGCATGTTTTTTTACGTTGCTGTTCTAGGGATAAAATCCTTTTTGTTATTTGTCAAAATTTAAACCTACTTCTTGGGGTTAAAAATTGACTTAATAAATAACGTATTCACTTGTAATGAGATTGAAATTACACGTTAACGTCATTACATACTTCAACAGAGTAACTGTTAAACATTTAAAAAAACATAAATCAGGATAAAATTGTTTCTATATGATATGAAGTTTAAATTTAAAATAAGACGTAGTGTTGGTTACATTTTTAGGTAAGCTATGGTATAGTTGTGCTTCCTTAAATTCGATAATTTTAATTCTTTTTGTTTTTGTCACTGGTAGCTCTAATCTATATTTATTCCTTGTATTATATTATTGTATTATATTATATTTATATTATTTAGAAATATTTTTTTAAATATAAATAATTAAAAATTATAGAATTTAAGTAATGCTCACGATTTTATTTATAATATATTTTGAATTACCAACAAAAGTTACTACTTATCTTAAAATGTATTTAATTTAAGTTCATAATATACAAAGTCATTTTACTTTTAAATACTGAAATGATGAGAAATGTATCATCAACAATACGTTAAATCCTCAAAGTCCTAAAGATTTCTTAAATTTAAATTTGAAATTATTTACGACGACATAAAGATAATGGAATAAGAATAAATGAATTGCCAGATTAAAAAATAACAATTAAGTTAGTTATTAAAGTTCCATAATAAGAAATAAAAAATAAAATAAATATTATAATGTTAGTTTCCATCACATTATCATCGAGATTTTTTTTTAAAATAATGTCTTTAATGTTCCTTTAGGTTCGTTTTTATAAAACCACTAAACGGCAACTTTCGTAATCTTTAGCAAAAGGTTATTTTTATAAAAATTTTATTAACAGTGCAGTATTCATACCTCTTTCTGATTCTTTGAGCATAAAACATTCGTTAATTTTTTTTTTTTTTATTTACAATGGAATAAATTTGAACTTTTTTATGAAACATGTACAATGAACAACATAATTTTTAACTTTGCCGTTATATTGATGATAAAAAGCGTGGAGTTAATGCTTGTTGACTTCCAGACTTCTTTTCAAACTCGATAAGAAATTAACGAAAACGTCAATTTACATGTGTGAATCTGTAAAAAGTGTTACTCGTACTACCAAAATGTCGAAAACCGCCCGTTATTTCGACTTCAAACTCGATAACGATTGCAAAAATGAGAGGGCGGCCTATGCTACGCCACTGTTTATATCTCCACAGACACGTTACGTGGTGGTAGGGTTTTGTACGAGGCTGGGTAGGTACCACTCATTATATATTCAAGAGTGTCAGCGAGTCAATGAAACTATCGGTGCAAGGGATAATTAGTTGCCAAGGCTGGTAGCAAATTAGAGATTTAAGGAATGATTAAAAATTGTTACAGAGCCATTGTCTATGGGCAGTGGTTACCACTTACCATCAGGTGGCCAATCTGTCAGTTCGTCTACTGATAATATAAAAAAAATGTAATCCGTGCCTTTGGTGTATCTATATTTAATTTAGAAATTTTGCTTTTTTTCGTGCGGCTGTGTTTTTTAGCAGGCAGCTTCACGATATAAATTTGAAACCGTTTTGTTCTTATTTTTGGGAGTCCTGATTCCTTGGTTGGTCTGGATGGTCACTTATATCTGCACGATTACGTACAAGGGTTTATTTATCTTATATCTAGATATACTGTCAAAACTGAGCACGCCTTGAAAAGAGTGTCCAGCTGGCAACTAAGTACACCCATACTGGTAAAGTAATATGACGTTTGGCGTGACAAGCGTAGCTTTTTTTATGGCATTTATTGGCGGACGAGCATATGGGCCACCTGAGGGTAAGTGGTCACCACCGCCCATAGACAAAGGCGCTGTAAGAAATATGTAAAGAGTTTTAGTATGAAAACGCATGCCTTAACACAGGAAGGAAATATTGAAATCTAGATCAAAATATACTCTATTCAAGTAGGCTTTTACAAGCACTTTTGAAGCTACCACTGGTTCGGAATGATTCTACCGAGAAGAACCGGCAAGAAACTCAGTAGTTACTCTTTTTCAACATTCAAAAAGATATTTTTTACAAATGATTTGAATTTATGAAAAGGCAAAGTTCAAAATATCAGCGGAATTTTATTATAGAAACGGATACCTCGCCCCAAGAAGGATTTATTGAATTTACGGTATCGCAGATTTGGTCTCATAAGATCATATTTACTTCTCGTGTTTAATATTGCCATCTGGTTCAATTAGCCGAGCCAATTTACTTTCACGCCAAAGGCTACTTAGAGTCGAATTTATTGATAAACAATTTCATTTTAAAGAGTGCCTATTCTAGTTTATGTCTGGTACTGGTTTAGCGGTACCATTAATAAAATGGCTAGGCGTTAAGTTAAATGACTAACTAAACTAGATGCATGCGACATTACAACAATGATTTCAATAAAAGAACCAAAAATTAAATACTAGATAATGTTACAATGTTTACATAATGAAATAAATGAAAACAAAATCAAAAATGATACAGCATTTTAAAATATTTAATAATTACGGATAAGCTGAATTGTGTTTTCAACATAGACGGACGGTCGGACGGCGTACTTGTGTTAATAGTGTGGATAAGTACCAAAGGGCCCTCGGAAGGGCGAAGTGTAAAGCGAGGGCCCGCAATCACATGATGCGCTTTTTATGCGCTCACCCTTAACGTGTAGGGTTGACAAAAATGTATATGATATCAATTTTAACAAATAATGTTTTTGTTTTAAAAGATTTTATTACTTGTATTATTGTTTGTATGTATTCTGTAAAGATGTTGGGACTAGGCGGCGACTAGTCGACACAGAGTGCCGACTAACTGACTTATTTTATTATAAATACAGACATTTTATTATCAATATCAGGATTATTCAAGATAAGTGGGCGTATATTCAAACGATTTTATATATCAACGATCCACAAATTCAGTAAGTTTTTAATTAAACAAATCAATCACACAGATATATTCACAATATTCATCAATATCGATTCGTTAATAAATCATATACACAAACACACATAAACCACTGAATCTATTACAAAAGAATAAAGATTCGTCGCACACGTGGTGCGCGAGAATTCTTGAATGTAACCGTTGATCTAAGATGGCCGCCTCGCTAGCATCGACGGGACGCTTCACTAGAGCGTCGTTCAAATTCCATTGACACTCTATTCCAACCAGTATGAATAAATAAGATGGATAAACAAGAATAATTATATTTCACTCTAATGTACAGTAACACTTTATTTTTTAAACAAAATAACTGCTCTGACCCGTGCAAAGAAAAACAATCAAGAGACCGATATGTCGGTCTCTGTGTCAACTAATCGGTTAGTCGGCCAAATTTATAATCGGCACATCTTTACAATTTTTATTTATGTAGTTAATAAATAAAAAGAAGTATTGAAAGAATAACATTGTTGAAGTGAAACTTATGTGGACACTGCCTAATATTTCAAGGTCTTATTTGAGCGCGAAGATTACCTAATATTTAATATACATATGAGTGACGCCTAAAAGGCGCAAAAAGGTTTAATTTGTATTATCCACTTCAATCGAAGAAGTAATAAAGATAAACAATACTCAGATTTACGTATTTCATGCAATTCGCTAATAACTCAACAACATATCTGTATTTACAATACAACACTATTTTTTTGGTCTTGGTCAACTATTGTTTATTTGGCTTTTGTCCTCTTCTGTTTGGTATAGATTATATTTGTTGTAGCTTTTTTAAATGTATAGTGACAACCCTGTCTTAGTTCTGTCAACGGTCGGTCTGTGCGTTGTGATTAAAATTCCTGGATCTAATAACGAACTCATATATAAAACTCTTATAGCCGTCTGACGTTTGTTTGTCACGCATTTTATTTTATTGCTTGTTTAACTTAAGTTTCAATTTTGTTCATTTAGTTTTTTTTTAATGCTAGTGTCAAAATTAATTCAATTTTATTTGATTGATAATTTACTAACGTCTTTTGTTTCGTTATTTATTTTTAGATACAATAAAATTGCGTATAATAATACCTACTTTATTTTTGATATATGAATTCGATTTTCAAAAATAAAGTAGGTTAATTTTTTTTCAAGGACAGTTCACCAAAAAATCGTTTTATTTTTTTACATTAAGAATACTAAATGATTTCTAAGTAAAGTTGGATTATTATTTACCCCTATCTACTAACCTAGTTTTAAAAAAAAAACATTGTATATCTATGGTTAAAACAATCGCAACGACGAAACGAAAATAGTTCGGAATTTAAAATTTATATATTACAATTAATATATATTATTTTAATGTAAACGAATAACTATTTAACTTTACTTATCGTGTATAATATATCATTAATGATAAACCAACTAAATATAGAAAAAAAACAAATGGCGCTATATTCTCTTGTCGATCTAACAGACAACCATTAAGTTCGGGCTTTAGAAAATTAAGATGTCTGTGGTGAATTTATTCATATTTGCACATACGATTGAATTCAAAATAAATTTACATGTGATATCATAATAACACAAATGAAAACGATAATTTTATCGTTTTTAATTGTGTGAGTATATTTATACTAATAATTATACAAACAATTAATATTTTACTAATAAATGTATAAAATTACATCACATTAACAGCCTGTAAATTTCCCACTGCTGAGCTAAGGCCTCCTCTCCCTTTGAGGAGAAGGTTTTGAGCATTCCACCATGCTGCTCCAATGCGGGTTGGTAGATACACATATGGCAGAATTTCGTTGAGATTATACACATGCAGGTTTCCTCAAGACGTTTCCTTTCACCGCCGAGCACGAGATGAATTATAAACACAAATTAAGCACATGAAAATTCAGTGGTGCTTGCCTGGGCTTGAAACCGCAATCATCACTGGGCCATCTAAGCTCACTTAATAAATGTACATTATAAACAAATATGTACATTAAGTTTCTTTTTTTTTGGTTTTTTCATAAAATATCTGTGACATTAATATGGCATGAAATTCATTTAATTCCAATCTTCTTTCAACTTAGATCATCCGCCTGTGATCACAGACTGCACCTCCAAATACAACAAATAAAAAAAAGTTTTCAGAATATTTATAAGTAA
Source organism: Vanessa atalanta (assembly GCF_905147765.1). NCBI lineage: Eukaryota > Metazoa > Arthropoda > Insecta > Lepidoptera > Nymphalidae > Vanessa > Vanessa atalanta. The sequence goes on along the minus strand of NC_061898.1, from coordinate 1,988,781 downwards.
CACGTATTTTTTAATTTAATTCGCAATAATTTAAAATATTCGTATCTAAAACGAAAAAAAAATACTAAATAATTATTTAAATTTTATCCACTATTTTGTTTTTTTTTTTTTTAACTATGACAACAGTACGTATAATGCCAAATATAGAATTTCTTTTGTTTTTCATAACGTTACAGGTATGTTGTTTTAAAAAAGGAAATAATACTTTTAGGTCCTTAAATTAACATCGTTCATATATAACAGGAATCTTAGTTATTATAGAGGTATATAGAAGTGTATAAGGGATAATAACGCTTATTACCCCATAGCTCACTATCTCATTATGCGACATACCAAGTGAATAATGGAACAGGAGAATACGTGGAGTGGATTGATTTTAATGTATTTTCTATCAAATTTTAATGTTAACATATAAACTTCAGACATTTGTGTTTTACTATGTATAAATGTCAAAAGCAAATTGACAGGTCTAAGTGTATTTTAAAGTAAATGTGAAAATAAGCACGTGACATTGGCGAAATAATATGGCTATATTTTTACGTTTAAAACATGACGACAAACACCTAAATCACGAGTAAAACCGCAGGCGACTACTATTTAAAAACAAAGTAAGCTGTACCTTTTGATAATTATAATAAACTAAAAACTAATAACAGTATTCATAATTAATCATTAAAATATTAACAAAACAAAACACTATATTTAGATATAAATAAAAAATATATAAAGTCGACTCCATTCCAATTGCTATTCAACAAACTTCCAAAGTACCCTCATAACGCCGCCCAATAAACCTGATTCCTTTGTCAACGACAATTTGTCATCCCATCCCTCTGTCCTTGTCCTTAATATATCCATCTCTGTCTCATCCCTCGGCTGAAAACATGACTTACAAGTGCCGACACGCGTCGGAAAAAACAATTAAATAGTTTATCTGTGCAAGTGTCATTGATATTTGAATTTGGAATGGCCTTTGTATATTTTAAGTAGTTTTTTATAGAGAAACAATAATAAAACAGTAACAATATGTCTGTTAATATAAATAATCTTAATATTTAATTAGTATTTTTAGTATGACGTAGAGTATAATAACAATCTAAGCTTAATCGAAGTCTTTCGGTTCAATTTAAGCAAACATTATGATCGATATTTCTGTGTTCGGCGACCAAAAAAAAACGATCATATAAAATATTATAATATAAGAACCACATGATCGAATAATAGTCAATTTTCATTTGTACTTTAATGTTTTTAAAATAAACAATTGAATATTGGAATAGAGTATATTTAAAAATAAACGTAAATAAAAATTATTAAAAAAAAATATTTGACAGTTCATAACAACGTATAATCTGTGGCACGTTCAATTGGCGCCATTAATAACGTCAGCGCACCGATTACCCGCTTTGTTATTAATCCGAACAACATAATAATTAATCAGCGCTGACAAATGGCTGCTGTATTATATAAACAGAATTTCGGCGGGACAGTAAATGAGAACAAGAAATGATAAATTAAGGATACGTCATTATTATTATTATTTTTCATTTGTACTTTGATTTGGTTTACTATAGGGTTAACATCAGAAACGTATTAGGGTTTTAATACGCTTTAATTTTTTTTCTTTAAAAAGAAAGTTTATTGAGCAATGACCTATGTTAGCAAATCATGGCAACTTTTTAATATTATAATTTAGAATATTAATAATTAATAACTTTATATTTCGAACCAATAATAAATGATGTCTACTGGAATCGAACGTTTTTTTTTTATTAATCAACTATGACCTGACATAAGATTTTATTATCTGTGGAAAAAGATAAGTAGTTTTGGCGGGGTTTTAAAAGAAGATCACATAGGAGAAAAATAAAATGGTGTTTTTGTAGCGGAACACAAATATATATGTTAAATTGATGAAATAATAATTAAGTGTGACTCTTTAATAAATAACTAAATTAAAATAAAGTATAAATATGAGATTTCTTACGTAAGGCTCAGGCGTAAGAGTTACATCGCTTTAAATCGCTTTAAAAGATAGTGTCATTAGTATACTAATAACAACACCGCAAATTTTGCAATGCACATCACACACACACACACACAGCCGATACGATAAAAAGTGATCGAGCATCCCAAGATAAAGTCAGCTCATTGTTGGGATGTTGGAAAATATGTACAATATATTCTTCTATGGCAGAATGATACACTGATACACTTCCATGGCTCTGAGACCATGTAAATCCGTTGGGCTTGCATCTCGCGTGTCTCTTTCTGGTCGTATAAGACTGCCCTCCCAACAAACTATAAGAGTCTCCGCACATACTTTAACACTGTACTAAATCCATACGTAGAACATGACATGCGTGATTTAATGAGGTATTTATAATATAGTATTTTCGTATTATGGTTTGAAGGGTGAGTGAGTCAGTGTTTCACAAAGGACACAACATAGCTTAGCTCCCAAGGTTGGTGGCGCATTGGCGATGTAAGTAATGGTTAATATTTCTTCCAACGCCAATATAGACAAGCGCTGGTAACAAAGGTAGCCCATTTGATTTGCCGCCTACGCCTCACCATAAACAAAATAGTCCAAGAAAAATTTTTGACAAACAGATTTATAATTTCTGACCTAACCTAACCCTGATGAAATTTACATACTCCAACCGAGATGGCCCAGTGGTTAGAACGCGTGCATCTTAACCGATGATTTCGGGTTCAAACCCAGGCAGGCACCACTGAATTTTCATTAGTTTAATTTGTGTTTATAATTCATCTCGTGCTTGGCGGTGAAGGAAAACATCGCGAGGAAACCTGCATGTGTCTAATTTCAACGAAATTCTGCCACATCTGTATTCCACCAACCCGCATTGGAGCAGCGTGGTGAAATATGTTCCAAACCTTGTCCTTGAAGGGAGAGGAGGCCTTAGCCCAGCAGTGAGAAATTTACGGGCTGCTAAAAAAAAAAATTAAACATCTTAATTCAGTAAGTGCCGCACTTTATGTATTATCATATTTTTTTATAAATAGTTTCTCAATTATTTTGACATTATTGGTATTAATTTATCAAATTATTTCGTTAAATTCTGTTTAATACATGTACGATCATAAACGGCGTTGCTGGTGATCCCAGATCACATTTGGGCATCAAATATACGCCTACTAATAACTATACTATGGAATGTTGTACTATTCGTCGTACACAGGAAATAACATCTAAGACAAGGAACGCGCCATACTGCCAGTTTATACTTCTTAAATATTGGACAACATCACATACATTACTCAGATCCCAATGTAAGTAGCTAAAGCACTTGTGTTATGGAAAATCAGAAGTAACGACGGTACCACAAACACCCAGATCCAAGACAAGACAACATAGAAAACTAATGAACTTTTTCTACATGGACTCTACTAACTACGAACCTATGAAAACCAGTGTCACACTACTCGACCACGGAGGTCGTCATAATCGTCGTCTTCTTAAATCGCTAGACGTGTATTTGGGCAAAGATAATTACCATTAGGTACTTATAATGTAGTTCCATCATACGTGTGCTATCATAAAAGAAAGCATTAATAACAATATTTAAAATTAGACCTTCCTAGAACCACTATAATCTTTAATTATAAAAACAAAAAAAAAAAAAAATTAAGGAAGTGTATGTGAAGTGTCTAAAAATATAGATAAAAAATATTAAAAAAAACTAAAGTTTTATTCGTACATGTTGTGTAAAACGCCACAAATCATATTTTTGCTCCTGAATACAGCGGTATGCAATAATTACCCGCGCTCCCACCCCGCTCCGTTGGTGTGGCTACAACAATAAATATTGCCATTTATCGGGGTAATTTATCACTTTAGTTAACTAGTATTTTGCGAGAATTTGTTTAAATGAATATTAAAAGCAATTTGTATCCAATTAAATATTTTTTAACAATAGATTTAATTAAAATAATTTCGGATGATAATTATTAGAATAAGTATTTAGATTTTATTTTAAAATAATACTTTATAGTTTAAAAATATATAATCACAGTATATATTACAGAAGCTACTTAATTCTTGAAACGTAACTTAGCAATTAGATAAGTTTTCACTTCACAAAATATTGAATCAGAAAACTATTATTTTCAAACAAAACATCATGACACGTATAAGTTACAAAAATTCAAAAATGACAATTAATAATTTTATAACGGGCAACACAATAGCAGTATGCTTTGTACGGCGCGCCGATGTTATTGAATGTTTTTATTATTAATGCGGCAACATCAAAGGAGGTTTATGAAATTATTCCGCCGTTTGATGTCGAACTTCACAATAACTATGCTTTCAAATTAAATTGGGGACGGTTTGAAAACTTTTTCGTAATTTGAATTTCGAATTTTTACAACAGATTATACGGAGCCATCGAAATACTTGAAATTGTTAGTTTTTTTTTTTAAACAAGTTCTTATATAATTGCATATGCTTGAGGGGTATGCTTTCGCTTCGCAGATGACGGTCAAATATTTGATAGTTGAGGTGCTCTAGAAGGTGCATGAAACAAATTTTCGAGGATGGATAGATAACCAGAACACTGGTTGCCGACTGAGCGGCGTGTTCATTATAGGATTTAGGTATATTGGTTTTCAATTAAACTATAATTTTGATGCTTTTAATGCTGGTCACGGTATACAGTCGATATTGTTATTTTTTTTTAAAGGGACGCTAAATACTTTCTCCTATACTCTGTTCCAACCATAAGAGGAGATAAGCCAAATAAACAATATTTGACAGCGAATTGACGCGATATCATTGGTCGAGAGCTCGATTAATCTATGATTTTCAGTATGGATTTGCTGAAAAATTATTTTTTCACTGTTATCGGAATTTTTGAAGTAAAATTAAGGTGGATATAAGTGGTTAAGTGAGGGGTACATGTCAGTCACCTCCTCGTGGTGGCCATGGCTAAGACTGGCTGGAAGGACGCTCCTGGTACGTCCCTGATCGGCGTCAGGGCGGACCATGTAAGTGGCCTCGTTAGCTAGGAGGGAGTGGCAGGGCTCGCTACTCAAGCCGCCCGGGTGTTTTACACCGGCGGTCAGCGGCGGAGCCTACCATCTTATCCGCCGCAGGGCGTCCGCTTCGTTGACGCCCAGCCAGTCCAGGAGTTCGTCACATTCCTACGTGGAGGATGAGGGGGAAAGCGCGCACTAGGTGCGTTTTCCATGAATATTCAGCCGCCTTACGATGGCTGCCGCTGGTGGGGTCACGGTTGCATGCCCTTGGAGATCCCGTGGCCTCACCACTCAGTGTCATGGTGGAAACCCGAGGATGGTTGTAGTGGGTTGGAGAGGGCAGTAGCATTAGCGTGCCCTGGCACGGGGCGTTAGATCCCGCTCTAGTCCCACATACCCGTCCCGGTACCCCGACCGGGTGGCATGCGTAAATGCATTTCCTCCTCGTAAAACAAAAAAAAGTGGTTAAGTGTAAAAGTGTTGTATTATAAATACAAAATATATTAATCATAACCTCTTAGTAGTGCACAATATAGCTGAGTTATTAGCAAACCGCATGAAATACGTAAATCTAAGATAAATAAATGATCATTATACCTACTTTGATTGGACACTATGTCACGATCATTCCGATAAAATAGAAGTTTTGAACGTGAGTTTAAAAAAATTAAGCAAATAGACTTTAACCTAGGTTAAACTGTTAGAAATCCGCCACACTTTACAACAACAATATTAATATTAAATATTTCGATGACCGTGTGATGGATACAATAGATATAAAAGTATTCAATTCAATGGAGCCACGTGCCAACAAACAATACACAAGCTTTCTCAAAGGGGAGGTGGCATAAGCCCTGCTAAAGGGCATTTGCAAGCTTTTTTTCTCTTTTCCTAAATTAACAAACAAAATTAAAAAAAATTGTTACACTAAGAACGATTTTTGCATCAGTTTTTTTTTTAAATATATTTTAGGATAATAGACCACAAAATACAGGTCGCTTGACCACGAAACGTCTTTGAAATGGTAAGATTCAATAATTTAAGGTAAAAATAATTTTAATCAGAAATATTTAAAAATTGCCTGAGTTACGACTCAGGTTATCTCAACTCAAACATTGTAATATTTCTAAGACTTTGATGTATATATAGAATAAATTATGTAAATATAAATTATTGAATTTCTTTGACATACTTTCATAGATAATGTCGAAATATTGAACCCTACCAAATAAAAAAAATACATGGTAAATATACTGTTTTAAATACATGTAGTAATAAAAATAACCATGTTAATTTAAAATCTTATATTACAAGATTTATTTAATTCCTCTACTTTTTTCTCTGTAATTTTTGTATTTATCAATATACGAAATATAATAATTTAAAATGAAAAATATATATACATATACGTATATCTGAATTTGCTAATTTCGTATTAATATGTATTAATGTTATTTAATTTTTTTTTTTATTTTATTTACTTTAAAAATCCATAAGTATTTTGACACAAAAATGAAATTATTAGTGTTTTTTTTTTCTTAATTTTAATCGCGTAATATTTTATACATATATATTGTATTAATACAGATAAAAAATATCATTATGTTAATATTATGTATCTTTGTTATTGATTCTAAGAATAAATAAATTAGTATCTTTTTATATAACTTTGGCCTACCAAAAATTAAAAAAAAAAAAGTTTTTCTGTTGCTTTTTCGTTTGACGAGACAGGATGATTATAAGGGATGCATTTAACATTATAAGGAAGCATCAAAGTCAAATATCGACACTTAGACGTTTATAAGACCCATTAGACACGTGTACACACTTAATTAAATACGAAAGTGTAACGATTATGCATTGCGTTATGTCGATAACAAATCTTCGATCCCCTCACTGCGATAGTTATAAATTTGTCTCTTGGAAACCAGGGACGTATTTGCGTTATATACATTTTTACGTTTAAACTAAATAATAATTATTGTTTATTGTGTTGTAGGATAAATTATCGGATAAAAAATATTAGTCAAGAAATATTTCAAAATATATATTAGTACGTAATACGACGGAGAAGTTGCATTTCAGATTATTTATATTTAGGATATTCCTTTGTCCATACAATTGACTAGAACTAATAAAAAAAAACACACACAAAAGCGCGCGAAACTGAATTAAACCGCCATTATTTTTCTATTTGGGCGCGGACAGTAATGTCAATATTGGCGCGACTTAATTCGTTAACGTAATTCGTTTAGTGTTTGTTGTGTTATTTGTAAACAGGGTAAGTATTTTAATTCAATATCTATGATTTGGTGATTTATTTATGTTAAAATAAATTCAAAATTCGAACTATTTTTGGTTTGTTAGTAAATTATATTAAGTAATTGAAATTCTTGTCTTTTTTTAATCAATTCTGTACGCTAAATATATATTTATGACTAGTAAATTGTTAGTCTTGTTTAGTTACTAAAAAAAATATATTGTTTATTACTACAGTCCCAACCATAGACCTATAGCCTATTCGAATGTAAGTAGGAATAAAGATAAACAAACCTTAGATTTACGTATTTCATGCGATTTGTTAATAACTCGGCCATATTGTGCACTACTAAGAGTTTATGATTAATATATCTTTATTTACGATACAACACTATTACACTTAACTATTATATCAATTTTAATTTTACGTCCAAAATTCCGATAAGAGTTTCGTCGACGTTCAAAACGCATTTTTTCGCAAATCCATAGTGAATATCATAGATTAATCAAGCTCTCGACCAATGATATCGCGTCAATTCGCTGTCAAATATAATGTATTCGACTGTTCTTTTATGGTTGGAACAGATTATACATTTCTAATTCTAAGATGTCTGCTAGAAATCTTCTATAGAGATAAACGCAGAGGTTTGTGCATTATAAAAAACAAATGGAATTATTAGTGAAATATTCCATTAAACACCGCTCAGTCCAAACCTGGTCCCGTGGAATGTTGAGCATTCAAATTAAACGGAAAGGGACGGATGATCGCTTTGTACTTGATTTTGACTCGGTCGTGTAAAACTTTATCGTAACGGGGGTTAGGGTCTGTACCCTATATTACTTTAATATTGTCTTGTAATATAATAAAGGTTACAGATAATAAAAATAATAGCTATACTTATAATAGTGGTCCTTCGTCATGTAAACAATGAAATAAAAAAAATATAATTCGTAAATCAGTTGTTCTTGATTGATGATATTCTTCTAAATAATTACATAAAACAAAGTCGCTTACCGCTGTCTGAACTTACGTATGCTTAGATTTACACAAAGGATTTTGGATGCGATTTTTTTTATAGATAGATTGATTCAAGAGGAAGGTTTATATGTATAATACAAACACAATATAGTAGGGAAACACTGATAATTTTAGAGCTTTCTGAAGTGATGTCGTAAATAATATATTGCAAACGCTGGCTGAACCCTACGAGATAGATCAAAATAATGTACCACAGTATTGTACACCTTAAAAAAATCTTCAAAAAAGTCCACGGTGGTATATGTCTATCTCTTAGGGATAGCCCACAACGACCATTTGTTATCATTCCTTTTTACGAGAAATAACGGCTTAATTTCGAAGCGATTTTAAGCAACACCTAATCAATCCTTATCCAATTAAGTACCTAAATACATTGTGCCCTTAATATAGATGAATAGACCCTTTACAGCATGTAATTTAAATGAATATTTTCGAAGATATTACAGATTTAAAACGGAGGGACATAGCGGTTTGTATTGTCTAATGACTGAAAAACTGTGAACGTTGTAGGAAATTCTGTAGTATATTTAGTATCAGCATTACACTCATGCGATAAATTTACATAATCGAATAGATTAGATACTAGACTAACGGGGCAGGTAAATAGTTTTATTTAACCTTGAACTTAGAAGGCCCCCTATTCAACTCAAAATCCTTTATTCAATATAGAAGCATTACACTTACTTAATGGTTGTCAAATTAAACACTACTACCCGTTCGGAAATGATAATAACCTGACCTGAGAAGAACCGGCGAAAGAAACTCAGCGGGTCTTTTTTGACAATTTTATTATCTACATATATTCAATATGAAAAGGAATAGGTATGAGGCGATCGTTTCATTCCCAAGGTGTGCATATATCATAAAAGCACTAATTGTATAACAACCTTTCGCGTGCCTACAAGCGAGCCTTAATCATTTTTTTAATTTGGCAACAGAGGTATTTTGAACGCTTTTCAAGATCCTGTTGTTAAATCAAAATATACTCTATTCAAGTAGGCTTTTACAAGCACTTTTGAGTCGACATTTAACAAACTATATTAAGCGAAGCTAGCATCGGTTCGGAATCTAGATTCTAACGAGAAGAACCGGCAAGAAGCTCAGTAGTTAATCTTTTTCAACATTTAAAAATACAGTCATGTTAGTTAAGACAATTATATATGTATGTAATATGTTAAGCCGTGTACATTGCCCCACAAAAGAGTTACTGACTCTATGCAGACGAGTAACAGGAGTAGACGAGTAAGAGGAGTTTGTGTTTATTCCTTGTACCAATAATGCATTTAATAAAAAAACATTAATTGCACTAAGAATTTTTGTGCATTCTTTTTTAAATTTATTTTAGGAAAATAGACGTCTAAATACGGACTGTATTGTGTGGTAGTGTGTGTGAGAAATAAAAAATTACTCTGAAAATACACGAAACTGTAAGAATAAATACTTATGAAGGAAAATTTAAAAAACTTATAAAAAATTTAAAGAAACTTAAGAGGCCCACTATGATGTAAGTCAGAATTTCTTTAAATGCAGAGTAATGTCTACTCCGTATTGTTGTGTTCCGGTTTTAAGGGTGAGTGAGCCAATGTAACTACAGACACAAGGGACATAACGTCAAAAGGTCCCAAGGTTGGTGGCGCATTGGCGATGTAAGGAATGGTTAATATTTCTTACAGCGATATTGTCATTAGGTGACCCATTTGAACGTCAGCCTAAGTATATCATAAAGAAAGAAAAAAAACAAACCTGAAAAATATTGTAAAGGCTTTACTTTGTGGTAGGGCTTTGTGCAAGTCCATCTCCGTGGTAGAGTAATCTGTACACCGGTTTTCATGGGTACGCCACTCCGAGGTCTCAGCCGAGTCGATGTAGAAAAAGTTCATTAGTTTTTTATGTTGTCTTGGGTCTGATTGCTTGTGGTGCCGTCGTTACTTCTGATTTTCTAAAACACAAGTGCTTTAGCTACCTTACATTGGGATCAGAGCAATGTATGTGATGTTGTCCAATATTTATTTTTATTTCATTTATTTATCTGGATTTGGATACTTAGTATAGTCATGTTCGGTTCTGAAGAGTGAGTGACGACGATGGAAGGAATGGTTGAGAAATTCTTACGACACCGATTTCTATGGGCAGTGGTGACCATCAAGCAGTGAGCCTGCCGATAATATAAACAAAAACGTCCTGAGTTTCTTTCTGCCGTTTCATCTCAGACGTGAGAGTATTTATCTCTCAACCGAGGTAGATTAAAAAAACAACAAGCAAGTGTTTTAACTTTTAAAATGAATATAAATTTTGCCTTTAACTACAAAAGAATGGAATTATTGAAGTCAGTAACGCCATCTATGTTTTCGTGTTTGTAATTAATTGATATCTTTTTAGTTTCCTTGTGGGGACGGAGCGGGCGAGCTTTTCTCTGTCGGTATATTAATTCTGTGGACCTTGATAAGTCACATCCTATCCAAGTATCCTAAGAGTAAAATAATAAAAGCGATTTTAACGCCATCTATTGGATTGACTAGCAAGTATTCTGTGATGACGTGTTTTTATTGAAATAAATTACTCTGGTTTATTCTATTTCTTCTTGGTGAATAAAGTTACTTATTATTATTATTATTATTTATTTGCATGGTCTGAAATTCTTATTTAAATGTTAAAAAACTATAAATCTTATTTATGGTTGATATTTCTTACAGCGCCAATGTTTATGGGCCGTGATGACCACTTAAAATCAGGTGTCAGATTTTCTGTTATTTTTATGCTATTTGTATGTAAAACTAAAGCACCTTCATAAATCCGATATTAAAATCTCTCAGAAAAGGATTGTCTGGAGTAACGATCCTAAGAGCGCTCCTTGTACGACACGATAAGCTATACTAAGCATTCATCGCTGTGATTGCCGTTCAGCATTTTTGGATTATAAAACAAAACACATTTTTAATAAATAAGCGTTTATTTTATAATAAGTCTAAGTACATAACGACGGCGCAGACAAACAAACACCGTATCCCTTTAGCGTTTAAGTCTAAAGTGGCGTGTAGGCGCTGCGAATGTTCTAAATTATCTATAAAGATGAACTTTAAACAAGTTATTTTGTCTCAGAAAACAAACTAAGCATATTCTTAAGGATAATACTCTAAGCTTAAAAAACTCTTATATTAAACAGTTAGTCTTTTTACGAATATATTAAGAAAAGGAATACTTTATGCCAAAATAATATAAAGATTAAAATCATAATCGCTAATCTGGAAATACCTAAAGTTGTCAATCAGATAACACAGAGTTGTTGCAACCCCTGCCTGCTCAAGAAAGGAGGACTTTTAGGGGGAGCATCTGTTTAGGGGGTACCTACAGTGTATTCCAATTGAAGAAGGAATAAAGATAAACAAACCTTAGACAAACCTAATAATTCTCGACTAATATAAATTCATTTATAATACAACACTTTTCCACTAAACTATTTATCCACTTAAATTTCACTTCCAAAGCTCCGATAACAGTTTCGTCGACGTTCATAACGCCATTTTTTCACAAACCCATAATGCCGCTTCAAATCGATGTCTAATATTGTTGATATTTTTTGTCCTCTTGTGGTGTGATGGAATAGACTATACATACGTTAAAAGTTAAATCAAAATCGGAGATTTATTTAAAAAATACTGCATTTAGGAGGTTGTAACAACTCTTAACAATTCTCTTGGAAAACTAGATAAACCTCTTTACACTACTCGTAGTAAGCCTAGACATATTGCGTATTATTAGTTTACACAATTCCTTATATACAATATAAATATATATACAAAATTATTATTATTATTAAATACACTTAAATTTGTCACAATTTTAAATACAATAAAAAGATAAGGGTTGCAATACGATAAGGCGTCTGAAAATTAAGTTAAACATCTTTGAAGGGAGTCAGGGTCTGTCTACACTCTTATATACACGAATTTATTATTAATAATTTATCCGAACCAGTAATACGTGTGTACAGTGCTTAAGGCTTCCATTTAGATAAAAAATAAATCAAATAAATCAGTCATTTTTAAATATATTAAACTTTACAATACATTTTATTTAAATAACAATTTATGTTTAATAATAATTTAATTACTACATAGAAAAGTTCATTTATAATATATATGAATTATATTGATAACGATTTCTCTAATGTTGTAACTCTATACCGTTCATGGTGTAAAATTGGTATAAACAGGCAAGTCGTCTGCGGGATTAGCTATTAATGTATGTCGGTTCGATAGTTCTTGTTCGGGTAGATTTTGCTTAGACTATCAGTAAGTATGATTTTTTTTTAACTTTACAATAGCAGCCTGTTATTTTCCCACTGCTGGGCTAAGGCATCCTCTCCCTTTGAGATGAAGGTTTGGAGCATATTCCACCACGCTGCTCCAATGCGGGTTAGTGGATACACATGTTGATACATTTGGTGATATTAGCGGGTTAGTTGATACACATGTAGCACAATTTCGTTGATATTAGACACATGCAGGTTTCCTCACGATGTTTTCCTTCACCTTTCCTTGACACCGAGCACGAGATGAATTATAAACACATGAAAATTCAGTTGTGCTTGCCTGGGTTTGAACCCGCAATCATCGGTTAAGATGCACGCGTTCTAACCACTGGGCTATCTCGGCTCGGCATGATTAATGCCTAAATATTGAAAATAAACTAAAAAAGAAGAATTATTCGACCTTGGCTTAAATCTGGACACTGATTGTTCAATTATTACGTCATCAAACACGAACGACCAATCAGCGTGCATATCAAAACCGAATTAATGAACACTCGAGCGTCGATTGAAATTGAAACTGTGTTTTAGTAACTGCAGTCACTTATTCTTGTAGTTGTACTAATTTAACGAAGCGCCGATTGCTTTTACTTCGACCACCGATAAGCCAAAGTAATATTCCCATATTAAACCAATTTAAAATTCATCAGATTACTGTTTTTAAGTGAAATTGATTTTACTTTTAATAAACTTTACTCTCAATTCGTTATGAATTCCTCAAATTTACCATTTAGATACAAGTAACCAATACGTCACATCGAATACATGACATACTCCACATTACAATAAATTTTGTTCTTTAAAAGTTGCATGAATCTGTACCCTTTATCGGACATTGTTACGAAGCCCAGCCTATAGGACAGACCCCAATATAATACTATTTAATCTTCGCACACTCTTCTCTCTCTCTCTCTTTCTTCCTGCATGTCCTGTTCTCTGTCTCGTTCCAACTCAAGCCGCACAGACCGTCTGATCCAGCGGTTTCAAATCGAGCTGAACGTCGTCCGACTGCAGCTCCGACACTATTTCGCGTAATCTGTCAAATGATAATATTATCGCAGTCAATGAACCGACATGTATATTTTCAAATTTGTTTAAAACGAGCGGTCATTGACTCGTCTCTTACTTGGCGAGCTGCGTGGGGGTCACGTAAATAGTATCGTCCTGCACCGACTCGGAGGCCGGATACTTGATGGTGCCGATGTCGATCGCCTTCGCGTTGATAGCCTGCAAGATTTAGGATTACATACTAACTGAACCTACGACTTTACTCACGAATACCACGCCATTTCAATTCCTCGAGAAAATAAAAAACTCATAAAAAAGTGATATAAAAAAATAGCCTATTTCCTTGTCCGGGATTCAAACTATTTCCACAGCAAATTTCCTCCAAATCGACTCAGCGGTTTAAGCGTGAAGATGTAACAGACAGAATTACTTTCGCATTCATAATATTAGCATAGATAAAAGTAGGTAACAGTTCATAAATAACATAGCCCACAGCTGGGCAAAGATTACTCCACTCTTACACAAAAATAAACTGATTCAATTTAAATAATGGATTCTTCTGAAAATATCCCACGATAAAAGACTTCATCCTCAAATCTATTCATGATATTGAAATAAACGATTAAATAGTCGACTCACTGCCGTGAGCTCCGGCGCCGGGAACTCCGTGAAGTCCGCCTCCACACAGCGCCACGGCCGGTGCAGCGACACGAGGCTGCGAACTTCCACTTGGAGCGAGACCAACTTCTCCTGGAAATGTACAACAGAACGCTAGCAATGATCTTATCACTAAGACAAATGTGTTCCTCGATTTTTTGGACAAAAACACAAAGAGCGAACAACTGCGCAGGAAATATTCACGAGCTCGACGTAAACAGCGCATGAGCGAGACAAAAAATTCTGATATATTTGAAAAATAATCCATTAATCAGTTCTCAATAATGTTAACATTGGTTATATTAAATAAAACACTGTTATGATCAAGGAGCACGTGGACGCACATTTGACAGATAATTCCATCAGCGTTAATAGCTTTTTTGGCTAATGGGCAAATGTGCCACCTCATGGTAGCGGTCACAACCGCTTATAGACATTGGCGCCGAAATCAATTCAAATAATTTCTTACATCACCAATGCGCCACCAACCTTGGGAACTAAGTTATTATGTCCCTTGTGCCGGTCGTTTCACCCACTCGCTCACCCTCCACACAACAATACAAAATATTACTGCTGTGCGGTAGAATAAATTATGAGTAGTATCTACATCAAACGGGCTTGCACAAAGCCCTATCACCAAGTTTTTTTTTTGTTCACCAAAACCTATGAAATAAGTATTCCATAAATTGCCAGTATGGCGCTACTTTAGTTATAATAATTACCTTACAATTATGCGTTTATAGTTTGGGATTAAGAGATTTGATTAACAGAATCGTTTAAAGTACCGCCTCTGGAAGGCATATCTATCCCATACCTCCAGTTTCCGTCTGATCTCCTTCTGCTTCTCCTTATGCTGCTCCAGGACTCGAGCGTACTTGCTCGGGTCTTCGGGGAACTTGACCAGCCCGGACTTCGCGACGAACAGAGTCCATTCCTGAAATTATTTTATCTCATCACTGGTAAATTGTATCTTTAAGTGTTAGAGGAACCGTCGTTTTTTCTTATTGCATAAGCGCCGCGCCCCACAGCGGGCGTGCGGGTGTGCGTGCGTGCGGGGGTACTCACGGCGTGCAGGCGCGCGAGGCGCAGCTCGAGGTCGGCGGCGGCGCGGCGGCGCAGCGCGGCGGCGGGCGCGGCGGGGTGGTGCAGCGGCCGCAGCGAGCGCAGCGCGGCGCGCTCGGCGCGCGACACGGCCGCCGCGCGGGCCGCGCGCTCGCGGTCCACCGTCCTGCCGACGCGGAGCGGAGGCTCTTAGTCTTTGGCTCGACGAAGACGAGTGATGAAGTGGATACGTGCCGCTTAATCGCATTCGAACATTGATTTTAAATGTGTTCCAAGAGTCGAGTAATATTATTTCTTATGGCATAGTTTCAAACGAGCGAGTGGCTCACCTGATTGAAAACGACTATCATTGGCGACGTTTAAGGAATGAGTACGCTCGTATCGAAATCGTACATTGTACGAAGTGAAGCAATGTTTTGCCTTGCTAAGTATACCAAGATTTTAAGATGGTCAATTTGACTTTTCCTAAGGCTCGAAACACCGACGCCAAGTATTCCGCGACTAGTTGCTGCAGCAAGCAGGTTTTAAAGCATGGAGATACGACAAATGGAGACTCTTTAGCGGTTTCAGCGTTGGGTATTGGGTGTCTTTTTGGGGGTTGAATTAAACTAGGTTTAGCCGATGACCGATGATCTGAAGATGCTAGCGGGACCCTGGTAACCTGAATCTTTGGGAAAGGCATGTGTCCAGCAGTGGATAACGATTGGTTGACGACTTTTCTTATAATGAGAAAATAGCTTTGTCCACCTTGGGAACATCTAACGATTCTACTGACTGATTAAGGCTACATTACTACCATAAAAATCTAAATCCCGGCGAAGCCCTACAGAAAAAGAATATCCAAACGAATTAAATACAAACTCTTACCAGCTGAGCACTTTGAGCTGATGCTGAAGAGCTTCATTAACCTCTCCGGCGGCGATGCCCGTCGTCACCTTCACCGGCGTCTCTTCTAAAACACGCGAACAATAATTACAATACGCCAAACAATAAATCTATTAATTATGGTAAATTGGATGAAAATTTAATTAATGACAATATTTTGGACTATTCATAAATATGGTCTTTACAAGGGCGTTTCAATATCAAGGACCAACATTAAAATAACCATCTGATATTAGGTGTACTTTTTTTAGGTTCCTTGGTCCTGTTACTACACTGTAGCTGGCGTAGCGAAAGTTTAGGGGGCCCTGGGTTAACTTAGGGGCCCACCTAAGACATATCTGAACGTAGACTTGAATTGAATTAATTGAATGAATACGATCTGTTTAATTTAATAAAGTTATTGATTCTTTCGCATTATCGTCTATTTTTGACTTTGACTTGACTTAGCTGGGGCCTTCTTGAATCCACGGGGCCCTGGGCTGAAGCCCAAAAAGCCATATGGTAGATCCGGCCTTGGGCCCCACGCATGCGTCCATTGGCACTGGATGAGTGTGGCACCCAGCTAGATCTCACCAACGGTGATCACAAATAATCAATAACAATGTTAATAAATCAACAGAGACATTTTCCATTAGGTAACAATATACGTTATTATCAATTTCATCCAATTTACCATAAGTATTATTAAATACTAATTTAATCATTATTATCTGATATTATTACATATTTTTAACTTCACGTTTATTAATAACATGTTAATTATATAATTAATCACACTTTAGTTTAGCCTTGAGAGTATTTATTTAACTATATAATATTTAAATGTAAGCTTGTATCTGCCATAATTTATTTAGAATCTCTTGCCAGTTATTTTGGTACTTTGCCTCAATGTACTGACATCTGGTAACGCTTTTGGTAAATTTAATTAATTTTTATATATATATATATATATACTTTAATATAATAATAATAATACTACGATCGTCATACATGTAACTGACATATTACGAGTTACATGAATACTTAAATATCTTCAAAATAATGCATAACATTTAAACAGTGTCACTGTCACTGTGAAAATGTTCGACTGTTTGAAATCTTTATTAATACATATATACATATATATATGTTGGTGAATACACAGCTCGGTCCGAATCTTTATAACTATATTATGTAAACTTTGTAAAACTTTATACTTATAATTGACATTGCAACATTTCAGCGTGAAAATTCAGTATATTCCGTAGATTTAATAAATATGGCAGCCAAGTGAGACAACATCAACAGATATAAAACATCATGCAAAAGTCACAGATAACACAAGCGTAATTAATAAATAAGCGTATTAAACGTGACACAGACTGGTATTAAATAAATAAAAAATAATGTCGTATTTTTTGTTTATGATTTGAGTCTACAATGTTCGTGTGAACGCAACATAAATCATGCTAATTGCTAAATCAAAAATGATGCAACATCGATCAATTCACAGCGATCTTACGGGGCGCATCTTTTGGCGTGGGCGTTGTCACCACCGCTAAAAAGTAAATTCATTTTTCTTATAAACAAGGACTTACAAATTTATTCGATTATTAAAAAAATAATTATTATAAATTAAACTGAATTATAAACTAGTAGAAATAAGCGCTTTGTGTATTTTTTAATATATTAATTGTTCATGAACATTAATGCAGCATTTTGAAAATAAAGATGATTATATTACACAGTAAAAAAAATGCCGCGAAAACTTTGACATGCACGACGCCATCTTGAATATAATTTTCCCTGCTTTAACTAAACCAAAATATTTTTATTTTATATAGTTTGACAAAAAATGACTTTTTAACTTCACTAATGTTCGCTCAGTGGTCGAAATTGGACCATAAATATTATTAATTCTTCATTACAAAACCAAAGGCGTTTGGAGCGCACGGAACATTTTAGTAAAGCAACAAAAACAGACAAGGGTAAGAAATTCAATGTAGTGTGTCTTTGGACGCATTAAGTAAAATTTAGTTTTGCACTACCGGGAATTTGTATCCGCTTTTGATTTCGTATTCGCTTCTGTAGCTTAACTTTAATGTTGCGCACTCTCCGTCTGCCTTTTGTTCTATAATCTAATATAATCATTATAATATACATATATATACTTTAATATACATTATTTGATTACAAAAGTCCATCAAAAACTACGAAACAAGAAAAATTAAATATCGGATGAGAAAAAGGTCCTGAACTGTTTTGACTTCTCCTTTTTAAATAAACATATTTCACAAAGCTACACGAGACACCTAGGATGCTGTTAGAATAGAATTTCGTAGCACAAATGCAAAATGTAGTAAATTGATCAACGTTTCATTTCTTCAACGTGACAATTTACTCCTTTTTGCCGAATCTAGAATGAATACAAATTATTGAGATCTCGACCAATGAGATCTTTCCAATTGAAAGTCAAAATAGTTTTATAATATTTAGTTGTCTCGCCATTGCAATCGACTCAATATTAGTAGTAATTAAATGTTAATTCAAGTATATATATTATTTAAGTTTAAGCTCCGTACATTATTGTTAAAATAATCTAATTACATTAACAGATATTTAGTATACAAAATTGAGTGACCGAGATGGACAAGCGGCTTGAAAAAATGAATCTTAACCAAAGGCAACATGTTCCGCCAAATTATCACGTGTTTAATTTGTGTTTATTTCAACCGTAAGGGACATTAACATATGCGGATGAAAATCTTCCATATGTCTAACTAACAATCCGCTTTGAAACGTGAAATAATCTTCTTGTTGGTCTGTGGTAAAGTCCAGTATTGTTTTTTAATTTCAACGGCGAGTTCTAGGTTAATTTTTTATTTCTTTATTTAGACTAGCAAATGCACCACTTGATGGCGAGTAGTCACCACATGGCACCACCACACTCACCACCGATCTTGGAGACTAAGATGTTGTCTCCAGCTGAAGTTAGACGGGCTTCAGATCGGAACACAACTATACTAAGCATTGCTGTTTAGCGGTATATTTGATGAATGAGTGGTGCATACCAGACGGGTTTGCACAAAGGCTATTTATTTTATTGTGCATGTTCATTGTTATTGTTGTGCGTGGCTAAGAATTAATATATTAAATGATTGCAAAATCATATTTAAAGCTTAAACATAAAAATAACGTTACTTGTTACTGATGATATTATTTTTTTAATTGAAAAAAGTACTATATTACTCTTAAACCATTAAAACATTGTATTCTTTCGATATTTTATTTATTATCTGTATATCTAAAAGCGAAATACCACTCACTGATCAATCACGATATCTCAGACACTATAACACCTACAAACTTGAAACTTGTCAAGAACGTACCTTATAGGGAGTAAAGATCCGCTAAGAAAGGATTTAACGAAACTCCACCCCTAAGGGGGTTAAACGGGACTTGGAAGTTTGTACAAAAGTCCTATGTTTTTGTAAAAGACTTGAAATTTTAAATGTATGTATCTATGGATGGGACGCAGGTGTACTAATAAAATATCTTTAGAAATAAACCCCCCCTTTTGGGGTTAAAACAGGGGATGCTAGTTCAATATATAATAATACAATACCGGGGAGAGGTTACTATCAAACTGACTTCAGTGGTCACGAGACAACTTGCCAGCACATGTTATCGTTCAGACGGGTTCACACCGGTAGAATCCACATTCCAAGCTCCAAGCTTCAAAGGTTTTATATTTAATTCAATATAACATGACGATTCAAAAGTACTTTTACGAGTCTACTACAGCCTGTAAAGAGTATTTATATTTAATTTAACAACAGGCTATCTGATCAGTGACTGGTACCTACCTAGAGGGGCTTACAAAGCCCTACCACTAATATTTTTTTTATATTAAGATGTGAAATCGTAAGTAAAGTTTGAGTAGTACAGTACTTATATTCGTAATTTATTAAAAGTAAATGATTTTTCGTAACAAACATGCGGTTAGACACGTGTGTGACTCTTACGTGTGTAGTCTCGAACCGCGACGGGCGACGCCACCGCTGCGGACAGGCACGCGTTAGATGCACTCGTCATTCTCACACGGGTAAGTTCAGAAATGTTTTACACGGACGCATTTGCGTTACAATACAAATATTTTCTATTGAATTGAACGCAGCGCCATCTGTTGGTCACGGAGGATACTAAAACATAGATGGCGCTGGCTTCGTCTGTGATTTTATTAGGGAATTAAATGTTTAATAGCACAGACGCTCTGTTTCCTATGCCTGATGACACTGTAATTACCCCGTGTTTCATTATTTATAATTGAATCTTCACAAACGAATCACAATTCCAACGTGCGTCTAAGTGCCTCCCCAAGCGCACAGCACTCACCGTGGTGCGTCCCGCGCTTGGCGTACAGCTTCAGCTTGTCGCGCAGCGCGCCGCGCTCGGTCTCCAGCGACTCGATGTCTTGCTGCAGGTGGTCCATGGTCTCCTCGAACTCCTTCTCCTTCCTGTAAATATTGACGACATGTACAAAGTTGTGTGCCATCGCACGCATGCGCAATGCGACGTCATTTAGATCACTATGCGTCCGAAGAGGATGGATAATGGGACCGTTTTGTGCAGAAAAGTTCCAACCCTAATATTTAAAATAATATGCATAGCGTGTAGCCGGATGACCGATGAGTTTTTCTATGGGTTGGATTAAGACTGTCGCACAGTGTAGAAGAAAAAGCGCTGCAGCGTATGTGGTACCTCTTGAGCTGGTTGTGCGCGTCGTCCAGGCGGCGCTGCAGCTGCTGCGCGCGCACCTCCGCGTCCTTGGCCGCCGCGACGAGCTTACGCTCCCCGAGCTCGCGACGGATCTGCATCTCCGAGAGTTCCTCCTGCTTCGCCTTCACATCGGAGAGTTTCAAATTTTAATTTTAGATCATTTGCTTCACTGCGAACCGAGACGCTCACTCCTTAATGAAAATATTAACCATTCACATGCACTACCTTCAAGGCCTTCCTCATCTCCTTGATGTCCGCCTCCTTGTTCTCGAGCCGGATCGTCAAGGTCTTCGTCTCCTCCAGCTGCTTCTTGACGAGCTGAGCGCGCAGCACTATCGGCGGCGTCGGCTGCGATCGAAACGAAAGCGATCAGAACGACCCGCGCGACGACGTCCGGGACGCACGACGGACACGAACCTTCTCCGAGGCGACGTTGGTGAGCGACATGACGTCGTACTCCTTGTCCTTGGTGAAGGCGGCCAGCTGCGCCACGTCGGCGGCGACGGCGGCCAGCGCGTGCTTGACGGCGTGCACGGCGCCCACGTCGTCCTGCTGGTACACCTTGTCCACGGCGGCGGCCCACACGTGCTGCAGCGCGGCGTGCGGCAGCGGCGCGCCGTCCCCGCGCTCGCCCGCCGTGGCCGCGCACGCCAGCGCCGCGCGCGCGCACAGCCCGGCCGCGCGCGCCGCCCGGCCCAGCGCCGCCGCGCCCGCGCCTCGCAGCCGCTCCACCAGCTGCGCAAAGGGGGGCGGCATCCCCCCCATTATATGAGGGGAAACGCGCATATGCGTTATTCCAGCGAAAAAAAAAATCTAGTTTTTACAAGTAAGCCGACATAAGCTTGGTCCTCCTAATAGTCTGCGGGACACGTGTGGAAGCACGCATAATCAGTAGGATTTTTGACCGAGGTTTGGTCTGACAATGATTTCATCCTCAGTTCACCTGTAAATCGATGGGCAGGGCGTGGAGCTGGACGCCGGGGGGGAGGCGTCGACGCACACTCTTCAACTGCTGCTGGAGCGTGGCGCAGCTCGTCTGGATCGCCTCGTTCAGGAGGCCCAGCTCCTGCTGGTGGTCCGAGGGCTGCGAGCGGAATCAGAGTCAATTTTCGTCGTTGCTATGTCAACGCAAACAGCAGAGCACAAAGCGGAGCTCGCCTGCAGCACGTGCGCCAGCGCGGCGGCGTCGGCGGCCAGCGCACGCGCCAGCGCGTCGATGGCGGCGCACGCGTGCAGCAGCACGGCGCGCGAGCAGGCCGCGCCCTCCACCGACGACATGTTCAGCGCCGCCCACATGGCCGACAGGTACGACCAGCAGCGCTCCATGCCTGCGGGGCCGGAGCCGGGCGTTACACGGGCGGGGGCGCGGGGCCGGGCGGGGGCCGGGGGAGGTTACCGTACCGTCGAGCGAGCAGTTCTCGTCGAGCTCGTTGGTCTTGAGCAGGTGAGCGGCGGCGTCCAGCGCCCGCTCCTGGGTGACGGCGTCGGGCAGCGCGGAGGCGGCTCGCAGCAGCAGCTCGGGCGAGCAGGTCTCCAGCGCGCCGCTCCACATGCACACCATGCACTTGAACGCGACAACAGATAATGTTAGGAGCTTTCAATGTACCTTACATTGCAACAAAACTACCTTGAGTTCCGATTTAAAATTATTTGTTATAAATGTTTTAATAAAGTAAAAATAACTAAATAAATCTTTGTCTTTGAATTCACTATCAATAGGACAGTGTTGTGCAGAATTATTAATCCACAGACTAATAAAAACATTACTAATCAAGAATAAAAAAAAAAAATAAAAAAAAATTAGATGTGTTTAAAACAACAAACAAAATTTTGAAATAACTTTCTCTTTTGGATCTTAACACCTTTTATTGTGCTGCGAATTAATATGCACAACACAGTCGTCACTAATACCTGTATCATTTGCAGCTGGTACTCCAGCTGACACCTGAAGCTGTACTGGACGGCGGTGTGGGTCTTCATGACCGACTCCTTATCCCAAACGTTCACTTCTGGGAACCTGTGGAAAAATTATTCGGTACACCAATTATATTGAAGGAAAAAAACACAAAAAAAATTTTAAGTTTTTTTTTTGTTTTTAACTTTCTCGGATGTATTATAATATTTTCTTTTTTTTTTCGTTCAAGGTTTTGGTAATTATTATGATGCGCACGCACATGACATGACAGCTATACTCTATCCCAACCAAAAGAGCAGAAAAGCCAAATAAACAAATAAGAAATGATATTTATCACAATAATAGTAATTAATTATTTTCATACAAAAAACTATTTTAAATTTCGCCTAAGGAATAAGACTTCCCTTTTTTATATTGAATAATGTTTTAGGTATCATTTTTTTCTGATCATTGACCTGTTTGGAGCATATTCCACCACGCTGCTCCAATGCGGGTTGGCGGAATACACATGTGGCAAAATTTCGTTGAAATTAGACACATGCAGGTTTCCTCACGATGTTTTCCTTCACCGCCGAGCACGAGATGAATTATAAACACAACATGCAAATTCAGTGGTGCCTGCCTGGGTTTGAGCCCGAAATCATCGGTTAAGATGCACGCGTTCTAACCACTGGGCCATCTCGGCTCTTGGACACTAATAATGATACAATAATAATTACAGGATCTTAGACTTACTTCTCCCTTATTTGGCCCAGTATGATTTCCGCTTTAGTGTTCAAACGTTGCAAGAGCAGAATGAACATTATGGCGTCGTGGTCACCTGCAACATATACGATTTAAGAATATTAAGAAAAAGGCGGCAATTTCAAAGACAAGCTATTTGTTTCAAGATTATATCGTCCTGACTGATGTCCGTCATAACGTCCAATCTTAAAGGAGACCTCCCAGCTATGCAGGACATATTTCAGTGCACAGGTGTGCACAAACACAGATGCAATCTCTATTGCCTCACTCACATAATCAGAAGGGACGGTTAATCAAACACTTCCAGACTCCGAGTTGTCACTTGGAATTTTTCAACAGAAAAACCCAACGACATCTTTATCGTTCCGACCTGGGGTTTGAACCCAGAACCTCGGGATGTATGACCTTGTATATAAACACCAACGAGATCAGTCAAGATCAATGAGTTGTTCAAAGATATTATTGTTTAGGGTGGGTGCGTATACACTAACACACAAATTCTTACTATAATTTAAAGTTCAACAACTCTCTAGCACCAGTGAACTGACCGTTAGAGGCCATGAAGTGGTCAGGCAGACAGGCTGCCAGCATGTCGGCCCGGGCCCGCGCCTGCGCCAGCTCGAGCGCCCGCAGCTGCAGGTCGATGGAGCGCGTGGATGCCCTGGACTGCTGCACCAGCGAGCCCAGCTCCGCCGGGGGGGAGGCCCGCGCCCCGCCCTCCGGACTCGCCTCCTGCTCCGCGCTTGGCGCCGGTGAGCCCGCTGGATTGTTATTTGATTATTTATTTCACTGGATAACTTTGATTCCCAGTTTTTGCTAGGCGTTTATTACTAATCGATTTAACAAAAGGAAGTAAAGCCTACAATCAGCGAGACAATATATTTTAATACTTTTATCATACTTAGTAAATAGTTTTATTTTATAAAAAAATATTAGATTTGATAAAAATGTTACTACACTAAAAGGATTTTCATACATTAATGTGTAATGTATAAAATTGTTCCTTAAGCTGTATGGACATTGCTTGAGATCCATTAATTAAAAAAAAAGTAATCCTACAACATCCCTCACCTTGCTTCGACTCCAACTGAGCCCTGAGCTCGTTATGCTGCTCCGTCATCCGCTGCACCAGCTCTCTAAACTTGACAATCGTCAGATCCCGGTCCGTTATGGTCTCTAGAGCCGCTTCACGTTCTCTCGCGGCCTGGAAGGATATACATACAACTAGTTATAGGTGGGGGGGGTGGTGATGGTTCTTAGCATATATTAGTAAAGTAGTAGGTAAATATAAAAAGTAGTTTGGGTTCCAAATTTCATTTTCCATTGGTATATATTGGCGGACGAACGTATGAGCCACCTGATGGTAAGTGGTCACCACAACCCATAGACAATAGCGTTGTAAGAAATAAACCATTCCTTACATCGCCAATGCGCCACCAAGCATGGGAAGTAACATGTTATGTCCTTTGTGCCTGTAGTTATAGTGGCTCATTCGAACCTTCAAACCGGAACACAACAATACTGAGCACCGTTGTTTGGCGGTAGAATATCAATCACGGAAAATAGTTTTCGCAGTTGACCATAATAATAATAATATGACAATAAACAAATAAAACAATATAATGTTAAAAATGGCAAACGTCCAAACATACAGAAACCCTACATACATACCTCTTTGCCAGATTTAGATATTTATCGCTCAGAACTTTTTTGCTAACGCTCCTTCGTTTGAAAAGTGACATTTTCGACTTATTTTGTCAAGGCTATTCCTTTTTGATATTGACAAAAAACAACCGGCCGAGTTTGTTTTGCCGGTTCTTCTCAGGTCAGAGTATTTTCTCTTTGGAACCAGTGGTAGTGTTTAATTTGACAATAAGTAAGTTTAATGCTTCTATATTGAATAAAGGATATTTGATTTGATTCCCTCACATAATGATAATATATTTAAATATTATATTTACCTAATAAAGACCTACCACCCAGTATTTTCTAATTTTTCATCTTGACCGTCAACCTACCTCCCTGGTCGCTGCATGAGCCATCTCCAGCTCCTCGCGGAGGTCCATCTCCAGCTCCCTGTTTGATTCCACGAGCTGTTCGTGAACTTCCTGCAGCGCTTCCAGCTCTTGGACATCTTGTTTCAACTGATCTACCTGAAAATTTACTCTTCTTTCAGAAATGATATTCTTTATGAAACTTCTTCATTATCTATGACAAATATTTCATATTTTCCGGTCGGCAATATGACTCCACTCCACCTGATGGTAAGTGGCAGTGGAGTCCAAACGCGAAGACGACCAGTACAGTTAGGGAGAATGGACTGCACTAGCCGCCCTCGCCAAGCCGGCCCGCAAGATCCTATGCCGCATCACGCCTCGTTTGAAGAACTTTATTGGGTTATAAGACATCCTATCATTACGGTAAATCTTATCATAAGTGCATTGACCTGATCTTCTAGAGCCATTTTCTTCTCAGCGAGTTGTTCGACCATCTCTTCGGCACCTAGGGCGGCGTCAACCTGAAAAGGATACCGAAAAACATTACATATATATGAAGATGTATGATGTAAGTGACTTTGCCCATAGCGGCCAATCTGAAGAGACCAGACTATACTGGACATTATAGTGCACAAATGTTTGTGCAAACACTGGTGCACTCTCTATTCCCTCACTCTCAGAATATTTTGGCAAATCTGACATGACGGAATTAATTCAGGCGCAGGACTTCCAACTTCCAACTTCAAAGTTGTTTTCTACAGAAAAACCTAATTACTCTTTATCGACCTAGCGTTTGAACACAGGACCTTGGGATGTGCGGCCTCGTATCTAGCGACTAGACCAACGACACAGACGGAAGCAGATGAATGCAAAAGGAAGTTTAAGATGGCATCTGTTTGACTTTAATAGACATAGACAAAATTTGTCCGATTGCCATCAAAGTACGGATATAAATTCACCTATTTTTCCATGAAGATTTGTATACATTTCGATTTGCTAGAGTTTTAGCCACTAGATGGCGCTGTAGGTATCTTGTGGCGAGTTTTATCATTATGCAGTACCATTAGAGCACGGAGGATATTTTAGCAGAAGTCGCATCGAATAATAGTTTTAAATATTTTTATTATTTAGGTAATTTATTGTTGGTGGTAATCCCCTCCCATAGGCATTAGCGCTGTAAGAAATAGTAACCATCCCTTACATCGTCAATAGGCCTTTAAACCGAAACACAAGAGTACTGAGTATTTTTGTTTGGCAGTAGAATATGTGCACAAACAAATTTAATGAGACAATTCTAGTTTAATAAAATCTAGTAAGAGAAATTATATCAAATTTCTTGAAAGAGCCTAAATTAAAAGTTTTTATAATTCATTGCTTAATTAAAGGTCAATTGCGCAATGGTCTACGGGCCGATGTACAAAGTCGCAAGATCGATCCTGACCCCTTGGGCTATTAATTTGGACATTGCTAGTATTCTTTAAAAAAAATGTAGTAGTTTTGACCTAATCCCAATGATTAGAGGAAAACATACCTGTTCCCGAAGATCAGCAACCTGGGCTTCCAGTTCTTCAACTCGGGCAGATAACTTCTCTTTGGTTCGGCTCAGCTCGGCTATTTCAGATCTATACTGTTCCAAATCCTAGAATAACAAAATAATACGATACTATCAACTCTTTTTCCCCTACTAAACCCCACGAACAATTAATACAATTTTTTTTATTTTAAGCTTCAAAATATTAGCTGTACAAATTAGCTGGATTAATTTGTAAATCAACTCTGATAATTGTACATTAAGATGATTTATGATCGCGCACTGGGCCACCACCTCAGAGCCCGGGTCGGGGCGAGGGTACGCCAGCGACCCCCCTCACCTTCTGCATCTTCTGCATGGTGTGCTTGTCATGCGCGGACAGGTCGCGCAGACGCACGAGCGTGTCCCGCAGACGCACGTTCTGCTGCTGCAGCTGGCGCACCTCGTAGCCTGTGGCGCCCTCGCCCACTGCGTACGGGTGCTCTGTTCAGACACGCCGCTCTGTACACATGCTCTGGGCTCCGGTCCGGTCCTCGGGGGGTTCCGTCAGTCCGAGTCAAAAGAGTAGCGTTACACTTGCCTATTCATCAATATCATACAAATCTACGACCGGTTCAGAAAGAACCACCTCAGAACTGAGAGGTATATGTATAATAATTATATACTTGATTTTCTTTCTTCTATAGTAATATATAAATCTTTTGCTCGAAAGGAGAGAGGCTTTAGCCCAGCATTGGGATACTTAAGGACTGTTACATCACATTTACATTACATAACTATTAGCATTAACAGGAAGCCGCTCCCTTAACCCGTGATAAATCACGATCAATCTACAGTCCGTTTCAATGGCTGGACGAGTAAAGAATTTTGACCTTGAATTGGTATATCATCATTGGTCGAGATCGTGTGAAAGCTGTCACAAAACCCTATCCACTAAGTGAACGCTTAAATAAGCATTTAGTTAAGAAATCGCAGTCGAAAATCTTAGTCATCAGTCATCAGTCAAATGGTAGAGTGAACGAAAAACCGAACACAACAAAGCATGCATAGATTAAAAACAAAAAATAACACATTCGATTAAAATTAAAAAAAAGATATACAGACTATATTATATAGTTAACAACATTAAAAAAAAAAAAACAAACAAATTAAATCATATAGTTCATAAGTTCCGTCAATATCAACTGTCAAAAAAATGATTGTGATTTCTCTAAAAAAATACACAAATACTCTGTAAATATATATAAAAAACAGACACACACACACCATAAATAAATATATAATACGTACATGCATAAGACGATCGATATTTTCTATAAAATAAAAAAAAATATATACTTAAATAAATAGAATAATACATAAATAATTTAAATTTTAAAGCTAAATAAATATAAGGTGAGAGCCCCTATTATTGACACTTGATAACAATTTGTAATATTAAGTAGGTTATAAGTAAACTATTAGATTCGATTATTATTTCGTAGAATATCAAATATAATTTTAAATAATATTGAAAGATATATTTTAATCAAAATGGAAACGTCATGATTCGTACAGTAACTATTTTTAATCTTGATTCGTATTTAATTAACACCTCGATGACAATCATTTCTATGTAAAAAAAATGAATACTTTAAAACTTTAGTTTAAGGAAATGATAATGTCCTTTATATGAAATACGTTAAGGTTATTCAGGACAAAACCCATAACATGCAACATTCGTTTTCCGTTGCTTGCTCTTTTACTTGCTAAGTTAGTATTTAATTTTATGTATTTAATTTATTATTCCTCTTATAAACTACATATAGAACCGAACTTCAAATTGATTGCTGAGAAACATTAGTAACTACAGAAAGTATTTTTTGAATCATATTTCAAATGTACTTCTATTATTGAAAAGACTATTTCTTAGTAAATATTTTTAAGCAGCATGTACTATTAACGTACCACATTTTTATTAGTATATAATTTGGTCTACATTTTAAGAACAAATTTTACCGTCAGCGCAAAGATTATCGAATTGACCAATTGAACGACGCGGAATAGCATTCAAACCATACCTATTATTCATTATTACCTTAATATTCTGCGTGGTCAATACCAAAATACCTAGCACATCTCGAGATCATACACAGCAGATAGTACTTCTAATAATTTATACAGTGCCAACAATTGAGACAGTCACCTTACTATTTATTACATAATACACACACCATATTAATAAACATTATTCGTAACGGTTTAAAAAAAAATATATATTAATGTGCAAGATACATATGTGTAATTCAAGCGGTCGTGTCTGAAATATGACATTTATTTGAAGAACAATACAAGTTAGAAGTTAGTATATATTTAAACGACGATGTTATAACGGACAAAACTGTAGACAACTTTAAATTTTTACTAGGAAATTTTACTTAATAAATACAAGACTCATCACAATATTATCATTGAGGGATCCTCGATGCATCTCAAAAATATACCCAACATTTAATTATAATACTGTAATAATAATATTAAGATCTATCTATTGATATGAAGTATTTTTTTAGGCTGTGGGATTCATGTTTTAGGCTTTTAAACGCAAACAAAAAAAAATATATTACCAAACGAAGAAAGTAATTTATTTTCGTGTAATCAACACTTATCTTAGGAATTAAATTAAACTTCGTACAGCATAATAATGCTGTCAATTAAAACCATAGAGTAATTTAAACAAAGAGAAATATAAGTATGATTAAAGTGTGAGTTGTACCATATAATTGTAAAAATATATATTTTTATATTCAAATATTGTAACAGCAAGATAGTAGTAACCCGAAAGTAACATTTCACAAGCCCCAGATGGTGGGTATCGTCCGAAAGAAAATAGGCATGAACAAACCCCTCCCCGAGTAACCACGTAAGGCAAGCGTGACTCACGTATGTTCCCGCCGGCCTCCATCTCGGCGCGCATGAGCTGCAGGTCGAGCGTGGCCTCCTCCAGCTTGTCGCGGCACTGCTCCAGCTCCAGCTGCAGCGCCTCGGCGCGCTCCTCCGCCATCTCCTTGTCCAGCGCCGCCATCTCCGCCGCCTCCTGCAGCTCCGCCGTCTCGTCGTTGTGCACGTCCAGAGCCTCCTGCGCCTCGCGAACCTGGAATGTTTTTGTTATTAAAAAACTATCACCCTAATTCTGACACAAGTACTTATAACTAACCTTCTGTCCAGAACTATGACTATGGCTCAGAAATAGTATGTATCCAAGCCTCTGGGAAAGGCGAACGCACACTTTTTTTTTAGAATTACGCTTAAGATATTAACGCATTAGTCGATAAGATGTTTCATGACCCACCTCTTGTTTCGCCCGCTGCAAATCTCTCTGCAGCTGCGCCTGCGACTCCATGATCTTCGCCTTGAACTCATTCGCCTGATCCAATTGGAGACGGACTCGCTCCAGCTCCCGAATCTTCTCCCGGTCTTCAGCACGACGAACCTTCAGCGTTTCCAGTTTTTCCTTGAGATCCTCGACTTCAGTTTTTAGTGTGACAATCTGGAAACAGAATAAGCAGGGTCAGTTTTAGAAAATTCGTTTGATAATTGTAAGGTCGTCCTATTGTAAATTAAGCAAATAGTTATTTTCTTCCATGGCACCTTCGAAGCCTTCATAAAGATATGATTTATTTATTTTTATAGCATGGGTCTGACAAATGGGCCGCCTGAAGGTAAATTGTCATTCGGAAAAGGCTCTTTTCCTAATGGTTTGTAATCGATCAGGAAATAAAATCGCATGTGTACCAACCTCTTGTTGTGCCTGTATGTTGGCAAGCTTGTCCTCCATCGCCGTGGACACGGGCTGCGGAGATGTTAAACTCTGACCGGGAGTAAACTGAGGAGTGAGAGTCTCGACGAAGCCAGTCTGCGAAAAATAACACTACTATATTCCAACCAAAACAGGGAAAAGCCAAAAAACAACATTTTACAGTAAATTGACGCGATATCATTGGTCGAGAGCTTGATTAATCTGTGATATTCACTATGGATTTGCGAAAAAATTGCGTTTTGAACGAAGAAGAAACTATTATCGGTATTTTGGAAGTAAAATTAATAAGTAGTAAAGTGCAATAGTATTGTATTATAAATAAAGATATATTAATCATAAACTCTTAGTAGTGCACGATATAGCCGAGTTATTAGCAAGTCGCATGAAATACGCAAATCTAAGGTTTGTTTATATTTTTTCCTACTTCCATTGGACTAGCCTATGGCTATATAGCCTACAAGTGATACGCACCTCAACAAACGATGCCCTCTTGCCCGTGAGGTCCGGCGACCCTGCCCTCTCTGTGGTTGGGGACACATACGACGTAAGCGACTGGCGACTGCTGGCCAGAGAAGTCCTGGAACTGCCCCGATATTTGCTAGTGAGTTGATTTTAATACACACAGTTGAGCACATATCGTATAAATACACATAATACATAAACAAGTTCTAATACAAATTACATGAACCGATGCAAAACGTCCTAACTAGAAAAAACAAAATTTTCTGTCATCCAAAAATTATCAATTTGAGGAACGAGATATTTTGTTCTTTATTCTTTTGATTGTATATTATAATACACTTTAAGCTTTTGCGATGTATCAACGTAAAATTATAAGGACCGAAATGAGTAATTATTTTATTACGAAACATTTAATTTACAAAAAAACCAATAGTTTAAATGTTTTAAGTTAGGTTAGTTCAATATATAAATTAAGATATATTATATCTAGCGGTCCTTATAAGATTACGTTAGCATATATGTATAACACATATTTATATTCTCGGTTTCTGATTCATCTCGTAATAAAATATGTTTTTCTCAAAAACGCGACTATTATAAATATACATGTATACATGATACAACATACTATATGTTAGCACAATTGTACAAAGCTTTAGAATCGATTACTATATACAATTAAAAACTATTAAAATACTATTTTTTTTACTTGATTTAAAAAAAAAAACAACTTGAATAGTTTCTTATAAAGAATATTCAGCCTAAATAAATAAAAGCAATAATATCCAATAATGACGATAAAATTTAATTAATATATTATACTTTATTAATTTAAGCTTGGCATTGTGATTATACATCTTTGCCTAACGAAATAAATAGACTAAATTAAAAAAAAAAAGAAAGAGTCCTATGACTATACACAATAACATAGCATTTGATGTGTGTTTAATGGAAACAGTGCACGAAACGATACAGTCATTAGGAAGAACAAAAAAGTAGTAATCAACATTTCAGAACATGCTGTATACATTACGCGAAACCAACGCGAAGTATAAAAAAATAATAATTAAGCGATCATTTTTACAATAAGAAATATGTTACAGAAATAAAAAAATCTTTATGTTTAATATAAATAAATAACGTATTTGACCATATTTGTTAACGCAATACAAATAAAATCAAATCAAAAGTCTTCATTCAAGTAGACTCGTAAAAGCACTTCTGAATCGTCATGTTACATTGAACTAAATGTAAAACTACCGCCGGATCGGAAAGTAGATTCTACAGAGAAGAACCGGCAAGAAACTCAGTAGTTACTATTCTACAATTTCCATTACAGAATAAGTCAGTAAAAAATACAATTAAATACAAAGCCTAGAATCTTTTTATATCTTTAATATAATCTTGTATTGAGTAATATGCCTTATTTATCAATGATATGGAATGAGCTTTAAAAAAAAAAAATTAATAGGATCGTATAAATACCCAGACACTATAGTAGAGCTTATCTGGATAGAGACACTCGAAACTCACTCGTAACATGATCGTGAATTGTGATAGTGATGCGACAATGACAATAAGTATGTAAGTCAATTTCATTTCGCGGGTGAGATATGAAGTGAGTTACGGAATGCGCTATTTTATGAGGTAGGTAGGCTTACTAAAGGTCAATGATCAACACCGTTGATAGACATTGGCTCTGTAATGTAATTGAAACTGTTATCGAAATTTTGGAAGTACACAATTATAGCGGAAATAAGTAGTTAATTGTAATAGTGTTGTATTATTAATGAAGATAAATTGATCATAAATTCAAAAGTGCACAATACAGCTGAGTTACAAGCAAATCGCATGAAATACCTAAATCTAAGGTTTGTTTATCTTTTTTCCTACTTCTATCTGAATAGGTTATAGATATCGATTTAAACATTATTTAAATTCAATTAAACTCCATCGACCTCAATTACAAACTTTTAAATTTATCGTATGTTTAGTTAAATATTAATTTTCTTCCGTTCACCATTGATTTGACATTAGAAAGAAAAGGATATGAGCATTATTTGACTAATAACTAATAAATAACAAAAGAGCATTCCAGGTATTTTATTCTAACTAAAAATAAACAGCATTATGCAAGAATGACCCAAGAAAGAAAAAACTTATATACATCTTATGTACAAAATAACATATTAACATAAACAAAAACGATACAAACATACATATAGAACGGTATATACGTGCTCTATGTACAGTGCTTTATATTTGAATTAATTTTACCTCGACATGGACAGACTTCCGGTTTTGGTCTGCGCAGGCGACGCCTTCCTCCGAACCCTTATTCAATATCCAATATGTTAGACACTATACACGTATAACATGACATTAACGCAACATAAAATTAGAACTATGTTAAATACGATACATAATTATATATCTTGTTTTGTTAGTTACGAAATTGTAAACGATATACTTTGACACGGTTTCAAGTAACGTTTTATATTCGACTTATAAATATATAATTATATATAATACCTTTTCGTATGAAGTTTAAATGTATAAATAAACTTAATAACTGTTTGAATATTTAGTAAATAGTATTAATTTTAAATAAAACAGGACAATAAATGGCAATATCGTGAAATCGTCGACGTGAAAATGTGTAACGTAACACGAAGAGACGTAACGACCAATAAATTATAACATTCGCTAATCGAATTCTTTAAACCGGATATTATTAAAAAAGGTTCTATTTATTTAATAACTTAGTAAATTATATTTTTTATATTGTTACTAGTCTTTAATTATTTTTTTTTTTTCTTTTTAATGTCAACCTTTATTCTTTGACAAAGGACTTTGCATGCATTTTGCAATAAACATTGACATTAGTCTTTTGTTTTTTTTTTTTTTGGCAAAGAACCTTAAATGTCATACCTATCATGACATCTAGCATACTCATATGCTACTAATTGGATCAGTCCCCCTCCACGTGCAAGATATACTCATATCATTTATAAATGACTTAATTATAAAATACAGAAACATTGCATTTATATTATAACACGTTTGTCTATGTCATTACTACTAAAAAAGATGCCATAACGAAATGAATACATATATCTACCCTGCTTCCTCATACGTGGTGACGGCATCTAACTCTGGCCGCTGAGAGAGTATACCATCTTTTCAGTCAGTTTGCCAGTACAATACAAAAAAAAGAACAGTTGAAGAAATATTGCCATTTTATAAAATTTAAAATAAATTCAGCGCGAAAATCAAAAATCTATTTTTAGTTAACTATATCGAAAGTAGCAGAAAAATTATACGATTATAATATTATTGGAGATTAGGTTACATGACTGAAAATGGCTGTATAGTTTAGTTTTTTTCCTGGTTTAGTTCACTGAGCTGTCAACAGTTGTCAAAATAACATTACTCGTTTATTTTGTTTGATTGTCATTATTTTTAATAGTGAAATTATTGACGGCGCGTCCATTTGTTATCATTTTTAGTAAAATAGTGATAACATCTCCAAATATATTGTAATCGGATATTCTTTGCCACTTCAATGTTAGGCCTAACAGGTACGGAATCTCTCAGCGGCCGGACTATAGAGCTTAGAGGTAAAGGGATGTATCTCTAAGATTCATCATATGTATGATGAAGACCCGAAAAAGTGTATACCGAAACGTATGAGATATAAGCTATATAAATTGACAAAATGGAATTAAGAAATTAACTAACAGAATAATTCGAAAATGGCGCATTTTAAAAGCAAATATCTTTCTCTCTGTATTTCCGTTTCTCTACGAAGTATGAGCGCGTCCCTTCAAATGTCATCCTCTAACTCCAGCGGCGCCAACTTCATACATTTAGAGGAACGCTTCTCGCACACAACATACTTTTACCTAACATGCCTTACCTCTGACTGTATAAGCCAGACTCCACAAGTCAAAAACATAACAAAAAAAAGAAACTGTCACTTTGACATTTTATGTCTGTGTCAAAATTAAACCGAGTCAACATACACTAATATATATTTTTAAAATATTTAATATACGTATAAAATCTAACATACAATTATTCATATTTCAACATATAACAATACGCATTAGCGGCATTTCATAACACGTTTTATTATTTTAGTCAATAAATTCCGGCTACACGGAATAAGACAAAGGAAACTTCGATTACTTCGTAGTAAAAAGATGGAACAATTTGCGCAGGCAAACGCAAAACATTACACTGCCTGCGTTTACTTGCGCACGTGTAGCCGGATGTTTTAAATCAAGCGTAATGTGTGCAAAGCTTAAGCGAGTGCATATCTACGGCAGCTAGTACTCACGTAGTCGGTCTAGACCTCTGGGCCACTGTTATACTAGCGAGAAAGAAACACACTCTATAAGTTAAAATGTCTAATGATATCAAGAAAATCGAAAAATACATATTAATTTTAAACGATGAAAAAAACTATTAAAATATAAACGTTTACGTGAAATTTAAGCGCAATAGGGTAAAAACAATTTCTTATTATAAACGAAGCTCGTGGACAATTGACAATTTTTATAGCGATAACATGGCAACACTAAATATTAGAGGGCACCGACTTGTGTTACACAGGTCTGTGTCTGTACGCTTTTCCTTAAATAGAAATATGAGTATATTATATTAGACAAACTTTGATTTTCTCGTGTATATTAAAATTCTAACCAGAGACATTTCTTTTTCCAATACTTAATTCCTACATAAAATTATTTTTGATGAAATGTTTTTTCGATTTTCTGTTAATTAAAAAAAATGGTACACGCTAATGACAATTTTAGGTTATTAAAAAAAAATTATGTAATTATTATACTTGACAACATTATTATTAATTTAATGATAACTAAGAATGTCAATAATGATGTTTACATTATCTATGTAGTGGTTAATATTCTAAAAACTGTTAGTATTTGATTTGTATACAATATATAAACTAATAGCGTCATCTCTTTCTCTCGTGTAGTGTAAAAAAGGATAGCGTGTTTAGTTTAAAGATTGTATACAAAATACATCGACACATTGTGAATGAATTTTTCGTTTTTAAATCTTTTATCTTATTAAACACTTTATTTGGCTATTTATAAAAAATATAAAATTTATTTTTTGAAATTACTTCGCGGCTCTTAAAACGAGTCCTTTACGGCTTTGGAGTTGTAATTTAAAAAAAAAAACTTCTGAAAACAATTTTGTATCTGGTTAATTCTGAAGGTATTTTTTTATCGTTCGCAATTTTTGCCCGCTAAATTGTCCAAGTGTCATTATAAAAAAAAAACATGAAGGTTAAACAGATTTTATAAATCTTCATTAAATATTCAAGATTAATGACAACTTAATTAAAATAAGAATCTTATTTGATTGAAAAGTCTGATTTGACAATAATGTTAAAATGAAAACAATTTTTTTTTAATAGAATGAAAGCAAATGCATTTCAATTTTAAATCTGTAGTTTCAAATTTATATGACTGAAAAAAGCAATATATTTCTTTAAGCCTTTATGATTGCAGCAATTTTTTCTTTTATATCTGTAGCTTTTAAGAAATTGCTATGATTGATTTATTTGAGGTATAATGAGTACCGTTTCATAGTCGTCTTGCTTGTCTTGTCCGCATCCTGGCTTGGTGTTACCAGCCTTTTGCGATGACTTTTAAATAAACATTTTTTTAATACAACAATTATATCTTCTTAATAATATTCAACTGATTTTTTTTATAAGTATTTTAAAAGAAATCCTATTTGATTATCATTATTCTTATTTTTTAAATATTCATCAGGGAATAAAACAAGCATTAATGTCTTCAACTTTAAAGTAATCATACATGTTATTATGACAACACAATTATTAAAAAAAAAAAGGTGTTACATTATATGACAACACATCCATCTAACTCTTTTGCATGACACCATCTCATTAGTATTTATTACCTGCTCAATCGCCTGTTAGAGACAGGCTTCTCCTCGGTAGATGTTGTCATCGAGGTCTCCATGGGGTTGTCTTCAGCATCGAGGAGCTGTATTTGTGTCTGTCGTACGAATACTCCATAATTTTCCTCGCACTGTAATTATAAATTTAATATTTGGTATTTTTTATCTGGTACTCGCTTTTACTTGAAATTTCATGTGTGCATTGCTCTTCGGTTAAGTCTTGTGCTATATTTCGAGGCCACAATAACCCCTGAGACATATCCATATATATATTTCGATTGTTATACTTTCACGTTGTGAGACAGCTTCTAAATCCATGTTCTTAATTGAAGCTCCATTCATCACATAGTTTAGATAGAGTATGTTCACAATATTCATTTATTTATTTATTTATAGATTTTTGAAACACCATCGGCATATTCACAAATTATTAAGAAAAAGTTGGAAATAAATTCATGTATGGTGTGATACACCACATTATACATTTTAAATAACAAAAAAAAAAAAAACAAAACACTACACTCCTATATCTTTAAAATAACAACAAAAATGTGAAAGAACAAAAAATAATAATAAATTACTCCAAATTAAAAAGAAATAGAAATATAAAAAAAAAAAAACAATATGCTCATATGTGTGAATTGAGCACTAAAATTGCAAGTGGATTTTACACTAGCTCACTCTGAATAGGACACATTGATACAACACTATACAAAATGATCACTGAATTAGATAACTATTCATAGATTGGCCTAGTGTCAAAAAAAAATATTTCACTTCTGCTAAACAAAATCAATGTACTATTAAACAGAAGAATACATCTCTAAGTTTATCATCTATAATATACACACATGCAGACACTCACCGATATTTATAATACAAAAAATACACGGAATTAGATTTTACTATTAAATTTACTAAAAAATATTTAACTTAATGGGAATCTTATTCACAATATTTGTAATTTATTTGGGTAATATTATTGTATTTTTATTATTTCTACTTTCGAGGAGAGGCCAGGTTGTTGAATTAGTCTATGACTACGTTATTATACATTTTGTGGAATAAATAAATACTATTTATTATAACTTTACATCTCACTAGGTATGTAATTGTATGTATAATTTTTACAAGATTTAGGTTTTTTTTTTATTAATGTAACTTAAAAACTTACACGAAAATAAGAGTGTCCCCGAACTGTTCCATTATTCTTCCCTTTTGCTTCGTCTAATATAATACCGATCCATTTTCCAGTAGCGAAGGTAGGGTACCCAACGTAAGCAATAGACCCCTTAACTTCTTTGCCAATCACCATAACACGCTGGCCCAGCGTTAAATGTTTATCCGACATCTTCAAAAGCTTTTATCACTAGAAAATCAAGTTCAAAGTGTCTCATGAAAATATTAAAACGAAATATCAATAAATATAGTTGACATTACCTTATATGTAAAAAATATTTCTCAGCAAGAGAAGCTTTTATTAATTATACTAGATTATAAATTAGATGTTTTATTACATAACAAGAGGGTACGGTGTGATTTAAGACCATTTAAATTAGGGTAAAATGTGCATCGAGTTGAAAAGTAATTCTTTAGCAACGACAAATAAATTGAAGGCGAGTACGTCAAGAGACGTCAATGTCAAAATATGAAATCATCAGTATTCCGTTTCTCCACTTTATTTTCATTACAATAGAAAAGCAAAAAAAAAAATGCTATACATCTAAATTTTATTTACTCTTGAAGAAATTATTAAAATAATAATAATAAAATAGGAATTTTATTTGACATCGTTGATGTCTTTTATACTTAAATCTTTGTAATAAAAAAAATTATAAATACCTATATACCGAAACAACAAAATGATTATACATTAAGCTTGTATTACACCGGAGAGTTTATTTACTTTTAATAATTGCTCTACTTAATAAACCACTTATTTTCTATACAATACTGAGCAAAGTACTAAACTGATGGAAACTTTCATTTAAATTTATAACTTCTTGTATAAAGTTTCCATAGGGTACTTCTTTTTCCGCTATGAAAATGATCCAATATAATAAAAAAATAGTGATGTGAATATATTAAACAATGTGGAATTTAGGCTCTTTTAATTAGTTAATTACAATATTTATTATATTATAAAACAACCTCGATTCAATCGAAAAATAAAGAATTTCATTTGTGGTCAATTCTAATCATATGGTTTATCTTATTAATTATTATTTATTAATAATAGTTTAAAAAATGTATTGTATTTCTTATTTTTAATGTTTATGCTTATGTTTGATTCATATTTTCAATAATTACATTGTGTAATATGATAATGCATGGTGAGACTACCTGTAAGTAGTAGAACTTTTGCCTTGATAATTTTGAAATGTAATTTTTTATTTTGGATGTGATATTGTATCTACTGTTGGTTGTCCTAATGAAAATAAAATAAAATAAAGCTACAATAGAGTTTACGTAGCAATTGATAAAATATCATAAACATTTGCTTTAATAGATTTTTTTTCTAAAACTTCTCTAATTTTACAAACTGGAATATGACAATACGAATATCATCCGCAAGTCAGCTCTTGCTGTACGTTATACTAACTGTTTTATTATTTATTACCACTGTAAGATCTATATGTTATTGTCTTGTATAGAATGAATTGGCCAGGTTCACATTATTTATTTATTTAAATCAACCGGACGAATATTAGTTTGAATTGTACAATATAGAGGCAAATTGATAAACTTGTTTTAAAATTTAAAATAAATTAAAAGTATCAAGACTGGTATTCGCATTACAACTCAGGGATACCACACTCTGAATTTTTTGAATTTGCCGCACTTTCTCATTCTCATCTTTCATTTGCCAGACTCTATGTACTAACATTGTAGTAGATACCGATTATGATTATTATTTTTAGAGATTCCTCCGGCATAGATTCTCTGCACACAGCCTTCTGGAATTTGGCGTGCTGTCAAATACAAAAGATACTAGTAGAACTAATCAAAGACAATAAGAATTCGATTTTTTATTTTAATTATAGGTTACATCCCCAACACTGATATAGTCTGGTAACGTATTTGATCCGTACCGCTCATACCGTCATATGCTCATATGACAAAATACCTCGTAAGGCCGTCGGTTCAACTTTATTTTTATAGATACTAAGTTATCTATAAAAGTCTCAAATCAATTGAAAAGGGAAACATGCTTAATAAATAAATCTCCAAGAATAAAATAGTAAGAGTAGCAATTGCTACGTTCCCTCACAAAAGGGGGCCCATATTTAAGCCTACTCATCTCTAATTTTTTAAATAATTTGTGTAGTATCATCAGTTTTAAATTACTAGTTTCTCATCAAAATTACTCTAAATTGCCAGACAATCTCGTCTCTGGTTTTTTTTACTTGTCAAAGCCTAGCCGGGCTTATAGTATTCTACTAGAATAATTATCACCCCTAAAAATTTGACTATTTTGTTTTTGTTTTTTTGTTTTTATGGCATTAGTTAGCGGGCAAGCATATGGGCCACCTGATGGTAAGTGGTCACCACCGCCCATGCGCCACCAACCTTGGGAACTCAGATGTTATGTCCCTTGTGCCTGTGATTACACTGGCTCACTCACCCTTCTAACCAGAATACAACAATACAGAGTACTGTTATTTAGACGGTAGATCGGTAGACGGTAGATATCTGATGAGTGGGTGGTACCTACCCAGACGGGCTTGCACAAAGCCCTACCACCAAGTAAAAAGTGACTAGTATTGAATTTTTTTTTTATCACTTTGTACTTAACAATCCATAGTAGATCAAGCGCTGCCCTAGACTATAATAATTGAATGCCCAATAATCAATTATTATTGTCTAAGTTTAAATTATAGTCGAACTTTTAGTAAGAATAAGTATTTTTACTACAAGTACGAGAGGTATTAAAATATTTTCTACCAATATACCAAATTTAAAAGTCGAATTGCAAAATATACTGTTTTCTGTGGAAATTAGTACAATATAATACCATGTCCGCAGACCGTAGCCATGTATACGAGAACTGTACGTGTACAATGGTGCATTGCACCATTATGCTACTGCTTGCAGATGTTAGGAAATTGACGTAGAATAGAAAAAAAAAAAATAATAATAATCTGTCCAATAGCATATTATAATTATTACTTTAAAAACAAGCACAATATATTCTGCAGCTCGTATTTAAAAAAACTTAAATATTTGTGCATACGTACATAATGCTGCCAGTCTCGTGTTTAATATTTGTACTTACCACGCGTCCTCCGCATTTTACAGTTTCAATATATTTTATTATATAATTTTAATATTTTTATTTCCGAAGAAAATGACTTGTTTTTTTTTTTTGTTATATTATATTAATCAGAATAATTGAAGAATCAATTAACCATTACAATTGTTTATGTTTTCGAGC
Organism: Vanessa atalanta; assembly: GCF_905147765.1. Taxonomy (NCBI): domain Eukaryota; kingdom Metazoa; phylum Arthropoda; class Insecta; order Lepidoptera; family Nymphalidae; genus Vanessa; species Vanessa atalanta. The sequence continues at coordinate 1,946,959 of NC_061898.1, read as the reverse complement.
AATTTTTAAGTAAAAAGTGTTAATTTCATATGTAGGAATCGAACCTGTTTGATTATTGAAATTAAAGGCAATACGGCTCAGCTATCGGTAGATCTATAACGTAGTCGTTATTTGATAGAAATTAGAAATATCAACAGATCAACAGATTTGAAACATTTTTTTTTTAATAATTGATCAACCGACCAAATTACAATTTAAGTTTTGCCGTCGTATTTTAATTTAATTTCTTCAAATGTATAGGAATCATCATAAATTCAATCGAATCAGCACCCTAATTTATTATAATGATGACAAAGAAACCAATTTATTCATGAAACAATGACGCATGAAGCGGTTTCATAAGATAGAATTGTTTGAAGTAAGTCATCAAAATAATGAAGTAGCTGACCTCAGCCTTGTCATGAGTCACGTAGATCGTGATACACTGCTTCCTTAAACTCATACGCAAGCATTGGCTGTCATATTTAAATGCAATGGTTAAATATTTTAGAATGAAGTTCTATTAATAAATTATTCATCTATTGTTACTAATTTTAGAATATAATTAGGATGTGTTTATTCTCATCGTTAACTTAAAATAACCTCAAATTTTCGAATATTTTTATTGTTATAAACAAATGAAAAGCAAAAGAATGCTTGGTTTGTACTTTCACATGGTAATCTTTAACTTTCTTTAATTCAATTTTTTTTTAAAGTGAATAATTAGGTCAAAATCTCGATTTTTTTAATCTGTCGATATCGTTCGGTGTTGATACCGTAGTTACGTACATATCTTTTATTAATATCATTAAAGTAGTTTATTTGTACAATTGATAATACGTTGGCCTCGTCTATAAATTATGATAACGAGTCATTAAATATACAATTGTTAGAATATTTTAATACAAATATTAGTTGTAATAACAAGTATGACGGAAGAAAACTCATTTAGCGTGACAGATCCGCAAGGAATTTAACCACTTAGCACGCCCCGCCTACTTTCACTGTTATTCATAACTAATCCCGTTATAGGACCGAGGACGCTAACCGCCACCGATGCATAAATGAAAGACACACATACAAAAACATGTTTTAATAATTGAGACACACCATATTATTATTATTACAGCAATTTATAATAATGTCGTAAAAAACAAAAATGATTATTGACTATTTCGTTCGGCGTTGATTGCAACTAAGGCTGTCCGAGTTAGAGACGGCGTCGATATTCAAAATTACATTTATGATACATTAAGTTAAGGGAGACAGCAAGGCACAGGGCGCGAGAGGCCGTATGGCCTCGATCCAATGGTCTCTGTAAACGTCGGTACTTTCTAAATACATATTCGATAGGGTTATAACGCGCACGCTCTCATAATATTAGAAGAACTATGATGATGTCACGGCGATGGACATGTTACGTGTCGGTGATGCGGCTTAGAAGCCGTGCACTTTGAGTTGCTCGGGCTTCACGAGTCCCGATTTGGTGAGCCACTGACAAATGTTCTCGCGTTGGTCGCCTTGCAACTGCAGCACCTCGCCGTACTCCGGGTGCTCCACGACCGTTCCGTTGCACGCGAACTCCTTCTTGCATGCCCGCACGATCTTTTTCAGGTCATATTCTGACGAGAGGCCTTGCACCGTTGTTAGCGTCTTACGCCCGTTCCGTTGCTGGATTCGGACGTGGACTAATCCATCTTGTACGTCGTCTTCCGAGCTTTTGATAGCATCGGCGAATGGGTCGAATGTGTTGAGATTCTGGATGGACATACGATTGAACGTCTCTACTCTTTGTTGTAACGAAACGCTGCGATACGACGCACGAACACTATAAATGTCACTGATAAGTCTTTGTGGTTAGACGCGCTGACAATGCAACGACCAATTTACGCAAACTCCAAAATGTAATGGCGGATGATATGGCGACTGGACCAAAAAATGAGATTGTCACGCGGAGGCGGAAATAATTATCGATCGAGACCATAAACAATCATGGTTTGTTTTTCGAATAAAGATTGCCATATACTTTATTGAAATAAAATTATCGGTTTTAATTTTTCTAAATTATTTTATAATAAATAGTTTAATCCTTTAATTGTGCATATAACTTTGGTACATAATCGTCATATTTTGCCACAAAAAAGTTACCAGCTATAGGCGGACCTAATTTGAATTGTTGAGCAAATTTTGAAATCGAAAATTTTCCCCTATTCGATCCTGAATTATTAGGGAGTTTTTTTACTTTCGAAAAGTCACATTTTTCGGGTTGCTTATAAACTAAAAATACATAGCGATGTAAACCAGTTCCTTTTGGTGGTCCAGATCCAATGTAATCAGAAAGAACTTCACCTTTATTAATATCTCCACCATAAACATTTCCAATAAGCCAATGATGCCACTCTCGAAACTTTGGATTTTCGCGACTTGGAGCATCAGGGTCCACTAAAGCTAAAGTGTAATATTCGGTATCTTTGGTTGCCCATTTTACCGTAGGTTTATCCTTGACTTGCGTAGGAGTTAATTCTTTTCCTAAGTCGACAATAATACCACCACGATACTGAATATCTAATAGCTCAGATGGAGCTGTTGTCAATATATCAGGCACTATACAGTGCTTTTTAAATGCACTTTGAATATCAGTCATTTTTGTATCACTTGTTAGTTGTAGTATGCAAAAACAAATTACAATAAATAGAATGCAGCAGTCGTTATAAATCTTTGTAAAACATTAATTGCTTAAAATAACAATATTTTATTTAGTTGCCAGGTAACCAAAGATTCACAAAAATAATGTAATATTTTTTAAATAATTATCAATTAATTATAACAAGATATTTTCATTTAATATTATAAACATGAATAATTTTTAGTATTTGAATTTATAATAATAAATAATGAATTCAAATATACATTACGTTTTTATTGACAGTATTGTCTATGAATATTTATTATCGTCCATTTTATGTAATCTGGATTTATATCACAGATAATATTTTAACGGTTCATGATAATTAATCGGTATTCGCGTAATTAATAAAAATATTCGCGTTCGGTAAAATAATAATAGAAAATAAAATTTATGATAGTATATTATTTATAAATGTTATTATATAAGAATGACTAATGTAAAGACATTTTAATCTATTAGTGTTATTAAGAATCACAATTGAAATAAATAAAACGACATTTTAGGTTTTTAATTTACTCTTAGCATCTGTTAACATCGCCTGTACTGTTAAAGGTTTTCTCAGCTTCCTTCCCACACTGTCCGCTTTCAGCTGCAGCACAACATTCTGAGTGTTCTTTACATTCTGTTTCAAACTATCAACCCTTTTCTGACTATTTGTTATTTCATCCTTAAACTCATCAACTTCCTTCATCATATCTTCAATATTTATATTAGGTATAGCACTTTTGGACTTAAAACGGTAGTTTGATATTGTTTCTATTTGCAAATTAAGCATTTTATTTTCTACAAGAGACATTTTTTGTTCGTAATCAATACACATTTTACCGAACCTCTTACGGGACTCCACAACTATGTTCATAAGATGCTCACATTTATCTTCTAAGGACATTTCATCAGTTTCTGAAATTAAAACCATATTTTTTTTAAATAAATTATATAATGTCATATATTCCATTAATTATCTATGTCACTGATTGATTTCAGACATAATTTGCTGTATAGATTAACATTTTCCACTACAGCAGCCCGCACAGACCTTCCAACATTCAATAAAATATTTCTCTATAATATATAATAGGTACACACGCATAATAATTAATTATATATACATAGGTCACATACATTATAAAGCCAGTATGAGATGTTTCCTTTACTGATAGTATTAAAAAAATATATCCTAGGTCTCTATAATCTAATCTATAAAAATAAAAAAAAATTCTATCGCAACATTACACAAAATTTGTCAGGACATAAGAATTTTGTAGATGTGATCGCTGTCTCTTTGATTCAAAATATCATCAAAAACACATGTTTAGTTAAGTACACATGTATGGACATATAATATTTAAAGATAGTAAATGACATAAACATGACAAAAATATTGAGACACAAATATTCGAAGAGAAAATAACTGACATTGTTTGTCTGTTAATGCACAGGTTTCTAAATTTATACCTCTCTAGTTCTAATATTTTGTGTACTGTAAGGAAAATAATTTATATTCTAAGTGTTCTAAATAAAATAAAATTATGTTGATACTGTTATATATAACTTTAAAAGGCATCAATGCATTAATTCGCTTTAAAATCTCGATTATTTTGTAATGTAAGTGGCATTGTTATGTATTGAGACAAAGTATCTACCAAACATAACATCCTCATCCCCAAAAGCGAGTTCCCAGGGTTTAAAACAAATTCCGTAAAATAATAGGCTTGGGTTTCTGTTTCTTCAAACTTTAGATATAAATACATAACTATTAACAACAGTTTAATGTTAGGCGTCTGTTTAATCGAGTTGGCAAGATTTCGCAGTTTTTAAAGTTCCTCAGATTTTATAAAACGGTATGTAGAACAACAAAAAATAAACTTGTTGATAACCTACCCATTTTCATAATTCTCTTGTATACTCAAAAAATATTCTTAAAATGTTAATAGCTATAAATCATAGTTTAAACATGGAATACTTGATAAGTAATACACTTCACATGTAAATTCGTATCCAACAGTATTAAAGTTCAATATTTTTAATATTTTAAACACAAACGAACTTCAAGATTCAAAACAAAACAGTCCAACTCCACAGATAACAATTGACTTATTGACTATTTGAGCACAGATAATGAAGTTTGTTGTTTAAAAAATTAGATATTTAAAATAATATGGTAAAGATTTTATTTTAGCAAAACTATTTTTTTATACACATTTTTAAAACATTTGAAAGAAAAGAAAACGTATATCCTATTTTCTAAGCCTTATAAGCCTTTCTAGACGTATAACGTGCTTTTTTACCCTAAATAATTAATTAAATTAGAGGAAAGTGGGTTTTGATTTATTTAATATTGGTCAGTAATATACGAATATGGATATTTGTATTAGTGTAGTGTTCCGTGTCGGTTTTCACACACGCACATCAAAGGGATCAAAGTTCGAATGTTTGGTGCCTGCCACACTTGTGCGAAGCCGAGTTGCGCGAGGGTCGCCATTGAGAGCTGTCGTGCGCAAATCTATATTATTTGTGGGTAAATAAACTAACGATGGAGAGGATAACGAGAGTGAGAGTTTGTAGCATTAATGCAAGCAGACATATGGAAATCAAATGAGTGATCAAATCTTTGAACACATATCTGGTAGATACAACAATATGTGAACAAATATATAAGTATATTCTTCAAAATGCGCTCACAGAAGTACTCACTTCTGTGAGCGCATGTCTGGCGTCGGCTTTAGATTAGTGCACATCGCTAAGGTAAGGTTAGTTCAGTTTCGTTTGGTGAGTTTTTTATTTACACACCAACAACTGAACTAAATGTATATTCATATTCGTTTTCATCGACATTTGATTTAAACACAAAAATCTGTTAAAAAATCATCGTATATTATTCAAGGAGTTACAATATTAACGGAGTTTCTTATCATTTTCATAAATTCTTGAACTGAGATCTGAAAAAAATAAAAATATTATTTTACTGGACATATATTAAAACCTTATAACTTTAACGTTGCTTTTGCATAAAAAGGAGTTCGTTTAGATCACAGGATTGGTGCAATAGTCTGGTTGTTTCTGTGGATTCCAAAAAAATAAACAGATATATTAAAACTGTGTACATAACATATTTATAATAGTTTACTTTCTCTTTTCTTTGTTCAATATGGCAGCACTTTTTGCTGCCATAACATAAATTAGATAAAAATGTTGTCAGTCCCATGCGATACTGTAAGTTGAATTTTTAAAAAATCACATGATAATTTTATTTTTTAACGAATACAATCCATGGAATTGGTTAAAATTATAATTAAACAAAAACATATGAACCATAATGAAATCCATAGATTATTCATGACATGAACTCATTCGTTGGATAAATTCTATTAAAAAGTCGTTTATTTTCACTGCTGTGATTGGATCAAGCTATAAATTCTTCGAGGTGGAGGCCAAGGTAATATGTAGTAAGTATATCTTTGCCCGTTAGCTCGTGATGCGATAGCAAGGCAGTTAACAGACTTATAAATATTATAATAAATTAATAATATAAAATATTGTAGTCATCATTAAGTATAAAATTTACAAACTCACGTATCCGTCAAAATCCTTATCGGCGTCATCTATCATTTCTTCTATTTCTTCATCAGTCAAATTTTCTCCCAATATTTGTGTTACGTATTTTAAGTTCTCAAAACTTATAAACCCTATCGAAAATCATTATTTATTTATTACCTCTTATTAAAAACAAGAGGATTAAATTAAATAGTTAAAGTAACGATTATTTTAAGGTTCCCATCAAGACTAAACGCAATACAATTTGATTTTTAGTTAAGAAATACAAAATAAATAAATGAATGGTATATAAATATATATTTATACATTGTCTTTGAATATAGGAGGTCTCCGAAATTCCATAGCAAGAAATTATAAGCATTGGAAAGTGGGATTTAAAAAAAAACAAATGTTACCAGTATCATCAACATCGAAGAGACGAAAACTTTTCATCACGTCGCCGTCGCTGTCGACCGACATGACCTTCCGCATGATGGCGGTTTCGAAATTTTCAAAACTTAACTTCCCGGTTTGTCCTTTGTCAACACCACTGATCATATTCTGAAGTTCCTCTTTTGTTGGTTCATAGCCTAAGAAAAAGAAAAATCATCAACCCTCAGATATAGGAGATAAACAATTATGGTTTTTCCTGCAATGATTATTGATTTCAAACATTATTTGGAACTCGCAGGACTGACTTTGGTTAGTGCGGGGCCGGCTTATTGTTTAATTGTGATATTGTTGGTTCTCTTATTTTTATTACCGTCTTTAACAATGGGCACATGGGGCAAGTGCTCAAGGCCCCCATCCTGAGAGGGCCCCGAAGAACCAACAATTTCCTTCACACGTTTGTGCTAACGTTGACTGCTATATTTTCGAAAGTAATTTGTGAGAAATAACTAACATATTTAACTAACATTTTATTTAAAGTAGAAAGACGTGCTCCTCATGAAAGAAATAGATATACTAAAAGTAGCCATAAGATTGTACAACTAAGTAGATATTTACGAATTTACGAAAATAACCGCACCGTTTGATGATTATTATTTTGGTGAACATTGCTGGCCAGCTAATTTGTCTCCATAGGTGATATTAGGCAAAAAAAAAAATGTAGCTATTATTACCTAAAGCTTTTATTGCTACTCGAAAATCTTCTGCTTTTATTTTACCTTCACCGTTAAAATCTAGTAAATCGAAAGCTTCGTGAAGATCTTCTTTCTAAAAAAAAACATATTTTATAGTACGATAATTAGATTGATTTAAATATTTTTTTATATTAAGTAGTTATATTTATTTAACTTAAAAACATCTTTTGCTTAAACCGTAAATTAATACTTGTATTCATTATCTATGGCTAAAAAATTATGTTAAGCGAAATTCAGGTGAATTTTCAGGTGAACACACCTGCGCCTCAGTTAAAATAAAGCGAGCTTCGACTGTTTTGTGTTTAATTTTTTGTTGTATATCTTCTATATCTTTTTCGGATATTTCAGCTGTAATTGATAACTCTAAAAGTGCGTCTTCCATTTTTAGCTTTACTTGTTTTGTTTATTACCTTAACAACGGTATTGATCAAAAGGCCGTTGTTATTAAGAATTTTTATTCTTTAGAAAGCCATCGCGATTATTATTTTTAATTTGTTAATTAAATAGGTAGATGTTATAAATATATTTTGTAAAATAAAATTAATACAAAAATGGCCAAGCAGTTTGTTATTGTTTTTTTTTTGTTTCTACTACTGAATTAAAATTACTAAAAAAATGATTGACGCATATAAATATTAGAATAAGTAGTAAAACCTGTTCTTTCGTAAAGATTAGTCGAGCACAAACAGTTTTTTCTTGTCCTTTTTCTTCCACATCAACGTCTACTTCTCTTTCATCAAGCATAAGATCTAAATTCATGATTATTTTTAGGAAAATTCGATACTTTTCTTTTCAATTACTTTGTTTTAATCACTTTGTTTCATTCGACATTTGTTTTGATTTAAATAAATTTATTTTCAGCCAGGTTTTAAAATTTTTTATCTATGGTTATTGGTTAAGCTCTGTTACGTGATTAATCATAATCAAGTTGGCAACACTCATAAACCGCCATATTTTGTTTGGAGTTTTGGTAGACGTTTTGAGGTTAAGATCTGTAAAGCGACGCTAGTTTTGTTTTCATTAAAAATATAAAAACAACCAAAGAACAAACATGAAATTAGTAAGATTTTTGATGAAATTGAGTCATGAGACGGTCACGATCGAACTAAAGAACGGTAGTGTTGTTCATGGTACCATCACCGGTGTCGATGTAGCGATGAACACACATCTTAAAGCAGTCAAAGTAACATTAAAAAACAAAGAGGAGTTGCAGTTAGAAACTTTGAGCATACGCGGAAACAATATTAGATATTACCTCCTTCCGGACAGTTTACCTTTGGAGACGTTACTTATTGACGATGCACCCAAGGGTAAGGGTAAACGAGAAGGGTTCCCGCGGGGCAGTACGAGAGGCGGTAGAGGAAGAGGCCGAGGAGGTCGTGGAGGACCAAGAGGAGGTCGTGGAGGCCGCGGTCGTGGACGTCGATAATTTCCAGTGTTCTCTAGTTCATAAGTTTCATATGTGATTACAGTATATTAATTCGTAAAAGTGTTTTATTTTTAATACAGTGGGCTGTATAAATCAAGTCAAATCATAAGGTAACTTGTAAACTTAACACTTATTCAATAAAGTACATTTAAAATCAGATAGTTCAAATTTATGCCAAGCTTTTTCCATTGTGAATATAAGATTTTATAAGACCATTTTAAAATACAAACTAATAGCTTAGAGTTTACTTAACAAGAAAATTCTTCCCAATGTCTTAACGAAGAAACGACTATGTAATTTATTTCGTGATAGATTTATAAAAACCTTTTTGATAGGAAAGAGAATGACTTTGTTTGGTAAAGGACTTGGCAAAAAAAAAACTTAAAAAATTAACCATAGCTTAAGGTGAAAATTTGTGTCTAAATTTTTATAAAGTGTACAATAATTTAGAACATTTTTGTAAAACATATATTTATAAATAAATATAACACAAATAAGACCTTATTAATAAAGAAATACCTTTCAACCACTAACCTGTGCCTTTAAAACAAAAATATTCTATAACAAAAAAAAAAAACAGTTGACATAATTTGACAGCTTAGTAAAAATGGTGTAGTGAAATTAGTAGATAAATTTATTAGTAAAATAAAAAAAAATATATAACACTAATTTAGAGCAATTGATGGTAATTTTAAATCAAAAGTTAATAAACATATGGTAAGTGATATTTCAAAAGCTAATTAATTGTCTGAGGAAGTTTTTTTTAACACAATTTTTTGGGCCAATGAGTAAATAATTTTTTTTTATTTAGCAGCCCGTAAATGTCCCACTGCTGGGATAAAGGCCTCCTCTCCCTTTGAGGAGAAGGTTTGGAGCATATTCCAAATAAATAAATATCATACTTGAATCAATTTAATTTATATAATAATTAAAAATGCAATTTTTTCTGTTGCAATATCCTCTCATGTATGGATTATTTTTACTTGTAATGGGATTCTTTTAACAACGCAAACCATTGAAGCCAAACAAACATTTAAAAATAAAATATAATTATTATAGTTGTGGTGTCTACAACATAATGCAGCAATAATTGGTATTATAAACAAAATATATGGTTTCTGCTTATAATTGTTGTGACACAATCACTAAACATAATCTCTAATGTAATACCGAAAGTGGGTATGCTGCATGACAACATATTAGTATTTAGAAATGAACTGGGAGCTTGTAACCACCAGCCAAGTTATATACGGACAGTAGCTTGCCTGGTTTTAAAAATAGAATAGAATGGAGAGGTGACACTGGCTAGAATATGTGAATGTTAGTTCATAATTGTGGATTCAAACCTCGGTAATCACTTAGTTTTGATGCACTAGATAGTTTTTATACTTTATCTCCCTAACTACTGGGTAGTTAGGGAATATATTGTGAGGAATGCTGGATGTGTTGAAAATAATCGACATATTTATCTGTGGACCTGCAGAGTTCTTTGCAAGCAATGGGACATTTAAAGATAACAGATACAATGACATTTAATCTGTGCCGTTTTTGGCACATATAAAAGCCAAAAAAAATAAAAAATGCATTGTTAATGATACAGTAAATTTAAATTTTAATACACATACATTTTGGATATTACAATGTTTTAGGAACAATGTCTTATTACTTAAAAAAAGGAGTAATTGTCTATCTTAGTTTTTATTATTATATTACCAGAAACAGCTTCTTGCTTTGATCATGTACAAAAATTAATACTCTATATATGTATGTATTTATTACTATAAGGGCATTAACATATAACCCACTCGCTAACAGCCTTCTGGAGTCTGTTATACTGTTAAAAATATAGTTACTTTCATAAAATAGGATAATATCATAGAAAATTACTTTGTTTTTATATTTTTAAAATAAGCATTTCTAATAATTAAGATTCTATCAGAAATTATTGGTACCTACTATAAAGTATTGACTAAGAAAAGCCGAGCCGAGATGGCTCAGTGGCTGGAACGCGTGCATCTTAACCAATGATTTCGGGTTCAAACCCAGGCAGGCACCACTGAATTTTCATGTGCTTAATTTGTGTTTATAATTCATCTCGTGCTCGGCGGTGATGGAAAACATCGTGAGAAAACCTGCATGTGTCTAATTTCAACGAAATTCTGCCAACCACCAACCTGCATTGGAGCAGCCTGGTGGAATATGCTCCAAACCTTCTCATCAAAGGGAGAGGACTGAGGAGGCCTTGGGCTGCTAATGTAATAGAAAAAGTAGTAGATCATAATTAAAAAACAAAAATGGGTTGAGTACCGAGAGCTCAAATTAAACACCATTATAATGGTGCTGTCCCGTGTCCGACCAGCACTTGGTCGTCTATAAGGCCCGCTCAATTGAACTTAAAGATTGATTCAAATTAAATATTTATTTATTTTATTTAGAAAACCATTTTGACATCGATTTGAAAACGCAACCTGTGGATAGTTTGGACGTTATGGATGATGGTCCTCGACCGATGAAAAATTTGAAACCAACACAAGTAAACCTTTGACTATTATATAAAATAGTTACTTTACATTATATATTTAATGTGTGCGTGTAATGTAAGTTGGAATTGTCTATAGTCTATTCCAAGTTCCAACCACAGGTGTGATATCAAATGAAAAGCTTTGACATTGAATTGACCCGATATCATTGGTCGTTGGAGTTATACTCTATGATATTCCATAAAGATTCGGTGAAGTTGCTATCAGAATTTGTAAGTAAAATTAAAACGGGTAAAAGTAATGAATTGGAATTTTATTGTATTATTATTTATTATTAAATATATTGTAACCGAGTCTTTTTTAGTAGGGCATAATATAAGCAAATCACGTAGCATATGTAAATGTAGGGTTTGTTTATTTTAGCTCCGTTTTCGATTGCAATATACATAGCATACTTCCATGGTAGGCAGCGAGAGGTGCCGGGACGACATGGACTCTTATTGCAAATTCTCGAAAATGCAATGTCACAGAAGGAGACAAAAAGAATGTCGCCGAAGAGGACTGGGGAGAAGACGTTGGCGTACCTCCTCCCCCCGCTGTAAGTGTCGCCGGGAGTAGGTCTCTGTACCCCGGGAACTTCTTTAGCTTGGAGGGCCACAAAAGCGGGCCAACCGTCGGGAGGTCACAGTAAAATGCTTAAGCGATCCTGTGATGCCAATCTGAAAAAACGGAGTGGGTGCCGCTGGCTTTTTAGTGGGTATTCCAGCGCTTACAGCGCCGGCGAGCCCCACGTACCCACGCGGGGGAAACGCTTAAGAGTGTTTTTCCAGCGAGAAAAAAAAAATACATATATAGCCTATTCCAATAGAAGTAGAAAATAAGTAAAAAAAAACAAACCTTAGATTTACGTATTTCACGCGATTTGCTAATAACTCGGCCATATTGTGCACTACTAAGAGTTTATGATTAATATGATATTATTTATTTATAATTCAATAATCAAAAAAAATATGTCAAAATACTGTTTATTGTACACCAATAAAGAAAGATGCACAAGAGGCGGCCTTATCGCTAAAACTGTGATCTCTTCCAGGCAACCTATATGAAAATAAGTAGGTAGGTAATACTATTACACTTAAGTACTTATTTTAAATTTTACCCCTAAAATTCCGATAACAGGTTCGTCGTCGTTCAAAATGCATTTTTTATGCAAATCCATAGTGAATATCACAGATTAATCAAGCTCTCGACCAATGATATCGCGTCAATTTGCTGTCAAATGTTTATTTAGCTTTTTTCCTGTTATGGTTGGAATAGAGTATAGGTATTTATATTCCAATCGAAGACAGTTCCTATAGCCTATAAATAGGTCTTATATTTATTTTAAACTATATACTGAGTGGCTGTATTGTTGAATCTAGGTTCTATCTAGGAGAGCGACTATCAGGTACACTAAATTAAACGAAAAATTAAAGTTAGTCAGAGGTGTGACCCTAGTTTGTTTGGAATATTACATATTGTCGACGTCTAAATATATTGTATTTAATTAGATTTTCTTGTATATATTCCCGTTTTAGTTTGAAAAACTCAAGGTATCACAATAGATAAAACACGCAGTACTTAGTAAAAGGTCGCCTGTTCAAATAGAGACAAGCGCCACTACCAAGTTATCCCGTACTTCATGTTGGTTCACGATTTACCCCGATGAAAGTGAGAGTAAGTAAGAGATGAAATTCTGCAAAATGCAATGCAATTACCAATTTGGAACGTACAAGCGTGGTGGAATTAGTTCAAAAATTGTTTACTAACCGACAAGGACATTAGTCTCGACTGTTTTGAAGTTTCCAGAAGCAAATCCGACCTTAAGGATAATGGCTTTTTAGGCACAATTTATATTCTTAGTTCTCAAGATTTGGTTGGAAGTGAGTGAGCCAGAGTGATCACTTAAGTCTGAGTTATATAACTTCGTCGTTCTCAAGTTGTTGTTTTGAAGGCAGTCAGCCAGTGTAAGCACTTAAGTCGTGATTTCTGAGTTATCAAGGGTAAGCACATTGGCAATGTAAGGAATGCTTGATATTTTATGCAGTCCCAAAGTATAGGTGGTGATGCTCACTCGTGTACATTGCGTTCTTATACTATATAAGTATTTTGAAAAAATTGAGTATTTTCGGTGGTGAAAAATAAATTAAGAAAAATGATAAAAAATAATATATATATATAAAGAATTATAGTTAAATATTTTGATATTGAGTCATAAACGCACATTATTAATTTATTATATTAAAATTCATAAATTTTAGTCTGTATATCACGTGACCTAAACACGAGCCGCCATGGTGTGACGTCAGATAGGCAAAAACTGTTATGTCAATATCATCTGGCACTTTGATAAACAACTTTTCTGGAGTTTTAATGCTAGTATATGTTCATTACACTCCAACGATAGCGATTGTAATTCATTATGTTCCCAAAAAGCACCAAATATTTTGCTGTTAACGTTAAATGAGTACCGGTCGTACAGACATGTCTGTTGTTTTTAACAATCTGACGTCATCAAAATGACTGACAGCGTTCTTGCTTTTATAATTTAATTTAATTTGATGGCAAGAAAGCGTGTTTATTTTGCTGAAATATATTTTTTGTGGCTCTTTATTAGGAAAATCAACATTTTGAAGTACTTTTTCATAGGGAATACCCTATTTGGCATTAACATGACATAATAATACTAATCAATAATCTTTCGTAGAAGAATCTCAACAGTGCGGAACAATTTCGACTCGCTCACCAATCGGGATACGATAATGGTAGTAAAATGAGCGTGGACAGGATGAAAAGGGTACATCAGCACAACCTTGCTTATCCCAAGTTGAGAGATGAGCTGGACAGACGTCGATCGGTGAAACAGGTAATAAAATACGAAGCTGTAAGTAAAGTAAATTGCTGGTGGTGGGGCCTCCTCTCCTTTTTGAGGATGAGCTTTGAATTTGAAGCTTACAGCACCACGCTGTTTCGGTAAGTTTTGGTAAAAATATGTGGCATATCATAAGTCACATGTATTGCTCAGGATGTATTTTTACCGCCGTTTCAGTGGTTCTCGGTAAAACTCAGTAGATATTATTTTCCTATATTTGAGATACAAAGTTATGTCAGATAATTAAGGTTAAAGTTATATAATACCAGCTGAATCTTCCACGCGAAATTTATAAAACTTTATCTAAGGCACACAAACCGTCACCCCCCCTAAATTACCCCATTGAGAAGTGAACTAAAAATTTTATTTGCTGGGAATGAAAATATCTCCATATTTTGATGATTTTTGAAGAAGTTACTTTCGCGTTTACATCATTTTATAAATTATTGAAAACAGTAAGAAAACAAAGTCACTTCCCGCCGTCTGTATGCTTAGATCTTTTCAAGTACACAACGGTTTTTATTGCGGTTTTCATCTATAAAGTGTGATTTAAGAGGAAGGTTAATGTTTAATACGTGCATCCGAAAAATAAAAGAATTTTTGTTTTTATGTTTGATCTTCAATATAAAAGTTGTAGGTATTTAGTACCCGTGTAAGGACGGAAATAAATTAGATATTGGATGTTTGTTTAACCATGGGATGGATGCGATGGGTTATATTGGAAGCAATTTAAGAAACGACCGATTATTTTAAATTTTGACGTCATTTGGTAACCAATAGTAAGAAATTTATAAAAATGACTAAGTTCCTTTAAGATTGAATTATGTATATATGTATGAAAATAAACATATTAGATGTTCTGGTTGACATTACTTGTCTAACAACGCCACTTCTGCGTCATGTGTATGGGAAAAAGTGCCCACTTATCACGTGGTGACCCATCCTCCAAGACGTTATTGACCGAATTTCATTGGAAGATGTCCAGTTTTTTACGATTCATGAACAAGTTCATATAAATTTTCGTATCTATATTATAAGGATTAACTAGATAAAATATAGTAATTGTCTATGGGATCATTTCAATGTCTTTGATTCTGATTTATATATTTTACAGCAATCCAGAAGGCTATGTATGAGTCCATTAAATGAAAAAGACGAAAGACTAATATTTATTTTGTTTGTTTCAGATAACAATGAACGGGAAGAAAATATCATCCTTCGATCCCAAATGCAAAGCTTGTATCAAATTAAAACAATTAAAAAAACTCCGTAAATTGAATATACAACCTCGATGCAATGCGAAATCCTCAAGAAGAAAGCACCAACGAGACTCAAAATCTCGTGTAAAAAAAAGGGAAAAATTCGAAAAAATTCGAACGAAAACGCATGGGCAAAAGATATCGACCAATAGAATAAAAAATATCCATCATTGTGTTGATGTCATAGATAAAAATACTGGAATGGATTGTGATATTGACCCGATAAATAAATTACTATCAAATGAAAGGTTGATTGAGGTGCAGGAAAATAAAAATGCCGCGAGAAGTCGGTCTAGAGAGAATAGCTCAACGAATTCAGTGAATACCTTAAATAATCCAAACACGAGTAATTTTTCTATGAGCAGTTACAATACTTACGCATCTATGGATCATGAGCCAATGGTGTCTACGGATTGATTTTGCCACAGATAACATCAACAGTTTTCGTTTATTTTGTGTCAAATACTAACTGTCAAAGTTTTTTTCATTAAAACCTTATTTTAAATTGATTTTGTTTGGTCAGAAATTAGAACTGTCCGAATTTATTATTTATTTTTAAAACATCTATGCCATAATAAAGATTTTATTTATCGTCGATGTTTCAATTGAATTGTTATATTTAGTGGCTTATAGTTAAATTATGAACGATACGTGTTGGGTAAGGTCGGTCCCTTAAACTCCCTAACCTGGTGCATTCGACTTAGACCAGTCATATACATTTGGAAATATAAATGAATAGAAAAGGCTGATTTTTGGTTACGTCGACCTTGAATTACCATGTGCGTTCGGCGCCATCTTGAAAAAAAGGGTTGAATTTCGTTTTTGCGCGATAACTCGGCTGTGCGTCGTGATACGAGAATTTTGATAAGATACTTTTTTGTTCCTTCATTTACGCTCTACACTTTAGATCCTATACATTTTTAATCTTCTGTTGATGGTTAATAAGATATCGAGCAAGAAACTGACCGGACTAATTGTAATGTATCAATCTAAGATTTCATTTTGATTGTTACGTAGTACTGCCTCAACGGCTGACGTATATTTTTTTCGCCTGCACAAAAGACGGCATATTATTCAATAAAAGATTATACAGATGTTGACTTCCAGGCAGGATAAATTACTTACATATATAATTGTATTTAACTAACATGATGTTGAAAAAGAGTAGCTACTGAGTTTCTTGCTGGTTCTACCTATGGTAGCTTCACTTAATATACTTAGTTTGTTAAATGACGATTCAAAAGTGCTTGAAAAGTATATTTTGATTTAATTTTTTGAATTGAGTCAAGTCATGTTTAGGTTGCCGAGAGCCGAGATGGCCCAGTGGTTAGAACGCGTGCATCTTAACCGATGATTTCGGGTTCAAACCCAGGCAGGCACCACTGAAATTACATGTGCTTAATTTGTGTTTATAATTCATCTCGTGCTCGGCGGTGAAGGAAAACATCGTGAGGAAACCTACATGTGTCTAATTTCAACGAAATTCAGCCACATGTGTATTCCGCCAACCCGCATTGGAGCAGCGTGGTGGAATATGCTCCGAACCTTCTCCTCAAAGGGAGAGGAGGCCTTTATCCCAGCAGTGGGACATTTACGGGCTGCTTATGTTTAGGTTGAGCAATGTACCGTCGGTTCTCAACTTACTGATGCTAAAAAATGTACCCCCTAAAGATAACCGGGTAAGCTATCTTGATATGGTTTTCTGTCCGCGTCGATGGAGTGTAGAGGTAAGAAAAAGTATCTCATACGAGTCTCGCTCGAAAAATTGTATATGATGTCTAAAATATTTCGTGTCATTTATGTCAATTAGTTTTATTTCTCATAAAATTGTATAGATGGAATTACTAGTCTTTTAAATCGCGCTGATGTTTGATTGTATGCGATTCAATAATGTGAGTTATTCAAGAATATGGAAGTTTAATTCATCTAGTGAGTAGTGTGATTAGTATAATAGTGCAGTGTTGACATATGATGACTGGTCTACTAGATGAATAGGCATAAAATAATAGGTATTTATTATAATTATTTTATAATGTATAGTAAGTAGTAACCGAAGAGAAGAATTTGAGAGTAAATCATTGCTAAGGACACGAAATAAAAATATATATATAAAAAAAAAAAAAACTTGTTGGCGTTGTGCACCTATGAGAAGTTCCTTCGTCTGGAGTCGACCCTGGAGAATGAGGTCATGAAAATGAGTTGTCATCGGAACTGAATTGTAAACTTTCAAGTTCAATTACAATCGAAACTGAATCGACTTCTATAGGAAATGTAATTAATAAATATATTTTATCTTTATAATCTGTGAAACCCGCCATATTTTTTTTCTAATTAATAATATTTTTAAAAGCCCGCCAAAACTTCATTCCCTTATTTTACAGATAATAAAACCTTAATTTGTGCCATAAGTCGATTTATTAAATAAAACGTTCGCTTCCAATAGTCGAAATTTTTACCTGATATGTTGAACTCTGGAGCCTTTAAGAGTAGAGTGAACAGGTTTATTTTGGATGAACGCGTACCACCTTCGTCTTCATCTACGCTTTCCATCGGGTGAGATGGAAGACAAACGCCTATTCCATTACAAATATAAAAAAATATATTATTAGCATTAGCAGCCCGTAAATGTCCCACTGCTGGGATAAAGGCCTCCTCTCCCTTTGAGGAGAAGGTTTGGAGCATATTCCACCACGCTGCTCCAATGCGGGTTGGCGGAATTCACATGTGGCAGAATTTCGTTGAAATTAGACACATGCAGGTTTCCTTACGATGTTTTCCTTCACCGCCGAGCACGAGATGAATTATAAACACAAATTAAGCACATGAAATTTCAGTGGTGCCTGCCTGGGTTTGAACCCGAAATCATCGGTTAAGATGTACGCGTTCTAACCACTGGGCCATCTCGGCTCTTAATAAAAATATATATATATATATTGGTTCGAAATAAAAAGGAATTAATAGTTGATTAATATTCGAAATAATAATATTAGAAATTATTCTTATTCAACTTGCAGTATTGACCTAAGCAAACTAACAAATATTGTTAGTAAAATAAAAAAAACACAATAATTGCAAAATTTTGCAGTCGAAGGAAATGTCGCCCCAAAAATTTGAGCTCACTAGGTCGTCGCGTAATTTAGCACTACGGCGAAGCCGACCTTGATTTAATTAATTAATGTAAGAATGTGTTCAATGTAGAGGTTTTCTGACAGAAAAAAAACTCGAACACCACATGAAAGAGTGTGAAGTGACAAAATGTGATTTGTGACATTGACTTCAATAATTACAAAATTTAAAAGATAGACGTATCAAAATGACGTATAACTGTGTGTCGGTTGACAAAATAAGATACAAAGTGATTCTTACAGAATTGCACTGCTGCCTTTAATTATACAACTGCATATTCTCCTTCTATTAACCAACCATAAGACTTCGTGGTAGGGCTTTGTGCAAGCCCGTCTGGGTAGGTACCACCAGATATTCTACCGCTAAACAAAAGAACTCAGTATTGTTGCATTTCGGTTTGAAGGGTGAGTGACCCAGTGTAACTACATAACATCTTAGTTCTCAAGGTTGGTGGCGAATTGGCGATTTAAGCAATGGTTAATATTTCTTACGTGGTTATGGTGGTAACCACTTACCATCAGGTGGTCCATATGCTCGTCCACCAACCTATACCATAAAAAAGATAAAAGGAGAAAAGCCAAATAAACAACATTTGATAGGAAATTGCGATATCATTGCTCGAGAGCCTTGTTTAGTCTATGGTATTCACTATGGATTTACGAAAAAATTGCGTTTTGAACGTCGACAAAACTGTTATCGGAATTTTGGAAGTAAAATTTAAATAAGTAAATAGTAAAAGTGGAAATAAGTAGTTAAGTGTTATAGTGTTGTTTTATAAATAAATATATATTAATCCTAAAATTATAATGCACAACATAACTGGAATCGCTTGAAATACGTAAGTCTAAAGATTGATAATAATCTTAATTCCTACTTCCATTCGAATAGGCTATATAAATGTATTTTATCATTGTATATAGTCGAGGAGGAAAGGTAAACTAATAATATCTCATTTCCGACTCCGCAAAGTCAATGCATCCTTCCTGGACTCGGTATGTGTTATGTGTCATGTGTCAACGACTCCGCAAAATCAATACATCCTTCCGAAACTCGGTATATGTTTGATTCCACAGTTATTTTTAACTTGGCCTATTAAAAAAATTAATATTAATGTCAAAGAAATCGTTGATAAATAAATAATGATAAAAAGTACGGACTTAGTATTTGGTGATTTCTAGGCAGGATTTTTAAAAATTTGCTTCGTGGTAGAATTTACTTTCCGAACTAGAGGTAGCTTTACGTTTAATTCAACTGTAACATGAAGATTCCTACGTTTTGTCTCTTCATCTTTATTCTACGGTCGTCAGGTGCTAGGCATAAAGAGGTAGCTCATATCCTTTTTTGGGGTTATCAAATGTAGGTTCAGTGGTTTGACTGTAAGACCAACAGACAGAGTTACTTTCTCATTCATAATATGAGTATAGATTTCATTGATCGCTTATTAATCTCACCATTCCATTTATATTTAAAACACCATTTACTAATTTTAACAATAAACAACCAGTGGTGAACTAACAGGGCGGCGGTAGGGGCGGCTCGTCCCGGGCATCCATTCTTGGGGGGCATCCAAATGCATCCGCGTTCCCCTGACCAAATCCTAAACAAGACTTTAAAAATGTTCCTAGTGCCTGTATAATTTCATCAAGATCAAAACGCTACACTCCACAGCCATCTAGACTTTTTACACATAAACATAAATATATATATATATATAGATATATATATATAAGTAACATAATATACTAAATAATATAATTAGTAAACATAAACGCTTACTTATACACACAAATGTAAATTGAATAAAAAGCTTGTACATCATCTAAAAAGCCTAATTCATTTTTGCCGCCCCGGGCCTCTGACGGGCTTTAGTCCACCACTGTAAACATCCATAGGACTAAGACAGGATTGAGATGGCTTTATGTAAAAAAACTGTTTTGCAAAATTGTACCTTTGTTCAGATAATGAAACAAACGGTTTTGTTTGAATGCCTTTATTTATAGAAATTTAAATAAAATAAATGAAATTTACTATTAGTTTCGTATAAATATTTAAATTCAAATAATTTATGTTAGAGAACTTAAAAGTCCATCAGTGCAATAGTTCAAGTATGAAGGCTATGATTGGTTGTCATTATTTTTGCACGGGTTATTTATGAATTACTATCGAGTTATATATTGTTTATTTTACAAAAACCATAATTAAGATGTATGTACATTATTTGCAAAGACCTTATGATGTAGTGCCTAATTATATTATTATTAAAAGGATGAAAAAAAATAATTATATTTTTCTTTAATGTGTATAGTAGTGATTTATATGTATTTTTAAAAATCGGTTTCAATTTAATAAAATATTAAAATATCAAGCAAAGGTCAATTATATGTAAAATAAGACTTGTATCTATAAAAAAAAATATGTTTAAATGTTCGTATTTGGAAGTACTAATATGACGCAATAATCCGGTTACATCAATGACATTACGACCTATTTTTTTACGGTATTGAGAAATATTAAAATTCATCGTAAATAATAAAACCTCTTTTATAATCTGTGCGTTTATGGATACAGATTGGACAGTAATAAAAATATAAGGATATTATTTTTATTTATTACTTTTGGTAATTGGCAGAAAATTGAGGAGTTAACGAGAACTAAACACGTTTGATATTGAATTGACTTTATTAGTGGAAATCTTGTATAATAAATTGTATTCATAGATTCGCGAATAAATGACGTTTTGAATGCCTGCGGCGATTAAAACAAAATTTTAAAAAAAGATGCGTCGTAGGACACCCTTTTGGAACGGAATTGCTTTCGCAATAAATTAACAACTTTTGAGAATAATTAAATGACAAGAAATAAAAAATTGTTATTAAAAGTCCTCAGTGTATATAAAATAATAGCAACATATAAGATTAAACAACAAAGGTTACCTGGAAGGAACGTAACATGGTTTCCTTAAGTGACAATTACTGTTTAGTGATCTACATTCTACTGTAAGCCGCGTAAAATAACTTCGTTCCAAACATTACATATTGTTAGTTAGCCTCACATGGAGTACTGCTCTTACCTCTGGGCGGGTATCCCCAGTACCACCTCCTTCCATTTGACCGTATCCAACGTAGAGCAGCTTGAATTATCGACGATCAAGCCCTTTCTGATCTGCTCGATCATCGATGCTCGAAAGCCAAAGGGGCTTTGCGTAGAGATGTCGGATTTTCTACCGAATTTCCTACGGGGAATTTTCCGAGGAATTGTTCGGATTATCCCCGGCTGCTGATTTTCACCTTCGGACATCTCGTCAAAATTCTAAGTTTCACCCGCACCACCTATGACTAGATGTCCGAAAATCCACAACAACGCGATTTTTAAGACATTTTCTGCCTCGCACAGCCACTCTGTGGAACCAGTCTAATGTATATGTATAACTAAATATAAAAAGAATAAAAACGCGCATTCGTACGAACCCATAGACTTTAGCTGCTTTTATTAACCCGTGTCTAGAAATTTGCTGGAGCTTTCCTGGACTTAGACTGCAATCATCGCAGTGATTAAAACGCGTGTATCTTCACAGATGATTGCGATCTAAATCCAGACAAGAACCCTTAAATTTCTATGCCCTTA
Source organism: Vanessa atalanta (assembly GCF_905147765.1). Lineage (NCBI taxonomy): Eukaryota > Metazoa > Arthropoda > Insecta > Lepidoptera > Nymphalidae > Vanessa > Vanessa atalanta. Next base: position 1,924,783 of record NC_061898.1, on the reverse strand, counting down.
ATCTGTGCTTATAATTCATCTCGTGTTCGATTAAGGAAAACACCGTAAGGAAACCTGCATGTGTCTAATTTCAATGAAATTCTGCTAGATGTGTATGAAGCTCACATCATCATGTGTATCGTGAAATGTGTTCCGTTTCCATATATATTACTCATCAGAACATAACCCTTGGTTCCCAAGGTTGGCCCATTGGCGATGTAAGAGGTGGTTAATATTTCTTACAGTGTCAATGGCGACCATTTACCAACAGATGGTCAGTCAGTCTGCCTACTGTAATAAAAATAAATCAGGCCGTTACCTGGTATTACTTAATTGACTAAATTTATATCAAACGAATACAAAAGATCTATCCTAACCCTTTAGGCTGTTTTCCCCACTCCCAACACAAGATTTAAGCTTAAATGGGAATATTATTGATTTTTCATAGTGGGGCATTGCCATTATTCTTTAAAAAAAAAATATTGACATATATATATATAATGTTGTCTTAGATTTTCGCGATTATTACACATTGAAATAAAACTAACGTGGTTCGTTTGCAGTCTGCCCGTGACCACGAACACTGCAAAGTGTTCGAAACGTCGGGATGTTAAAATAATTAATATACGCGGTTAAATCCGTTAAAAACTAGTTTTATTTCAATATATATATATAGTAAAATATTTATATTTATGTCTATAAAATAAGTGAAGCAATAAGAAGGTACTTGAATAAATTGTATAAAATTGTCGTGAAGTATTTACTACATAGCTTATTTTACTTTACTCAGTCTTGTATCGTTTGATATTATATATAATTGTTGTCTGTTTTCATTAAAAACGTCCTCTGTATTTTCTCTGACAAAGGCGTGTAAATATACAGCCCCAGTTTTTGTAAATACCCATTTAAACCTGCTCTGAGTCAGTAACTTTGTTTAAATGTTATTGTCCAGACTATTTGTGAAGATATTATTTTCATACACCTGAGATTTAATTTACACGTCTTTCGAAATAGGTCGGCTTATTCAACTATATTATAATACTAATTTGCCTTGACGCATCAGTTCGAAGCTGGTTCCTACCGCGATATGTCGTAAGACGGCATTGAAAGAGAATATGTGTAGAAATCGCGGTTAAAAAAATTATTAAAAATAATTTAGTTTTAAATTGAAATGAACTATTTTGGCTGTGCAAGTTAGAGGTCATAGTGTTACAAAATAATTAAAAAAAAAACTTTTGGCGGGAAAATAAATGTCAATTACTGTGATAAAAATGAAGTTATTTTGTTTTATATTTTTTTGTGTTGGTGTACGATTGGTTCAATTACAAGGCCTGGGATCGGGTTCTGATGGAAACTGTAAGTTATTTTACTTTTTTAAACTAGTTTTCACTGCGTAGGTATAAATTACTATTACTACTGCGTAGGTATAATCTGTATATTACTTTTTTTTTTTTTATTTAAATCATTGAAAGTTGAATACAAGATATATTTTTATGTGTATTTTTATTTCTGATAATTTATTTAATTATACTGAAATATAAATAACTTGACTTGGACACGTATTAATAACTCATGGTTTAGCAATAACTTTAAGTCAATACTGGAACGGCAAATAGGGCGAAGTATTCTAATAGTCAAAAAAAAAAATCATCTAAATAGAAACTTATATAAAAGATACAATTATTATTATTTTATTTTTTTAATAAAATAATTTCTAATTTATCTACAATATTATTACACTTTAATTATATATAAATGTAACTATTATATATAAATTATATAATAATATTATGAACGCACAGACGTCCTTCCCGATAAATAACAGTGTATTTTTTTGACTATGTAATCCAAAATAGAACAATAGCACATCAAAACTTACTCACGTCCTTAAGTTTTTAATTAAAAATAAAAATATTAAGGTCGATCTACACGGGTGGATCGGTGTTTCCGCGTCGCTTCGCGCAGGTGCGATCTATTCTTTAAGTTGCTTAATTAAGAAGTTATCGATACGCGTTACACAACTGTATTATACAAACTAATTTGTTTCCGTAGTCCAAAAAAAAACTTTCCTTATCAGCACTAAGATTCTAGCATCGATTGCGTTATACGTGTTTATTATTTTATATCAGCGTACTAGACACTATTACCAGCTTCCCAGTACAATAAGGGTATATATAATATACTATAGTGACGACCCAGCTTCAAGTAAATGGGAACGTCAAATAATTAACAATATTTAATACAGTTCACAATATTTTTCCAATTTTTGTTACAATCATTCATTTACTTCCGCTTTTCAAGCCAGATCAACAATTCCCATGACCAATTCGAAAATATTCTTTTTCTTCTTTTATTCATAAAAATGTCAAACCAAAAAGTATCCATTACATTTGTCATATCCTTTTTTATAATGTAGTTCCTTATAATAGCAACGCAATTACTGTTATGTCATTTAAAAATGTATGAAATAAAAATGCATGATATGAAATTACGAATTATTATTAAGTAAAAACATATTAACATTTATATAATTCTGTGATTGAATAAAAGCTATATACAACTTGTAATTTATTATTATTAATAATTATTTATAAATATTTTGTATAAAATAATTTATAGGCTTATAATAGGTACATATCTATTAGTCGGTATACATTTTGTCAGATAACTTCAACAATCATCCCGTTTCAGTCAGCCTACACGGAACCATAATAAATTTTACATTTAAACCTTCCTCGTGAATCATTCCATTCGTTCGTGAAAACCGTATAAAAATACGTGTGATAGTTTTTGAATTTATCGCGTACAGACTTCACTTTGTTATTAAAGAGTTTATTTTATGATTTGCGGTTATTTCATAATCAAACAAGGTTCTTTTGTAATGCTCGAACTAAGGTAAATCTTAAGATTTTCCAGTAAAACCTAAGATTCACCGACATGAGTTGGTAAATGTAAGTATTTATTATAAAGGGACGACTTTTTCGGACTTTTACCATTCCAACCTAACCTAACCTAACATGTAAATCCTAAGATTTACCAAGTGAATGATGGCAAAAGATCGAATACCATTCATAATTGATAAATCTTAGGTTTTACTGGAAAATCTTAAGATTTACCGCAGTTCGAGCTTTTACAGTAACATATATAGTATAAGTAAAGATTTATAAAAAAGGGCATACGACACAAACATGAAAAAGAATAAAAATAATTACATGATAAAACAAGCAAGCTACGGCTTTAATTCTTTTAAATTAATTTGTATTCTAAATTAAGGTTTTAAAAAGAAGTTTTTATATATTTCTTTATAACAGATAATAAGGTTATTTATGTAATTAATATTTTCAAGCTCAAAGCTTTGAATATGAATGTAGAGTATTATTAAACGATCTAGTTACGAGGTTTATTGTGTTAATGTATAGTTTGAATCCGCATCACCTGATTACAATCTGCCTATTTCAACTGAGCTTGTGGCAAAACCTTAACTAATAAATAAGGACATATTTTTTGTAATGGCGAACTTTTAAACGAGTAATCATATAAAACTTATACGGGAAGACTCAGCGCGATTCGCAGAAGGTTTTACTATGTGATATTATTGCGTAAGAACTACTCTTCGCAATTCCAACCGGCTTAATTTAAGACCATTGAGGCGAAAACAAAACAGTTCAGTTTCTATTCTGCTTGTCAGCCATTTTATTTTCATTAGGTTATTGCCAATCTTTAGTATTATTCTCTCTTATTCGTGCTTTCCTTCACAATTCGCCTATAGCCTATATATGGCCCTATGGCCTATTCCAAAGGTAGTAGGAATGAAGATAAACAAACCTTAGATTTACGTATCTCATGCGATTTGCTAATTAACTCAGCTATATTGTGCACTACTAGGAGTTCATGATTTATATATCTTTACTTATTTAACACTATTACACATAACTACTTATTTCCACTTTAACTTTCCAAAATTCCGAAAACAGTTTCGTCGACGTTCAAAACGCCATTTTTTCGCAAATCCATAATGACACAGATTAATCAAGCTCTCGACCAATGATATCGCGTCGATTTTCTGTCAAATGTTGTTTATTTGGCTTTTCTCCTCTTATGGTTGGAATAGAGAATACGCGTGCTGGTTCCCGATCTCACCACCTAACTGACATCAAATCCATCGCGCACGAAGAAATTTGGTAACTCTTTTCTTCGCATCACCAAAAAATGGAATTATCTACCACCATTTGTTGTCCTCATATAACCTGGGTTTCTTTAAACGAGGCGTGAATCTTTCGGGGCGACATGGCGAGGGCGGCGTCTTCGTGTTTGGAGTCAACCACTTACCATCAGGTGGAGAGGAGTCATTTCTTCACCGAACTTCTAAAAAAAGTATTATCAATAAGAATTGGAATGTTGTCTTCAAATCATCGATTTATCATAATAATCGTCGACAACCTCGTGAACATCAATATAATTTAAAATTAAATCACTCGTGGTCGATGGTACCACCCACACTTAAATATTCTAACGCTAAACTGCAATACAGTGGACCCTTGGTAATAAGACAAACGTTTTGCAGGGCAGTGTCGGACTATCAAAATTGTCGGATTACAGAGTACCCTACTGCCTAAGAGTAACGCCCCCAATAATCCGGAATGTTCTACAGAAGACCTTGTAATCCAACAAATTATATATCCAATGATAAGGTTCTATACGTTATATACTCTGAAGTATAAAGAAGTAATATGAGAGCCGAGATGGCCCAGTGGTTAGAACGCGTGCATCTTAACCGATGATTTCGGGTTCAAACCCAAGCAGGCACCACTGAAATTTCATGTGCTTAATTTGTGTTTATAATTCATCTCGTGCTCGGCGGTGAAGGAAAACATCGTGAGGAAACCTGCATGTGTCTAATTTCAACGAAATTCAGCCACATGTGTATTCCACCAACCCGCATTGGAGCAGCGTGGTGGAATATGCTCCAAACCTTCTCCTCAAAGGGAGAGGGGGCCTTTATCCCAGCAGTGGGACATTTACGGGCTGCTAATGTAATGTATGTAATGAAGAAGTATCAGCTATCACATGTAGTCAAATTCAAACTAATCAATCAGAATCCAAACAAAAACCTGCTCAATCGTGAATTTCTACATAAGCGAAGATTGTCAAAAAAATATTCAATAATATTAGACGTGTCGGTCTACAGGGGGTGCCGGATAACCGGGAGTCCACTGTACTTAATATTGTTGTGTTTCGGTTTGAACGGTGATTCAGTGTTACAGACACAAGGGAAATAACACCTCAGATTCCAAGGTTGGCGCGATATAAAGAATGATTAAAAAATCTTTTGAACTATAATGTCTTTGGGTTGTCTGTTGTCTTTTACCTGTTCGCCTACCAATGCCATAAAAAAGCTACGAACGCAATATCCGTATTCAAATATAATACATTAAACATATTTATAACAATACAATTGCATTCGAATTTTTAAACGATTTTTAAAAGATAATTGTTGATATAGGAAGCAGGTTACGGTGACTAAGCGCATAAAAACTGTTTGAGTATCTTGCAAATAATTTTTTTTACACAATACTTTTTGCTCAAAATAAGCAAAAATTTAAAAATATATTATGGCATAAGAAAAGTAGCTTAATTAGACAAAATCAAAATATACTTTATTCAAATAGGCTTTAAAAAACACTTTTGAACAGTTATTTTACAGAACTATGTTAAAAGTAAAACTACCACCGATTCGGAATGTAGGTTCCTAAGAAATGAACCGACAAGAAACTTAAATAGTCTTTTACAACATTTGATAAAACTATTGTTCGTAAAGTGATTCTAAATTACCGGACATAAGGTATCTGTTTATGAGGAGAGGGTTTGGAGTTATTCCACCACGCTGCCCCAATGCGGGTCAATTCATCCATATTTGTAAATCCATCAAACATTACATAAATTAAACACGTTCAATTTCCTTTCTTGACAGAAAAACCCAAAAAAAAAGTTATATACTCGACCCGGATATTAAACCCCAGAACCATTAGATCTACCTTATAAGCTAGCAACGACGCAGTCTGTTGATATTTATATCTACATAATATACCTAACATTTATTAATAATCTACCATAGCCATGAAGACAAAATAAATAAGTTGTCTATGGTATAATTTAAAATAATAAAATTAAATATTCTCTGAATAGCTTCTAACAAAGGCGTTTCCCGCCGCTGGTTTATGGGTTTATGGATAAACCGTTGGTCCTTTGCCTTAACTTTTTCCGGTCGAGTCGTATGCGTTCCATCTGAAGAAAATGAGAAAATTTAATGCATTTTTCTTTGCGTTTGTATTGAGCACATTATCTGCCGTCATCTGCGTCATTCTCTGTTAATAAGTCAGTCAAGAGAATGTCATTGTCATATTATATCTATTATTATTTTAATTCATAGTCATTCGAAGACAGTTACGAAAGTACGTGTAGTCCATTCCATTCAAAGATAAAGATAAACAAAACTTAGATCTACGTATTGGACTCTATTTGACAATAGCTCAGCTATATTGTGCTTTCCACTT